>NC_059326.1:206187500-206843750 GCF_018350155.1 Leopardus geoffroyi
TCAGATGCCAAAATCTTCAGCAAATGATGCTTGCAAGTTTGGTAAAAGACAAGAACAAAGAGGACTGAAGGTATGAGAACTGAACAGCCTGAGCTTCCAGGCATCAGGGTTTTGACAAGACTTTTAAACCTGGAGACTCATCCTATGGAGGCGCTGGGAAGCTAGGAAGATATCAACCCCCACTTCCCAAGGCTGGGGATGAGGCAGCATTCACCTCCCTTGGAGACATCAGGAGAAACGTTGAGTACAGGCTGGAATGGTGATGAGGAGAGAGAGAGAATAGTCAGTGAGGACACTGAGAAGAATTCATAGGTCAGGAAGTCAGAATTTCTGAATTTTGGAGGTACAGGTGGAGTGAGCAGCTGACCCAGGGAGACAGGCATGAGAACGAGTGTTCAGCGAAGGAGAGATGACAAAAAAGATTTCCATTTTAGGTGACAATGGGGCAAAAAAGTGAGGTGGACTCAGGCCTCACAGAAACAGTTGTGGCCCAGAAAGAAGGCCTGACCGGGGCACCGCACAGAACGTGTATTCATCTCTTGATCTTCAGGACTATACAGTGGCCGTGGCCAGTGGGACAGGTGATCTTTGAGGCTCACTGTGTGTAGGCAACAGGGAGAAGCCAACATGATCCCCATGGGATGGGCCACAGTCACCTTATATGTGCTTCTTAGGGCCAGGGTTGAAGGGAGAGACAGCAGGGACTCATAAACACTTCCTCTGTTCAGGATCATCCCAGGGCCTAAAAAGGACTGAATCTGTAGGTGAAGGTGTGAATTATTCGAGCTTATAGGAACTGGGGAAGGATTCGCAGTGGTGCATCCTCGTGATGTTTTGTTTGCACTCCATTTCCTAGGTTTAACAGAGGAAGAAATCCGAAACTGTGTCCGGATTGAAACAAAGAAACGCAGGTTGGGTTTTAAGAAAAAAAAAGTGGAACATCGGTGCACCACGAACAAGATGTCAGAGAAATATGAAGGTAAGAGCTCTCTCTCTTAGCAGTTTACCCCATGTGTCCTGCAGCTGTCCTGATGGGAGTACCATGCTATACTTTGAGGGTGCTATATTTTTAAGTCTATTTATTGAAAGGGAGAGAGAAAGAGAGAGAGAGAATGAAAAAGGGAGAGGCAGAGAGACAGAGAGAGAGAATCCCAAGTAGGCTCCACACTGTCAGCACAGAGCCCAATGTAGGGCTCGATCCCCAAAACTGTGAGATCATGGCCTGAGCTGAGATCAAGAGTCCCACACTTAACCGACTGAACCACCCAGGTGCCCCTTGCTTGTGCAAATGTTTTTAACTTTCATTTATTTCATATATCTACCTCAAAGCCCTCTGTGTGGTAGGGGGAGGGTGTAAATAAAATATCATTAGCACTACTTAAAAGGGAAATAAAGTTTTCTTGATCTTTTTTAAAAAATTTTTTAATGTTTATTTTTGACAGAGTGAGAGACAGAGCATGAGTGGGGGAGGGGCAGAGATAGAGGGAGACACAGAATCTGAAGCAGGCTCCAGGCTCCGAGCTGTAAGCACAGAGCCTGACGCAGGGCTTGAACTCACGGACCGTGAGATCGTGACCCGAGCCGAAGTCATGACCTGAGCCGAAGTCAACGCTCAACCGACTGAGCCACCCAGGCACCCCAAGTGTTCTTGATCTTATACTTAGGTTGTTTACTTTAACATTTATTGGTTCTTCCCATGGGCTGAACTCAGTATTAGGCATTGTGACGTAGAAATAATTCAGCCATTCCTATAAAGGAGCTTACAAAGTAACTATACATATAAACAACCATTAAAAATACAGAATGATAAGTGTCTAAGAGAGGTATGTAAATAAGGCTCCAGAAACCAAGCCAGAAACCTGAGTGTTGCTTTAATTTCTCCCTCTTTCTGGCCTTCACATCCAATAAGTAATCACTCTACATCCTTAATATTTTTCCCATTCACACCCATCCGTTCATTATTTCCAACCTGGATTTCCACAGAAGCCTCCTGACTGGTCCCCCTGCCTCTACTGTGGCCTTTCGCCAATGTATTCTACACATTTCTTGTGACAAGAAATTCTTCCAAGGCAAATCTTATCATGAAACTCTCATGCCTTAATCATGGTTTCATATAGCCTTAAAGATAAATTCCAGTCTCTCTCTCTCTGCCTAGCTGAACTATATAGTCTCCTAAATAAGTCATACTCTCTCTTGTGCCTTGCCGTTATTTAGAGCTCCTTCCTCTGCGTAAAGTTCTCTTGTTCCCTGACTTGGCCTAACTGATTGCTATTCATTCTGCTAAGAACAAAGGGAAGCAAAATCACAGAAACTCCCAAAATATGAAGCTTATGTTCTCTTGGGGAGACAAAGAACAAATAAAAATAAAATATTTACTGTAATAATAAATAGGCAACTTTGAATATCAGGTTACATAGATGGTCTACATGTACATGCCCATGTTAAGCATAAGCAAAATGAGAAGGATTTGTCTGACAACTAGGCATTCATATTATAGCAAAAAAAAAAAAAAGGGGGGGGGGGAAGAGAGCATACAAAACAGACAAATAACCTAGCAATATAAACCAAAGAATGGATATAGAGTCTATACCAGTTTTTCATGCAATAAAATAATTTAATGAGATTGTGAATTCAGTAAATCAAGTGCTCAGAGACAAAAAGATTATAAGAATTAATTGAAAAGGCAGATCTCAAAGCTAAGGTACAAGGACAAACAAACATTGAGAAACATTACCATGATAGTTATAAATAAATTAGATACTGCAAGGACAAAATATAATTGTCTGAAAATAAAATCAGGAAAGTTAATCACATGTAGGAAAGATTTAAAATAATTCATAATAAATACAGAGGAAAAATAGACATTAATAGTTATTAAGAAAAATCTAATGGAAATGGAAGGACAAATATAATTTAATCAGTGGGAATTCATGTTCCTGAAATAGAGATCCCAAGAAATTAAACAGGAAAGCTGTTAAAAAAAAAAAAAAAAAAAAAAAAAAACAACTATAAACAAACATATCCCTGAAATAAAGGAAGAAATTTGTTTTGATTATATGAATCAGAAATACTGTTTAAATACACAACTTCAAGACAAATTCTAGTTAATTTGCTAATTACCAAGATTTTAAAAATGAATTTTTCAAGTACCTTGGCTGAAAGAGCAAATCTCCCACAGATCAACAAAACAACACAATCTGTCTGGCCTCAGACTTCGCCATAACTAAATTCAATGCTGTAAGACAATAATGTCCACAAATTTCTGAGAGAGGAAAAAATAATAATTTCATATATAAGGGTAACAGGAAGACATCTCAAAACGTGAGAGAATTCTGAGAATATGCATTCTTGAGTACTTGCTAAAACAAACAAACAAAAACATAAACAAAAAGGGAAAAAAAATGCTTAATTTAAAAATCCATCCAACAAAGAGATGAGAAAATGTCAAAGATGGACCCACGGTTTTCAGCTTGTAGGAACAAGGTGAGGACACTGCCAAATCAGAGACTATTCCAATGGGCTCAAACTGGCTTATCAATTATCCATCACTGTCCACATGACACATTGCTAATACTCCTGAATTGTGCCAACTCCCCAACTCAAAATTAAAAGCTTTACATCCAGATCCTCTGTTTTGCTGCTCTTCCCCTACCTGAACCTTCAACTTGAACTCAAGTGGATGTCCATATGAACTGTCTCCAGAACATGGCACATCCACCCCTCATTCCAGGTCTTTGCCCATGCTGGGAGCACATTGCCCCTACTGTGTCTTAGCTTTGCCTCAAAGTCCTTTCACTGTACCCCCCTCCCTAATTGCTTAAGATCACAGAATTCTTTCACTTCCCTGAAAACAGGAATCATTCATTGTTGGGCCACTCAGTGACACTTAGCAAAACTGTTTTATTGGTCTTTTTGTTTACCTTTCTTTCCCTTTCCTCCCCTCCCTTCTTAACTTCTTTCCTTCCTTCTTTCCTTCCTTCCATTTCTCCTTTTCTTCCTTCCTTTTTTAATTTCTCTATAGTTCTGCTAGTATTTTTATGTACCTATTTTGTCTCCTCATAGAGAGTCTAAGTCCTTCAAACACAAAAGGCATACTGTGCATTTCTCTCAGTCTTTAGTGCCTGGCATATATCAGATTCTCCACAAATACGTGTTGATCGTGATGACAATTTGCCAAAAATCAAAGCACATTTGAGAGTTAAGTACACATAGCGCCTGAGTGGCTCAGATGTTAAACATCTGACTTCAGCTCAGGTCATGATCGATCTCATGGTTTGCAACCTCAAGCCCTGCTTCCGGTAGACACAAGCCCTGCTTTGGGTGAGTCCCACTTCTCTCTCTCTCTCTCTCTCTCTCTTTCTTTCTCTTTGACCCTCACTCACTTGTGCTCTCTCTCTCTCAAAAAAAAAAAAAAAGAGTAAAGCACACACAAAAACATAATTTGTCTATTCCAAAACCTGAGCTCATCTGATTAAATCACTGGACTCCAAACTTTTTAAATCTGTAATCATCTCATTAATTTTTTTTACTATATATCCCTAATATACTTACTAAAAGTATACTAACAAATTTTATATATTTATCTAAAAATATATTATGCACACAAAATATATACAAATGTAGAAAAGAGAAAATGTTAAAAGATAGCCTACATGAAATAAACAGAATGTATTTCATTGTCTCGCTCACATTGAGTGATGAATGAATGTAATGATGAATCAATATTTCATTAAAAACTCCTTGAAATTTTTTATATGTTTTGGGCAGCTTTGGTGTCACTCTTATATTGTAGCTTATGAGAAGCTTGTATAAGAAATATCTGTTCTTCCATGGAGTGCCTGGGTGGCTCAGTCTGTTAAGCGTCTGACTTCAGCTCATGTCATGATTTCACAGTTTGTGAGTTTGAGCCCCGCATTGGGCTCTGTGCTGACAGCTCAGAGCCTGGAGCCTTCTTCAGATTCTGTGTCTGCCCCTCTCTCTGCCCCTCCTCCACTCATGCTCTGTCTCCATCTCTCAAAAATGAATAAATGTTAAAAAAAAAAGTTTTTTTAAAGAAATATCTGTTCTTCCTTCTACTAGTTGTTTTGTTTATGTTTGGAAGATTGGTATCTTCAATCTGCATTTTCCTCCTGGAATCTTTTTAAAAATTGTTTAATGTTCATTTATTTTTGGAGAGGAAGACAGAGTGTGAGCAGGGGAGGGACAGGGAGAGGGGGGAGGCACAGAATCCAAAGCAGGCTCCAGGCTCTGAGCTGTCAGCACAGAGCACAACACGGGGCTCAAACTCACAAACCACGAGATCATGACCTGAGCCCAAGTCAGAGACTTAACCGACTGAGTCACCCAGGTGCCCCTCTTCCTGGAATCTGTTTAAATCACTCGTTCGCCTATAAGAGTTAGTTCTATTCAGACTAGTAGTAAACGGACTTAATGCTCACTCCTTCTTCAGGATGCTATGTTTATCATATTTAACACTTAACTAATGTCAATCCATTCATGAAATACATAGTATCAATCCAAATGTGAACTAGCTTGTCAGAGCTACTGTCAATCAGTATATAATATATTGGCAGATGCTAATTTCTCTCTATATTTATATGAAAAATAAATACAAAATCTCTAAAATGTTCTTCTCATGTCCCTGTGTTATCTTATGCAACCTTTGAAAAGGATCATATTATTTTCTTTTTTTTTTTTTTCTTTTTTTTTTTTTTTAATTTTTTTTTTTCAACGTTTATTTATTTTGGGGACAGAGAGAGACAGAGCATGAAGGGGGGAGGGGCAGAGAGAGAGGGAAACACAGAATCGGAAACAGGCTCCAGGCTCTGAGCCATCAGCCCAGAGCCTGACGCGGGGCTCGAACTCACGGACCGCGAGATCGTGACCTGGCTGAAGTCGGACGCTTAACCGACTGCGCCACCCAGGCGCCCCGGATCATATTATTTTCTTCACAGAAAGAGTATTTCACCCATTGTTCTGATCATTCTAGACTCTTTTTTTTTTAAGTTTATTTATTTATTTTGAGAAAGACAGAGACAGTGCAAGTGGGGGAGGGACAGAGAGAGAGGAGAGAGAGAATCCCAAGCAGGCTCCTGACATGGGGCTTGAAACTAAGAAGCCGAAAGATCATGACCTGAGCCGAAACCAAGAGTCAGACGCTTAGCTGACTGCCCCACCCAGGCACCCCTAGAATTTCTCAACAGCGGAAGCATAGCTAATCCTTACTGGTACTTCACAATAAACACCAAATTAATGCCATTAACTGTCACCCATATCACCGGCCTCCTTTTCATTTGCTTTTATTTCTCCCTACACCTTCCTATTCCTCAGATCCTACCCTTATTAGTTAAAGACCCCATTGGTTCACAGGACTTGTTTTTGAAAATTTGTGTAAAAGATCTGTGTTGTGTACATTAAATATCATTGCTTCTAAAGAAACACTGTGCCAGCTCTTAATTTGAGGTTTAACTTTTTCTTTCTCGTTGGTTAGTTGTGCTTTTGCACCTGTCTCTAAGCTTAAAAGCATTCTATCATCTTTTAATGTAATTGGAAGTCTCCTGATTGGATATCAGAAACCATGTGACTTATGTTATTCTGAAGGCCCAAGACATATGCTAATATAAGTCAAACGTGGGAGGTTTGGCATCGAAGGGCAGGGAGCAGAGTAGTCTGCACCTGGGCAGGTTAGTATGTCAGCTTCCCACCCCTACCCCACTCCCAGTAACTCTACGTGTGCTCCAGGCTAAATTACTTCTAGCTTCAATGTCTGTGTTTATAACAATACCTACGTCTCAACATTGTTGTGAGAATTACTTAAGACAATACGTGCACAGTGCCTGCAATATACAAGTTGCTTCATAAATGGTAACGGCTAACATTGTTATCCTTTCTATTATTAAACTCCCTGTAGGGCTGAGGAGTGTTCTCTTGCTTTTCACTAGCTTTTTTTTTTTTCAAGTTTATTTATTTACTTGTGGGGGTGGGGGAACGAGAGAGAGAGAGAGAGAGACAGAGAGACAGAGAGAGAACGAGCAGGGGAGGGGCAGAGTTCAGAAAGGGAGAGAGAGAATCCCAAGCAGACTCTGCCTGGAGCCCAACGCAGGGCTCAAACTCACGAACGTGAGACCATGACCTGAGCCCAAACCAAGAGTCAGATGCTTAACTGGCTGAACCACCCAGGTGCCCCTTCACCAGCTTATTTAGTGGAGCCGCATGACTACCATCTACTTCTGCTCCTGTGCAAATAGACTTTTCTTTAAAGTTTGAATCTGCAGTAAAATTAAATGAGTAATTTTCTCGAAACACCTTGCAGGCTCGGTTTTGCAGGGAGCAGAGAAATGCATCTCCCTGATTCGAGGTGGGAGAAGTGAGTACGCAGCCAAGTTGGTGTGGGAGAGAGGGAACTCCAGTCCTGACGAGAAGGTATTTGCTGAGTGGTTAGAATCTGTGAAGGAAAATCCTGCTGTGATTGACTTTGAGGTAAGAGTGAAAAATATTATGGGTAAGAAAGCTAAAGTAGTCCTCTAGCAAATCGTGCAGCACACAATTCCTTTTGGATTTTCCTCGCAGATGATAAAGGAAATGTCTTTCTTTAGTATACGTGCACAATGTACTTTTTAAAAAAACGTTAGATTACACGTCGATTGCTTTTGCTTTTGAAACGAGCATTCTGCAGTACAGTATTTAGAATTCCTAGCACATATAAAATACCAGGAAGGGGAATTTGGTGAATACAATTGTTCAAACTTGCCTTAAGTAGTGCCTTCAGCTTCCCGAGTATACAATCAATCTGCTTTGTGTGCTTTTCCTGCAGCTTTTTATTCAACGAGCACTCCTAAGTCTTCACTTATAGCTCTGTGGGATAAATGGGATCTTAGATCCACTTGGCTTTCTGTTTCTATCACCATGGATTACAATGACCTGTCCTATATTTGCTGTGATTACATGAAAAGGTGACTTTTATTATGTAGGGAATACTTTGCCCACATATCAGTCATATGCCATTTAGAACCAGTTTTGACTAAAACACAAGCACAGTTTTTAAAGCCCTCAAAGAAGCTGTTCTGCTCATTTCATTTAAATGGGGATAAAGGAGTTCAATCGTTATGAAAGTAAAATAATTAACCCGCAACGTGAAGATACGTTGAGCTCTATAGGCTATGGTGGGAAAGTGAGATCTGGCTGCCAGGCTGGGCTGCTGTGAGTTATCCACTGCACAAGATATTCATTCCTTTGAGGTTTTAAAATGTTAATAAAATGAGCTCTGATTTTGTGTTAGCTCCATTATTTGTTACTGTAATTCTTCCATTCATCCCATGGCCGAGTTCATTTCTCCTGCTCCATATTTTGTCATGGGGTTCTGCCAAGCGCCAATCCTGTCCCTGGCAAACAAGAACACAGAAAGCCTCTCCTCACCCTCTCTGGATTTTTCTGCTTGAATCAAACCTAATGAGGCTTCAACAGAGCATTCATGAGCTGCCCAACTCGCGGTCACCTCTCTCAGAGCCTTGATGCAAGCAATTGGTGCTTCCTAAATAATGTGACGTAATGTGACAACACTGCCTGTGAGGCTTCCTTCATAATAGGATTCCAGGGAAAGTGAGCTCCAGAGACATCACATCAGGGACAAGAGAAGCCAGAGAGCTTCTGGCTTCTAACCCTGCAGAGAGCTGCTCTACCCACTAGAGAAGGGAAAGAAAAGGATCCCCTACCCTCACAGAGAGGGTTTTTCTCCACTGGTTCAACAGGCAGATGTGCTATATTCTACAATAATCCCTTGAAGTGTAGGATTTTCCAGACCTTTCCTCTCAGTCTGTGAGAACTGAGCAGGGATGGCAACATGTGCCACAGGGATGTGATGAACTGGACCTCCTCTCTACCTTCTGCCCTTAGCTTGCTCCCATCACCGACTTGGTGAGAAACATCCCCTGTGCGGTGACGAGACGGAACAACCTCAGGAAAGCTTTTCGAGAATACGCAGCCAAGTTTGACCCTTGCCGGTGTGCTCCATGCCCTAATAATGGCCGCCCCACACTCTCAGGGACCGAATGTCTGTGTGTGTGCCAGAGCGGCACGTACGGAGAGAACTGTGAGAGACGCTCCCCGGATTATAAATCCAGTAAGTATCGCATAACATACTGGGGGGTAGGCCCCTTTTCTCCTTCAAAAGGTATTCTAGGTTGGTCAAATAAAACCAAATGTCTATTAACAGCTTCCACCTTATCCAAACTCGCAAGGAAGGTATGTTTGTAAAAAGTTAGAGTTTGACTTTAGTTAAACAGCCCTGGTATGACCAAGTCTTGGCTGTAACCTACCAGCTGTGTAACTTTGGGAAAGCCCCCTAGCCCTTCAATGCCCTAATCCATTCATCCATAAAATGGGGGCAATGCCAGCATGTACCTGAAGATTTTATACATGTACATATACATATATTGATATTTATATATTTATATTTATATTGCAGCACAATGCCTATAATATAAAATAAAATAATAAACTATACTATAAAATAAGATATGTGATACTGCTGTTATAACAGTAGAATGTTATAACGTAGAGTGACAACGGCTTTGTAACAAGAGGTAAATTAAGCCAACAACCAAAGTTTTCATTCAGGACTAAGTTTGGCTATCTCTAATGCTCCTTAGCAAGGGGATGTGTCATGGGGGTGAGAATATATTCTATGACCTTTAAAAAAGTAATCTGATACATATTCTGTTCAGAAGTTCATATGTATACATATCTGTATGCATATACATATGTGTGTGATATGGTGCTGATAGTTGAAAATGATTCATAATTGTTGCCATTTCATTCAGGCTGTGGGAACAGGAAAGGGAAATCAGGCAAGGTGTCAGGCCCTCTCATAGGTAGTTTCCTTTCATCCTCATGATAACCCTGTGATATTCCTCAAAGAATCACACAGCTAAAAAGTGAGGAGACCGAGTTGGCCTGACCTCACAGCCCCGGTTCTCTCAGCCTCGCCTGGATGGGTGGGTGGGTTCTTGTGTTCCAGATGCGGTGGATGGGAATTGGAGCTGCTGGTCTCCCTGGAGCACGTGCGATGCTACTTATAAGAGATCCAGAACCCGGCAGTGCAACAACCCTGCCCCCCAGCAAGGAGGGAAACCCTGTGAAGGGGAAAGACGGCAAGAGGAACACTGCACATTTTCCATCATGGAGAACACGTAAGGCTGGGTGCCGGGGAAGGTGTATTTTCCCACTGCTACGTAAGGAAATAAGCAGTGTTTTACCTATTCCAACACAGTGTATTAGCAAGGTATTCGTGGATCTGGCGTACCCGTTTCTCTCCAATGCTTTCTTTACAAATATGCGTGCACCTTCACATATACATATGCACACGCATTTATTTTTCCCTTTTAGTGGACAGCCATGTATCAGCGATGACGAAGAAGTGAAAGAAGTCGACCTCCCTGAGACAGAATCAGATTCTGGGTGTCCTCAGCCAGTGCCTCCGGAAAATGGATTTATCCGGGTAAGCATCCTGACCTCCACTTCAAGTTTGGAGTTCAAAAAATAGAACTTATGGGGCTCCTGGGTGGTTCAGTTGGTTAAGCATCCGACCGTTGATTTCATCACGGGTCACGATCTCATGGTTTGTGAGTTTGAGCCTCGCATTGGGCTCTCCACTCTCAGTGCAGAGCCCTTTTTGGATCCTCTGTCTCCCTCTCTCTCTGCCCGCCCCGCCCCCCCAACCCCGGCTTGCACTCTCTCTCACTCTCTCAAAAATGAATCATTTTTTGGCTTCCAATGATCCCCACGTTCTGGTATTTGTGCCCTTGTGTAATCCTCTCCCCTTGAGTGTGAGCTGGACCTAATGATTTATTGCTAATGAAAAGTTTATGGGGAAAGTGATGGAATGTCACTTCTAAGAGTCTGCTACAAAAGCCTGTGACTTCCTTCTTGTTTGTAGCCTTTCTTTGCATTTTTCTTTCATTCTTCCTCTGATGAAGCGGGCTGCTCTGTTGTGAGCTACCCTATTGAGAAGCCCATGTGGCCTGAGGTTGGCCTCTGGCTAATAACCAGCAAGGAAATAAGACTTTCTCAACAACCCTCGAGAAACTGAATCCTGCCAACAACCATATGAGTGAGCTTGAAAGTGAACCCTTACCCAGATGGTCCTTCAGATGAGACCATAGCCACATTGACAGCTTGATTACATACTTATGAGAGACTCTGAAGCAGAAGGCCTAGCTAAATCATGCTCAGATTCCTGACCCACAAAAGTTACAATGTATATTGTTTTAAGTCACTAAGATTGGAGGTAATTTTTACATAACAGTAAATAATTAATACAGTAAAAAAAATGAATCATTTTTAAAAATTGCAAAAAATAGAACTTAAAAAGTATGTGTTTTCTTTTATGTAGGGTTATTGTTCTCAGTTTAATCATCTTCTGTTGACTTAAAAATGAATGCTTAGAAACGCTCTACCACTCCTCTGTCTTGAATTCCCTGGAGAGGTCTTCATACTTGGTTGTTAGACCAAAGGACAGCAGTTTCCCTGGCACCACTAATTCCTAAACTCATGGTCCACTTATGTGAATGGAAAGTGGAACGTGACCACAATATATAGGTTCGGATGACCTGTAAGAAATGTACAAATAAGATCTGACTGTTTATTCCTGAATCTGAGGAGAGTAATTCTCTACCTAACACACGTTTTCAGAGAGACAAACTAGTCACAGGAGATGTGGAGTCTATAATGCCTTAGGTTAGAAACCTGTAGAATTCTTAAGCAGTCAATACAGTTTTAATGCCTTTTAATTTTATCTTTATTACTGAGCTACAATGTTTGTATGATTAAAAATAACTAAATATATTTTTCAGAAAGGTCTGTGGCTTTAGATATAAATTAGAAACATGTAATATTTAAAATTGATCACAGAAGGCATGTTCCCTAATTAATTTTGACTTAAAAAAAATGTTTTAGCTTTCTTCAACTCAGTAAAGCCTTTAAATTAATCTTTTTCCAACTGTATCATATTTATGATCAAAGATCAATAATCCTCAATTCTCTAATGCCAGCAAACAAATATCCATGGAGTATAGTCTGGGCTAATATACCTTCCGCGTTCGTTTGTCTTCTGTTGATTTTAAGTGGAGGAAATATTTGGGAGTGAGGCAATGTCAATTAGTCTTTAGAAAAGAGTGCACGGGAGGGCTTGTTAAAACACAGGTTGCTGGGTGTCGCGCCTAGAGTTTCTGATTCAATAGGTCTGGGGCAGGGCCCAAAACTGCCATATCTAACGAGTTCCCAGGAAATGCTGATGCTGCTAGTTCCAGAACCACACTTTGGGAATGAATCTTTTAAAACAGGAGTCAGAAAACTAAGGCCCACAGACGCATATTTGGCCTGCCATCTGTTTCCTGTTCTGTTTTTTTTTTTTTTCTCTTTTCTTTTTTTTAACAAAGTTTCATTGGAATACAACCACACTTGTTTATTTACATAGGTCTATAGTGGCAACAATGTCAGAGGTGAGTAGTTGCAACAAACAAAATAGGCTGCAATTGACTTTGGAGGCCCTTTATAGACAAAATTTGCTATTCCCTGGCCTAGAACATAATCCTCAAAATTCCATTTTGTCAGATCCAGATACCCACATACTTTTTGACTTATTTTTTCTAGCTGCTTACAAAAACTGTTAAAATGATCAACATTCTAATTTTAAATTTTTTTTTTTTTTTCAACGTTTATTTATTTTTGGGACAGAGAGAGACAGAGCATGAACGGGGGAGGGGCAGAGAGAGAGGGAGACACAGAATCGGAAACAGGCTCCAGGCTCTGAGCCATCAGCCCAGAGCCCCACGCGGGGCTCGAACTCACGGACCGCGAGATCGTGACCTGGCTGAAGTCGGTCGCTTAACCGACTGCGCCACCCAGGCGCCCCTCAACATTCTAATTTTAAAAATCACACAAAGGCTTTAAACAGTGATTCATTGTTCTAATGACTCTTTTCATAAAATTAGATTGTATGTTTCCATTCCCAGGAATAAATTCACCTTTTTTTTCTGTTTTGCTCTTTATTACAGACCTCATCTCCACTGTCAGTAGTTTTTACTCAAAAGTAATACAATGCAAAGGAAAGGAGAAAACTTTGAGGGATGTCTAGAAGCAGAAATTGAGAGGACTCTGTCTCTGAGCAGATACAGGAGTTAAGGAATGGAAAGAATCCAGGATGACCCTGAGGTGTTGAAAGGTATCATCGCTGGCATTGATAATGGGCTGGTTTCTATTTTAATCCTAGAATGAAAGGAAACTGTACGCAGTTGGGGAAGAAGTTGAAATTTCATGCTTTTCTGGATTCATGGCTGTTGGATACCAGTACTTCAGATGCTTACCAGACAGGACCTGGAGGCAGGGAGATGTGGAATGCCACCGTGAGTACTGGCCAAGCTTTTTGTGCGACTGCTCCGAAGAATAAACGTGCCCCATATAGCTAGAGCAAAATCACACACTGAGATCAGTATATCATACTATTTTTTTTAGTAGCTCTGGTGAAAAGGTTTAGTGAGCAGAAAATAGGATTCATCTGCTAACATTCTGTTCCAAAATATCTTCATATTTCACTTCTCATGCCCCTGTGTATTGGCCTCGTAGACCCAGGACGACAAAGCATGCACTTGCAAAGAAATCCAGGAAGTCCTCTAACTACATCTAACCACAGGCATCTGCCTTGCCTGATGTACAAATTAATGCAAATCAATGAGTCCCAGGAAGATGTATGATACTCCTCCTATTCTTTGTGCATCAGAAATGCGATTTTATGTGAAATGCAGTTTTCTCTTTGGAGCCCATCCACATCCTTTACTGAGGAAGAGGGGAGGAGTTTGTAACCTCCACACGTACCCATTTGTAAGCTACAGTAAAGTCAAAACAAAATTCACATAAGGCTCAAAAAGGGACCCCCAAAGGGTTATTAGGGAGAGTTGAAACCAATGTCAATCAGAACGTCTGCCTCTGTGCCATCCACAATGTGGTGACTTCCTCTTGGGAGGACCTGCTAGGGAGAAGAGGGGGGGAAATACTTTTTGAAAGGAAAAAGTCCCAATAATGCAATGAAAGTTGGAAGTTTCTGGAGCCACTTCCTTAGCAAGGGCACCTCAGATAATTGAACGAACGGGAGCATCTCGGTGGAGGACTCTCTCGGGAAGCCTGGATGCTCCACCCACCCCAACCCCCAGTTTTCTGATCAAAACATGGCATTAAAGCAGCACCAATGCAGTAAATCCCACTAAAATCACCTCTTGCTTACAGTTATTGAGGGTTCTGCTCCACTAAGCACATCTGACATGTTTCTCTGCCTGCAGGGACACAGTGCCTCAAGCCAGTTGTGCAGGAAGTTCTGACCATCTCGCCATTTCAGAGATTATATGCAATCGGTGAATCCATTGAGCTAACCTGTCCCAAAGGCTTTGCCGTTGCTGGGCCATCACAGTACACATGCAGTGGGGATTCCTGGACACCACCCATTTCAAACTCGCTCACCTGTGAAAAAGGTGAGTGTCACTCAGGATGCTAGGGTCTGCTGAGATGGTGCCCCCCCAAAACTGGTAGTAGCATAGCACCCCCAAAACTGGTGGTACCACAGCATACTACCACAGGTAGTAGCATAGCATTCTTGAGGATGTTTTGGGAGAAGAAAGCAGAAGTTTCCACTCACAGGTTAGGTTTTCTATTTCAACCTGTGTCGTGAGGAGATCAGGCAGCAGATAACAAGTTATTGGTCAAGCAGATATCTTCAAATTTTAGAAAGCAAGGTCGATTTTCTTTTCCAATACAATGTTTCAATATTTTGAGGGAATGCAAGCGTGGCCATCCAACAAAGTCAGAATTAATGGTAAACTGAAAATCTGGCTAAAGTGGAGGGCCATAAAAAAGTAGTGCACACTACTTTTTAATTACCTAAGCATTTTATTTTAACTTAAAACACAGAAATGCATGATTATCCACCCATTTTCTGACATAGGACCAAGCTCTTATTTTCTTTTTATTTCTTTTTTATTTTTTTAATGTTTATTCTTGAGAGAGCGAGAACAGGGCACAAGCACGGGAGGGGCAGGAGAGAGAGGGAGACACAGAATCTGAAGCAGGCTCCAGGCTCTGAGCTGTCAGCACAGAGCCCGACGCGGGGCTTGAACTCACCAACTGCAAGATCATGACCTAAGCCGAAGATGGACGCTTAACCAACTGAGCCACCCAGGCGCCCCCAAGCTCTTATTTTCTAGTCTTCTGATTTCAGCTCCAAGACTTCTTCCTCAAATAAAGCAAATACATGACTCACCACCTATGTTATCCCCTATCAGTTCCTCTAAAACCATGTTTAATTGCAGGTGGGGTGCTTCTTTAAAAAACACCTCCGGTTAGTTTCCTTCCCCCAATTCTGATGTCACTGAGCTGGGGAGGGCCTAGTATTTGGCGTTTGTTTAAGATTTCTTCTAGCAAACCCAAATGCATGCAGAGTTGAGAACTGTTGTTTTGAAGAGAAGTAAAGTGTTAAAGTCACTTTTGAAACAAATGGACTAGAGAATGATTTTAAATTTCTTTATATACATAAATTTCATATATGAAATATATGTATTTCGTAATCTTTTACAGTAGTCACATCCCCAGTGAACTCAAAGGAAAATTTTTGCAAATCATTTTTAATTGTTCAAAATTCCCAACTTTTTATTTAAAAAAGTTTATCACTTGGTACAGTTCATTAACTTACACAATCACAATAACAACTGGCCTAAGTGGATTTGGAAACAAACAACACTGATAAGCCTGTAGCTGCAGAAGTGTCACGCTATGGAAGACAGTGTTGCCAAAAGAGATTGCAAGAGGCCCTAGGTCTCTTGGTCTCTGGGCCAGAAGGAATCGGAGGACAGAACAGTCACCCAGGATAGGTGGTGCAAGCAGGAAAGTTTATTAACGCAAAAGGATACTCTTAGAGGAAGACCAGGTAGGCTCCAGGGAGCAAATGCCCCAAATTTCTTCGGTTTACAAGCTTTTATTATATTTTGAGTAATTAGGGGAGGAATATTCACTGAGGTAAGCAGCCTGCTTTTTTCAGGAATCCAGGTTCCACCCTTTTCCTTTCCTTTTTTGGATTGATCGCAGCTGTCATGGTGATTTTAGGGGCAGAGACCTTTCAGAACTGCAATGCAAATGATATTATAATGAGGGAAATGTCCGGGTGGCTGGGTGGCTCAGTTCAGTTAAGTGTAGACTTTCGGCTCAGGTCATGATCTCAAGATCAAGATCAGGTCATGATCTTCCAGGAGTTCTGAGCTGTCAGCACTGAGCCTGGAGCCTGCTTTGGATTCTTTGTCCACCCCCCTCCCCCCACCTCTTTGCCCCTCGTGCTCTTTCTTGCTCTGTCTCTCAAAAATAAATAAATGTTAAAAAAAATTATTTTTTATTTTTTTTTCAACGTTTATTTATTTATTTTTTTGGGACAGAGAGAGACAGAGCATGAACGGGGGAGGGGCAGAGAGAGAGGGAGACACAGAATCGGAAACAGGCTCCAGCCTCTGAGCCATCAGCCCAGAGCCCGACGCGGGGCTCGAACTCACGGACCGCGAGATTGTGACCTGGCTGAAGTCGGACGCTTAACCGACTGCGCCACCCAGGCGCCCCCAAAAAAATTTTTTTAATATAATGAGGGAAATGTCTTTTGAGGATATAAAAAGCCTCACCTAGCTGTTGGTGGGGGATTTTCCTACTGCAACGAGTGGCCTCCCACTCCCCCCGCTTTAATGCCTAAGGGGTGCCTTTCTGCTTTGTCCCTCCTCATTACTATCTAACTGCCTCCTCTAACAAGAGGAACCCATAAACTTGGAAGTCAGGCAATTACCATGGAGGGTAACCTAGCCTGGCAAATCAGTTATTTGGAAGACAGTTGAGGGCATCTACTAATTCATATGTTCCAAATTTTTCAATTGTTCAAATAATGTCTCATTTTTATTCAGAGGGTCCTTGAAGACATATGTGAAATCAGCTATGATTAGGCCCATTTTGCTTACATAAAAGCAGAAGGTAGTGAGAGACTAAATTAAACCCGAGTTCAGGCAGTTTGAGTCAACAGGAATTGAGCTACAGTTGAACTCATTCCCCAAGCTCTTTGCCATGTGGCCTTCTTTATCCTCTTCTAGGCTATTATAATGCATGAAGAAAAGGGGGAAAGCTCACTTATTAAATAAACTTAAAATTACTGATAAAGAGGTATCATGGGCGGCACCTAAGTGGCTCAGTCGGTGGAACCTCTGACTCTTGATTTCGGCTCAGGTCATGATCTCACAGTTGTGAGATCAAGCCCCACTTTGGCCTCTGGGCTCACAGCACAGATCCTACTTGGGCTTCTCTCTCTCTCTCTGCTCCTCCCCTGTTTGGTCTCTCTCCCTCTCTCTCAAAATAAATAAACTTAAAAAAAAGAGAGAGATCATGGAAATTTGTGAGAACTTGAGGTTGATATTGTGGCTTGATTTCACTCAACTCCTGATCATACATATCAGAGGGAACTACAGGCTTCAGAAGGTTAAGATCCTCGGGTATCTTCAGTAGCATCTTCTCTATACAGCACTGTCCACACACACACACATACATGCCCATGACTCTGTGTTTGGAAAAGAAATTGAGATTATAATCTAATCTGAGAAAGAATGAAATGTTCTACATCTAGATAAAGTAAATAAATATCCTATCTTGTGTATTTTCTCTCCAACAACATTGGCAAAAAGATCAATGAGGGAAGTCAGAAAGAGAAAATCATCAACAAAACTGGGCACTCTTTCCTCTCAATGTGTGGAGAGCTGTGAGATAAAGAGGCTTTCAGGCCATCCCTGGTTGGGAAAAGGGTTTTAATTCTTTCAGTGTGAAAAAGGATTTTTGCTTCCTGAGGAATTGACATGGTAGGTGCCTCTACAGTTCCTTTTTCCTCCTCTGAGAAATTGACACCTCCACAAGTTCCCCTTGACCCCAGCACTCCAAAGATCACACACAGCGTCTCGTTTCCATGTCATTCACAAACTGTTCCAGGCGGTGTGGGCAGCTGAGAGCCAGTTCTGACTTCAACCTGACACGCTGAGGGAGCAAAGACTCCTTGCCTGAGATCAGTGGCAACTTCAAATCAGTAATGACAAATACTAGGAAGCTGATTCTCTTTGGAAACAATGTATAGCTTGGGGTCCTTCCCTGACCTAAGTGTGGATTTATTTACAAAGGGCAAAGAGGTATAGCTCTACAACAAAGCAAAGAAAAACAATCCCATGTCAATGGAATGCTTACTATCTGAGGCCTTACCAGCCACTATACATCTCCATGTTCATGAAGGTTAAGGGCCAAATTTCATCAGAGGTTCCTGTGAGAGAATGATCATAGGAAACAGAAATAGCAAAAAAGGAAAACCTACCAATGTTTATAATCTTTGTTTTTGCCTCTAACATAAACCTCCTTCCCTTACCAAACCTTCCGCCTTGTAGGCTAAAAGGAGTAACCATGAGGGGACACCTGGGTGGCTTAGTCGGTTAAGCATCCTACTCTTGATACTGGCTCAGGTTGCGATCTCCACAATGGACCTGGACCCTGCTTGGGATTCTCTCTCTCTCTTTCTCTCTCTCTCTGTCTCTCTGCATCTCCCTGCTCACACACACTCTCTCTCTCTCTCTCTCTCTCTCTCTCTCTCTCTCAAAATAAATAAACATTAAAAAAAAGGAAAGCACCCTTGAGCTTGGTCTCCTGTTCTGCCATCTAATGTGGCAGGATATCTAGATATAGCTGCCTACTGCCATCCTTTGACAATTACTTGCTTCCAGAAGCCATTGTGGTTCTGTGGATGCCCGATCAGGTTCAGTCCTGGGAAGTCTGTTTCACACAACAGCTCACCTGTGGCTTCAATGATTCCACGTAGAATAATAACAAATTTAAATCATTAGCACAGACTTCTCCACTGAGTTAAACCCAAATAGTCACATTTGTATGTATCTATTTTGATCTAGTTTGTTTGAGTGACTTAAAGTCAAGTGCATAAATTTAACATATGCAGAGAGAAACTCTTGAGTCATTACCCCCCTCCCTAAAACGAAACGTCTTATAATATTTTCTATTACAGTTAAGGCACCAATGTCTATTATCTAATGCAAACTAAAAACCTAGAAACCATACTTTGCAGCTCTCATAACTTACCCACATTAGGCAATTTTATCCGTCTATCCTGATAAATATGTCACAAGTTTACCTACTCGTCTCCATTTCCAACTCAACATTTTGATCCAAATTACCATCCTCTTTCACCTGCTCTACTATAATAACCTCATAGACTGTCTACCCATAGCCTTCTTGGCCACCATATCTCTTCAAATCCATTCTCTGCATGCAGAGGCCACAATTCATTTATTTTTCAGAATCCAGGCCTGAGTTTGTCATACGACCCCTGACTTATACCACCAAAGACTTTTCATTGTTTATAAAATAAAGGCAAACGTCTTTCAAAAGCTCTATAAGACCCTGCACAGCCTGGTACACACTCACCTCTCTGGCCTCATCTTGTTCCATGCTCTTGTTTTTCTGCATTTCAACCGCATTGGCCTTCTTTCAGTTCCAGGAAAATCACATGCTGTCTCTCTTTGTAGAACTTCCATGCCTGATGTTTCCTTTGCTGTGAACACATTCCCTTTCTTCTTTCCATTTTGCCATTCTGAACCTTCCTCACTACGTCAGTTTTCCTGATTATATGCTTTCTCTTTAATAATGCTAATAATATGAGCAATTCTATTTGTATTGGTGTGTTTGATTAATGTCACTCTGCCCTCACAGAACTATAAGCTCTGTGAGCATAGAATCTGGGTGAAATTTTAGTCAGTCCACTATTTCCAGAACATAACACAGTGCTGAGAATATTGTAGTTGCCCAGTCAATATTTGAAGAACAAATGAACAGAAATTTCACAAATTCCATTCTCTTCAGTTCTCTGTACTTAACAGCGATTTTAGGTTGGAAAATGACAGCTCATGAGAGCTAGAAAAGACCTTTAGATGGAATATTTCATGACAACATATTTGGAAAAGGCAAAATGAATGCTCTAACTACAGATAAATGAGAACTTTTCGCCACTGCCTTTCTACTAAATCCAAATGTATCGCTTGGAAGTCATGCTGTGCACTGTCCTTTACCCCTTTTCTTTTGTTTCAGATGTTTTGACAAAATTAAAGGGTCACTGTCAACCAGGACAAAAACAGTTGGGATCTGAATGCATTTGCATGTCTCCAGAAGAAGACTGTAGGTGAGAGATACTCAATGGACTGTATTTGGAAATTGGGAACCCAGTCTCGTGTAACCAGTTTGATAGAGGAGCTGAGCTTCTTGAAGCACAAACACGAAACATATTAATTTTTCACATAACTGATACCCCCTGTGCTCTGTTGATTTCTTCCCCACTGGGTAGCAAGCTTTCTTAATTATCTCTCAGCCCCGTTCCCTAAGTTTGCATGGAATTTGTTTATCAAGACAGTTTTAGTTTTGTTTATGAAGACTTATTCCTGTCCGTAATTGGTTTCAGACTCAATTATCTCAAAGCCTTCCTCTTCCCCCTAACCACAGGGCAAGGTTGTGACTCCAAAAACTTAGAATAGAGAAAGCGGTATGAACATGGACTTCATGCATATATACTCCCCTTTGTCAGTTTATTTTTCATGCTGGGGTAGAGAGCACGAAGAAAAAAAAATGAAAAATCCTGTGACTGCCATGACTAGATAGCTATCTCCTCTTTGTTGTTATAACTGCCTTTTCTTTTCTTTTCTTTTCTTTTCTTCTTTTTCTTTCTTTTTTTTTTTAAAGTAATCTCTACTTCAATGTGGAGCTCTAACTCACAATCCCAAGATCAAGAGTTGCATTCTCCACTGACTTAGCCAGCCAGGTGCCCCTAACTGCCTTTCCTTTAAATGAATAAACTGAGGAGAGTTGAGGGTGCTTTTTTTTTTTTTTAATGTTTATTTATTCTGAGAGAGTGTCTGTGAAAGGGGGAAGGGCAGAGAGAGAGAGAGAGAGAGAAATTGAGGATCCAAAGCAGGCTCTGTGCTGACAGCAGAGAGCTGGATATGGGGCTTGAACCCACAAATTGTCAGATCATAAACTGAGCCAAAGTCAGATGCTTAGCCGACCGAGCCACACAAGTGCCCCAAGCATCCTTCTTAATTTAAGGGCTTTCAGTCAGATTTAATTCAAAACAGTTGTTTGCTGAAGATAAAATTTTGTTTCTCTATCTCACAAAATAAATGCAGAGGTTGCCAACCTAGGGCTCGTATGGTAACTCTCGCTGCAGATAGGACCGAGGCTCCTTCCTGCTCTTGTCCCACCATCCTTAAATTGTGTCATGGTCCAAGATTGCTGTGCAGGAGTAGGAAGGGAGAAGACCAAAAATGGACATTTTCTCTGTTTTTAAGGAGAATTCTCAGAAGACCCATCACTCACTTTCATCTCATTAACCTTTTCTTATTCGTATGGCCACACACGCCTTTGACCGGATGCATAGACATTTTGAATAAAATTAGAGTTATATTACTGAGGAGAAGAAAGACTGAATGTTGGGAAGGGAAGCCAACAGACTGTGCCCAGTTGTTATCCTTCACCTTTAACACCAATTAGCTCTCATGTTCCTCTGTGCTGCAGGTGAACAAACACTTATAGGGACTGATTGATTGATTGATTAATACTATAGGGTCTTTCCCTGTATAATTCCACAAACATAATTCAACCGAGGGGTGGTCCTATCTACCCCCTCCCCTCCTCAATCCTCACCAGGGTGATCCATCATGTAGCTTCTTGCTGCTGGAGTCCCCTCATCCAACAGACAGCCTTCTGGGGAGTACCTGCAGCATTCATATTGCCCATTTAATGCAGAAGAAACTTCCTTCTTTGTCTTTCCAGTACCAAGTCATGAGAATGCAGACTGTCCTCTGGAACTGTCTGAATTTCAGCTCTCCCCTACCTCTCTAGACTTTTTCTGTAGTCCTCTGTTCTCTTCTATACAACACTGAAGGTGTTTGTGGGACTGGCTAGCCCCACAGTTTAAGTTCTCTGAACACAGGGAGTGGCCTTTTTCTTCTCAGCTCTAGCACCTGGAGATAATTTTGCACACTGATGCCCTAATTGTTAACTCGAAGATTGACATCAGAGAAGAAACTCAAATTTAGAGTAAACCAGCCCTTGTCCTCTCAACAAAAGGACTGTAGCTGCTGATTACCTCCTAGCAGCAAGACCTAGCATCCACTTAGGGAGATTAAGCAAGTTACCCAAGGAATGATATCAAAACTGATGTACTTAATCAAAGTATACAAACACACTTGCAAAGCTATGTAATGATAGAAGACTCTGGTGCTGCAAATTAATGAATGTTAGAGAATTCTGAGGAGGTCCAGACTACATGGGCTAGGTTGATCAGGGCTACCTTCAAAGCGTGGTCAGGAATTAAACTGGACACAGACAGGCATAGAAGAGAGACAATACAATGCTGACTGAGCAGGGCATAGGATGCCAGCAAAGGAAAGGTAATCTTATAATTTTAGAAAATGATCAATATAACTGCCAGGTAATACGGATTAAGAAGGAAAGGAAAATAATTCTAGAAAGGAAAGTTAGTTGGAGTCAAATTATGGAGGACCTTGATTACCAGAATTTAAGAATTCAGACTTTGATTTGAAGACAATTGGGAGTAACACCAAGGTTAAGATGAAATT
This sequence comes from Leopardus geoffroyi, assembly GCF_018350155.1. Classification (NCBI taxonomy): domain Eukaryota; kingdom Metazoa; phylum Chordata; class Mammalia; order Carnivora; family Felidae; genus Leopardus; species Leopardus geoffroyi. The sequence continues at coordinate 206,210,237 of NC_059326.1, forward strand.
CTAGTGGCTTAGTTGGCTAAGCATCCGACTTTGGCTCAGGTCATGATCTCATGGTTCGTGAGTTTGAGCTCTGTGTCGGGCTCTGTGCTGACAGCTCAGAGCCTGGAGCCTGCTTCAAATTCTGTGTCTCCCTCACTCTCTGCCCTTCTCTTGTTCATGCTCTGTCTCTCTCAAAAATAAATAAACATTAAAAGAAAAAAAGATGAAATTCTAGAAAGATGAATCCCAGAGCACACAAGATGAAAGAAGAGAAGCTGGGGGCATGGGGCAGATGGGGAGGCGGGTCGTCAGAAAACTGGCTGGAAAGATTACATATTATATCGGCTACATGCCATCTCCTTTTTTCTAGTCTTCATATATAAATGCGCTCTTTCCTCTCTTGGGCAGCCATTATTCTGAAGATCTCTGTGTGTTTGATACAGACACCAACCATTACTTTACTTCACCTGCTTGTACGTTTTTGGCTCAGAAATGTTTAAATAATCAGCAACTCCATTTTCTACATATTGGTTCCTGCCAAGATGGTCCACAGTTAGAATGGGGTCTTGAAAGAGCAAAACTCTCATCCAACAGCACAAAGAAAGAATCCTGTGGCTATGACACCTGCTACGACTGGGAAAAGTGTTCGGGTAAGCCCTGGTGGTGACCACGCACTGGAAATGCTCTCTCTTAGCCTTCATCTCAACTAGTTAATCTTATTTGCATTTATATACTCTCTCTCCCTCTCTCTCTCTCTCTCTCTCACACACACACACACACACAAAACCTTTCCTTAATCAAAAATAATTCCTTTACACTGTTTTATAAAAACATTTTATAAAAATTTTTTTATTTAAATACAAAAATATAACCCACTCACTATTAGAAATAACTACCTTAGTAGTTTTAGTGTGAATCTTCCCAATTATTGTTCTATGCATATACAACCATATATGCATATACTACCCTTTAAAAAAAAGTTTATGTATTTTGAGAGAAATGGAGAGCAAGCAGGGGAAGGACAGAGAGAGAAGGAGACAGAATCCCAAGCAGGCTCCGCACTGTCAGCAGAGTCTGCTTGGGATTCTGTCTCCCTCTCTCTCAAAATTGTCTAAATTTTCCTCTGGCATTTGAGACTGGCTAGGGCAACATAGCTAGAGCCTAGAGCCTAGACTGAGTTCCTCATGGGTACTAATTGCCAGAAACATCTTCTTCAAATTTTTTTAAGCCCTTCTGCAGTGTCAGCCTCCAAGGCTGGCAGTGTTAATCAGGCAGGACTCTCTGAGCCCAGTCAGGGTTTCTCATGGGTTCGGGCACTGTTTCTCCCAGGTGGAACCTTCTCCAACCTTCTACTGCTTCCCTCTCACCATGCATGGGGTCAACCAGATGTTCCAAGGTGCTCTGGGACTCATGCCTGCAGTCATCCATGGCTCCGAGCTACACTCTCATTCCCAGAAAGCAGGGTATTTGCCAGGACTGCTGAGATTGGCCTGCTAAGTATGGTGCTAACACTCTAATTCAGAGTTACTGTAATTGTTTATATAGAGAAACATCCCATAAAAAAAAAAAAAAATTCCCCAGGGCCTTATACACAGGGGTGGTCCTGATTATATTACTTTTTTTTTTAGGTATCATACTTCACATCTTATTTTCTATATTGCTGTTTTTCAATTAATATATCATGAAACTATTTTCATGTCATCATATATTATTTTGCTACATAATTTTCAATCTCTGCAAAAGTCCATGTGGACATTCTATAACTTATTTAATCTTCTGTTAAGCGTTTAGATTTTTCCCAATATTTTGCTATTATAAGCAGTGCTATAATAGACAAATTGATCACAGATAAATCTATAATCTTAGATTCTTCCTCAGGATATACCTTAGAAAATGAAATGTATTGGTAAATATTATTTTCACATATAAAGTCTTTGTTGGCACAGTGTATCAACTTGCTTTCCAGAAATGTTTCTACCATATTATATTCCTGTCTACAATGTATAAGAAAGACTGCCACCCATACCTTCGCCGAAACTTTGAGTTATTACTTCTTTATCTTTCTGCCAACCTGATACTTAAGAAGGGGCATTACATTTCTATTTTCTGTAAGCGAATTGGCTATGGGCATTTTTGTTTGTGAATTGGAAGTGGAAACTTCACAGCAGTGAGTACATTTTCTCTAAGATGAAGTTTGACCCTGAAACAGTTCAGCTAAGCTTTATATAATACATAGACGTGGGCCGAAGATTAGGATTTAGCAGAACTCAAGTATGCAGCTAGATTTCCTTTGTGACACATCCTCAAAGAACTATCTTAGATTGAGACATAAAGTATATCATGGAAACTTGTTGAATTGTTACATTAAATTTTTGCTAAAACCACTTTACCTTTGCAAAAATAAACACAAAAACTTCAATGTTCCCCTTGGCTCTTCAATTCAGTCCTGGAAAAGGAGAGAGGTCTTATTACCCAAATCCACTTCCTTCCTGATCCACTTAACTCTGATTATCAAGATCCAGCTCCCCTGGGAGGTGGCAGTATTGAGTTCATGACAGAGGGTAGACACAAGTGGCATAGTCCATAGGCCACCTGACGGTGGCCACACGGGAGGTCAATGTCTGAGACTTCTGACCTTCGTGCCATATCTGAACGAGGCAAGTCCACATAAGAGACAGCATGCCAGGGTCTGATATGTATATTGCCCAATTCTGATCAGTATTAAATCACCTTGTGGCTAAATGCTACCATTCATTTTTAACTGCCAGACCAACACCATTACCCAGCTGACATCTCAGAAATAATGAGGTATTAGCGGATATGATTAGTGTAAGCTTCCGTCCTTCCATTTTTATCATGGAGAAAAGATCTTCATGGAACTCCATATTGCAATGATTTTTTTTTGCTCTTTTTCCACAAATTATTCTTTTTAAATGTGTCTGAGTAACAAATAATCTCTGGCTTGCAATTTCATCAAAATCTGTCTTTACTATTGGCTCTCTGCTGTACAGATATCTAAATCCACAGCCGCCAGGAGTCTACATTTGTCTAAAACAAGAACACTAAAAAGTTTGAATACTTAACCAATATTGCTCAAGTGACCAGAATGTCTTGGGGCAGTCAGACTAATACATGAACACTTTATAATAAGATATTTCAGTCAATATTCTTTGATCCTACACACAATCAGAATACTGAAAGCATTCCCCACCCCCTAAAGATAAGGTGTGCCTGTGCCAGTCTTCTCTAGTTGGTGAGCAAAAGTCAACGTCATAGAGAATTTTGTTCAGTTGCACTATAGAACAGAATCAATGTACAAACCTCAGCATTTATGAATAAAGAGAAAGCTAAAAATGTATTTTATACCCAACCCACATATGGCAAGTTGGGATATTATTAATTTTGAGTTGCATTGAATGTCACCTCGGTTAAACTGTTACTGACGACATTGTGTGCTTTGCTACTCTTTTCCTTCTCTGTCTAAAATGAGATAGAAAAAGTTTAAAAATGGAACTTCAAAATAACATCAAGTTCCCATTTGAAAAGTTAGAACACAAATGGCTTCATAAGGAGTCTATTTCTATGCACATTGAATGTTTCGCCTAAATTTCAAAAATATCCACCATCAACTAATAGAAGGGGGAAATTTATTCAGCACACATCCATTTAGTATCCAAGATGCACAAGTCACTGTATATAATATGAGGAGGACTCTAAAGACAAACGAGCTTTGTACCTTCCAATTGTTCACAGTACTTGGAGCAGTAAATTTTCATGATAATTTGATGAATAACTTTGATGCGAGCCAGCATGATATAAGAACACATAAGAGAGAGAGAGAAATCTTCTGGCCTGGAAGGGTTTCATAAATATGGTAGCATGAGAATTGAGTGTTGCAGGATGCATTAGTGTAGGTGGTGGGAAGGGCTTTATGGTGCTGGCAGTCTAAAAATGATCTTGCTGAGAGCATTTAAGCCACACCATACTAAAATAATAATGACCATGGCTTTTCCACAAGCCTGGGGAACTGACATCCTCTCCAAAGGTGGAGCAGTCTCCTGTCCTTCACTAAACCCTACTGTTTACAACAATCGGCAAGGCCCTCCGCAATGAGACTCTTTTCTAACTGGTTGACACAGGGCTTACAAGGGAATGCATGCTTTTTCATGAAATGTTTTCTACCAAAGATAGGCTATCTATGTGCCTCTGCGTATCTCCTCACTCCCTTTCCCTATTTTCTCCCATTGGTTGAGACACATGGCAAAGAACTGATACCCACCTAAAAGAAGCTACTTCTGAATGACATCATTGCTGATTCTCAGCCTAACTCAGATATTTTGGCAGCATGAGTTACCCCAGATCTATCAAAATACTTCTTTTTGATTGCTTATACCTACACCCCCAATTCAGAATTGAAATCAATTGATGAAGCAGAATGAATTGAGCACCTCGTTAAGAGCTAAGTGAGACATCTAGATGAACGAGCACTCAAACAAAGCAGTTATAACTGTCTTGGGAGAAAGACATATATGAAAAGCTAACTAATAAGAAAGTGTAAAAATACCAGATATAGTACTAACAAATTTACACTATTGAAGTCTAGTTAAAACTTTAGTTAAAGTTCAGTTGTTGTGGGGGTAAGTGGGTATGAAATACTTCATGGAGGAGGTGAGCCTGTAGAAACTGGGCATGTGGGAGAAAGTAAAAAAGACCACATCACTGTAGCAAAAGAAGGGGATAGCATGGGCAAGAGGGCAAAAACTGGAACACTGTTAAAGTCTCATTTGGGAAGCAGAAAGAGAGTTACTCTAAGTGGAATTGAAAAAGCAGAAGAGACAATGTTGCAAAAGGATTTTGAGGGCAAACTGTAGAGGCTCTTGAACTTTAATTAAAACATGCATGTATAGAAATGAGCCTATATCCCCCTCTCTACTCAAAATTTATTTAATATTCTTGACTTTGGTAAGTTTATCCCAAGTGATCATTTTAAAACAATTTCATGAATGAAAGATCTACATGAATTATGAAGTGACTGGGTGGTTTTGAAACCAGGCCTCCTAAAAGAATCACCAACCTGGAAATATTCTAGAAAGAAGTCAGTGGCTGTGGTATAGAGTTATGTTAAAGAATTAAGGCCTATTCGTGATTGAAAACCTGCCTCTACCACTTACTAATTGTGGAACCATGGCTGATCAGTTAAGCTCTCTGGGATTACTAACAAGCTCATTTGTAGAATTAGTTTGATAACATATAGTTCGTATGTTTGAGAATTAAATGAAATAAAGCATGCAAAGCACTTGGCTTCTTATGTGGTTTCGTGTACATTCTCAATAGAAGGTGGTACCAATGAGAAAATAACAGAGAGGACAGGCCGTAGATGTTGTAGAAATAGATTGACAGGATATAGTGACTGATTAGATGTGGTCAGTGAGTGAGAGCAAGGTGTCAGAGGTAGCCCAGCTCCTGAATCTTACTGGCTGACTCGTGGATTCTGTTCTCTCACATCCAGATCACTCCATTTGACCACAGTTGGGTCTTTTGGGCCATTGCCTTTGTTCTAGCTTTCCGATACATTGCCACCAAAGTGCCTGCTCCTCTGGGGACAAATTAGGTAAAATCAAACCCTGAAGTCCTGTGGTGAGTCACACTGTCTCTCTCTCATTTCAGCCGCCACTTCCGAATGTGTCTGCCTGTTGCCTCCCCAGTGCTTCAAGGGTGGAAACCAACTCTACTGCATCAAAATGGGATCATCGATGAGTGAGAAAACAGTGAACATCTGTGACATAGGAGCTATAAGATGTGCTAACAGGAAAGTGGAAATACTGTATCCTGGGAGGTGTTCAGCCTAAAACAATCACTGAATAACAGATTTACTGTCCCAAAATAATCCCTACAAGAGGGCATTCTCCTACAGATAGCAGACTGGTGTGCCCAGAAGTTACTGACATAAATTCTTTTGTGTTACTTTCATATAATTCTTCTCCATGACTCTCCTGCCTTAGTCTTTCCTATCCAATCCCAGCCTATGATGTTTTCTGTAGCATACACCTCAGTAGTAACTTTCACATCGATCCAGTGAATTCTGTTCTCACTGCACTAAAACGATGGGACTTCTGAGGACCTTATGAAGCCTGTAGTATTAAGCATCCTCACAAGTACAATTAAGAACAAAAACCATAATTGTCTTCAATTATTCAATAAACGTAAACCTACAACAACTTGGAAAACACATTCTTAAAACCCAACTTTCCTTCATGCATTCATTCCACAAATAATTCTGAATGTCTACAATGTGCCACAGACTGTTTAGGATGCTGGGGAATCGGCAGTGAATAAAAGAGACAAAACCCCTTGCCTTCATGAAGCTTACATTCATGTGGAGACAGGCAAACAAAAAACAAAATAAACATATAAAATATATAGTATGTTTGATGGTGATGGTGGTAATTGCTATGGAAAAAATAATGTAAGGAAAGGTGAGTCCCATCATCTCATGCAAGGAGACCCTCCATAGTAATAAGCATCACAGTAGGGATGAGTGGGAACAAGTGGAAATTGCCTTGTTTGAAGTAGTTGAAAAACTCCTGGAGTTCCATACTCTTAGGAAAAAAGATTCTTCTTGCCTCAGCTAAAGTGCATTCCAAAGCTTTTAAATTGAAGTATGTGATGGATGGAAAATCATCAGAGAATTTTGAAGGAATAATTTTTAAGTTAAATTATATCCAAGTAGACATCCATTTCTCAGAGAAGTTAGGGTGTCATTTTATTGGGGAAGAGGAGTGTCTTTGGAACAGCAATTCTCAAATATTGGTCTCAGAATCACCTGGAGTACTTGCTAATACACACGCTTGCAACCCACCCCCAGTTTCTGGTTCAGTAGGTCTGGGGTGGGGCCAGAGAATTTCTAACAACTTTCCAGGTAGTGCCACTAATGATCATTGGGAAGGTCACGTTTTGAAAACACTTAGTTTAGAAATGGAGTCATCCAACAGTTCATTCTGTTTGAGTTACTAACTGATCTCCAAACCTTAGCCAGCCAATCTCCAAGCCCCTGAGTGGAAGGATATTTCCTTCCTCTAAAACTCAATGGGATTCCCACCTAGTGGAAGGGGGCCGTGAGCCACAGCCACCTGCAGCACCCTCATTATACCTTATACATTAAATGTCACTCCTCTTCCATCTCATTCATCATAAGATGTTGGCAACATCTAAAACATCTTGCAATATCAAACAGAAGTATGAGGAAGGAACGACCCAGCAATTGCACTACTAGGTATTTATCCAAGGGATACAGGTATGCTGTTTCAAAGGGGCACCCAGATGTTTATAGCAGCACTATCGACAATAGCCAAAGCATGGAAAGAGCCTGAACGTCCATCGATGGATGAATGGATAAAGAAGATGTGGTATATATACACAATGGAGTATTACTCGGCAATCAAAAAGAATGAAATCTTGCCATTTGCAACTACGAGGATGGAACCAGAGGGTATTGCTAAGTGAAATTAGTCAGAGAATGACAAATATCATACGACTTCACTCATATGAGTACTTTAAGACACAGAACAGATGAATATAAGGGAAGGGAAGCAAAAATAATATAAAAACAGGGAGGGGGCAAAAAAGAGACTCTTAAATATGGAGAACAAACAGAGGGTTGCTGGAGGGGTTGTGGGAGGGGGGATGGGCTAAATGGGTAAGGGGCATTAAGGAATCTACTCCTGAAATCATTGTTGCACTATATGCTAACTAGCTTAGATGTAAATTTAAAAAGTTAACTTAAATTTAATTTAATTAAAAAAAAAGAAGTATGAGGAAGGGAAAAAAAAAAAAAAAACTAGGACAGAAAAAATTTTCCTAGTGTAACAGCAATTGAGTGGGAATTTTTCTCTTCCCACGAATCAGTAACCTATCTTCCCCAGTCACTCCACCCCCTCCCATCTCACAAAATTGGTGCAGGCCATCTCATCAGCATCATGCCTTCAGAGCTCCCAAGAGTCCAAACTGAGGGCAAAGAGGTATTAAATACTCCCATGTTCCACGGAGAGCCACTACTGAATCAAGAGCATTTCCTCAGGACTGAGTTGGAGCTGCTCTCCCCAGCTCTCACACCTGTCCCACACCGTTCTGAGGGGAGAGGAGGACCTGGGACCAGGGGACCAGGGGAGGAGGGAGGGAGGCCATGGGAATCGGCAGCCTAGTGAATACAGTTTTCATAGAGAGAGTCCTACTCCTCCCCTGAGACCTTTTAGAACTTTTCCCCTCCTGAATGAGGAGGTGGAGGATGCATAAAGTATCCACTGAAGCCAGGCATCCGAAGCCCTGCGAGAATCATTTGTAGGGTGTGGGGCACCAGCAGCAAGGACAGAGAGCTGCCCCGCTGGTGGGATACTGTGAGTCTTAGAGCTGAAGCCTGTGAGCATGTTGCAGGAGGACTCCCTGGGAGGTGTGGATCCTGATGAGGGCAGGTGTGGAGGGGATTCTCCCTTCCTGTGCATGAAACCACCTCCTGCCTAGAGAGTGCTGAAGGCAGGATGCTGATGAGAGTGGCCCTCACCATTTTGGGTGAGGGGGTGTTCTTTAGTGTTGTTTAGTGTTCCTTGGCTTGTGCGTTTCCACCTCTATCAGGACATGGCTGTCTTCATTGTCTTTCTTCCTTCAGTGCATGTCTGTCTGCCCAAATGTGTATTGTCTTATGAGCACAGCAGTCATGTTAGTTTAGGCCCACTCTAATGATCTCATCTTCATTGGATTACAGCCGCAAAGACCTCATTTCTAAATATGGTCATATTTGCAGGGACCAGAGGTTCGGATTTCAACGTATCTTTTTTTGCGGATACAATTCAACCCATAGCACTGTGACTGGGGAAAACAAAGTTTCCTGTTTACACCCTATGATATAATCAAGTGTTTATACCAGATATTATATTCATATTGCTTGATTAAAATCAGTCATGTTTGCTTTGAAGTATGTTACTCTTTTACTTGTAACAATCTTCCCTTTTAATGGTGATTAGTTGTTCTTTTTACCACTTTAGTTACCTTTGTTTCAAAGGATTTTTTGAGTGCAATAAATTTTGCATTAGGCTAATTTGCATACCATTTACCAGTAGAATTTTTCACACACATATTAATATTAATATAGCAATTTAGTAGAAAAAGTGTTAAGAGCTAGAGATTAAATTGTCATCATGAAGCAGAGAACAAAACTGAAACATATTAAATACCTGGAATTTGGATCTAGAATGTTCAACACTGTCCTAGAAGATTAAATAAATTCATGATCAAAGGTAAAGGCTTATCCTCTTAGGCTATTAGAGATGAATACTAAGCATTCATGCTTGTAGTTTCAGTAACTGGAAACAGTTCAGGTCCTTTTCTATATATATGGATTTTAATTTTTGTTGATTCTGCAAGAAATTGACAAAATAAATTGGACCCCAGTTTAATGAACTTTGTAAATTAACATGCTATCTCTCTCAGATGTCCTGAAAGCAAAATTCTAAGACTGTTATTTTTAAAACTCCATTCCTCTGGTGAGGTGACATTCAAGCTTAACTAAAGATTTCCTCTTTTTGACAGTCCTCAGTAAAGTTCACTAAATTTAAGAATATGTTACTGTTTTTTTTCTCTTTCTTTAAAAGCCTCCCACAATGAAAATTCCTTAGTTTTAAAGATTGAGCTCTTCTGTTCTTTCCAGAAGAACGCACCCACCAGCTAGACCTCATCCACATACCCTTGCTAAATTCTAATTCGGGATAAGAAGAATTTGACAGATAATGAAGCCTCTGGTTGATGTTGGGCACCAAATATCCTGAAGTTTGGTTTAACTGGATTCTAAATGGCTAGCTGTCTCTAAGGTCACCTTCATTCTTTTGGAATATGTTGTGTGCGGAATCAATGAGACGTCGAGCTTCTAACCCCACAAATGGCCTGCAAAATTATAGTTGTATCCATGTCATTTTATGAAAGTGAGACGGGCCACTGCTACCCTATTAGTCTTCCTGACAACTTGTGGCCATACAGCTTCAGTGGCACTTGTCAAATGTCAGTTGGTACAGGTATGTGTCACTGATCAAAGGACTCCCATGGACAGATGCACTGAAAGTCATGCTTACAAAGCTTTATAGAGAAAGATCTTCATAACAACATTACTGGTAATAGCAAAAAATGACAGAGCCTAAATGTCAAATCATAAATTATGCCTTCCCCCCATATGATGGAACAGTAAGAGACCACAGACAAGTATGTTTTCTAAAAGACTTTAAAGGACATAATAAAAAGTGAGAAACCAGGCTACAGTGCTACACATGATTCCAGCTATGTAAATTGTGTATGTATAAATGTCTTTAAAAACAATCATTAGGAGAACAAACCTCTGGAATTTGCAGTTATTTTTATTGTCTTGTTTATATTTTTCTGAATTTTCTAGATTTTTTTATAATCAGCATCCATTTCTCTTATAATTGGGCATGAACGTCATTCTAAAAATTTTCTCTTCTACTTAGGTGAAAAGATAGTTAATTCCATTTGGATGGACATATTGGTGGCAAATCGGCTTTGTAGTTTAAGCCGGTCCCACTGGTCTGGACTTGCCCACGTGAGACGGGTGAGTTTCAGCCAGACGTGTGAGCCTCATGTGCATGCATTCATTCATTCACAAGCATTTTCTCAGTACCTGCTAAGTCACAGGAGTTAGGTCTATAATCATGAAGAGATTTTGGAGGTACTCACAGTAGACTGGGAAAATTTTAAAGGTATATTTAAACCAGTATTATACAAAAGAGAAAGCAATGAGTTAGTTCTAAAAAACTACAGGTGTAGAAAACATCTTTAGGGAATAAAAAAAAACTGGACAGTTAATAAAATGAAGTCAAGCTTCACTTCTCACAGTTGGAGTCACTGAGTACCTACTTGAACTTGGGCAAACCTCTGAGACTTGGTTTCCATGGGAAAATGGGGACAATACCAGTCAACTCACTCTAGTTTATACACATATATACACGCACACACACACGTAAAGCAACTACCAAAGAGCCTAGAATGAAATGTGTATTCAACTACTTGGGTGATATAATAGTTATTATTATTAGTTAAAAATTATTATTATTAATAAAAAAATATTATTATTAAACACCAATGGAAAAGAGTGGCTGGACTTCACCTTTTATTTCCTTTCACATGAGGCATTTCTTCTATTGCCAGTCTCGCCATGAAGCCTGATTTATTAAAGAGCCATGGACTTACTTAGAGCGCTCAGAAAGGAGAAACAGCTGTCTGACTAGGCTGATGACAAGTGCATGTTCACAGTGCTCATGAGGGCATGACTCCCATAATCAGCACCAGAAATAAAGGTTTTAAGCTCTCTTCAGAATGAATCATGCTTCATGCCAAATCAATGGAGATGGCCTGCTGTTTGCAGCTGAAAACCTAATAATCCATGATATCAAAGCAATGTGAACAGAAGACCCAGGAATAGAAAGTGAAGAGGAAATTAGACTAGGTAGCTGGAAGTACACTCCAAGGATTACTTAGCTTGATCCAGCCCCCTAGTATGCAGTGACATGGTAGATTTGGAAAAAGGTGATATTTTACCTAAAATGTGACCCTTACCATGATGGTAAAGCCACATCACAGTTCAAGGCCCTAAGACCAGAATTTGTTGTCTTTCATGAAGCTGTATTTGTAATACCACCAGAATATAGAGTACCACCCTAACTGAAGCATTTCCGTTTTGTTTATAACAACTGAAAACTGTTGCTTTGGTGCATGTCTCCCCTTCTATTGAAAGGAGCTCTACACACTGGTACATCTCTGCAGTTGTCAAAATTACCGCTCACCAGTGTTGCTGGCTCTCCATTTCTCGAGGACCTGGTAGGATCGTGGCATTGGGGTACCATGTAATTGATTCTGACCAGTGAAATGTGACCAGAAGTACTTGTATAGCTTTTGGACAAAACATGTAATTGCTGGCATCCCCCCCAGAACTCCCCTTTCCCTGTGACACATTTGAAATGGTGGCTGCTCCATCAGCCTGAGTCCCTGAGTCATTAACATGAGCAAAGTCTTCTATACTTCATCAAACTTCTATGGGTATGTAGCATGAGCAAAATATAAACCTATGTGAGGTTGAGGGAGGGGGGTATTTGTTACATCATTACCTAACCTACGTGTCTGACATTAACTGTAACAAACGACATGATGACATTAGAAGCTGATCTCTTTTTGTTTTCACTCCTATGTGGATCCTGAGAAACTTAACAGAAGACCGTGGGGGAGGGGAAGGAAAGAAAAAAATGGTTAGAGAGGGAGGGAGCCAAAACATAAGAGACTCCTAAAAACTGAAAACAAACTGAGGATTTATGGGGGGTGGGAGGGAGGGGAGGGTGGGTGATGGGTACCGAGGAGGGCACCTGTTGGGATGAGCACTGGGTGTTGTATGGAAACCAATTTGACAATAAATTTCATAATAAAAAAAAAAGAAGCTGATCTCTTTCACTGCCCCCCTGCCCCCAAACTGCATTCCAGAACACTCAGTTTTCTCTGGGGCCATAGATGGTAAATAGGAATTGCTATGGTTTCGACATGGCCTATGATTACTATTGTGCTTGGGGAAAAATACAGAAACAAACTAAAATTTGGAAAGGGGAGTGACTATATTTAGTTCTTAAATACATTCTTCATTGCATCCATCATTTTATAGAGAAATGTGTTAGTAGAAAAAGTTGCAAAGAAAATCTATTCTTACGTAGAGAGTTTACCTGCTAGGACTAAGAAGAAATGTAAGGAAATATAAAAATGGTGAACACTCTTATAGAAAATTTCTTAATATATTTGGGAAAATTTTTAGAATCTTAAAAATGTTAATTAGTTTTTTGAAACATTTACTATTTTAAAGTGCTTTTCAAAGTTAATTAAATCCACTTTATATTTCTTGATTACCAAATCATTCCTATTTTATTTCACATCAATTGCTTATCAAAACTGCATTCTAAATAATTTCAAGCATTTACTAAAGATGCAGATAAACAAAAAAAGGATCCTTCATTCCAATTTCCAAAGCTTGGATGTAACTTAAAATCTAACTAGTAGAGTGTAGCAGGTATTTATTGTCCCTCCCCTCCCCCCCCCCCAAAAAATCTATTCAGTCCCCTGCCAATGGCCAGTATTTCAGAAAAAGCTGGTTTCAGTCTCAACACCAGAACAAAAAGTATACAACAATTTGTTTAAGTCAGTCAATGGGGTTCCATTTCCCAACCTGTGTGGGTTAGACATATGCAGGTATTGCAAGGCTGTTGAATGAGAGGTGAGGAGCATCTTATGCAGGGTTTCGCAGAAGGAATTTCTCATCTTCAGGAGTTCACAGGAAGAGATGGTCTCTTCTGAATGTTGCCAGGTCTGAACATGATGTCCGGAACTACTGTAGCCATCTTGCCACCATGAGTGGATTTCCATTTGTGGTCTAGGCCAACATGTGGAAAAGTTTCTAGTAGAGACCTAGAAAGAACCATTTGTGGACCCTTTGCGACATCACTGAGCCACTGAATTACCTAACTCAGGAGTGTCCATGCTTTTGGTCTTCTTGTTATAAAATAATAAATTTTCTTTACTGTTTAAGCTATTTTGTGATTTGGGTTCTCTGCTCCTTATAGCCAAACGTATCCTGATCCAGAAATTAATCATGTTCTTGAGGTTTGTACTTTTGTGATATCAATAGATTGGTAGCATAGGTTTTTATTTCAAAATGATTAATACCTGTTTGTTTGTTTGTTTGTTTGTTTGTTTGTTTGTTTTTAAACGGAGAGTTTCCTCTCTTGGTTGAATATACTTATTGTGCATCTAACAAAGGAAAGATGAACCTTCAGAAATGGAACCTAGTAAGGCAACAATTTAAGTTCATAATGAATCTATTCATTATTTCTTGGAAAGCCAAAGTCATCTCTGAAGTTTCCCAAGTAACCAACAATTAATTGTAGACTCAGTGTCATGTTTAATTGTCTGAAGGGAAAGGGAGACCTAAAGCTTTCTAAGCCACTAGTAGGTGCCAGACTCATCACATAACTATTTTTACTTAGTCCTCACAGAAACTCTTAAGAGACATAGGTGTTGTTGGCCTCATTTAGAGATGAAGAAATTAAGGGGCGTCTGGGTGGCTCAGTCGGTTGAATGTCCGACATCGGCTCAGGTCATGGTCTCACGGTTTGTGAGTTCGAGCCCCGTGTCGGGCTCTGTGCTGACAGCTCAGTGCCTGGAGCCTGCTTCAGATTCTGTGTCTCCTTCTCTTTCTGCTCCTCCCTTGCTCACACTCTGTCGCTCTCTCAAAAATAAATAAAGATTAAAAAAAATTAGAGATGAAGAAATTAAGGATCAGAAACCAGAGTTACTTGCCAAATTTCATAAAAGGCAGGTAGAAGTCAAACCTGGCCAGACTAACTTAAGAACTCAGGAGCAGACTGAACTATATCAAGGCCAGATTTATTGATTTTTTAATTATACAGTGGTTACTGTTGTGATTATAAAGAAGGCTGCCCGGGTGCCTGGGTGGTTCAGTCGGTTAAACAGCCCACTTTGGCTCAGGCCGTGATCTCACCGTTCATGAGTTCGAGCCCCACGTAGGGCTCTGTGCTGACAGCTCAGAGCCTGGAGCCAGCTTTGGATTCTGTGTCTCTTGCTCTCTCTGCCGCTCCCCCACTCATGTTCTACCTCTCAATACTGAATAAAAGTTTAAAAATTTAAAAATAAATAAATAAATAAATAAATAAAGATGGCTGCAAATCATCTGACATTCTTCCATTGAGATGTCAGTTCTAATTTCATACCCTTGAATTCTGGCAGGCTTCCGACCGCTGCAACTAACGAAGTAGAGCAAAAGCATGATGTGACTTCTGAGACTGTCCAAAAACAGGTCTTTATTCACAGAAACACTTGCTCTTAGTGCCCTGACCTGCTATGGTAGAAGTCAATAATGCTGAGGCCACTCCACTGTGAGGAAACCCAAGACACATGAAGAGTCCATGTGTAGGGACCCTGGGCAACAGAACAACTTAGCCCAGATGTTGAGACATCCCAGTCCAGACACCAGACATGTGAATGACAAATGTTGAACCTTCCCACTTGAGGCTTCAGACAGCATGAAACAGACGGAAACCATCTCCCACTACAAATTCCTGATCCACAGAAGCCATAAGTAATACACCATGTTACACTATGAAGTTGAGACTAGTTTGTTATACAGCAATAGACAACTGAAATAGTTTTGCAAGAGAATGTCTTTATTCTCAGGAAATATACACTGAAGCATGTAGGAATAAAGTAACGACACTTCCTTCAGATAGTGGAGATGTCGTTGAAATAATAAAGGATCCCCTGGTAGTGATTCCCAAATCTGGGAGTCATCAAAATCATTTGGAAAGATTTTTTAAAATATTGACTCTCAGATATTGTAGTAACATTGTATGGTGATGTAGGTATACTTGTGGTGAGCACGACATAATGTATCAGGTGTTAAATTACTACATTGTGAACCTAAAACTAATATAACATTGCATGTCAACCGTTCTCAAATGTTTAAAAATTTTAATAAAATAAAATATTGATTCCCAAGTCCCACCCAGACCTACTAAACTAGAATCTTCAGAACTTAGATAATAGCACACACTCAATAAAAACCCAATCAGGAAAATTGTTTCAGACCTGAGCTGAGGCAAGCAATTGAAATCAGGAATCATATACTGCCCACTCTGAGTCCTTGAACACAGGCCCTAGTCCTGACCCCATCCCTCACCCCTTTCCTTCTACCCACTTGAAGACCTCTGTTCCCAGGCTTGTGCCCGTATGATCAAACCACATGGCTACCCATACCTTTTTTGAAAGGTTTGCTCCTTGAGACACCATGCCCAAGTCCTCCAGCTTGGTTGACTGTGCTTTAGCCATAAACTCAGGAATTGCAGAAATCCACACCCACTCGTTCAGTGAAGTGTTTCATTCCTACCCATTATCTCTAGACTGTTCCCTGTCTAAAATAGTGAGAAATGGAGGATAAACAAGGACAGAAAATGGCAGAAAGAAAAACGAGGGTACTGTGACAGACTGGGGTGAAAGAGCAAAGAATATGCCATGTTAAAGGGTAGGCGATTGATCCTACAATCCCAGAGATGGTGCCACGGTCACCTGTCACCAAAGTCACCTCAGGTAGTATCACTCAGAGTGTCTGTGAATTATTCACTGTGGTTTCCAAGGAGATAAGGAACTCGCACCAGAGTGTAAATCAACAAATTGCCTCCTTCATCCATAAAGTCTCGCCACAACAACAAAAAAAGTAGGCTGAACTAAGCAGGGTAATTAGCGATAAAGTTCATACACATTCTGTCATAGGCTCCTTGTCCATCCGGAAATCAGTTCCCAGAAGGCATTTTAAGTATTCCTGACGTAGGGTGCTTGTCTAAATAACAACCACAGAAGCAGCAGTAATAATATACTTAACATTCACTAAGCATTTACTGTATGCTTAAGCATTGTGTCTAAAGGCTATGATAAGCTTTACTAATTATATCTACTAAAATTGATCACAATATACATGAAGAAAGGAGCTATGTTCAAAATTTTCTTGGTATACCTCAAAGTAACTGGCACAGAGCTATTTACACAAGTGATCAAAATATATTTAATTGTTTAAAGTAAAAGCATTAGAGAAATAAAGAAAATACTGGATTAGAAACATAAATATGGGAGTCATCTACCAAGGACACAAAATCTATGTAAGTAAATAATTTCCCTAAGAGAATAAAGCCGATTTTCTTTTTTGAATTATTCATTCACTAATTCATTTCAGTATTTATTTATTCATCCAATTGAGAGCTTACTAAAAGCACTATTAGGGACAAACATGATTCTGATTCTCATGGAGCATAAATTATTATGGAAGAGACAAAAAATAAATTATTAATTACTAATAAATAAGTTATTACAGACTGCAATGAGAACTAACTAAAGAGCTGGAAGAAGCTGGAGGACATGTGAAGTCTTAGGGAGAAAGTAGCAGGGGAGGCGCCTGGGTGGCTCAGTCGGTTGAATATTCGACTCTTGATTTTGGCCCAGGTCATGATCCCAGGGTTGTGGGGTCAAGCCCCGTGTCAGGCTCTACACTGAGCTTGGAGCCTAGTTGGGATTCTCACTCTCTCTGCCCCTCCCCCACTCGTGCGTGTGCGCACGTGTGTGTGTGTTCTCTCGAAAGAAAGAAAGAAAGAAAGAGAGAGAGAGAGAGAAAGAAAGAAAGAAAGAAAGAAAGAAAGAAAGAAAAAGAAAGAAAAGCATTTAAAAAAGAAAGTAGCAGACAGTGCGAATAGGCCATGTAAAGACCCTGAGGTGAGAAAGAGTCTGGAGCTTCTCTGAAAAATAAAGCTAGTTTGCCTTTAGGCAGGTGGGAGGCCAATGTGCTGCTGAAAACAAAAGGAAAACCAAACAGGTTTAAAAAATCATATATTGAGGCATAATAGGGCTGTAGCAGCAACAAGGACTAAGGGGGATAACATTTCAAAGAAGGAAACTTACAGAGGTGAGCTGAGGTTCTGCCTCTGCCCCTGATGGCACCTGATCCTGCCCATCAGCTGGATAGAAGCCAAGAATCAGGGCTAGGCCCAGGCAGGGGCCACTGCTGGCGGAAGGAGAAACCAGTGGGCTCTTTAGGTTGTGCAGGACGCTGCTGATAAAACTAGAGAAGTGATTGGACTCAAGCACATAGCCACTTCCTCTCTCAAAGCATTGACTGGGCTGGTTGTAGAAAACAGAGACAGAAGTAGCGAGATTCAAGATATATTTTGGAGGTAGAATCATCAGGACTTGCTGATATTTTGAATGGAATTGAGCAGAGAAAGATACAAAAGATGACCCTCAGGTTCTGATGAGCAAAACTGGGTAGAATGATCGGAGAATAGGTTAGGGAGTCAGGGGAAGTGTCACTCAAGTTAGGTTTTCCTGAGATTACCAACTCATTAGGAGCAAAATGAGGACTAGAATGCAAGTCTCCTGATTCTTATCCCACTATTCTCTACCACACCAAGTTAACTTTTCCTTTAGGAATTTTTGTCAATAGTATTACTTCTGTCTGTATTACACACACTTTGCACAGACATATTTTGTGTTTAGAAGCTCAGTTTTCAGGAGTAGTCAAGTATTAATTTTGAGGCTTTAAACACGGGTGACAAAATGCAGATGCCTTCAAAGCCAGCAAACAAAAGAGGGGTGAAGAGCAAGTTTTATGATCATACAGAATGGGAGGGAAGGCTCTTTTGATGTACCCACAGGGCTCATAACCCCTAAAGGAATTCAAATTTGTTTTTAAAAATATTTTAATCACCTGCCAATTAGAACACATTTATATGCAGTGTTCCAACTCCTGCTAATTAGATGCAAATATGTTTGCTAATACCCATTAAAAAGAAACACCCCACCCAAAATGGAGTCACTTCTCTTATGCTAATAACTTCCTTGTCCTCTACAAAGCCTCCCATTTTGTACAACGCTTTTATCTGTTAGATGGGATGCTGCCTGATTCATGAATCTTTGAACAAAGCCAATTAGATCTTTAAATTTACTTGTTGAATTTTTGTTTTTTAACACACCTTATTTTGCCTTTGAGTATAATCAAAAGATAAATAAATCCTGTTCAAGGACTCTACTCTTGTTCAGCCACTTAGTGGAAATGGCAACATGTTTCTCATGGTACAAATATTTGTATGTAAAATAGAAGTCAAAATTTTATTCCATAAACAAGGAAAAAAAAGGCTAACAGAAGGCTATTCCTAAACCAATGGTGACAATATATTGTGATCCAGCGATTATGGTTAATCTAACATTTTACAACTAAAATCCAAATAAATTAATTGGATTATCTTGGCTGATACGTTTATTGTTCCCTTGAGATAGGTGCCTCAACCTCATCACCTAAGGAACAGATAACAGAAAGAGGAAGAAAAGGATGATCACAAAATAGAAGCTGCCAGTGATGTACAAACATATGGGTATTCAACAAAAAACCAATGGGAAAAAAATGTGACATAAAAAGAACTATTCTGTACCTGTTTCCTAAAATTGCTTAATGCTTAAAGAAAATATTTATTTTGCTTATGTTTCAGTTGGGAAGCCATTCAACTTAAATGTTTCTTGCCAGTTTTGAAATTTATAAATGCATTAATATAGAAGCAAATTTGGCAGGATATCAGTATAGTGTGCTTTTGATAAAATGCCTGAATGTGTTTTATATGCTTAATTTTTGAAAATGTACTTAATGAAAGGTTAAAAACCCAATCCATTATGTAACCCACAAAACAAAAAATTAAGTAACAATGAAATCTCTTGAAAGCATATGACCCACAAGACAATCAAGGTTAACATCTCAGAATTTTTACTATCATTTTTGCATTTGTGGTTTTCATAATATTTTATTTGTTTGTTTGTTTATTTACGGCTCTCAAGATATCTGTTGTGACTTAGTTAATTTATTTACTTTCCTACTTCCTAATAAAAGTGGACACTTTGGGTGATCTATTTTTTCTCCCATTTTGTTATAAACAATAGCTTTAATGAGACTGTGAATATGGCTGTTTCCTTCCATCCACTTACAAAAATATATGAATGAAAATCAAAAATATTCTTGTGCATGTAGAAAATCAATTACTGACTTTGCAACAGTTCATATGAAAATATCTGAGGGTTTTAGATGATGACAAGCTTAATGTGAGCAGACACTGTAATAATTACTCCATTTCTACTGTTACTATTGCTACCCTTGATAATAATAGTTCATTGTAATCAAGGTAGTATTATAAGATTACCCATTAAATTAAAAACTTGTTATAGTTCATAGTAATGATAAATTATTTGTATATATTTTTAAAGTTATGTTTGTGCTTAAAATGATCTTATCTGGCTATTCATGAACCAGAAAGAGAACCAAGTCTGGGTTAGGACCACAGACCTATATCGAGCTTCAGGATGGAACCAGAACAAACATCTAGATCAATTTTTAGGTGGCTGATTAGAAACATCTGCCACATGCATTTTAGAAAAATAGGGTCTAAATGAATTCAGAGATGAGCAGGGATTTCTTGCCATGAACAAAATCTTTCTTTAAAAAGCTCATCCCATGTAGAGAGACCAGCTGCATTTGAGATCCCAAACTTAGGTTGAGCTAACCTGGTTTAGGAAGTAAACCTTTGATATTCTCCCAGCATAATAGGCCCATGTTACCAAAATAATGTCTCATTCCACAGTGAGGATTCCAATATACTGGGTAAAGCCAACTGTTAAATACTAACACAGAGATATGTACACGGCAAAAGAGAAAGAGAAAACACATACAAATGCAAGCACCCATACACATAAAACCTACACAAGAGAAATTTTCAAATAAAAATTTCAAAGCACATGAGAAAAATAAATATCATAAAGTCAAGAAATAGGAGGCATTACTCTAAAATAATGCCAAATATGAAAACATTCTTCTAAAGACTTTAAAATATCCATAAAGATGAGGAGGAAGAGGAAGCAGAGAAGGAGGAAAAGGAGGTGGAAGAGGAAGAGGAGGGTAGTAATATTAGTAACAACGTCAACAACAAAATAATAGCTGCTAAGATTGAGTACTTCTGTCACTATTTTAAAGTGGACAGATTCATTTACAACATATCAATGAGGAAAATAAAGGGGAAAATTCCTATTTTTACCTGGACCCCATTAATCCACTAAAAGTTCTGCTCAACTTCTCAAACTCTTGATTTTAGAATCATCAAATATCTCAGGAGGAAAAAAACAAAAACAAAAACAAAAACAAAAACCAATGGTGCCAAATGCTGAACATTCTTCTGTGAACTTCCACTCTCTTCCCTGAGGCTTGCTTTCATGTCTATAAGGCAAAATCAATAAATAATTAGGTAGCAAAGACAGGAAGATGTGAATCAAGAGTAAATAGGGCCACAGGAAAACTTATAAAATGAAAAATACAACACTGAAACAAAAAAAGATAGAATGAGCATCTAACTGAGGACAGAATCGGCAAATTGGAGGACAGTAGTTAAGAATTTACCTAGAACAACATGTAGAACATAACAAAAGATAAGAACTTAGAAAATATTATGTAAGGAGAACAGATGAGAAGCTCCAACATATACCTAATAATTGTTCCAAAATTAAAGAATAGGGAACACGGCTAATAATTTTCCTGAAATAAAGGAAGACAGGAATTATCAGAAAGGAAACTCATGGTACACAGCAGAACAAATCAAGAAAATAAGCCCACACCTATGAGTTTTACTGTGATAAGAGTGGTATTTCCAGAGCGGCACACTGCTCTGAATGTCTCATGTGGGAACTCTGCTCTTGGCAATGACAATGGGGTTTTATCAGACTAAACCTCCAACTGAGAACAGCTAGTACATCTGGATAATTTGTTAAGAAAATGTGCATAAAAGCATCAGAGAACTACCAAATGGAATGAGGATCTATGGTGCCCAGATCCAGGCAGAGGAGACAGGCACCGAGAAGTGAGCTCCTCCTTTTGAGGTAATGGCCAACTCTGAAAATGGCACCTGAAAGGTTGAGAAACTGTGCAAAACTTTACACCAATTAGTGAAGTTACCACAAGTTGAGTTTCAGGACCACACAAAAAGAGAAGCCCTGAAAAGTACCCCAGGCTTGTGATTGAGCCTTTAAAGAGCTACACCCTAAGAATAATGCTGAATTAGACTGCATTATTTAGTCACTGCATGGTCAACTGACTAAAGAGCAAAGGCAGAAAAAAATCTTGAATGTTGTTAAGAAAAAAAAAAAAAGCCTTCAAAGGAGCAACAAGTAATCTTAGAGTTGACTCCTAAACAGAAATAATGGGAGCCAGTGATCTGACAATCATATTTTGAAAGGACAGAAAGAAAACATCTGCTTATATAGATTTCTACAGCAAAAATACCTTTTGAAAATGAAGGTGATATAAAAATATTTTCCAAGAAACACAAACTGAGAGGATTCAGCATTAGCAGACCTGAATTAAAAGAAAAAACAAAAGTTGTTCTTTAGCTACAAAGAACATGATTGAGGTGGGAAGGCTAATGTGTGGGCAAATGAATATGGACTCCGTAATCATTTGTGTGAGGATTTAAATAAAATATGAAGAAAACTTGGAAGAAAAAGACATGAAAACACCATTACATAATTTGAGAGGAGGATAAATGAAGTTAAAATGTTCTAAAGCCCTTGCATGGTCTAAAGAGAGGTAAAAGCATTAATATATATTATACTATAATAACTTAAGGATACAGATTGTAATCTCTAAATCGATACTGACTAAATAATAGTAAAAAAATATATATAACTAACAAAGTAATGGGGGTGCAATGATTAAAATGATAATGTGAGAAGTTAAAAGGAACAAAAAATCAAGTTGTCTTTATTGACAACTAAACTAAAGACAACAACAAGATCAATTTTAAAGCCTATCATTAATTACATTAGATAAAAAATAACTATGTTGTGTCAGTTTGGGTCCTCCAGGAAGCAGGCACCAAGAAGAAATGAGAGGTACTGAAGATTTAGTGGCAAAAATAAAAGGGGAGAGGAAATTAGAGGATGCAGAGAGAATCTGCTCACAGTACTGATCTGACACCTGTGAAAAAATAAGAGGAAGGAAGGAGAATGCAGAGGAAGATCCACTGAGGAAGTCTCAGCCAAGCTGATAGGGGCCCAGAGCAGACTGCCCATTCCATGAGTCACATATCGGACAGAACAGGCATGGCTCTTGTACCCCTGTCACACTTACCCGTGGCTGGGAGCAGCCCAGGTAAAGGATGATCTTAGGCTAAATGCTGTGACCGAACCCAAAGTAGTTGGGGGCTATCTGCTAACTACATTCCTTCCAGCAGTTTCTAAAGACAGATTTGAGCAACGTACCCCTGAGATGCCACAGTCCACCTTTCGTGGACTATATAGATCCACATTTCCATACATGGTCAAAGAGCAGCTTCTATGGGCCTCTTTTCCTGAGGTAAACATGGAAGGGGGACCAAGTGCAGCCTCTGTCATTACTGTGAATCTGGGACCACACCCGGTGCTAACTGCCTCCCTCCTTCACCATCCATTTCAATTCCCCTCCCCCTCAGCCATCATCTGAAGGCTTTAGTGCTTACCTCCTAATATCACCCATTCCTGAGAGGCCTGAGGCCCTGGCGATCAGACACTCCTCAACAGGTAAATGTATTAATGTATATTGTACTTCAATGACTTACAGATGGAGTTACTGTGTTTGTCCACTCACAAATATAATGGGGTAAGGGAGTAAAAAATGGACCCACTTGGATCACTTGCATCCTACACATATTTCTCCTGCCCCCATCATATGAGACCAGTCCCACCTAATCTATCTTGGATGCATCATTTTGAGATCTACAGTCTCAGTTCCGGATGTGCCATTTCCATCTTATGACTGACTTCCACTGGGCCCTCTGGCTTTAGACACTGCAGATCTAACAGAACCCAGACCATAGTAGGAAATGAGGGATGTTCAGTCCTTTGGTACCCATGGTCAAGTCTTCTATCAGGACTCAGTAACTCTACAGGAGCTGTTTCTCAAAAAGTGTATAATTCTCACCAAAGGCCTGAATTATAATTCTTCCACTGGGGCTTGCAAATTCCATAATGAACACTTTTTTCACCCCAGACATTTCAAGGACATAGTGTTGGCTGGATCATATGGCCTGAGGGGCAAGAATGTCCGTGTCAAAATTGGTAGGTTTCCATGTTACTGTATATGGGCTGAAGCACAATTCCTAGGTATCGAATACGCTGCCTCCAGGAGGCAGGAAGACCGTCAGGCATTGCACAGCAATTTGTCTTTTACGTTGGATACTCTAACATATCCCTGACTACATCATCTACAAATCTTACTGAGGTGTCAGAACCCTGAATCCATATATTTCTCTCTCACCCTCTGGAGTACCAAGGTCTCTCGCATGCCAGGTACCTCTCGCTAATCTTGGCCAAACGGCATTGCATCATCAGTGTAATGGATTAGTGTGGTGTTCTACCAAAATCCAGATGGTCCAGGTGGTCAAGATCTCTGAAGTCTGTTATGGCCGAAGATGGGAGAGTCAACATAGCTCTGAGGAAAACTTGGAATGAATTGTTGTCTACATGGATGCAAATTTTTTTATTTTATTGAGAATGGAAGAGAACACATACCAAATGAAGGGCCACACAGTATATACCAGAAACATTATTACTCTTCTCTCCCAGGGATACCATGTCTGGTTGGCAGCTGCCATTAGGACAGCTACTTGAATGAGAGTGAAGAAGTCTACATTCACAAGCATCCATCAGGTTTCTACAAGGGCCAGGCTGGCTAATTAGAGGGATATAATAGGAACCACTACCCATGGATTTTTTTAGATCTTTAAGTTTGACACTAATATCCACACCCCATTCCCCAGGATTGTTTTATATTTAATATCTTATGTGGGATTTAACATAGTTTCAGAGTCTCACATTTGTCCTTCCCCACCATTGTAGCTCTTAACCCACAGGCCAAAATCTCAATGTGAAGATTACTCCAGCTGCCAAGTGAGTCAACTCCAATTATACACTCAGTGACAAGGAAAAGACCTATTGTAGGGAGGGCTTTGGCTAGGACTCCAGTTATTACCCAGCACTTGTGTGTCTCCACTGTAACAGAGGATTCCAGTGAGGCTCCATGTTAACTCAGACCCTGTGTCCTATAATACTCAAAATATTTTGATATTCTTATTTCCCCAGAATACAGTAATTCAAGTAAATTGCTGTCAGTACCATTGGGGAAGGACTAGAGGTTTTTTTTTTTTTTTTTTTTTTTTAAAGTTTATTTATTTTTGAGAGAGAGAAAGAGCACACAAGCAGGGACGGGGCAGAGAGAGAGGAAAACAGAGAATCCAGAGCAAGCTCCAGGCTCTGAGCTCTCAGCACAGAGTCCAACACGGGGCTCAAACCCACGAACCATGAACTGCAAGATCGTGACCTGAGCCAAAGTCAGACGTTTAACCAACTGAGCCACCCAAGTGCCCCTAGAGGTATTTTTACAGTATATATTTGCTTTGACATTATAAGGTCCTTCCGTTCACCACCATCCTGTGAATTTGGATCTGAAAATTGGCACAGCAATGAAAAATCGGCTGAGCAAGGGATAATGATGACATTTTATTGGCCAACTATCCCCAACCTCTTGTTCCTATATTCTTGTCCTCCTCTGAAGTTGGATGTAAAAAGCACTCTCATTGGCTGCCCTTCTCTGCCATAATTGGTGGTGTTAATGAATGGAGTGTCCCAGGTAATACAGTGGGTCTGCTGACCTCATATAATATATCCACTCCGAGACACTCACGTCCCTCAGCCTTTTTGTTTTCTTTACAAACCGCCTCAGCAACTCAAGCATCTCCATTTCATTCAGCGTGGGCTACTACTTTCTCCAGGCTTCTAACGACCACCCCAGCAGTTAAATTGCCCCATTCCCTGGGATCCTTGCCAGGGTGTTAAATTCTACGTTTGAGAAAGTGCCCCTAAATCACTCAGTTCTTACTTCTGCCATCTTAACATTCCAACCACTAGATCAAATACCCTAAGGAATAACCCTTTAAAACTAAAAAAAAAAAAAAAAAAAACAAAAACAAAAAAAAACAGATACAAACTAAAATATTTACAACTAAAATGGTAAGCTGTGATTTTCCTTAAATACTCAAACAAAAAAATGAGATAAAATGTGTGTGTGGAGAGTGCTAGATACAATTAGAATGCCAGAATGTTGATAAGAACTGAAGCTGGGGTTGCCTGGCTGGCTCAGTCAGTGGAATATGTGACTCTCGATCTCAGGGTTGCAAGTTCGAGCCCCACACTGAGTGTAGAGACTACTTAAAAATAAAATCTTTAAAAAAATAAATAAAAGGAAGAACTGAAGCTGGTTGATAGACTCACAAGGGTATGTGTGTGGTCCCTATTAAATTTCTCTTCTTTGTGTGTACATTTGAAAATTTCAATTAAAAGGTAAACAACAAAAAGAAATCAGGGAGCTTCAGATCTTTTATTTTCTTCTGGACTTTCAAGGTGACAATGGTTTTGGATTTTTTATGGAAGGTAGAGAGGAATGTTTAAATGTAATGGGGTTGGACAATGTGAGAGAAAGAGAAAGCAAAAGAAGAGAAGAGGAGGAGGCAGAGAAAGAGGGGGCAAGAAGGAAAGAGGAAGTCTTACGTCTGATACGGCTGGTGGAGATCCAGACCTTAACTGTCACCGAAACACCATCCATCCAACATTTCCTTTTGGACAGAGCTGCAGTGTCTGGAAATCATGGGGCTTGGCCAGGCGCTGTGTGAGAGATCTCTTCTAAATCCCTTCGGTGGCTACATGGCCTTCGATAGATGAGAGACTGGTGTTCTGAAATGCCCAACAGCCTCAAGCCTATTGCCTTCGAGGTACTGTGCCCCTGTTGAAGGTGTGGAATAACTCCCTCGCATAAGGGATTCCAGTACATAGTCAGGGGTGAGAACCACTGATAAAGGTATATGTAGGCCCTGCCCTTCACAGGGAGGCTACATTGAATCATGATTAGGAGCAGGTTTCTTTCTCTCTTTTTTTTTTTTTTAAGTCAGACAGGCTTGTGTTTGGATGTAGTCCTGCTGTTCTGGTCATGTAACTGCTCTGGGTCTCACTCTTCTTAGTTGTGAAATGGAAACAGCTATACCTACCTCATAAAGGTGTGAGGAGTGAATATAATACAATTCACTATTGTTTGGGAAGCATCTAGTGTGCTGCTTCCCAGACAAGTGTCCTTGGAGGTAGATACTACTTTATAAAAGGTTTTTGAAGCCAAGAAAGCCTTCACATCCCAGAGAAATAAATCTCTAATTGTGAAACAGCATCACAGATGAGTAGGGGAGATCTTTTGGGATTTTCCTAGGAAGTCTCAGCTCATACAGGAGGAGACTCTCATTCACATGGTTGTGAGTCTGACATCCCCCTCTTACCACATCTGCCTGTATAAGATTACAGAAAGGGGCATTCATATATGTATGAGAAAATGCAAATCAAGATCACAATGAAAAACAAACAGACATCTGGGGCGCCTGGGTGGCGCAGTCGGTTAAGCGTCCGACTTCAGCCAGGTCACGATCTCGCGGTCCGTGAGTTCGAGCCCCGCGTCAGGCTCTGGGCTGATGGCTCAGAGCCTGGAGCCTGTTTCCGATTCTGTGTCTCCCTCTCTCTCTGCCCCTCCCCCGTTCATGCTTTGTCTCTCTCTGTCCCAAAAATAAATAAACGTTGAAAAAAAAAAATTAAAAAAAAAAAAAAAAAAGAAAAACAAACAGACCTCATATTGTTAGGAAAAATTAAATCTGGCAATACCGATTATAAGGGAATAGCTGTCATTGGATCATCTATATGTTGCTGATGGGGTATAATTATGACACCAAGGGAAACACTGTGGAATCATATTGTATAGTTGGGCAGCCAGATACCCTTCTGTCTAACAATCCCACTTCTAAGTGTGTAACCAGGAGAAACTCTTGCACATTTTACCTGAGGACACGGGAAAGCTCATGTCATCTCTAGATTGCAATAGCAAAAAAAATTAGAAACATCCAGAATGCCAAAAAAAAAAAAAAAAACCCATCTTATTGCATTGTAGAAAATTTGGATAATATGAGCAAAACTAAAGAAGAAAATATAATTACATCATCTACAGTATTTTTCATATATATATATATATATAAATACAACTTAATAGAATAATACTATACATATACTTTTATATTCTATCCATTTGAGTTCACATATGGGCTGATACTAAGCTGGGATGTTTACTCTAATGATTTCAGTTACTAAATTATGGAAAGATTTCCATAGTAGTTAGAAATGGTTGCTGCCCCAAGCCTTCTATATACGCCTCCTGAATTTGCCTTGGCTTCCACATCTGGGGCCATTAGACTCCCTCACATTTCAGAAACTGGAGGAATATGTCTGACACTGCCAGAGGCTTCCAGAACTCCATACCAGCTTAGTGGTCTGCATCCAATTGTACATATTAGCACCTGTGTCATACCAGTTAAATTATTCTATTGTGCCACGACATTCATTTTTAAAATTATTATAATGTCTATGTTGTAAATATGCCATAATTTATTCAAATATCTCCTTCTTATTGAAAAATTGTGGTTTTAATTTTTTTTTTATTTTGTAAGTACCACTGTGATGAGAACTTTGTTTTATTGCTTATTTATGAAATTATAACTAGGTCACACAAGGATGAATACCACTAAAGCCCTTGGTATATGCTGCCTAATCTTGGTAACTTTTTAAATATGGCATTGGGTTGACTTGAAATAAATACACAAGAACCTCAAAGACCAAAAGGTCCTGTAGATGCAAAAGCACTCTAGAATAAGGGTTTTCATGACAGCTTAAAGACAGAGGTACGGCGCTGAAATTAAAAGAAATTTCTCATGTATTGTTTCATTTGATACTCAAAACAACTCTGCAGAAGAGGTAGGACAGATTAGTAACTTGTCCAAAACCAGTCATTAATTTATATACATATCTATATGCCTGTGAACCCACATGCACTCCCCTTATACATAGCTTTAAATTTTATATAATATTGTATATGCACATTAATTAATAAAAATCCTTTTTAAGTGGATGTTGCTGAAATTTTACTCTCATCTTTGTGCTTAACTTTGATATTACAAAAAAAGCCGCTAAGAGCTCATTCTGACTTTCACCAGATAATGGCTATATACTCCTTAAAATCTATTCCATATTCATAAACATACTCTAATGGCTGGTGAGTTTAAACAAAATGTCATGGATAATTTTCATCTCTAATATAATAATAAAAGTGATTGTATCTCTCCTACTCAGCTTATAGGAATTAAAAATTTCAGTGCCTTAAGAAAGGAAAATATGATAAATACACTTAATGATCTTAGTAGAGTGGATATACATCCTCAGTTATTTTTTTTCACTTTGAGTAGAACTTTCATTTGAGATCATCCTTCCATTCTGCCTCAAAAACACAAACTGGCATCCTTTCCTAGACAAAGCCTATATTAACACTAAAAGTATTCCTTCTAGAAAATGGTATTTATTTGTTGTTTGAGGGGAATTTGATGCAGCCCTTGACAATTCTGCCATAACAACAAATTTGTTTCCATCCAGTTCTGTAGTGTCAATTTGCTTTCAAACATATCACCTCATGCACTCTCAGCATGTAGCGTCTCTCTGTTATTTTAGACTTCAATCTGCTTCAGGCACAGAGAACACCGTGGTGTGTCTGTAATTCATGTTTATTTTTAGAGTTATGCGACTTTCATTAGAAATCACAAATCTATCTTAACCCAGTTTGTCTTGTTCTGACAAAAAAAAAAAAAAATGATCATGCCAGGACAGTTTCAATGAGCAGACTTTGAAAAATAATTGAAGGAACTTTCCTGGGGAGGTATGATGATGGTGGGCTATATCTCTCTCTGTATCTCTGTATCTGTATCTGTATCTCTCATGCAAGATTAAAAGAACCCTTCAAGGTATTTGATTTATGCCACCAAACAATATCAAGTAAGCGTTTCTTTAAAGATAGAGATTATAAAATGCTTCTGATAAATAAACCACAGCTCCATAAAGCAAAATGAAAAGATATTTGAAAGAAAGCCTGTTTGAAAAGAAAGGGATTAACATTCATTAAGTGCCCACCAGACTCCAAGTACTTTCTGCAACATTAAGTAGGTATTGTTACTATCCCTCATTTTAGAGTTGACAAAATTGACCAAATAAAGAGCAGAGCCAAGATGTGAATCCAAGTCTGTTTAAATTTCAAAACCATTGATTTTTGTAGTGCATGTTTTGAATGAGCATATGATCAAGCTTTTAGTGGTAGGTTGCATTAGTGTTCCCAGTTCTTCACTACTTCCTGCATATCCTTTGCCATGTAACTTTCTAAGGCCCTCTCACTGAAGGCAGAGTATCCCCCACATCCCAAGTCTGGTCTCAACCATGTGACTGGCTTTAGCCAATGGGATATTAATAGACATAATACAAGCAGGGGGTTGAAAGCATTTGCTTGATTGGGCTTGGCCTCTTTCACTCCACCAGCACCATGAGAAGGACTCACTGACCCAGGTAGGGGATGAGAAACCCCCAAAACAAATCTACCCAGCCTGGATCAGCTGAACCCAGCAAGCTGCAGGCACATGAGGAGTATAGCGAAAAATAGCAGAACTGCCCATTCACGCCCTGCCTAATTCAGCTACCCTTAGCCAATCCACAGATCTGTGCAAGTAAGTCCTGTTGCTTTAAACCACTGAGCTGTGGGATGATTTGTTACACAACAGTTTTGTGGCAATAGCTGACCAATCTACCCCCCATAACCTGCCCCAGAATGGAGCAGAGACGGTTGTGTTTTTCTTTTTAATCCTGCAGGTTGCAAAATGTACAAAGGATTGAATATTGCTTCCATACACAATGAAGGAAAAGCTTTTGGTCAATTAATCCTAGAAATATTCTGTAAGAGCTCTTGAAATATTAAAACGTCAGCCACAGTACACATTTAAGCAACATTTAAGTCCCAAGATCACCAGCTGGTTGACTTCACAGAATGTAATCACATTCCAGGAACAAAGGGGACATGCTTTTAAGAGACACGGGCAAGCCATCATTCTGCAAGAAGAGGACATATAAAAATTTCAATCTATAAAAATAACACTTTAAAATAACTGATAGAGGGGCACCTGAGTGGCTCAGTCGGTTGGCTGAGCTTCTGACTTTGGCTCAGATCGTGATCTCACAGTTCATGGGTTCAAGCCCCACAGCAGGCTCTGTCCTGACAGCTCAGAGCCTGGAGCCTGCTTCGGATTCTGTCTCCCTCTCCTCTGCCCATCCCCCACTCATTCTCTGTCCCTCTCTCTCTCAAAAATAAATAAACATTAAAAAATTTTTTTAAATAAAATAACTGATAGATGTGAAAAAAACTGATAAAGTTTGATTAGTTTTTATCTTTTATTCCTACAATTTCATAGTCTCTCTCTTCCCCCAAAGCACTTACTTAATTGTCATTTACAGAAGAGAAAAAAAATGACAACATGAAAATAAACAGATCAGTTATAAGTGCATCTTCCCATTTTGCTTGTTATTGACCTTGTTCTAACACTCAGGACATGATTCTCTTTCACATATTCTTTACTATCTGCAGTCCACTCATTAGAATAAGACTTTTTTTTACTATATAACAAACTTATACCCTTGCTTTGAGACTCAGCTCCAATTCTGGTTCTTCAAAAAAAGTTCCATAAACTATTCTCTCTTTCTATCCTAATGACTTGCCACTAGACAAATTATCTCTGTCCCACGGTTCTCTCCTGGCAATTTACTTGCACTTTAAAAAAATAGCCCCTTGGGGTGCCTGGGTGGCTCAGTCAGTTGAACATCCGATTCTTGGTTTCAGTTCAGGTCATGGGCTCAGGTCATAATCTCATGGCTTCCTGGGTTCAAGCCCCACATCAAGCTCTGCATTGGTGGCACAGAGCCTGCTTGGGATTCTCTCTCTCTCCTCTCTCTCTGCCCCTCCCACTCACGCTGTCTCTGTCTCTCTCAAAATAGATAAATAAACTTATTTATAAGTTAAATAAATAAGTAATAAGTAACCCCTTAACACCTTCCAGTTGAATTTTGAGGTATTTTTGTGCATCTTGATCCATCTGCTAAGCAACAGGTCATCAACTGAACTGTATCCTAAGGTCAGAGGGGTAAGGATCAGTAAAGAGGTTGACAAATGGCAACTCTGGGGAGTGGAGATTCTAGCCAGCTGAAGAGCATCTGAAGAAAGAAAGCTGTACTCGGGTCCACCGACATTTTTCCAATAGGGGAACATACGCTCAGAGGTGATAGATACTCCAGTTTTTAAGATTCTTATATAAAATTTCCCAACCTTGTATGAAATCCTCCTTTTTAAATCCTGCTATGACAGAGATTTCATTATTGTTCGCAATTACATATCTGCTGCACAGAAGCAGAATATAATCCCCCGCCCCACTGAGGAAGGGCTTGGCTACGTGACTTGCGTCAATCAGCCACGGTTGCGCTCCGTGTCTGACCAGAGCTTTCAATGCGTCACCGTAGCCTCTGACCCCAAAATGACAGATACATGGAGCAGACCCCAACCCTGACCTGCATCCTGAGGCGGAGCCACCCCAGCCGACCTGCAGATCCATAAGCAGGAAACATAGATGTTTGTTGTTGCATGCCCCTGAGATTTCTGGGCTTGAATTTCATACAGCATTATTGTATCTGAAATTTGGATACAGCATTTGCCCACACATCTAAGGAAAAAATTAAAGCACAAAGCACTCTGATAACTAAGTTGGGCTCAGAGGCCTGTAGGTTTCAACCTTCATTACTGGGCGTTTTTTGAGGAGCATTTGCAGGGAGTGTATTTCCATTTAAATTTCCTGTCCCCTATCAGGACAACATCTAGTATTGTCCATCATAGAATAAAAACAAACAAACAAACAAAAAACTAATTTCTTACTTGATAATAATCTCTTTTACATCAAAGCTCTTCTTTTTATTTATTTTTTAATGTTTATTTTTGAGAGACAAAGACAGAGCACAAGCAGGGGAGGGGCAGACACAGAATCCAAAGTAGGCTCCAGGCTCTGAGCTGTCAGCACAGAGCCCAACGCAGGGCTGGAGCTCATGAACCGTGAGAACATGACCTGAGCCCAAGTCGGGTGCATAACCAACTGAGTCACCCAGGTGCCCCAAATCTCTTCTTTTTAAAAATAGAAACCTCTTGTCCAGATTATGGGGAGGTCAAGCTATAAAGCATGCTGAGTCATCACTAAAATACACTAACTCACATTTCCACATCCTGTTCCATATATAAACCTTACAAAAGTAGACAGGACCCCTAAGAGGAAATTTGAAAACACTACTCCCGGCACTGACAACTCTTGAGTATTCTGCAACAGATGAGAGCAGTCTCACATAGCAACAAGTGGATAGTTCAAAATTAGGTGCATCCTTAAATATGGATAATTAAAGATGTTATGCACAGAGTTTATTTCTCTCAATGTAGGTTTTGTTTGGCCGTCCTGGTTGGTGCAACGGTTCACTGATATCTGTGACAAGCTCTTCTTACAATGCTCTTTTGTCATCCCTAGGTGATACCGTTGGCCTCAAGACAAACATAAGTCACCACCATACCCACGTTCCAGCTCCCTGGGAGGAGAAAGAAAACAAAAGTCAGCCTCCTTTCCTTCTAAGGCATGACCAAGAAATGGTACGTAGCACTGCTGATGCAAAATGAAAACCTTTCAGAATTTCCAAAAAAAAGAAAAAAAAAAGGAAGAGTTTTATTCAAGCCCATGTGAGAGCAGCTGTCCAGGATATACAATCTGGAGGAAGGAAAGAATACTACAGGGGCACCTTGGTGGCTCAGCTGGTTAAGCATCCAACTTCAGCTCAGGTCATTATCTTACAGTTCATGAGTTCAAGCCCTGCATCGGGCTCCGGCTCTGTGCTGACAGCTCAGAGTCTGGAGCCTGCTTCGTATTCTGTGCGTGTGTGTGTGTGTGTGTGTGTGTGTGTGTGTGTGTCTGCTCCTCCCCCACTCATGCTCTGTCTCTGTCTCTCAAAAATAAATAAATGTTAAAAAAAAAAATACTTCAGAGAAGTAAAGTTTAATACATGGTTGTGTATGTTTTTTTGTTACATCAAGAGTTACAGGAGTTAAAGGACATTTCATAAAATTACAAACTTTATCTTATGCTTTTAGTGTGGTCAAGGTTGTAGGCTTCAGAGTTGTGAGAACAGAATTTAGGGAGACTTTTACTCTTATCTTTAGTTTGAAATGTTCCTTTTAGGTTATTTGCTAATGAAGCAGAAAGTTTCGAATACTATAGAAGAGAATAGGTACTTAAGAGACAACTAAGAATGTCTGTAACAGGAAGATAAAGAGGAAACATTTTGACAAGTTTGTAAACCCTGATCCACTTTGGTCATTGCATGTGAGTTTACAAGTAAATCAGTGTCTATGCACTCTTCTTTAATAAAAACTACTTTGGGGTCACCTGGGTGGCTCAGCTGGTTGAGCGTCTGATTCTTGACGTGGGCTCAGGTTATGATCTCATGGTTCATGGGTTTGAGCCCTGCGTCGGGCTCTGCACTGATAGTGGGCAAGCTACTTGGGATTCTCTGTCTCTCCCTCTCTCTCTTTCTGTCTCTCTCTCTCTCAAATAAATAAATACACATCTCAGAAAAATACCACTTTGCCCCCTTAATTCCATCAAGTAAATATTGAAGAAAGATATTTAAAGAAATAAATGTAAAACAAGACCATAATTTTAGACTGCCTGAAATGACCAAAGGATTTGATCTAGCCTTTTCCTTGCTTAGCACATGATTAATATTGGGTTAACTTCATTTTGAAATGAAAGGGTGTGAACTTCACAAATGATACTCAAGCAGATGATCTGTGTTTATTCACTAAGTGGCTAGTGGTTACCTATTTATTGAGGTGCCATGGCGAGGCACTTCGCTAAGCAAGGAAGACACGCGTGGATAGCAAAGCACACACGCTCCTCGTATTCATGGAGAGAAGACGGACATCAATCACACCATCACACAAATAGAAGCATGGTTACAAATGGATGAGAGTGCGATTAAAATTGATACAGAGTACCGGGCAGTACATTGGCCATGGGATATGGAAATAAACAAGTCCTTGGAGAACACAAAAAGCTTCTCCTTTCACACTCAAGCAACAGTTCTATTTCTCTTTGTGTATCTTTTGCTTTGAGGAGAGACCAAAGGGATTCCCCAAGAATATGCTACCCAGAAAGGTAGCGTATTAGCTTCCGGGCACCACAGTTACACCTCTTAGGAGTACTGTGTTGATACAGCAATTGATTTTTACTGTAGTCTAGTTTTCTACCAAAAAATCTGTGTAGCCTGTGTGAATAATAGAAAACAGCTCAGGGATGTGTTTGTCTCAAACCATACTCTCTACTTCTCCCACAGAAGTCTTATTGAGTTGCCAACATGATAATTGATCTCATTAGAAGCATCCCAACAGTCAGTGCTCAGCAGAAATTGAGGAGGATGCTGGGAAATTGCCATTGCTGCACCAAAGCTGGGTCTAAATTAAAAGGAGCAGGTTTTCCCCGACAGGAGACTAAGGTACAAGATAAAATTAACACCTCTGGATTATCTATTATTCAGGAGTTTTTAGAGAACTGTGGTCTCTATTTTCATTATACACACAATTTCTTAAATTTTTGTTATTAATATGTTATGACTATGGCTTTTCCAAAGCCCCTGCCTCCCGGGCTAATTGCCCCCTTTGTGCACTGCTGCGTCCTCCACGACATCCAGATGCTCCAGAAAAGCATTCGCTCAACTCTCATCTCTGCCTTTAAGCCCCCAGAAGCACCCTGAGCCTGTTCTACTCCTCAGTGTTCAGCAAAATAACACAATTTTTGAACACCCAATAAGTCCACTCTCTAATACACAAGCATCTGCTAGTTTTAATAAGGGAAATAGCAAAGGGGATTATTCCTGAAGTCAGGCGATGTAAGTTGCTAAGTCTGTGGGAGACAAGGTCTCTTCAACAGTAAAGTGTAGTTAAGAATAGCTGGCCTCCTTTACCTTGCGGAGCTTTGATGAGATGAAGGATATGAAAACATTCTGAAGATGACAACAAACATGCTGTAAGCCAAAGGCGACAGAATCGGAATGTCCCCTGAACACACGGGATGTAGGATGTTTTGAAGACCCTGAAAATCTTGCTGTCTTCCTAACTTTACTCCTCCTTCACATCTCAATATAACTGTGTTTATCATGATACTAGAAATTTGCACTTCCACTGTTGTCCTTTTACATTGAGTCTTGGGTCTCCGGAAGTCCCTCTGACAATGCATAGATCTACCTGGTGTTGGTAACAAATGAACCTCAAGGGCAAAGAGAGAAGGGTATCAGATTATTCCATTTTGGTCTTGCCAAATGGATGGGATATCCTAGAGGATGAAATGCAACATGAGTACATTTGGACTGACTAGAGAAAATTCAAGTTTGAACTGAAACAGAACTATTTATGGACTTGGGTAGAACACAGGAGGATAGAAATTAAAACTAGTTCCAAAAAAGAAATGTGAAGACAAGTACTATAGATGAATTTCATCTGCTGAACTGCATGACTTAAATCTAGACAATAAAAACCAAGTGTAGCTCTAAAAACTAATTATCTTTCTTTCTGCATCCCTTTCATCGCATCTTCTATGAGCCTCAGTTTCCTTATTTGTGAAATGAGAGTAGTAATGCTCACCTTACAGCTTTGTTGAAGGATTGGATACTAAAATAATGAAAAGCAATATGATGCAGTGTCTGGAATATAATAGGTGCTCAGTAAATATTTTCCTCCCCTGTACTACCTGTGAAAATTTACGATATAACATTTTTATTAGGGGTGCAGAAGGACTAATTAGCATAAAGGAGAGAAAACATCATTTAAATTCTCCTTTTGGTGGGATTTTTCCTCCCTTCTTTGGGAATGAAAGGGCCTAGAAACTAGTTCATGTACATAGTTCATGTAACAAAGGAAAAAAAAAAGAAAGAAGAGAAGACACAAGAGACACTAAAAGCTGCATAGAAATATTCAAAGTTAGAAGGTGATGAGGCATGCATCCATGAAAGAACACAGAACTTTCAGGGCTATGCTGGAAGGAAGGAAGTGGATACAGGAAATCCATCCAACTGCCAGTGGAAGATTCCAGGTTATCAGACAAAAGGGATAAAGTGGTGTGTCCCATTTCAGTGTACTAGGAGAAACTGCAGCTCTTGTCCTGAACCCACCCTCAATATTTAGGAATTTTGAAAGGGCGAGAGAAATGCAAAACAAAACAAATACTGCAGAGAGAAAAAGTCCTAATTTTTCAAATAGGGGAGGAAAGTGGAACCTGAGAACTATAATTTAATACCCCCCAAAAATGTTTCAGACAGATTAGTAAATATATACTTAATAAGCTGTTGGAAAAGAAAGATATTGCCAGGAATCTGAACACCCTTCTGAAGCTCTCTGAGTAGCCTTGATTGATATGATTCTCAGACTCATTAAGAGTACCATAAAGGGTATGTTTTCATTTTAACTGAGGACTTAGCAAAAACCTTCTCAATAGTGTAGTCAAAAGAGAGCAATGTGTGATAGATACACATGGAAAAATCTCTAGAATTAAAAAAGAAAAAGAAAAAAAGAAAAATCTCTAGACTTACAGAGGATCAGTGTTCAAATAGCTGGTTTCTCAGTGTCAATAAGGACAGGATAATCTAGGGTCAGCTACAGATTTCAATCCCTGCTTGATCTTTCCTGCCCTGATATTTACCATCTCTAGAAACTGAGTCCCCAAATTCTCTCAATATTTAGGCTTGAACCAATTCCCTTTCCCAGGCCAATCTTGACAAAGCAAAATATACATCAAAAACCTCCCTAATCCAGAATAGGAGAGCTTGGAATTAAGTAAGAATTCTAGTGCTACTCCCCAGAGCTCAGTTCCTTGGTCACAATCTCTGGGGGAAAAAAATTATTTTACTCATTGTCTTAGTTCACACTGTTATAAAAAAGTACAAAAGACTGGGTGGCTTATAGACAGAAGAAATTTATTTCTCACAATTCTGGAAGCTGAGAAGTCCAACATCAAGGTGCCAGCATAGTCAGTTTCTGGTAAGGACCTTCCTCCAGGTTGCAGACTGCCAACTTCTTGTTGTGTCCTCCTGCGACAGAAATAGGGAGATAGAGCTCTCTCGGAGTCTCTTTGATAAGGGCACTAATCCCACCCATAAGGGCTCCACCCTTGTGACCTAATTATCTTCCAAAGACAACACTTCCTAATACCATCACATTGGGGATTAG
Organism: Leopardus geoffroyi; assembly: GCF_018350155.1. Taxonomy (NCBI): domain Eukaryota; kingdom Metazoa; phylum Chordata; class Mammalia; order Carnivora; family Felidae; genus Leopardus; species Leopardus geoffroyi. The sequence continues at coordinate 206,248,170 of NC_059326.1, forward strand.
GATTTCAACAAATATATTTCGGGAAGACACAAATATTCAGTTCATAACACTGGCATTCCCATCCCTCAAGGTCTTCTTCAAAGCCATTTAGACCCAGATCTGATGAACCAGGAGCAAATCTTGGGCGCCTGGGAAGTAATTCTCAAATTTTAGTTCTAGGCCCATCCCCTCCATACAGATTACACTACAGATTTGTTTGATCCTAAGTGTGCATTAACTGTTATTTGACTTCGTTCCTTCTAGTAGCTGGGTTTTGCACATTTAATTGAAGTTGTAAAGTTCCTGAGTTCCTGATGTGCTCCTTTTGGGGAAGGACACACTCATTTGTCCTACCTAATGACAAGGATCTCTCTCCCCATATTATCATAGTGATGACTTGATCTATAATTGTCTACCATGTGAAATCCCTAGATCTAGAACCCTGCTCACCTTCCTGAGCAAGTGAAGCTTATTTTATTCGTTTCTTTAAAAAGATTTATCCTTCATCTCAGTAAATATGCCAATAAACATGCCTCTGGTCCTCTGATATTCTCTCTCTATTGGCTGGCCCTGTGTTACCAATTCTAAATATTTCTATGGCTGAGACCATCTAATTTACAGCCTCTGAACTAGTCAAAAACATATATCTTTAAAATTTATTTATTTAACAAATATTTATTGGGCACCTAGTATATTCCTAGCACTATTCTAGAAACTAGAAGCAGAGAAATACAAACAAGTAAAAATCCCCTGCCCTCACTGAAAATAAGTATGTTTTATTTGAACTTTTTCTAAAATCTAGGAGGTAAAATCAATAAGTTAGAATACAAAGCAACCCAAATAAACTAGAATGATAAGCCAAAGCAAGTAAGACTAACTTTAGCAGAGTGATACAATTTTCAATTGGCTTTAAAGACTCCTTTGCTCAAATATAAGTTGGGGAAGATCTGGTGTGCCGGCAATTCAAGTGAAAAGATATGTGCATTAATCTGTGAGTTAATTAGAGCATAGAAACCCAATATGGTAGAGCTATCTTTAAAAAAATCTGAATCTTAGGCTGAAGTAAGCACAGTGCAATGCACGCATTAGTATGGAATACTGTGATCAGTTATTGACAATATAGATGGCTTTTATTTTATTTTTTAATGTTTATTTCTTTGTTTTGAGAGAGAGAAAGAGAGAGAGAGAATCCCAACAGGCTCTCCACTGTCTTCACAGAGCCCGATACAGGGCTTGATCCCACGAACCGTGAGATCATGATCTGAGCCGAAATCAAGAGTCAGATGCTCAACTGACTGAGCCACCCAGGCGCCCCAATATAGAGGGCTTTTAAACACTAGAAAGTATTCATAAGAATGTGAGAAAGATGGCAAGAGACCTGGAAGTCGAATTATTGGAAGAACTATTAAGAGATCATTTAAAGACTTTTTTCTAGAAAAGAGAAAAGCTGTGAGGTATAGAATGGGTCTGGAAATCTTTCCAAAGATTTGAAGTACTATCATATGGATGTGAGAATAGAATTTTCCTACTACAAAAGACAGAACTGCACTCAAACATAGACTTTCCAAAACCAAAGAAATTGGCACATAAGGCTGGCCTTTTTAACAATTTGAGCTGTGTCGAAATAGAACAGTCTGTGTAAAAGTGGTAGAGTCCCTGTCACTGAAAGTTTTCCAGCAAAGGCCAAGTCAGCACCTGCTAAGAACTGGAAGTGGGGTGACGAGGAGGGCAGGGGCGTCTATAGTAGAGAACATATTACCCTGTAGCACTATCTAACATCTCCTCCAATTCTAAGGTTCTGTCCTCCATCCATTTTACTCCCCCATGTACCAAAGGAAAGAGAGATATTCTAAGGCATTAAAAAATAGACAAGCCTGATACCCCTCCTGCAGTGGAGAAAGCTGTACCTAAAACAGTGCAGTCAGTACAAATTGAGACAAAATGGTCCTTGTGAAAATTGTTAATTCAATCGCTAAAATAAAACTGTCTAAGTGTGCATATGGTACTCATTTAATAAATCTTAAAAGTGACACTTCCTGACAGGCAAGGGAAATATTTAAATGCCAACTTCAGAACCACAAATCTGTCTAAGTACTATAACTTGTAAATGAGATATTTTGCCAATATATAATGTAAATTAGACATACACACATGCACTTTTTAAAATATTCTTTCATGGGGCGCCTGGGTGGCTCAGTCAGTTAAGTGTCTGACTCTTGATCTTGGCTCAAGTCGTGATCTCCTGGCTTGTGAGATCAACCCCACACAGTAGGCTCTGCACTGGCGGTACGGACCCTGCACGGGATTCTCTCTCCCTCTCTCTCTGCCCCTCCCCAACTTGCACTCTCTCCCCCTCTCTCATAAATATATAAATAAATAAATAAATAAATAAATAAATAAATAAATAAATAATATTTTTTCTTACGGTGTGTAAATTTGCCTTTATAAGGCAACTGCTCATAGCTGATATTGTACGGTATTGTTGTTTTTAAGCTTATTTCCTTTTCCTTAATACCATTGTTTTCCCCCACATCCATATTTTGTAAATAGGGGTAAATTTAATTAGTCTAATACAGCCCACATGTTGTTAAGTTATGGTAGGTAATAGCAGCTTTTGCTTCATGCTAACCTTAAAACCATATGCAATATAGTGATTGCTCGACCATTCAGATGACCAAAATATATTTGTCCTATACATCTGGTCTTCATCCAGGGTTCTTGGTTCATAGTTCCCAAAGTTCTCGGAATTTCCTAGGTGTTAAGAGTCATAAAGGTGACTTTTGCTATGTTAATGAGGTGACTTTTGAGAAGGCAGTTTGCCTGTAGAGCCAACCATGTGATTAGAGGGTTGGAACTCTCAGTTCCACCTCCAAAACCTCCAGGGAGGGAAGAGGGGCTAGAGATTGAGTTCAATCACCAGTGAGCAACCATGACTGTGTAATGAAACATTTGCAGGGTTTGGAGAGCTTCTGGGTTGATGAACATATGGAGAGGCTGGGAGGATGGTGCGCCTGAAGAAGGCAAGGAAGCTCTATGCTATTTTCCCATGCCTTGCCCTATGCATCTCTTCATCTGGCTGCCCCCCAAGCCAAGTCCTTTTATAGAAACCAGTGATCTAGTAAGTAAATTGCTTCTCTGACTTCTGTGAGCCACTCTAGGAAACTGATGAAACCTGAGGAGTTTGTGGAAACTTCTGGTCTATAGCCGATCTGTAGCCAATTGGTTGGAAGCACAGGTGATAACCTGGGCTTGCCACTGACATCTGAAGTTGGGGGTTGGGGGGAAGGTAGTGAGGTTTTGTGGGACTGAGCTCCTTACTTGTGAAATCTGATGCTATGTTTGGGTAGACAGTGTTAGAACTGAGTTGAATTCTTTGACTCTGCTAGTGTCTGAGAACTGCCTACTGGTGTGGGGAAGCTCCCCACCCTCCCACACAAACCCCCACATCAGAACAAGAGACCATATTTAGTATTTATTTCATTCCACCAAAAGCAAATATCTTCTAAATAGTACAAGTAAACTATGCAGATTTTATTGACTCTTCAGTTAGGATATGGAAAAGATTTACATCATTCTTCATACAGATCAAATTTTTGAAATCCCAATTAAAATGTAGAGATTAAAAGAAACTTAAGAAGCATATCAACTAATTGCAATGGATATATCATAATTGGTTCATACTAAAACAGATGAATTCAAAAAAACTCAAAACTCCTCAAAAAAAAGAGGAAATTGAACTCTGAATATTTGACAATATCAGGAAATTATTGTTAATTTTTAATAGTGGTATTGTGCTAACTTTTTCTTCAAAGACTCTTGAACCCTTAGTTTTCAGAAAAATATTCTAAAATATTTGTGAATGAAATCATACACTGGGATTTGCTTCTAAACAATCTACAAATGGGGAAACAGAAGAGGATATAGAAGAAAGAGGTAATTCTGACTTGATAATTATTTAATCAGGTGACGAAAACACATATGAGTATTAATTATACAATCATCTCTATTTTTACAAATATCTGATATTTTCCATATTTTTTAAATAAAAACAAATCTTATTTAGACTTTTATTTTCTCTCTGCAAAGTCCTTCTTCAACCACCACCAGCCAATTTTTCCTGTTTTCCTACATTTTCTAACTCCTGTATTTTCTCAAGCAATTCAACTCTCAAACAGAAAAACAAAAGCCTTGAAACTAACCACGCCCAGCCCTTTAAAGAACACATTAAAGATTGTTAATTATGCTCAGAGTCTATCCCTTGAGATCTTGGGTTCATGCCAAAACATCTGTTTGATTATCTAGTCTAATTGCAGTTCTTCTTGTATATCATTACACTGGAATTTTTTAAAGAAAGAAAATGTATTACCATAAGTTTCATCATCTTAACAGCATTAAAATTCATGAGTGTGTGCGTGCACATGTGCACGCATGTACGCACAGGTTTATCTCTGCCTTTGTGTGTGCTCAAGAGGCACAAAAGCATAAATAACTGAAGGTTGAAATTAATGATTTTGAGAACTTCTAAAATAAATTAAATAATGAACAAATAATAATGGAGTAAACCTAACAGATTAGGACAATGATATGAGGTATCATCTCCATTTTAACTTATCTTTTATACCCTAATTTTACATTTTGACTCTATTTTTATACGCTATTCATGATTTACATAAAACCAACCGACAAACACAGATGGAAAATGTTATCTAACGAAGGAAATAAATGGCTATATCTGGCTCCCTCACAGACCTCTAGTCATATTTAGGTTTACCATGTACCCTTAAATGTTTGGAACATAATAGGATTTTTGTTCTGGCAGACACTCTGGACTGTCTATCTAAAAGATCCTCATAACTCCTTTCTTCCCTGTGTTCCTCTATTGAGAGGCATAGAAGCTAAAATACATGATTTCCCAGGCTCTGTTGCAGTGAAAAATGGCCATGTGACCAAACTGTTACCAAGAAAATGTGAATGGAATTCACTGTGAATGTCTTCTCTTCCCAAATTTAAAATATAAAGTCTTAAATGGAGAAAGGTTTGTACTTTTCTACCTTCTTCATTTCTGGAATGCCAACATGAGGTGCAGAAGTATAGCAAGGCCATCTTGCAACTAAGAGGTCAAAAACACATGCTAAAGATAGTAAAGCAGTAAAAGAAAGAGTCTTGATCCAGAACAACACTGCTAAACCGCTGTTTTATCTCTGGCTTCCTTTCTTCAGATGGATTTTTATATAAGAACAACAAAACATTGTATATTTAAGCCACTGTCAAGAGTGTTTTCCAGGTTTCTGTTTTGTTTGTTTGTTGGTTGGTTGGTTGGTTGGTTGGTTGGTTGGTTTTGCAAGGAAACATATTCCTAATTTACACACTAGTGTTCCTAGGAGCAAAACAGGTGGCAGCTGTTCACAATACAGAAACGACACAAATATATGTAAGAATGTGGGTAGACTTCTGCTTCTGGCAAAGATGATGAAGTGACAGGGACTGGATTTACCTTTCCACCTAAAACAAGTAAAAGAACAGACATAAGAAACAGTTTTCAGACCTGAGCACCTGTTAGTGCAGGACATTGATCTCTGAGAGAGGAGGAAAATCTGGGGTTAGTCCCAGGCATTGTCCAACGTTACTTCTGGAAAAAGTTTCTAAGTTCCAAAACAAGGTAGAGGAAACCAGGGAGAGCCTGGAGGTCTGTCTGATGGAAGATATGGAGCTAAGAGTCCAGGCAGGGCAAAGTGGATAGAGTGAGTATGGCACTGGGAAGGAAGGAGCTGCAATGGAGAAAGCCCCGGAGAGCTGCAGAGCATTCACCTCTGGTCTGTAGCCGAGTAGTGAATAAGGGTTACACATGGGGAGAACTAAGACTGGGGAACAAACCATGCCAAAAGAACGGAAGTAATGACCCCAAAGCTCACACAGGCCCAGGAATAGCTTATATTTTCAGCCAGCCAGAGTGCAAAGCTTCATAACTCACAAGACAACAGAAGAATATCACCTGAGTGGTAGGGCCAAATTTGCCCTTCATTAAGATTGTCTGGTCCTTATACCTTACAAGACATAAAAGAAACCGTGGAAAGGGTCAAACTGTTCCCCTGTAACTTAGCTGTGTCACAGAACAAAGCTTAAAAATATTCAACACCCGGGGGCGCCTGGGTGGCGCAGTTGGTTAAGCGTCCGACTTCAGCCAGGTCACGATCTCGCGGTCGGTGAGTTTGAGCCCCGCGTCAGGCTCTGGGCTGATGGCTCAGAGCCTGGAGCCTGTTTCCGGTTCTGTGTCTCCCTCTCTCTCTGCCCCTCCCCCGTTCGTGCTCTGTCTCTCTCTGTCCCAAAAATAAATAAACGTTGAAAAAAAAATTAAAAAAAAAAAAAAAAAAAGATAAAAACATAGAGGGAGGCAAACCAAAAGAGACAAATACAGAGAACAAACTTAGGGCTGCTGGAGGGGAGGTTGGTGAGGGGATCGGCTAAATGGGTGCTGGGCATTAAGGAGAGCACTTGTTGGGATGAGCACTGGGTATTATATGTAATTGATGAATCGCTAAATTCTACTCCTGAAACCAATACTATATTATATGTTAACTAACTTGAATTTAAATAAAATCTTGGAGGAGAAAAAAAGAAAAGAAAAGAAACCCAATTCCAATGCAGCTGTGAGGGTCAGGGTCAGGAGGAACAGTTTTGATAGCACTACTTTATTTTTTTTAATTTTGAATATTAATTTTTAATAATGTATGATAGTTAACCAGTTTATAAAAGTTGATTTGTGATGATTCATTGATTTTCAATATGAAAATAGGTTGGATAAAAATTGCATATAGAAAAGGCTAGGACCACTGGCCTATGTACTTTTTTTTTAATATGAAGTTTATTGTCAAATTTGTTTCCATACAACACCCAGTGCTCATCCCAACAGGTGCCCTCCTAAACGCCCATCACCCACTTTCCCCTCTCCTCCACCCCCCATCAACCCTCAGTTTGTTCTCAGTATTTAAGAGTCTCTTATGGTTTGCCTCCCTCCCTCTCTATAACTTCCCCCCCCCCATTCCTTCCCCCATGGTCTTCTGTTAAGTTTCTCAGGATCCACATATGAGTAAAAACATATGGTATCTGTCCTTCTCTGACTGACTTATTTCACTTAACATAATACCTTCCAGTTCCATCCATGTTGCTACAAATGGCCAGATTTCATTCTTTCTCATTGCCAATTAGTATTCCATTGTATATATAAACCACATCTTCTCTATCCATTCATCAGTTGATGGATATTTAGGCTCTTTCCATAACTTGGCTGTTGTTGAAAGTGCTGCTATAAACATTGGGGTACAAGTGCCCCTATGCATCAGTACTCCTGTATCCCTTCTGTAAATTCCTAGCAGTGCTATTGCTGGGTCATAGGGTAGATCTATTTTTAATTTTCTGAGGAACCTCCACACTGTTTTCCAGAGTGGCTGCACCAGTTTGCATTCCCACCAACAGTGCAAGAGGGTTACCATTTCTCCACATCCTCGCCAGCATCTATAGTCTCTTGATTTGTTCATTTTAGCCACTCTGACTGGTGTGAGGTGGTATCTGAGTGTGGTTGTGATTTGTATTTCTCTGATGAGGAGTGATGTTGAGCATCTTTTCATGTTGATAGCACTACTTTAAAGAAAAAACAAAACTTTTATTGTTAAATAAAAGAATTAGTAAACAAACAAAAAACCTCATTGAACATGGGGGATTCTGAAAATCTCTAAGTGTAACACGAAAATATTCACATTTTTAAGGCACATCTAGAATCTGTTGAAATCACCGAAATCATGAGTTAGAAATACATTGTTAATCTTATAAAAGTAATCAAAACAGAGATGTGTTTCTTTCTTTAAAAAAAAAAAGTAAAAGATTTTTCTTTCTAAATGTGAGACATTCAGCTGGAGGTAATAAAATTGTCTTTTAATCCTTAAAAATATAATACCAATGGCTGTTTCTTCTAAAAGTTGTTACTTAGGCAGTTATGTGGCCCAAGTAACTTATTATGAAAAGCTGAGAGAATGAAAGTATCCTACTTTCAATTATCTAGCAGCCATTAAAACTGAATTCTTCATTCAAAAAGATGTTCTCATAACATGACCTGAGCATACAAGAGGTAACTGACCGTTACAACCTAGACCTTCTAAAAGCTCTGGGAAAGGCTGAATGAACTCTAGGTCACAGAAAGCAAATTCCCTCAGATGCCAGGCTGCTAAGCAAGGTCTTCCAGAGGTAAAGGGCCCCCATTGATTCTCTCACTACTCAATTTATGAAGTCAGTCTATGTTCCTCTCCTGGCACCTGTTGGTAACAAAGCTAGAAATGCCTAATATGAGAGGTATTTGGGAAACAATTTGCTAGAAAATTACTCGCCTTCAAGACCTTCAGTTATGTATCACTTGAGAATGAAACCATTTTATAAATCCATTTGACAGTTTCCTTCCCTATCTTCAATTCTTAACTCCTTCTGAAGTCCTGAAAGGATGACTATAAAACCATATTTTCAGTTTAAAAATGCATCATGCTTAGTAAAACGCAGAAAAGCAGCTGCTGTTTAAACATGCTTCAGATTAGCAATTCATGGCTAATATCTCTTAAGGATTATTAATCAAGAAGCATTAAATTAAGCTCAGTCATTATATTAGGCTGTGAGGTATAGTCACATGTCTTACCATGCTGTCCCCAGTGATGGCTGGCTTGCATTCAGTCCCTGGAAACTTCTCTGACCTCCTCCCTACATCACTAGCTGCTGCTATAAATTCAAGGTAGAAAGAAGTCTCCATGCTGGGTTTATGTGGTGCAGAATGTAAGAAATTCCCAATCCACAGAAGGCCCCAATTAAAAAAAAAAGTCACTTGTAAATTTGTTTAGTAATTAAAACATTGTACATTGTTTTGGTATTACCAAGAAAGTGAAAACAAAGTTGCTTCATGCACAAAATGATCCTTAGGTCAACTAATCTGATCCTTTCATTTTTTTGCAGTTGGGAACTCAAACTCAGTCTAGAGAGGCTGATTTTTTTCATAGTAATACAACCATAGTAATACAAACCAATACATAGTAATTTGATTCATAGTAGTTTGAATCAAAACTTAGACACACATGAAGTTTGTGAACTCCAAGTCTAGTCCAAGTCTAATGCTGTTTCTTCTTTTCCCTTTTATTTCATACATGAACCCTTCTCTGGAAAAAAAAAAGGGAGAAGGAAGGAAGGAAGGAAGGAAGGAAGGAAGGAAGGAAGGAAGGAAAGAAAGAAAGAAAGAAAGAAAGAAAGAAAGAAAGAAAGAAAGAAAGAAAGAAAGAAAGAAAGAAAGAAAGAAAGAAAGAAAGAAAGAAAGAAAGAAAAAGGGAAGAAAGAAAGAATGAACTTTGAATATATATTTTGTCATAAAGACATATGCAAACATTGTATATTTGCTCTGAAAACAATAACAGCCTAAATCTCGGTTTAAAAAAATAGAAAAAGCAAGAAAATGCTATTATGTTCACTATTCATGCTGAAGAAGTTACAGGATCTGCTGTCTTCTACTTAGAGAAGGATAAAGAGAAAAAGATTTCTCTGCATTTATTTAGAGGACTCATCTCTACTTTCAAAGACCACCTCAAATGTTACCCCTGTCCTCTGTGCAAAGAATTCACAACTCATTCTTGTTTTTTGTTTACTCCTCAGTCATAACAATCGCTACTCTGCCTCATTGTTTCAGTTAGTTGTATCAGCAGACTGGCTTCTCCCCATGGACCATGAATTCCTTGAGGTTAACATGGCCTCTTTCATCATGGTCTGTCCGAGCAGCTCTATCATAGGGTTTCTTGCCTAAGAAGTAGTCAGTAAATGTGTTTCAAATGGAACTCAAATGAATTATGCTGAAAATTATCCTTTTATTATTACTGTTTACAACAAGTAGAAAAAGCAGAGTAAGAGAGACCAGAAAAGGGGGGTGGAGAGAAAATGACATGAAAGAATGGAAAGGAAGGAGGAAGAAGAGGAAGGAAAAGAAAGAAGCAAATGAGAGACTGCTAAAAAAGTAGGGCAACATTTAGCCCTGTATAAAATTACCATCTAATATTTCTTACCTTTCTATACACCAGAGTGTAAGCAATTAGGCTTATGTTTTAAAACTGACTGAAAAAAAAAAAAAAAAAAAAAAGCAGAGCCTAATTCCATTTTAAATATATTTTATAAAATCTAATTCTTCATTTAAAGAATAAAAGGATTCATGTCAACATTCAAATGAATTGTATTCCAAAATAAAACCATTAAAACCACAAAAATGTAAATTTCTATAAATTTTGATATTGGATAGATTGATTGATAGATATCCTCCCATAGTTTTATATTTCACCTTTACTGCCTTATTAATATTCCTGCTGATAATACCTCATTTGGGCATAGTAGTTCTGGGATTGGGTAGTCTCACTTGTCAAGTTAAACTGAAAGGGAATGGTTATCATATACCCAGGGAGACTCCTCAGTTCTTTCTTCTTAAACTTCTTCTTAAATTCAGTTCTTTAGCAAGCTGAATTTAAACTTCCTTGCAAACATATATTCAGAAACAATACTTCATTTGTTAGCACATGCCATCCTATTAGCTTTGAGAGTTAGTGTTTAGCATGCTTCCAGGGCTTCAGAGAAATCAAACACATACTGTGTTAACCTGGTGTAAAAAGAAAAACAGGAAATAATGGGGAAATGAAACAAGATGGCCCAGAAAAATGGAACAAAAATGACAATAAATTTGTTGTTTTGAAGTTTGACTTTTTAAAAATCTATCTGCAATGTTACTATATGAAAAGAGAGATCAATGGGTAAATTTGCTATATCTGAAAGAATAGTTAGCAAAAAGATGTGTTTTGATTGCCCTGATGAATAAATTACAAAGTCAATATAAATCAATCATCTCCTAACCTCCCTAATCTCTATGAAATCAAGGAAATCTTGATATACAGACATTCAGAAAAATTATTTGCCACCATTCACAAAATGAGTAAGAAATTGATTATAACAATTACCTAAATAGCTCACTTTCTTATTATTGATTCTATTGTACGTTGTTCTTTAAGATTCTAAGAGCACATAATTTGCAACGTCTTTATTTCCCTACAAGATGTTAAGAGTTTCAGGCTACTTCAGTACCTCTCTGACCTACCAATTCTCAGCCTATTCTTCAAGGTTGAGCAAATCACGGCACTGGGGATGAGCAGTAGTCTTCTCGCCCATTCACAACAAACACCCTTCAAATAACTGCTAAATTTTCAATTATCCCCTAGTGGGTGATTGGGCAATGATCTTAGGCAGTGCTTCTCAGACTATAGTGAGCTCAAGAATCACTAGGGGTGTTCATTAAAAATACAGATTTCTGCCCCTCATTATAATTGTCCTGGGAATGGACATTTTAAGTAAGGACACCAGAGGATTCCTGTTACTAGGCACTTATGGACACAATCTGGGAAATAGTGATGCTGACTTGGGAAGCTCTAGATGTTCTTAACTAGCAGCTTGCTGAGGCTCTTTATAATAAATACAATGCAAAATAATCTGTCTGTAAAAAGAATAATGCATTCAAAGATTTAGTTGGAAGCATTTGACTTAGGAGTCTGAAATAAACTTCACCAATAAAGGAAAAATAACTGAAAAGTAGCAGCAGATGAGAATGGTCATGTGCTCCTTTCCAAGGCTTCTTTCACATCCAGACCTATAGACAGCTAGTACCCCCTTACCTAACACTGGCCACATTAACATACAGTAGCCTGGACATACACTGAAAATCGTGGTCATATAGATTCAGGGTCAGGGGCATTGGGACCAGATTTAGGTCCATACTGGTAAAGCTGAAAGCATTATAGTCAAGGGATGTGGATAAAAAATGATTTGAAAACAAGAAGAGAAAATGGAATCAAAGAAAAAAAGCCTGAGTCTGGAGTGAGGCCAAGACCTAGACCATGTGAATGGTGGAGGGAGAAATGGGGAACAGGAAGGGAGGCAAAGAAGGCTTTGCTTTGCTGCTGTCAGTTGGACATTCCATTCAACTGCCCCTGGTGGGCATTCCGGCCCACTGAGCATGCCCAGTTTGTGTGACTGACTTTCACCAAGTAGAACAATCAACAAGATCACCATAAAGGCTTTACCAACACCAGGCCAGTAAAGTGACCACTGAAAACCATTCCCAAATTTGTGATCAATGGACCCAAGTTTAGGGAGAGGAACTCCTTTGGTCTACAAAAATGGTTTGAGTCCCAGTCTCTAATTTCTTCCTTCTCAGATACTCTGGTCTCCACCCAAGGGACAGTATTCGGTGAGATGCAGTCATTTTGTTGGTCAGCAGGAGCTCAGAAGCAAGAAAATGTCATAGTGGTAGAATACAGCATCATCCTCCTCAATAGCAGCCCATCGCTGGAAGCTTCCAGATCACTGTGCCAATCAAGTAGAGGAGGGAATGTCCTTTAGAGAACCTTATGTGAGCCTTATGTGAGAAACTTGCCAACTTTCTTGTTCAATTTTTTAGCCATACTATTTCTGATACTTAGGTGCTGTCTCTTAGAGAGCCTAAAACAGCCAAGACATGACTCAGGACATGGAAGAATCTGCAGGTGAGCATCACGGGATCCTGAGGAGCTAAGTGTTTTGTGTCTGTACAATCATATCTATATGTGGGGAGGGGGATAGTGTGGGTCATTAAGGAAGATCTGTACACCTTAAAGATGTTATGAAAGGGTACACCAAAGTAAGGTTATTTCTCTTTTACTCTCCTTTTATTCAAAAATAATAAAGCCACATTGATTGTAAAGGGCCATTGATAGACTAGGAGCCTGAGAGATAATCGTGCCCTACCTTTAAAAATATGTAGTCCACCTGAGAAGAAAGTGGCTACAGCACAAAGAAAGTCTTTTGTTTAACCTTAAATACTGGAAGAGTCCTTTGAAATATTTTCCCCTAATTTTCAAGGATGGTTGCCTATCTGCTTTGCCAAAACAGACTGTGCTAAAGGGCTCTGTGGCTTGATTTGGAGGCTCACCTCTAAGAGTTTCTGTCTTGCCAACTTACCATGTGGCCTGAAATTGCTTAATTCCTTGGACTCAATTTTTTTTCACTTTTCCAATGAGATTTATTCAAATATAAATATGCCTTGAAAGTGCAAGTCAAAATAATTTAGGTCATTATCAGAAAAGAGAAGTTTCAGGCACCTGAGTGGCTCAGGTGGTTAAGCGTCCAACTTCAGCACAGATCATGACCTCATGGTTCGTGAATTCGAGCGCCATGTTGGGCTTTGTGCTGACAGCTCAGAGCCTGGAGCCTGCTTTGGATTCTGTGTCTCCCAGTCTCTCTCTCTGCCCCCCCCCCCCACTCACACACTTGGCCTCTCTCTCTCTCTCTCTCTCTCAAAAATAAATAAACATTAAAAATCTTTTAAAAATAAAAATAAATAAATAAAAGTGAAGTTTCCATGAGCTTGGGACCAGAAAAGGAACCTAGCAGATTAGACAAAGGGAAAGAGAGGTAGGCGAGAGGTGGCCAAAGTATGGAAAACAACATGGGGGAGGTGCTGAGGGGGAAGTGAAAGTAAACCGTTATACCACACAATTGCCCTCTCACATTCAAGGGTGTAAGGGTTTAATCTCATGGCATCTGAGAGCTGAGCCTTAATAGAGAGAATGTATAGGGTGATACCTACATGACAGGTGAGATAATTAGCAATATAGCATCTTTTATCTTCCCCTTCCCCTTTAATTTAGATTTTGAAAAAAATACTAAGTATCCGCTATTAGCAAGAATGTCAAGTATATGAAATATGAATAAGACACAGCTCCTGCCATCAGAGTTGGCAGAGTTGGCAGTCAAGAAGAAGCACCCAGGGGCACCTGGGTGGCTCAGCTGGTTAAGTGGCAACTTCGGCTCAGGTCATGATTTTGTGGTTTGTGAGTTCCAGCCCCACTTTGGGCTCTGTGTGGATAACTCAGAGACTGAAGCCTGCTTCAGATTCTGTGTCTCCCTCTCTCTCTACCCTTCCCCCGCTCTCTCTCTCTCTCTCTCTCTCTCTTTCTCTCCCTGAAAAATGAATAAACATTAAAAAAAGAAGGGTGATAGGGGGCAAAGGAGAGAGAGAGGGAATGAGAGAGAAAAAGAAGGCAACAGAAAAAAATATTTCTATAACTATTGCATTGGAATTAATAGGAGAGCATTTCAGCAGAGACTTAATTCTTTTTCTGTTCATTTTAGATACTTTTGGAGATATTAACCTCACTCTAGGCATGCTGAACATGGAAGATAATATGAGTAAGGTAAGGAAAATAGAGAAAAGTCTCTTTTGCATTTATTTTCTCTAATCTAATTGCAACATTTCATATACCTCTTTCTTTCCCTTGACTTCCTCTTTTCTCTCTGGCTTCTTATGTGGCATTCAATCATTCAGAAAATACAGTTATAATGGAAATCATTATAATGTTTAAACAATGACATTAGTATTTGAGAAATCAGAGTATTCAATTATAGAAGCTAGCAAAAGAATGCCCCTTTCTATAACTTTATACAGGAAGATGTGGTAAGAGGGGGATGTCAGACTCACAATCATGTGCATGAGTCTCCTCCTGTATAAGCTGAAACTTCCTAGGAAAATCCCAAAAGATCTTCCCTACTCATCTGTGATGCTGTTTCACAATTAGAGATTTATTTCTCTGGGATGTGAAGGCTTTCTTGGCTTCAAAAACCTTTTATAAAGTAGTATCTACCTCCAAGGACACTTGTCTGGGAAGCAGCACACTAGATGCTTCCCAAACAATAGTGAATTGTATTATATTCACTCCTCACACCTTTATGAGGTAGGTATAGCTGTTTCCATTTCACAACTAAGAAGAGTGAGACCCAGAGCAGTTACATGACCAGAACAGCAGGACTACATCCAAACACAAGCCTGTCTGACTTAAAAAAAAAAAAAAAAAAAAAAAAAAAAAAAATTGCTCCTAATCATGATTCAATGTAGCCTTCCTGTGAAGGGCAGGGCCTACATATACCTTTATCCGTGGTTCTCAACCCTGAAGTGTATTGGAATCCCTTATTCGAGGGAGTTATTCCACACCTTCAACAGGGGCACAGTACCTCGAAGGCAATAGGCTTGAGGCTGTTGGGCATTTCAGAACACCAGTCTCATCTATCAAAGGCCGTGTAGCCACCTAAGGGACCTTTCACATAGTGCCTGGCCAAGCCCCATGATTTCCAAAGGTTAAGATCTGTCCAAAAGAATTCACGACTTTCTCTCTACAAGGCAGAACTAAAGCTAAGGGCATAGAAATCTCTCGTAGGATCTAGCTTCATAGCTTATCAGCCTCCTTGGGAATCACAGTGTGCTCCTTATTACCATAGTCACTCCCTAGTGGTAAGAGCAGTAGTTAGGGTAATGGGCATTTCCAGTCCCCTGAGGGCCCTACAACAGTGGTTTTCAAGACTTTGATATATTAGCTAGGGTGCCTCCACCTTCAGTTAGATGTCCTTGAAGTAATGTTGTCAGGTTAAGATAGTTTTCAGAAAGAACTTTGCTTTACATATAAGCCTTCACTCCTAAAGTTGCATATTATGTTCAGGAAGCCCCAATTAAGATATGTAAAATCCATTGTAAAGTAGGAATACATTGCTCAGTTTGATGGTGTTATTCACTTGGACTTAATCTGATTCCTTTAGTTTTGTAACTCAAATTTCTGTGTATGTCCACAGGAAGACATTTACAGTCATCTCACTGCCGTCATTCAGAATACCGACATCTTGGATGATGCAATTGTCCAACGGTTGATTTATTATGCTTCTAAGGACATGAGAGACACCAATGTAAGTTTTATTCTTGATGATGAATCAATGTCAGGGCCAGCAACAGGTCTTTAACTGACCCAGCTGCATCCACGTGGACATTTATAAGCTTCTTGTACGTTGCTGTCTGGACCTCAAATCACTTTCATTTGTTCATATATTATTACAATACCTATTATTTATCCCTTCACCGATAAGAAAACTGAGGCAAAGCTAAAAAAGACTTCAGAGATCATATTTACATGGTGATGTCCATGTTGATGCTTAGAGACATTTTTTTTTTCAAAGTAACACAGCTATTGACAGAACAAGTAACTAGAACTCAGTTTCCTTTTTCTTCCCATATGAATTATGATTTCTTCATGTGTCTACTTATCTACATACGCTAGGCATTATATCTGAAAAATTACTTCTAGAAATAATTTGAGTCTTAAGATGTTATTTTCTTCCAGAAAGGATTTTTACTTGTTATCTGTGAAGGGTACTAACAATCCATGATTAATTTCAGGACGTGAGATTTTGGAGCTGGGGGTTGGGGAGGCAGGGCACATCTGTGACTCCAAATTGGGCTACAGCTCATGGAGGGCCAATTGAACCTTTCATTTAAATGCAGGCTTTTGGGGTCTTAGACCAAAAGATGAGAAGTGGGATGACCAAGGTCTTCCCGTTTGTTAGTACTAAATTCTGCTTATTCTTCCCAAAATACTGCAAAGCAATCCCAACTATAGAATTTATCTCTCCGGATTGCCAATCTTTTCCAGATCTTAATTTAGTAATTCATTCTACCCTTTGTTGTGATGTTTTTATGAGTATATTTTTTAATATCTTGTCCGGCTCTTTTTATTTTCCTCAGCAGGAGTGTTCATCAAATTTACCTAGTTGAGCATTACCAAAAGCAGAAGTCCCTCCAAATATCTCCAGTATCAATGATAACTGGATCAGGACAATACTAAAACCTCAAACTCTAGACTCCTGGCCCCATTTCCCTTCCACCATTCCCTTCAGTCTTTCAACCGTAGTGATTCATCACTTAAACACAAAACATAAATCCTAGGTTCATAGTGCCTGGCTAATTAGCAAGAAAACATATATTGACCTCATATTTACAAGAACCTTATTAAAACATGGTTTTAAACATTCATTAAAATTACATCTGGAGGTGCCTGGGTGGCTCAGTTGGTTGAGCTTCTGACTCTTGACTTGGGCTCAGGTCATGATCCCAGGGACATATGGGATCAAGCCCTTCACTGGTCTCCACGCTGAGCATGGAGCCTGCTTAAGATACTCTCTCTCTTTCCTTCTGCCCCTTTTCCGTGCTCGTGCTCCTCTCTTAAAAAAAAAAAAATAAATAACCTCCATTTTGGCAGCTACTGACCCTTACTCTAGGGGCTTCCCCCCCCCCCCCCACTGCCCCCGCTGGGAGAGTAACAGCCTGTTCTCTCTATCCCAAAGCCAGGGGAACTCATAATATTAGCTAGAGTGTTACCTCTCTGCAAACTCACTCTGCTCTTTCTCTAGTTGTTATCGTTATTTTCCTTTTCTTGCTCAGATCCTCAGAGAAACCAGAATGCTGGCAGGTGAGGTTTTGGTGTCTCTTGCTGCACATGATTTCAACTCTGTGATGTATGAAGTCCAAAGTAACTTCAGGATACTGGAGCTACCAAATGAATTCATTGTGCTTGCTTTGGCTGAACTGGCAACAAGCTACGGTATGGAGGGAATAACCACCACATTTTCCTGGGAAACAACTACCCTGACTAATTGTCTAAAACCAAATGGGTGCAAACAACAGAAAGGAGAACATACCTCCCTTCTGCTGTGCTAAAGAATATCAATAGCAGGATTTAGGCAGCTGTTTCTGAGCGTAGATGAGTCTGCTGACTCACCATGAGTCCATGCTGCCCTGGATTTGGCTGGACTCCCTCCCACCCTCACCATCCCTTTCATCTGGCTTTGTTTTTGCAAAAGCCCTTTTTCTGCGAGGCGCGTTCCACAAGCCACCGGACATTTACATGAACTAAGGGTTTGTTATGATTTTTTTTCTACACCATTTTACTTGACAGATATTTATTTGTTTGCTTGTTTACTTATTTATTGAGAGCCTATTACCTGTGCTAGGCCCTGGGGATGCAGGAAATTTCTGGTGGGAGAGATGGACATTAATAAAATAATTATCCACATAAGCAACTGCTACCAAAAAACAGGTACAGGTGACTTTATAGCTAGCACCTTATTTTAAACCGACCACTCCTTGATCCTCTAACTACAGACAGGCATTATGGCAAGAGAGGGATAGAGGCAGATATCTTCCCGCTGCACCTCGTCTGTGCCCCCCATGCAGCCTTGAAATGCTGGCATGAAGAGTCACAGAACATCCCAGTGTGAGGAGTTAATGCTTTTCTCCTCTTGTGCCCCTCTTGGCAGTGTCCCAGAGTATTCCCTTCATGATGATGACCCTGCTCACCATGCAAACCATGCTCAGGCTGGCCGAAGAGGAAAGGATGAAGGGAGTTTTCTGTATTGGTGGGTATCCCTATGGTTCCCTCTTTGTGAAGACCACACTATAAATCGAGCACATGCTTTATTTTTCCTTTCACTCTTGTTCTGTTCTTTCTAACAATAATAGCTACCATTTATTGAGTGCCTACCCCATGGAGATTTCTCTCTCAATCCTCACTGCAATTATAATTCTATCTCTCTCCATCCTCAAAGCAAGGTAAGTACTATTACCCCATTTTACAGATGAGGAACTGAGGGTCATAGAAATTAAGGAATCTCCTTAAAGTGGTGACCATCAATGAGATGGAGAGGTAGCATTCATGTCTATGTGACCGCCCAGTCTATACTCTTTCCACTGCCCTAAAAGGCCTCCATTTCTAGCCTCCTTCTTTAGTTCCATCACTTTCCCCACAATGGTTCTAGGAGCTCACCAGCTCTTAGCAGCAGGCTAAATTTTGGCCTTTCCTTATAACACAATATTGTAGTAATGATAAGTAAGCAAACTAATCAAAAATACAAACAACCATAAAATTAAGGAAAATAGGTAAACAAACTGTGGGTCATAAGCTCCCGCTCCCCCCAAAACTAAAATACATCTACAGTAATCAAGAGTCTACAAAGAAGAACATGCCCTGGAATTCCTAGGAAAAACATTTCCAGCACAGTGAGGGGCTTCTTGGAGGAGTCTGGAGACCTGGACTCTTCTCTCTGATCATCCACTGAACCATCAGGTGACTCTGCCCTCTTTCAATCTCATTTTCACCCAAAACATGTCAAGTAAAGTGATTACTAAGATTCCTCTCACCTCTGACACCCCCAACACTACTATTTTGTAATATTTAAAAGCCCATGCTGTCAGGAATGTCATCTTTACCTATCAACCAAGTCTTTTCAGTTGTTTTGTCAATTTCTTCTTGTTTTGTCCTCAATGAAGGCAACATTTGTATCTGATACATACTGAGAATTTATTATGTGCCTGAGTACTGCCTTGGGTATTTTAAGATTATTGTTTCCTTTAACCTTACAACAACCTATTAGGTAAGTAACATTTTTCCTCCATTTCACAGATGAGAAAATTGAAACGTAGAAAGGTTAACTGTTTGCCTGCGGTCACAGCTAGTATGCGGCAGAGCCAGGATTTGAATTGTGACAGTCTGGCTCAATGACTTGAGCAATTACACTAGATTAGCCCACTTTTCAATTCCTTTAATTTCCTTACTTACTATCACAGCTAACATTGTGTTCTTGCAAATAAACTTTGGTGTCTGTAATAGCATTTCTACCTACAACATCAACAACCAACAGGGAAAAGGAAATAAAATTAGAAATCATCATGGCATTGAATAAGGGATTCTCTGTCTTTGTGTTATAAAGTTATCTAGAACCCTTTGGTCCTAAAGCAAATTTTACCTGACTGCCACTACAGAACAGGTATAAAGTTTTGTAGTAATCCATCCACTCATCTAGCTCTTCATTCAACCAATCAGCCAGTAAGCAGACATCGTGCTTGTTGTTTCAGATACCATCAATAGATAAGACATCCTTTCTCTCATGTTGTTTATAGGCCAGTGAAACACAAACATACATACACACACATACACACACACACACAAGATTATGACAAAGCATAGCAGGAGATTATCAGTTTGAAGAGAAAGTGAATTAGCCAGTTAATGGCCAGCTCTTAAGATACTCAGGATGTTTCCAGAGTATTCTTTGCATGTGAGGTATCGTTAAGGAGTAAACTATGAATTTTCTTTTTCATCTAATGAAACATGAGGGCTGAAGGAACAAAAACTATTATTTAATGCAGTTGATGTAAGTATGTATAGGTTGGTGGTGCAAATATTTTTGCAGGCCCGACATTTTTTTAATTTTATTGAAGGGAAACAGACACATGGAAAAATACAGAAATCAGAAGTGTACAGGTTGATGAGTTGTCACAAAATGAACTTACTCATTTGACCACCACTCAGGTTAAGAAGCAGGACATTACTAGTACCCCAGAAACTGCCTCATCTTTTCTCCCAATCATCACCATCTTCATTCTCTCCAAGGGTAACCACAACCCTGACAACCATAGATTAGTTTTGTCTATTTTTGAGATCCTACACGTTGTTGTGTGAAACTATAGTCCGTGTTCATTTCTCTATACTATTACGTGTCTGTACTACAATTTTTCCATCCTACCTGTTGGCAGATATTTAAACTGTTTCCTGTTTGAGGCTATTACTAAAAAAAAAAAAAAAAGTGAATATGAACATTCTTGTAGAAGTTTTTTAGTTCCTATATACTTGTGTAGCTAATGACTATATAATTAGGAGTGGAATTTCTGGGTCATGAAGAACACATATTCAACTTTGGTAGATCACGTAAAACAGCTTTCTAAAATGTTTGTATCAATTCATGCTCCCCACCCCCCCACCCCAGGCAGTATGTGAAAATACCAACTGCACCTTAGTCTTACCAACATTTGAAATTGTCTGAAATTTTAGCAATTCTGGATGGTCTGTTGCAATATCTCATTATGGTTTTAATTTGCATTTCACTAATGTGGCTGAACACTTTTTGTATGTTTATTTGGTACAGTCATAACATTTTACAGAAATTATTACACATTTGCTAATCATCAGTGCACTATTCTCAAATTATTTTATGGTCCCTCCCATCTTTAAATTTTTCTCAGTCTGTGGTTATTTTTAAAATGCAGCCCTTGAGAAGTTCAGCAAGGCCATTTACAAGTATGTCAACCACTGGAGAGACTTCCCCTATCCCAGATTGGACGCCAACCGACTATCTGACAAGATCTTCATGCTGTTCCGGTATATAATGGAGAAGTGGGCCCCCGTTACCTCACCCGTGCAAGTGAGTGGTGGCCTCAACGTGTCTCAGGCTAGCTCTCCGTCCATGCTGGTTGAGCTTGCTCCATTCTTTCTGACGTGATAATGAGTCTCAGTTATTTTGGAATGCTATGAGTTGTGATTTACCAGGTTTATCAAATATTTTGTTTTTCCTGTTTCAAATCACTGTTTATTCATTCCTGAACTAATATTTATTGAGTCCCCATGATATGCCAGACACTGTTCCAAATTCTGGGGATACAGCAGGGATTAAACAGACCAAAATCACCACTCTCATGGAACCGACATTCCAATGTATGGAAAGAACAATAAATAACTGAAAATGAGTAAAATATACAGAAAGTTAGTTATTTCATGCCTTATATAACCCATAACCCATATTTGGGATGAGCCATTGACTGAGAAAAACAACAGGCCACGGAAATTTCCTATGTCTATGAAGATGACCATGAAATAAAATAACATCTAAAGAATGTTCATGACTGCTTCAAAATATTGTAATGTCTTGCACAGAATAAGTAACAAAGTGCATTCACATATAATCACTTGCTTATCTTGCTTAATTGGTATAATTTTTAAATGTAGTATAAATTAAATCCTTTTTAGGTCCTTTATTGCTATATTATAAAAGATGCAACACATAGCCTTCTCCAGTTCAGTTTCTTTTCTACACTTTAAGCTACCAAAGCATTTATTTTTTTAACATGCTGGGGTAGTTAAATCATTAGCAAACATGGAACTTTTAAAATATCCTGTAGAAGTCTTCTCTTTAGGGCACCTGAAAATCAAAATTCAATACAAATTTGCCAAGCACTTTCCTAGCTTCCCACAGAAAGAGTTAGACAAGTGACTAGAAGGTACACAAAAATAATAAGGGAACACAGAGAGAGAAGCACTTAACTCCTGTGGTGAGTACTGGAAAGGCCATGACATTGAAACTGAGCTTGCAGCCTATAAAGACATTCACTGCAGGCAAGATGCATTCCCTAAAGAGGCAATAAAACCCACTGAAGCATAGGCTGAGATGAGATAACATGCACACTTGAGTGAGCCCAGTGGGAGAAAGAGAAGGGGAGAAGAGAAAGGGGAATATAAAGGGGCAGAAATAAATGAAACCAGATAGGTGGTCTTGGCCATACAATGAAGGGCCTTGAATGCTACACAGGAGCTTGGACTTTTTTTTAATAGGAAATGAGAGACCTTTGAAAGGGTTCTAAGCAAGGAATAATTTTCAAGAAGCAAAGGGAGATCTATGGAGTATTGTTCTAGTGCTCAAGCAAGAATAATCTTGAAAAGTGTCCATTGCTTGGAAATGTCCAATTCCTTAAAAGAATCGTCCAGCTGACACACAGTTGGGTGAAATAAATGGTTGTTATTATGAGCCACTAAGTTTTGAGATGCTTTGCTGTATGACAAAACTTAGCAGGCAGAAAAAAATTCATCATATAATATTAGGTAGAAAAAGCAGAATGTAGAACTATAAAGAATAACACTAATTTTTAAAAAAATTAAAATGTATGGAGAAAGTATAGAAAAGAAAATTTCAAATAAATAAAAATCATATTAAAATACACCAAACAGTGTATGGTCATGGGTACTATAGATACTATTAGCAATGTGAATACTGTGTTTTCTTCTTCATCAGAACTTTTGTGATTTCTAAACTTTTATAATCAACCTATTTACACTTATATTTTATACATGTTCATTTTTTGTGTCAATAGAAGCCAGATTATAATGGATTGAGGAATAAATGAGAAGTGAGAAGTGGAGATAGCAAATGTAGACCTCTCTTTCAGAGAGCTTTGCTTTTTTTGCTTGTTTGTTTCAAGTTTTTATTTAAATTCTAGTTAATTAACATATAGTGTAATATTGGTTTCAGGAGTAGAATTTACTGATTCAGCATTTCCACTTTTTTAAGGAAAGAAACAGAATCGGGGTCTAAGTAATACGGAGTCAAAGAATTTTTTTTAAACATGAGGGAAATTCGGGGCTCCTGGGTGGCTCAGTCGGTTGGGCGCCCGACTTCAGCTCAGGTCATGATCTCACAGTTCATGAGTTCAAGCCTCGTGTAGGGCTCTGTGCTGACAGCTCGGAGCCTGGAGCCTACTTCAGATTCTGTGTCTCCTTCTCTCTCTGCCCCTCCCCTGTTCATGCTCTGTCTCTGTCTGTCTCAAAAATAAATAAAAACATTTAAAAATTTTGAAAAAAATAAATGAGGGAAATTTTAAATCTGTTAGCATATTGAAAGAAAGTGACCATTTGAGAAAGGTTTAAGAAATCTTTTCTTTTTTTTTAATGGTTATATTTATTTTTGAGACAGAGAGAGACAGAGCATGAACAGGGGAGGGGCAGAGAGAAAGGGAGACATAGAATCCAAAGCAGGCTCCAGGCTCTGAGCTATCAGCACAGAGCCCCACGCGGGGCTCGAACTCGTCAACCGGGAGATCATGACCTGAGCCACCCAGGCACCCCAAGAACTCTTTTCTTAAGAAAGAAATAGGGAGACAGGGAAAATACTAAAATGAGTAATAGTATAGATATAGGTGTAGATATAGCTATAAATACAAATATAAATATAATTGCCTCGTGCAATGATCTTAACCTAACCATTTTTTGAAGGAATCTTTCTTGGTTGAAAACAGTGAGGAAAGTTTTTGGGGGTTGTCTAAAGCCCCTGATATTCTGAGAAATGTACAAAAAATATAGTGAAATATTAGAAATGGTATTTGTTTGCTGCCTCTGCAGACTTTGGCCATTGTTAAGGCACATGGCCCCACGGTGAGCCTGCTGCTTCATCGGGAAGACCTCTGTGAATATGCCCTGGACCAGGTACCCTGGCTCCTGAACCAGTATAAAGACAAAGAGATTGATTTCCACGTCACTCAGGTAAGAGCCACGCCCTAAAGGAACCGATTCAGAGTCTACTGGCAACCATCCTGAAAGACAGTAAATCTCAAGAGGTCCAAGGGAATTGAAATACTGGTTTGGGCAGCTGAACTTAACTATTTTTTGAGGAATAGGAGGTAGAGAAGAGGTTGGCATAGCTGGATGATGGAATCTCCAAAAAGAGATTAAGAATTTTCTTTTCAAGCTGCTGAGGCACGAATCACTAAAGAACACTGGTAACTGCAGGAAGGTGATGGATTTGTTTGCCTCACAAAACATAATTATTTGTCTTCCACATCCTGTGCTGCTGCTTCACAGGCAGCCTCCAACTAACGTTTGAGAGCTTTCATTCTAGAGTCTAAAACAAATATTGACTGCGGTGGTCCTTTATGATGCTGCCCTTCCAAAGGGCTTGAGAAAAACCATCTTTATCAATTTACTCCACCAGGTAAGAAAACCCTGCCGTCAGATCTGATTGTTTCACTTTCACTGGTTTTCTGTTGTTAACATCTCCCTCCTGGTTCTTCTTTCTCATTCAGGTGTGCAGAGTTTCAGAGCCTCCAGTAAAGGAAAATGAAATTGAAGCTTCAAGCTGTTTCCTCATTCTAGGTAGGACCCAGCATCCAGAGGGTTTTCAATAAAAATGTTTCCCAGTGATGATGACAACGATGATGAAGGGTGTGCAAACTATCACATTAGTTATTTCACACACACACACACACACACACACACAAAACATTCCTTCAAACTCACAGTATTCTGTGCCTCTCTCTATCCTACCCATTCCCAAGAGAAGTGCAACAGGTAGGGGAATCAATTACTCTGGTTTCTCCGGAAGTCCTTTACTTCTAGTTCTAAAACCAGAAAATTTCCAGACATACTTTGGGGATTAACCCCTTTCCAGATATATGGTTGGCAAATACTTTTCCCATCCCATATATTGCTTTTTCATTTTGTTAATTTATTTTTTTCTGCTGAGCAGAAGATTTTTGGCTTGGTATAGTTCTGCTTATTTATTTTTGCCTTTGTTGCTTTTGGTGTCAAATCCAAAAAGATCATTCTAAGATCATTGTCAAGGAGCTTACCACCTATGTTTTCTTCCAGGAGCTTTATGGTTTCAGGTCTTACATTCATGTCACTTTTTTTTTTTAATTTTTTTTGACATTTATTTATTTTTGAGACAGAGAGAGAGAGAGCATGAACAGGGGAGGGTCAGAGACAGAGGGAGACACAGAATCTGAAACAGGCTCCAGGCTCTGAGCTGTCAGCACAGAGCCCAACGCGGGGCTCGAACTCACGGACCGCGAGATCATGACCTGAGCCGAAGTCGGACGCTTAACCGACTGAGCCACCCAGGCGCCCCTCATGTCACTTTTTTTAATTTGATCTTTGTATATGGTATAAGGTAAGGATCCAGTTTCATTCTTTGACATGTGGCTGTCCAGTCTTTCCAACACAATTTATTGAAGAGTCTATCCTTTCCCTGATATACTTTTTGGCTCCTTTGTCAAAAATTAATTGACCACATATGCATGAATTTATTTCCAGGCAAACAAGGGTGAATTGGTAATCCTAGGGATACAAAATGCTTTTTTTTTTTTCTTGGTATTTGAGTTTATTTGAAACTGCATCAAACCCAAAGTCATGCTTTTTTCTCCCTGGTTATCTCTTAGTACCTATTCCTTCTCTCTCTCTCTCTCTCTCCCTTTCCTTCTTGCTTTCACATCACAATACTACTCGTTGCCTGGTTAGAATAACAGGAACGAGTGGTAGAGGGAGCACAAAGCTCTCAGAGTCAGTATACAAACTCTGTTCTAACATAGACCCTAAGAAGTAAGGACAAGAGCGATCCCATACCTCCCAGACATCCTCCCTCCCCCAAAAATGTCATTTCTATTACTTCACTACATACCTTTCTATTATATCCTAGGTCTTTCCTAATTGATCCCTCTGCTTTTATTCTTTCCTCTGTTCTATGCTCGATGTAATTAACTGTTTCACCTTATCTCTGATAATTGTGAACCTAAACTGCTCTACTCACATCAGGCCTTCTCTCTCTTCCCTGCTTCCTGCCTTACTCATGTAGCTCTCTAGTTCCACAACCGGTGAAGCATCACTCCAACCTTTGCCTCCATGTTCATAAGGCATTCTCCCCCTGTCTCCTCTCCTTTCCTCCTCTCATATTGAATTAGAGCCAACCCTAGTAACCTTATCTTAATTTGATTCCATTGTAAAAAACCTCATTTCCAAATAAAGTCATATTCACAGGCATGAACCGATGTGCACCTAAGTATATAAATCTCTCTTAGTGACCAAACTGCCTAATTCTGTGTTGCTAAAGATGCACCAATATCATAAAATCTAATTACCAACCAAAGAGTGACAATCTTCATGGAATCCCCCTTTTCCCATTTACAAGTATTTTACCTAAGGTGAAAATGAGTTCTGTGACCAGCATTTCTTCAACCTTCAGCCCATTCCAACCCTGCAGACCTGATGGAATTTTTTGATGAACAATTGAGAAATAATAATGAAACCTTTCGAACAGGAATCTTGACTTTGTTAAGATCGGCTATCAATGCTGAGGGTAAGCAAAGGGATGAAGTCACAGTGGTTTATTTTGTGCCAAGAAGAAAACTGAAGCCTATGCATTCTCTAACTCTATTCTATGTCTTTGGGGTGTTTATAGAGGATCACATTCAAGTGAAACTCTGTCTTCTCTGTCATCTACAATCTACTAATTTTAAACAGGCATTTTCAATCACCTCTCTTCTTTCATGATATTTAGAGATATACCTAGGGGAGAAGGACAAGTAGAATTAGAATTTAAAAGATCTAGTAAGCTGGTTAAGTGGCCCAATAAATAGAGAGTAGGTGGGAGGAATGCACAATATTCTAGAGATTAGTACATTTAGAAAAGAGCAGAATTAAATGAAATATCATATTTCATTAATGCCAAGAAGCACATACTTTCATGATATTGGAGTGCATCTCATAATTGATACCATCTTTAATTATAATCGGCCACTATAGGGGTTTTTTGGTACAATATAAAATAATGATGTCTCATAAAGTTGATGATATCTTGGATTCAATACAATATGAATTATATTACATTATAATATTTTTAAAAATTAAGTTAACCCTGGGATTTACTGAAGAATCAGCAGACAAGAAACATAGTCTCACAAAATTTAAAGCTAATCCATTGGGCATGATATATTGAGTCCACTTTGGAACCTAACATTTTAAACAAGATGAAACCAAATACAATAGGGAGCAAAGAGAGCAATTAACATCTTTTAAAAATTGGAAAAGAAGAGAGTAAGAGAAAACTGAATAACATGAAATGTTATGGACAAAAGACTTTGCAGTTATGTGCCATAAGTCTAATAGGTTTTCATCAGTCCTAGAACATACTGTACTCCTACTGAACCCAGTCTCTTAATTTCTCTCCCTGTCTTTCAGAGCCCAAATTGAGGGATTATATCACTTCAATTGAAAGAACAGTCAAAGTTGTCATGGGCGACCTCAGTATAAAAGTAAGAGAATTAATGGGGACTTTGATTTTTGATGATGTTTTAATGAATTAATGAAATGGTTTTGATTCTTTAAAAATCTACTTATGAGATTGCTTTATAAAGAGCTCAGTGATGAATTCTATTTTTAGTAGAATTCCATCTTTCCCTGAAAGATAAACTATACCAAGGTAAATTCCAAAGTACACTCAGTTCAAGGGCTTATTAGTATAAAAAAAGATTTTTGCCTAGAGCATCACAGAGCTATGCTCTTCAAATAGTTTTAAAATTGGTAATTATAAAAATAACATATCTTCCTCCAAAAAAATAATAACCCCTAAACCTGTTTTGTTTTTTTTTTTTATTTTAGCTTAGATACCCTATTTTCCAACTAGGAAGCACCTACACCAAGTCTTGAACATAGTAGATTGTGCAATATTTCCTGATTATTTGATTAAAGCATTCCATATCAGAAAAGATATATAACTTGTACTGAAACAAATATAAGAACTAGAAATTATTGTATTTTTTAAATTAAAACCATATTTTGTTTGGATCAAAGTCCTATACAGAAACCAATGAAAATAAGAAAATTCCCCTAAGAGGCTTTGGTCTACAATGATTATAACAAAAGCTATGCAGTAAATAACAAAAATTATGTTAAGCGAAATAAGTCAGTCAGAGAAAGACAAATGCCATATTATTTCACTCATATATAGAATTTTAGAAACAAAACAGATGAACATAAGGGAAAGAAGGAAACAGGCTGTTAACTATAGAGAACAAATTGAGGGCTGAAGTGGGGGTGGGTGGGGAAATGGGCTAAATGTGTGATGGGGATTAAGGAGGTCACTTGTTGAGATGAGCACTGGGTGTTACATGTAAGTGATGAATCACTAAATTTTATTCCTGAAACCAATATTACACTACATGTTAACTAACTAGAATTTAAATTAAAAATTGAGGAGCACCTGGGTGGCTCAGTCAATTAAGCATCTGACTTCCGCTCAGGTCATGATCTTGCAGTTCATGGGCTCAAGCCTTGTGCTGGGCTCTCTGCTGACAGCTCAGAGCCTGAAGCCTGCTTCATATTATGTGTCTCCCTCTCTCTCTGCCCCTCCCCTGCTTGCACTCTGTCTCTCTCTCTCAAAAATGAATAAACACTAAAAATAATTTTTAATTGAAACAACAAAAAAATAAATAATAAAAGATAGTTAATAAACAGTGGAGTGATTACATATAAAAAACCTTGTCCAGTAAGTGGCCAAGCCAATTGAAAAAGTACTAAAAGAGTTTAGGGTAGAATAAAAGAGGACAGAAACTTTAAGGAAGTCCAGCTCCAGGCAAAAATAGAAAATTTGTAACTTTTTTTTCTCACTTAGGTAGACTACTAGTACCTTTATGTTAATTGCTAATTGCTACCATGTGGCCTAACTCCTTATTCAAAATTATTCTTTTTTTCCAACTCTCCATTAAAACACCCATTCAGTAAAGAATTAGATCTGAGCTTTCATTCCTCAGGGCAGCAATCCAATAAGCAAAACTAATTATTTAAACATTGTAATACAGGTTCATAATCCCTTGTTCTAATCCCTGAGGCCAGATATATTTCAGAATTCACAACCTTCCTGATTTCAGAAAAACATTTCTGTGACAGGAGTCACAAACTCATTAATATCTCTGCAAGAAAACATATGCATATTCACACTACATTGAATAAGTAAAGACTATAGTTTTAAAACAGTTCAGTTGGGTTTTGCCACCAAATGAGTTAGTGCCAAACTCAAGAGACAGAATTCCAGTTTCCAGCGTTATTTGGGTTTTGAAATTGTAGGTAGAAGATTGTAGATCTGTAGTTCAACTTGCTATCTTTCATTGAGGATTTAAAAAAATTTTTTTTTCAATGTTTATTTATTTTTGGGACAGAGAGAGACAGAGCATGAACGGGGGAGGGGCAGAGAGAGAGGGAGACACAGAATCGGAAACATGCTCCAGGCTCTGAGCCATCAGCCCAGAGCCCGACGTGGGGCTCGAACTCACGGACCGCGAGATCGTGACCTGGCTGAAGTCGGACGCTTAACCGACTGTGCCACCCAGGCGCCCCTCATTGAGGATTTTAAAAGCAAGGCAGTGCTTTTTTAGCCCACAGTACCAAAATTTCATCATCTATAGTAATAGAGGATATGTTTTGGGAACTAGGGAGAAAGATTTTGGCTGTAGACAGCTTTCCCCAAATACTAAAAAAAAAGCAGAAAACAAAAAAGGGGTGCCTGGGTGGCTCAGCCAGCTAAGCATCCATCCCACTCTTGATCTCAGCTCAGGTCATGATCTCATGTTTCATGACATCAAGCCCCAAGTCAGGCTATGTGCTGACAGCACAGAGCCTGCTTGGGATTCTCTCTCTCCCTCTCTCTTTGCCTCTCCCCCACTCACACACTCATGCTCTCTTTCTTTCTCCCTGTCTCTCAAAATAAATAAATAAACACTTAAAAAAAGAAAGAGATGCTTTCCTGTAACCCCTTAAATCATAAACTATAGCTTACTTCCTCCTCCATCTATTTATAGTACCATCATTCAATTTATACTCCTTTTTGGAAAGGTTCCCACTAAATAATCCATGAAAGTTAAAGGACAGGAGAAACTAAATTTATATTCTGCCCAATGTAGAAGAATGCTGCAAATACATTTTTCTGATTCTAGGTAAGGAATTCCACTCTCCTCCTTATCCAAACCATGTGTGAAAAATGCTACATCGAAGCCAGGGAAGGATGGCCACTGATTGATTACATCTTCTCCCAGTTTGCCATGTCCAACAAGAATCTGGTATGATGAAGAGGGTGCGGCTTTGAAACCAGGACAGTTGACTCAACTGGTTTGTTTTTTTTTTAATGGCTGAGTTCAATTCAATGACTGATTTAGAAGTTATATTTCAATCATCACTTTCATTGAAAGATTTTTCAGCCTTTAGTGTTCTCCTCAGTTTTCTTTCACTGATACCACTTTCAACTTATGATAAACCCCAGGTAGGTGAAACTATGGTTTTCCCCAAGGAGGAGACAACCTTTCCTCAAAGGCTTGGGACAGGGGTAGAGAAAATGAATTACTTCCGAGAAAACAAGACACATCCACTCTTGCTGCACTGGGGTTGACTTCCTGAAGACCACGTGGGTAAGAGCTCTGTGATCTTAGTAGGACCACGACAGCTGAAATTACAGTCCACTCCACTAGGAAGAAGTGTCTTTGAAAATTTTGCCCCAGAGAAAATGGCAAAGGCCTGAGGGAGAGAGAGAACATCTGCAGTTCAAGGATGCTCACAATTTTTGCTTTTCTGCTTTATCCAGCAGTGTGTGTTCTAACCCATTCCTCCAAGGAACACTTTAAAACAGAAATTAGACACTGAAGACCAAGCTTGCTGGGTTCCTTGAGCCCCTTAATTTGAGTGACTACATCCTCCACCCCAGAGTCTGAGAACCCATCCAAGTAAGGTCAGAGGGGATCAGCAGGAGGGACTATTAACAAGTCACCTGTTTCATCTTTCTTGAAGGAAAAACCAATGAAACCTAATTCCCATGAGGATGAAAAGGGAGAGAAATCTGTTCGGGAACTAAGCCTTGAGGTCTTAAAAACCCTAGACCCACTGGTCATTGGCATGCCCCAGGTAAGGGGTCTTTTGTCACCACTGACAGTTACTTTGATCATCTTTCTGAAGCTCTGCCCATTTAGGAGTAAAAACAAGAATTTGTCCTTCATGTGTCATCAGCTTTTTGATGCTCTCATTAGAGGAAGTGCATTACCATGCTCAGTGCCCAAAACATGGTAGTTTCTCAAAAACAGGTGTTGAATTAATTCGTGATCTCTTATATCTGGATAGCCAATGAGAGTTTACAAGCACCTTAATATATTGTTTCTCTTCTTCCCCTAACATGTCTAGACATAACAGTAAGTGATGTGTGGAGATACTGATTCAGTGAATACTAACCTTTTCCCATTCATCTGAGAAGGTGTTGAAAGGACATATTCTCAGACTTCACCTGAGGGTTAAAAATAATCTGCACCTTAAGGGGAATAAGCCTCAGAAGCTGTATTTTCCCTAAGCAAAAATAACCTGAGAAAAGATTAACTGACTAGAAATGCATAGCACAGACAGGAGAAAATCAACAGACCAATTTAAATGGATCAGAGTTTCATCTAGGATGGCATTTTAAGATGAGGTTCTTGGATTATCTAAAATATTTCTTTAAAATGCAGATCTCCATACCCCAGACCTACTGAATCAACGTTCTGAGCAAGGGGCCCATGAATCTGCATGCAAATAAGTACCAATATTTCTGATGCATACTAAAGTTTGAAACATTTCAATCTAAAGATAAATGATGAAAAGAAGTCTCGGACCATACTCTTGTGGGCCTGAAATGCCAAATCCCTACCTTGTGTTGGATAGCCATTCAAAATTTGAAACAAAAGCTAAACATTTAAAATGATAACTTTAGGGGCACCTGGGTGGCTCAGTTGTTTGAGCATCTGACTTCAGCTCAGGTCATAATCTTGTAGTTCACACTGGGCTCTGTGCTGACAGCTCAGAGCCTGGAGCCTTTTTCAGATTCTGTGTCTTCCTGTCCCTCCACTACTCATGCTCTGTCTCCCTGTCTCTCTCTCTCAAAAGTAAATAAGCATTAACAATTTAAAAAAAATTGTTAAAAAAATTTTTTTTTTCTTAATGTATATTTATTTATTTTTGAGACAGAGACAGAGCATGAGTAGGGGAGGGTCAGAGAGAGAGGGAGACACAGAATCTGAAACAGGTTCCAGGCTCTGAGCTGTCCGCACAGAGCCCAATGCGGGGCTCGAACTCACAGACCACGAGATCATGACCTGAGCCGAAGTCAGACGCTTAACCGACTGAGCCACCCAGGCACCCCTACATTAAAAATTTTTTAAATGATAACTTTAAGAGATTAGTGTATTTACATAAGAATAGGTTAAGAGCAAAAAGAGGGAGCTTGAGATCAGCTCCAACTTAACAGGAATAGGAGCAGGGTCATGAGAGAAGGAAAGAGATATGGAGGGGCATGGAAGATCTTATAATGATAAAAGGACAGGGCTTGGTGATTAAGTCTGGGTGTCAAGACAAAAGGAAGAGTCCATGTTGACACCTAGGTTTCCATCAGGGCAAGGGAGTTTTCCAGAGAACATGAAACAGACTGACTATAGAAACAGGTGTTCCAGAATTTCAGAGCAAGAAGGTCAACACCTGGAGCACAAACAGTAGCAGCAGCCCATTCACTGTCTGTGCCCAATTATCCTCTCTCAGAGCAGTCCATTCCAGTCTTTGAGTTTGGGGACGTATACAACTTTTTTTGGGTTGTCACATTGATAAGAGGCTTTGTGGCACTTGGTGAGTGGAGCCCAGGGATGCTAGACTTCCTGCATTTTGTAGAACTCATCTTCACGATGAAGGATTGTCCTGCCCCAAATTCCAGCAGCAAACCCATGCAGAAATGCTGAGTAACACTCACTACAACTAGCACCTGAAAATGAATGTGCTGTGCAGAGATTTTATATAATGACTTCATTTTGATTTGGCCTGAAGAGCAAAAAAAAAAAAAAAAAAAAGCAAGTGAGAGAACCTACTCTAAATCAGAGGGCAACACAGAGTGAGGACCAAGGAGAAATCATGGAAAAGAACAAGCAATCCTTGTCTTGTGCCTTGTTTCCACAGGTGCTATGGCCAAGAATCCTGACTTTTGTAGTACCTGCAGAATACACAGGAACTTTGGACTACCTGTTTAATATCATCAGAAGCTTGATTATGGCAGAGGAAAGGAAGAAGAATAATGCCCAGGAGTCAACAGCACTTGTCATCTCTACAGGAGCTGGTGCGTACATTCAAAAACAAAGCAAAACACTTCTCTTATGAGATGTTCATTTCCAGAAAGGCTGCAGTACCTTGACCATACACCCAACTCCAATCTGAATTTTTCTAGCTGCCACAGCAATAATGAAAATCGCTTTCTCTTTCTAGTGAAACTTCCTTCACCACAACAGCTACTGGCCAGGCTTCTGGTGAGTGAGTTACAAATAACTAATGCTGGTTAAATTCAAGCCAATATACATCACTGAGTTCTTTTTATTTTAACATTTATTTATTTTTAAGAGACAGAGAGAGACAGAGTGTGGGGGTGGGGAGGGCAGAGAGAGAGGGAGACACAGAATCCAAAGCAGGCTCCAGGCTCTGAGCTGTCAGCACAGAGCCCGATGTGGGGCTTGAACCCACAAACCGTGAGATCATGACCTGAGCTGAAGTCAGACGCTTAATGGACTGAGTCACCCAGACACCGCATAGATCATTCAGTTCTAAATAAATGTTAATAAAAATTACGCAGCAACTCCAAACCAAAAGAAACACTAGAAAGGCATAATAAATGTTCTGCTAATGACACTCATTAAGATTGCTGGCAAGGTTATCTTCTCACTCTGAAATGCTTGTTAAACTTAATTTATTATTTTAAAATAAGCATAGACTGAATTTGATCCCTAAGTACCATTCAAACAAATTTCACATCTATTATTTAGATTTCCTTCTTTCCCCCATAGATTGGGGAACTTAAATCTAAATCTATTATTTAGATTTCCTTTTTTCCCCCATATGTATCATTTGCTCAAATACCATTTCTACAGGCCCTTAATTAATAAATATATCTAAGTGTTGGTACCCTCCATTTATTTTTGGTTGATGGTTTCTATATATTTTTTCACCTTTATCCTCAGATAAAAATTGGAGAGTATTGTCTAAGTATTAGCTTTGCTCTAAAATAAGTAAGAACAGACTGATGATTTGTTAAGATTGTCTACCATAGGAATCAAGGGAATCCATGATAGTGATAAATAGAAAAGGCAAGTAGGACTTTTAAATATACCTCAATTTGATTTGCCTTTTATCTTCCATTTTTTCAGGTAATATCTATGCTTGCCAGTTTAGGGAAATTATGTGGCGCTGGTGCAATAGGACTTCTGAAGATATTGCCTGAGATAATTCACCCAAAATTGGTAGACCTATGGAAAACACGCTTACCTGAGCTCCTGCAGCCTCTGGAAGGTACAAGCATTGGGATCAGGTCTTTATCCAAGAGGCAAGAACGCAAAGAAAAAGTCACCACTTCTCTGTCTAAAACCATTAGTGCTCATTCTAGGCAGTTAAAACAATGAACTTGATATGAAAGGTAGACAGCTACATTTTTTCCTTGACTCCTTATGTTCTATTTCTGTACCAAATACTTGTACTACAGGAGGATCTGGGGGTAACATTCTTAACAGGAACTCTTACTTTCGCTCTGGTCTTTTCCTTATATTTAGAGAAACTCCTTTTTGGTATTGTTCTAAAAAGTTATTACTATTTATGTTAGAATATTAAAATATGGTCACTTCAGTAGTGACTGTTGAAAGTAGCAAAAAGCCTAAATTCTTATCATGGATTGAAGACTTTCTGCCCACCTGACTAGCACTTAAAGTTGGCAACATAGTAAATTACATCTGAAATAACCATCCTGTGTAAAGCTTGAAATGGGGCTCCAGCATCCACTGGGGACCTGGCAAGGGAGAAACAGAGTCCTGACCTTTGTTTTGCAGTTTATTGCATCAATTTCTATTTCTAGGAATGAACACTAGCATCGTGCTATGGGAAACCATGCTGCTTCAGGTAAGGGTAGCTTCTAGACTAATAGTTCATGATGGGGTGATGAAATCCTCTAGAGTTACCCATCTTCACTACAAAGATCTGGATACCAAAGGACAGCAAACAGCATTTCCTTTCCTTAACAAGAGGACTAGAATGTTAGAAGTGATCACTTCAGAAGTACAGTCTTTGTATCACCATAATATGAACAATAATCTTAAATCTTTAAGAGTTTCAGATAGTTTTTGAAGATGTCACTTACAAATATTTGTGTCTTTCTTAAATCTACTCTAATTTTCAGTTTTTCCTCTCCTTATAATTGCATTCTTTTACTGTTTATATAAAGAAACACAAATCGACATAATTTCCACTTCTATGCTTCTAAATGTAACTGTTTCTTCCTCTTTCTGTTTCTCACCATATTTTTCCTGATTTCTAAAAATCAGAGGGCCACATTACACCATTTTTCCAGAAAAAATCTCTTAGCTATAAATTTGTTGGACCTTTGGAACTGAACAGTGCCACAGACAGTGCCAAATCCCCCAAATGGTAAATTGCAGGCAGAAGTTGGATATTGGCTCTACAGAGAGGATTCTGATTTCAAGAGCCTACAGGAGGTCAAGGGGTTTGTGGGTAGGAAGCTTTTAATCAAGCAGGGTCTCCGTTCATAACCCACCTACATAGAAATTAACTATGGCTTCTTAAAAATGTCAAGTTTTAGTGACCTTTCCACGTCACCTCCATGTGCCATCACTGCCCCTTCCAGAATCAGAATCTCTAAGACTGGTTCTTGAGAACTCCATGTTTTAAAGACTCCCACAAGGGATTCATATCCAGTATGAGATTTGAAAGCAACTACTCTATTCTCCTGGTCCTTAATGCTAGGATCTACCTCTCCTAAATTCATGCTTCTTTTATCTTCCCCCTTCTCTCTCTCAAAATTCCTGCCTTATTTCCCCCCCACTGGACCATTTTAAAGTAACTTTTCTTACTAGGAAAGAAGGTTCTTTTTCCAGAGGGAAGCCTCGAGAACATTCTTTTCCCTCTTCCAATCTTGGGTGTGCTTCCATTTAGTCTTCTTCTTCCCAAACTGCTTGCATGTGCCTTCTTCTCTTAGACTTCCAAGGCTGTTTAATTTCTTCTCATCAAAGGACCCACTCACTGAATGAGTTCCTATTAAGAAAATACATAGAAATCTTCATTGGTTTTGAAATTAAATGTTCTTTTCTAAGCTTAAAGTAGGGAAAACACAGGAGAAATAATTGACTTTAGAAATTTCAATGGACTTTGTTCTCCAAAAAGACAAAAACACAATTTTATGTATTATTCAATGAAGAAGGGCATGGGTTCAGATGACTGATTGAGGCCCTGGCTCAGAACAATTGGTGAAACCAGGAATATTTAGTTATTAGAGTTGAAGTTAGCAAAATGTACTTGTACGTTTAATTGGTCCTTCAAGACATTTTAATTCTTTATTCAAAAAATGTCCCTTTCTCTTAGTATGTAATAAAACAAACTAACATTGACAAATGGAGTTTTCCAAATCTGATTAAAACTTTAAAATGTTAACTTTAAGTTTCAGAATGGATTAGTTTCTATTTTAATCCTTTCAGCAATTTTTTTTTTAATTTTTTTTTTCAACGTTTATTTATTTTTGGGACAGAGAGAGACAGAGCATGAACGGGGGAGGGGCAGAGAGAGAGGGAGACACAGAATCGGAAACAGGCTCCAGGCTCTGAGCCATCAGCCCAGAGCCCGACGCGGGGCTCGAACTCACGGACCGCGAGATCGTGACCTGGCTGAAGTCGGACGCTTAACCGACTGCGCCACCCAGGCGCCCCTCAGCAATTTTTATTAAGAGGAAAAAGGAAGGCATTTACATGGAGTTGCTTCCACATTCTGTGTAACTTGTTCTTAAAGGGAATTCAGAACATAACAGAATATGGCTATTAAAATAAACTAAGAGGGGTGCCTGGGTGGCGCAGTCAGTTAAGCGTCTGACTTCAGCTCAGGTCATGATCTCCCAATCTGTGAGTTAGAGCCCAGCGTCAGGCTCTGTGCTGACAACTCAAAGCCTGGAGCCTGCTTCAGATTCTGTGTCTCCCTCTCTCTCTGCCCCTCCCCCACTTGTGCTCTGTCTCGCTCTGTCTCTCTCTGTCTCTCAGAATTGAATAAATGTGAAAAAAAAAATTTTAATAAATAAATAAATAAGATAAAATAAGAGGGGGGACCTTGCTGGCTCAGTCTGAGGAATGTGCAACTCTTGATCGCGGGGTTCTGAGTTTGAGCCCCACATTGGGTGCAGACATTCCAAAAAAATAATAATAATAAATAAATAAATAATCTTTAATAAAATAAGAGGAAAACTTCCAAAATGACCAACTTTTTGAATGGGAAAATGAATAATCTCATTCAATATGTATCTATTCTTTGAAAAACTAAGGTAACAAGAAGTACCAAGAAAGTACGTTAACCAGTTGTGTTCATATCTAACTTCCACTTCCTGCAACAGTTGCTCAAAGAATCTTTATGGAAGATCAGTGACATAGCCTGGACCATTCAACTGAGTCGAGATTTCAACCAGCAAATGAACAGTTACAGCAACACCTCCCTTGAGAAGGTTGGTTTTTCAACTAAGGGACTTTACTTCCTACTTTATAACGTAAAATGGCTGTTTAACTTCCAATTTGTCTGTACTACCACCAAAAAGAGGGATAAATTACTGGAAAAATGTTATCTTCTCTTCACCACGAATTGGACCAAAAATTATTCATAGGACTGCACCTACTGCAAGGAAAACTGAGTAGTACAATGCCTTTGAGATAAATATGTACCTAGCTGAAATTCAGGTGTTCTGTTTTAAAGAAGGAAGAAAAATAGGTAATGAAGGAAAATAGTAGTCCCTGTCCCAGTACTGATTTAATGTCAGCTAATGTATTGGTGTCCTTTGGGCCAGTTTTGTGAGGCAGGCCACAAGAAACCATCTACTACAATTTAACAAAAACTTAGAACTAAAAGAATGCTCAAAGACTAGATCTTTCCTTCCTCTATTCCCAGATGGCTTCTACCTAACCCTTTGAGTTGTAGTCATCCATTTCAAAAGGGATTCATTCCAGCATCTGCTACTTACTACGGTGTAACTTTAGGTAAATTACTTAACCTCTCTGGAGCCTCAGGATATTCATCTAAAATGAAAGTTATACCCTGTTCTGAGGGTTGTAGTGTTATAAGGGTTCAGTGAGATAAAGTATATAAAGTCCCTAGTGAAGTGCCAGGCCCAAGACTTGTGCTCCATAAAAAAGTAGATCAAGGTTATCATTATGGTTATATCATTTCTAATGATATTCCTAAGTCATCAGTTCTAGTATTAAGTATCTATTCCAACAAATTGTTTATTATCAACTTCCAACTCTCCTATGCAATATTCAAAGTCCCTCTGATTGATTCTCTAGTTTGGGAGAGTACTGATTCTCCAAATTGGTCTATCAAGCCTGCAGACAAACTCATCAGGAATATTTGGTGAGCAATGCCTCATCTTCTCATATACGAACTACACTTGTGCATCTCATGTAATACCATTCGTCCGATAGCTTCCAGACTTACAAGATGAGTCCAAGGTAGTGGTGGTATGGGTAGACAGAGCAATTCAAGCAATGCACTGCTTAAATGGCTCTCAGCCATTATACTTAACAACAAGAAAGTAAGAGTATACCAATTAGCTTTAGCTGCATAGCAAACTACCCCTAGTGGCTTAAAATAACAGGTTCCTACTTAGCTTACAATTTTGCATATTGACAGCCTGGGCTGAGCTCACGGGAGGGGGCAGGGGGCAATCATCTGATATCAACTAGTCTCACTGGCATATACTGGGCATTGGCTGGTCTGTCATGATCTCAACTAGGACAAGTTTCTGATCCTTGTGGTTTCCCATCCTCCAGCAGGCCAGCCCAGGCTTGCTCTCATCATTGTGGTAATGAAGTATACAAAGTCTCTTGGACAGGCACATTATTACTTCTGCCACATTCTATTGGTCAAAGCAAGTCACAAGATAGAGGTGGGATGGAAAGGTTCTGGCTGTTTTTGCAATTGAACACATTTTTCCCCAGTTCTGAGATCCTGATTTCTGGGGTTCTTTGCCAAGTCTCAAAGGAAGAATGCACAATACACTGAATCTGACCAACATCAGCAGAGAAGCAATAAGTCAATATTATTGGGAGGCATCAAGGCCAACCCTTTACACATAAGTCCCCTTCATAATATCATTTTTTTTTCTGCAGCATAGGACTTTTGCAGACTCCTTCCTGTCCTTCCTCCAAGATAGAGTTAAATGCACTCTAGCAGCTTTGGCTCTAATTAATATTTGTTCCCCTGTGTATACAGTTTTTCTCATTATAGTTCTATTATCATGGGGGACTTTTGCCTGGAAATCCAAGAGTGCAAGGGGTGCTGCATCATTGGATTCTTACTCAGGCAGTTGTTCCACCAGTTCTATCACCTCATGTAGCCCTCTCATCCCTAGTTGGGCTGATCTGTACAATTTCTCTTGAATGTCCTAATTTAACTCTATTGGTTACTATCAGTTTTTCCTTCCCTCTAGTGCCATAAGTTCCTTTTGATCCATAATGATGCCTCAATCACTACAATCCTTCAAACCCTACGGAGTCCTTAGAATGAACCTGCAACTCGCCAGTCTTCTCTACTGTATGTGACAAGATGGAAATTTTAAATAAGGAGATGGCAATCTGATATTATTGTTTATTTTTTTGAAAGAGAGAGACAGAGAAAGAGAGAGAGAGAGCGTTAGCGGGGGAGGGGCAGAGAGAGAGGGAGACACAGAATCCGAAGCAGGCTCCAGGCTGTCAGCACAGAGCCCGACGCGAGGCTCCAACTCACGGACCATGAGATCATGACCTGAGTCAATGTTGGAACCTTAACCAACTGAGCCACCCAGGCAATCCTATGATATTATATAGCTGTAGATAATTTTAGTCTTAGAAAACAAATTAAGACTTCATGACTTCATTTTTCTAGCCATATGGCAAGTATCTCCTCTTGTGAATTTTTCCTTGTATCTTACCTCCACAATAATATAGATCTATCAATATGTGTACACACACACACACACACACACACACACGTATACATACATACACATACACATATTTACATTCAGGCATGTGTTGTGGTGTTCAAACAGAAGGCACTCTTGGGCTACCGTCTTCCCTCTGCCATAGTTCTAAATCTTATATGGCTAAATGAACGAGAACAGAAAGTCATGTCTGTCTTGCTTGTCTTTTCTACATCTAGACATTACAGAAGTATCCATGTTAGGGCTAGCATAATGAATCCAACATTCTCATCAACTCAAGGGACGTGGAAGCCACAGAATTATGTCCCACATGCTCTCTTGCTCTCCCAAACTTGCACTGGGAGTTTTCCCTCTCTAATTCACTCAGAATCCCTTACTAAAAGATATACCATGTACGTAAAAGTTCTGTATGTATTTTCTCCTTCACCCTGGACACGTTCTACGGCACCTCTAGACAACTCACCCTACTCCTGAGAGAGAGATAATAGTAGAGCTTACAAAGTATTATTTTCAAAACTATATAGATTAAATCTCCTAAACTATAAAGTAAGTTAATATACTTTGAAAGTTGAGAATATCTGATGACATCATCTTTAAATAACTCAGTTTTCACTGAACATGTGCATTTTAAAAGCATTTATTGAGCATTTATTAGCTACCAGGGACTGCACTGAAAGCAATCAATAAGGCCCTCTGTTACCAAGAACTGAAATTCTGAGCACAAAGAGAATCAAGAAAATTGAACATTACAGTAGGGAGTAAAAAGGTATTATAATGGCACATCACAAGGCATAGAGGAGTACAGAAGAGCACAGGTAAGGACAGAGCCTGGTGGGGAAGAAAACACTTTCAGGAAGAAATAATACTTAAAGTGCATGTTTAGTAAGTAGTCATTAAGTAACCCAAATTTCTGTCCTTTGGATAACTGTGTAAACTCTTTCCACTTTTCACTGGAGTTTTGCTTTCCAACCGTTAACATTCTGTTCCTTGTTGTCTTTTGTTTTCCAGAAATTTCTTTGGAAAGCTTTGGGAACCACCTTAGCATCCTGCCAAGATACAGATTTTGTAAGCTCACAGATTAAGGAATTTCTCATTGCTCCCAGCCAACTAGGAGATCAGCGGCAGGTAGGACTCCTCTCTCTCAATTTGCTCGTATAATGACGATAACTAATTCCATTCAGACAACCACTGACAGGTCTTATGACAATGTCTTACTTGCCCAGAATCCATGGACACATTCAAAATAATCCAACAGAATTTTTTCAGAAAATTTTTTCAGAAAATTCTGCTTTTCTGTTTAAATATCAATGTGCCATTATTTTTTAAATTTTAATTCCAGTATACTTAATATACAATGTTATATTAATTTCAAGTGTACAATGTAGTGCTTATCATGATAAGTGTATTCCTAAACCCCTTCGCTTATGGAACTAAAAAGACCCCAAATAGCCAAAGCAATCTTGAAAAAGGAAAACAAAATTGGAAGCATCAAAATTCTAGACTTCAAGTTATATACAAATCTGTAGTGATCAAGACAGTATGGTAACCGGCACAAAAAAGACACCTAGAGCAACAGAACAGACTGGAAAACCCAGAAATGAACCAATAATTATATGATCAATTAATCTTCCACAGAGCAGGAAATAATATCCAATAGGAAAAAAAAAGATACTTTTTCAACAAATGGTTTTGGGAAAACTGGACAGCAACATGCAAAAGAATGAAACTGGACCACTTTCTTATACCATACACAAAAATAAATTCAAAATGGATTAAAGGGGGAGGAGCCATGATGGCGGAACAGCATGGAAGTTTTTTGTGGGTCTTGTGTCCATGAAATATAGCCAGACCAACACTAAACCATCCTGCACAAC
Organism: Leopardus geoffroyi; assembly: GCF_018350155.1. NCBI lineage: Eukaryota > Metazoa > Chordata > Mammalia > Carnivora > Felidae > Leopardus > Leopardus geoffroyi. The sequence goes on from NC_059326.1 coordinate 206,290,349, forward strand.
TGGAAAACTGATCTGAGCATTGACACAACAATCGGCACAACCTGAACCACAGAATTCAGTAGGTACATTGTGTGGAGAGGTGAACTTGGGGATAGAGAAGCCGCAGAGGGCAGGAAGCTGCTTTTATGTGTGGAGGGAGGACAGAGACGGGAGGGGGGGGGGGGGGGTTGCGGTGCAGAATACTGGAAAAGCATCCCTCCCCAAAAGCAGCTGGAGAGAAAGTGGAAAATTCGAAACAGCGCAGGGACTCAACTAAAAAGGGAGAAAGGAGAAAGGAGAGGGTTTAAATTCCATTAAGACTGTAAACAGGGAAAGCGCAGAGTCTGAAACTCCGCAGCTCCATACCTGGTGGTGCTCTGGTGGGAAAGGTGAATCCCCAGGAGCAGAGTGGGGTCCAGGAGGTTCTCAGGCCACACAGGGAGAAGAGGTTACACTGCTGGAAAGGCATTTGGTAGAGGCTGAGAGGCCACCTGGTCCCAGCAGACCCTGGAAGGCAGCCACATTCGCTGGTGCTGAGGCAAGGTTGTTGAGGGTGAAGTCTGGTACCAGATGTGTGTTGCGATTTTCCATGATCCCTGAAATGCTGAGGCTACACTGTCTCGCGATTTTTTGGGGGAGCAGGCTGGCACCTGGCCGCAGTCTTGGGGCACCAGCAACAGCAGCATCCAGCAGGCATTCCTGGGTGCAGCCGACATTCGGCCACTGCTCATTCGGCCATTGCTCAGTGAGACCCTCCCACAGAGGGGCAGAGCGGGTCAAAGCCACAGTCCTTCGGAAGTAAGGGGCTGGGGAAAACAGCTGCATCTGAGACAAAGCTTGGGAAAGAGTTACTACCTGGGGCCTGGTCACAGAGAGTAGAAAAGCGGAGAGTGGAAGAGAGCTGAAGACGGAGGACCAGTGCGCGATTACTGATCCGGGAAAACAGACTGGGTGGCGGGATGGCGCCATTTTTCACCGCTCCCGCGCTTGCGCATGCACACTGACGAGCACCGCAACAATCCACCCCAGTAGGCTAGCAGCGCCATCTAGAGGAGAGCAAAGCTGTTACACCGAGCCCCGCCCAACTGGGTCAACTTCGCTCTTCAAGAACACAAACCTCACCGCCGGCTTAATCTATGGACTATAAACAGCTACATGGACTGACCTCTAGGGGAAAACGAAGCAATTTCAGTCCGACTTCAATCTGTTAGCAGGTTCATCTATTCCATTTTTTTCTCTCTCTCTTTTTCCTTTTTCTCTTTTACAATTCTTTTTTTTTTCTTGAATACAGAAAGAGAAAAAACTCATTTTTATTTTCAGTTTTTATTAAAAATATCTGTCTTTAATTTTTATTACCATATTTTTTACTTCTGTGTAAATTTTTTCAAATTCTACTTTACTTCCATCATTTTATTCTAGTCTACTTCAGTGTACTCACCTTTTCAAATTTTCAAACAATTTCCTTTTTTCTTTCTTGTTCTTTTTTTCTCTTTTTCATTTCTTTTCTTTTTCTTGAATGCAGAAAGAGAAAAACTTCATTTTTACTTTCAATTTCTTTTAAAAATATTTTTATTTAATTTTTATTACTATATTTTTTGCTTTTATGTAAATTTTTTCAAATTCTATCTTACTCCCATCATTTTATTTCAGTCTACTACACTGTATTCACTTTTTCAAATTTTCAAATGATTTCTTTGTCTTTTCTTTTTTCTTTTTTTATCTTTTTTCTCTTTTTTATTTCTTTTCTTTTTTCTTAGATACAGAAAATGAAAAAATTCATATTTCTTTATAATTTTTATTAAAAATATTTTTCTATAATTTTTTTCTACCATATTCTCTACTTTTGTGTATTTTAGTCTACTTTAGTGTATTCATTTTTTCAAATTCTCAAACGATTTCCTTATTTTTTTCTCTCCTCCCCTTTTTTTTTTGTTTGTTTCTCTAGTCTGTCAAACCACTTTCTACACCCAGACCAAAACACACCTAGGATCTAGCATCATCTATTCGATTTTTGTGTGGGTGTGTTTTTAAATTTAATTTTAACTTTAATATTTTTTTAATTTTAATTTTTAATTTCAATTTTCTACTTCATTAATTCATTTTCTCCCTTCAAAATGACAAAATGAAAGAATTCACCCCAAAAGACAGAGCAGGAAGTAACGACAGCCAGGGATTTAACCAACACACAGACACAAGCAAGATGTTTGAACCAGAATTTAGAATCACGATAATAAGAATACTAGCTGGAGTCAAAAAAAGATTAGAATCTCTTTCTGCAGAGATAAAAGAAGTAAAAAATAGCGAGAATGAAATTAAAAATGCCACAACTGAGCTGCAATCACAGATGGATGCAGTGGTGGCAAGGACGGAAGAGGTGGAACAGAGAATCAGTGATATAGAGGACAAACTTATAGAGAATAATAAAGCAGAAAAAAAGAGGGAGATTAAGGCAAAAGAGCACGATTTAAGAATTAGAGAAATCAGTGACTCATTAAAAAGGAACAACATCAGAATCATAGGGGTCCCAGAGGAGGAAGAGAGAGAAATAGGGCTAGAAGGGTTATGTGAGCAAATCACAGGGGAAATCTTTCCTAACCTGGGTAAAGAGACAGACATCAAAATCCAGGAAGCACAGAGGACTCCCATTAGATTCAACAAAAACCGACCATCAACAAGGCATATCATAGTCAAATTCACAAAATACTCAGGCAAGGAGAGAATCATGAAAGCAGCAAGGGAAAAAAAGTCCCTAACCTACAAGGGAAGACAGATCAGGTTTGCAGCAGACCTATCCACAGAAACTTGGCAGGCCAGAAAGGAGTGGCAGGATGTATTCAGTGTGCTGAATCAGAAAAATATTCAGCCAAGAATTCTTTATCCAGCAAGGCTGCCATTCAAAATAGAAGGAGAGATAAAAAGTTTCCCAGACAAACAAAAATTAAAGGAGTTTGTGACCACTAAACTAGCCCTGCAAGAAATTTTAAGGGGGACTCTCTGAGGGGAGAAAAGAGGAAAAAACAAAATATTAGAAAGGACCAGAGAACACCAACAGAAACTCCACCTCTACAAGCATCATAATGGTAATAAATTCATATCTTTCAGTACTCACTCTAAACGTCAATGGACTCAATGCTCCAATCAAAAGACATAGGGTAACAGAATGGATAAGAAAACAAGACCCATCTATATGCTGTTTACAAGAGACCCACTTTAGACCTAAAGACACCTACAGATTGAAAATAAGGGCATGAAGAACCATTTATCATGCAAATGGTCAACAAAAGAAAGCCAGAGTAGCCATACTTATATCAGACAATCTAGACTTTAAAATGAAGAATATATCAAGAGATGCAGAAGGGTATTATATCACAATCAAGGGGTCTATAGACCTAACAATTGTAAACATTTATGCACCAAATGTGGGAAAACCCAAATATAAAAATCAATTAATCACAAACATACAGAAACTCATCGATAGTAATATGATAATAGTAGGAGACCTCAACACCCTACTCACAACAATGGACAGACCATTTAATCAAAAAATCAACAAGGAAACAATGGCTTTGAATGACACATTGGACCAGATGGCCTTAACAGATATATTCAGAAGATTTCATCCTAAGCAATGGAATATGTATTCTTCTCCAGTGCACATGGAATGTTCTCCAGAATCGATCACATACTGGGACACAAATCAGCCCTCAACAAGTACAAAAAGATAGAGATCATACCGTACATATTTTCAGACCACAGCACTATGAAACTCGAAATCAACCACAAGAAAAAATTTGGAAAGATAACAAATACTTGGAGGCTAAAGAACATCCTACTAAAGAAAGAATGGGCTAACCAAGCAGTTAAAGAAGAAATTAAAAGTATATGGAAGTCAAAGAAAATGATAGCACCACAACCCAAAACCTCTGAGATGCAGCAAAGGCAGTCATAAGAGGAAAGTATATAGCAATCCAGGCCTTCCTGAAGAAGGAAGAAAGATCTCAGATACACAACCTAACCTTACGCCTTAAGGAGCTGGAAAAAGAATAGCAAATACAACCCCAAACCAGCAGAAGATAGGAAATAATAAAGATTAGAGCAGAAATTAATGCTATTGAAACCAAAAAAAAAAAAAAAACAGTAGAACTGATCAATGAAACCAGAAGCTGGTTCTTTGAAAGAATTAACAAAATTGATAAACCTCTAGCCAGTTTGATCAAAAAGAAAGAGGAAAGGACCCAAAGTAAAATCAAGAATGAAAGAGGAGAAATCACAACCAACAAAACAGAAATAAGAACAATAACAAGAGAATATTATGAGCAATTATATGCCAATAAAATGGGCAATCTGGAAGAAATGGACAAATTCCTAGATACGTATACACTACCAAAACTGAAACAGGAAGAAAGAGAAAATTTGAACAGACCCATAACCAGTAAGGAAATCAAATTAGTAATCAAAAATCTGCCAAAAAATTAGAGTCCAGGGCTAGATGGCTTACCAGGGAAATTCTACCAAACATTTAAAGAAGAATTAACATCTATTCTCTTGAACCTGGCCCAAAAAATAGAAATGGAAGGAAAACTTCCAAACTCTTTCCATGAGGCCAGCATTACCTTGATTCCAAAACCAGACAGAGACTCCACTAAAAAGGAGAACTATAAACCAATTTCCCTGATGAATATGGATGCAAAAATCCTCAACAAGATATTAGCCAAATGGATCCATCCATACATTAAAAAAATTATTCACCACGACCAAGTGGGATTTATACCTGGGATGCAGGGCTGGTTCAATATCTACAAAACAATTAACGTGATTCATCACATCAATAAAAGAAAGGACAAGAACCATATGATCCTCTCAATAGATGCAGAGAAAGCATTTGACAAAATACAGCATCCTTTCTTGATAAAACCCTCAAGAAAGTAGGGATAGAAGTATCATACCTCAAGATCATAAAATCCATATATGAACGACCCAACACTAATATCATCCACAATGGGGAAAAACTGAGAGCTTTCCCCCTAAGGTCAGGAAAAAGATAGGGATGTCCACTCTCACCACTGTTATTCAACTTAGTATTGGAAGTCTTAGCCTCTGCAATCAGACAACACAAAGAAATAAAAGGCAACCGAATCGGCCAGGAGGAGGTCAAACTTTCACTCTTTGCAGGTGACATGATACACTGTATGGAAAACCCAAAAGATTCCACCGAAAAACTGCTAGAATTGATTCATGAATTCAGCAAAGTTGCAGGATATAAAATCAATGCACAGAAATCGGCTGTTTTCCTATTCACCAACAATGAAGCAACAGAAAGAGAAATCAAGGAATCGATCCCATTTACAATTGCACTAAAAACCATAAAATACCTAGGAATAAATCTAACCAAAGAGGTGAAAAATTTATACACTGAAAACTATAGAAAGCTTATGAAAGAAATGGAAGAAGACACAAAAAAATTGAAAAACATTCCATGCTCCTGGATAGGAAGAACAAATATTGTTAAAATGTCAGTACTACCCAAAGCAATCTACATATTCAATGCAATCCCTATCAAAATAACACCAGCATTCTTCACAGAGCTAGAACAAATAACCCTAAAATTTGTATGGAAGCAGAAAAGACCCTGAATAGTCAAAGCAATCTTGAAAAAGAAAACCAAAGCAGGAGGCATCACAATCCCAGACTTCAAGCTATACTACAAAGCTGTAATCATCAAGACAGTATGATACTGACACAAGAACAGACACTCAGATCAGTGGAACAGAATAGAGAACCCAGAAATGGACCCACAAACATATGGCCAACTCATCTTTGACAAAGCAGGAATGAGTATCCAGTGGAATAAAGATAGTCTCTTCAACAAGTGGTGCTGGAAAAGCTGGACAGCGACATGCAGAAGAATGAACCTGGACCACTTTCTTACACCATACACAAAAATAAACTCAAAATGGATGAAAGACCTCAATGTAAGACAGGAAGCCATCAAAATCCTCAAGGAGAATGAAGGCAAAAGCCTCTTTGATCTTGGCTGCAGCAACTTCTCACTCAACATGTCTCCAGAGGCAAGGGAAACAAAAGCAAAAATGAACTACTGGGACCTCATCAAAATAAAAAGCTTCTGCACAACAAAGGAAACCATCAGCAAAACTAAAAGGCAACTGACAGAATGGGAGAAGATATTTGCAAATGACGTATCAGATAAAGGGTTAGTATCCAAAATCTATAAAGAACTTATCAAACTCAACACCAAAAAACAAATAATCCAGTGAAAAAATGGGCAAAAGACATGAATAGACACTTCTCCAAGGAAGATATCCAGATGGCCAACAGACACATGCAAAGATGCTCAACATCATTCATCATCAGGGAAATACAAATCAAAACCACAATGACATACCACCTTATACCAGTCAGAATGGCTAACATTAACAACTCAGGCAACAACAGATGTTGGTGAGGATGCGGAGAAAGAAGATCTTTTGCTTTATTGGTGGGAAGGCAAGCTGGTACAGCCACTCTGGAAAACAGTCTGAAGGTTCCTCAAAAAATTAAAAATAGAACTACCCTACAACCCAGCAATTGCACTACTAGGTATTTATCCAAGAGATACAGGTGTACTGTTTAGAAGGGACATATGCACCCCTATGTTTATAGCAGCACTGTCAACAATAGCCAAAGTATGGAAAGAGCCCAAATGTCCATTGATGGATGAATGGATAAAGAAGATGTGGTATATATCTACAATGGAGTATTACTCAGCAATCAAAAAGAATGAAATCTTGACATTTGCAAGGAAAATGGAAATGGAAATGGAGGATGGAAATGGAGGGTATTATGCTAAGTGAAATTAGTCAATCAGAGAAAGACAAAAATCATATGACTTCACTCATCTGAGGACTTTAAGAGACAAAACAGATGAACATAAGGGAAAGGAAACAAAAATAATATAAAAACAGGACAAAACATAAGAGACTCTTAAATATGGAGAACAAACTGAGGGTTACTGGAGGGGTTGTGGGAGGGGGGATGGGCTAAATGGGTAAGGGGCATTAAGGAATCTACTACTGAAGTCATTGTTGTACTATATGCTAATCTGGATATAAATTTAAAAAAATAAAATTAAAAAAATGGATTAAAGACCTAAATATGAGACAGGAAACCATTAAAATCCTAGAAGAGAACACAGGCAGTAACCTCTTTGACATCAGCTGTAACAACTTCTTACTACACAGGTCTCCTGAGGCAAGGGAAATAAAAGCAAAATGAAACTATTGGGACTACATCAAAATAAAAAGCTTCTGCTTAGCAGAGGAAACAATCAACAAAAGTAAAATACAACCTACAGAATGGGAGAAGATATTCACTAATGACATATCTGATAAAGGGTTCGTATCCAAAATATATAAAGAACTTATAAACTTATAAAACTCAATACCCCCAAAAAACAAATAATTCAGTTCAAAAATGGGCAGAAGACATGAAGAGACATTTCTCCAAAGGAGACATCCAGATGGCCAACAAATACATGAAAAGATGCTCAACATCACTCACCAATCATCAAGGAAATGCAAATCAAAACTACAATGAGATATCACCTCATGCCTGTAATAAAGTCTAAAATTAACAACACAGGAAACCACAGGTGTTGGCGAGGATGTGGAGAAAGGGGAACCCTTCTGCACTATTGGTGGGAATGCAAACTGGTGCAGCCACTGTGGAAAACAGTGTGGAGCTTCCTCAAAACATTAAAAACAGAACTACTCTATGATCCAGTAATTGCATTGGGTGTTTACCCAAAAAATACAAAAATAATAATTAGAAGTGATCCATGCACCCTGATGCTTATAGCAGCATTATTAACAATAAGCCAAATTATGGAAATAACCCAAATGTCTATCTGATGAATGGATAAAGAAGATTTGGTATATATACATAATGGAACACTACTCAGTCTTAAAAAAAAAAGTGAAATCTTGCCATTTGCAGGAAAGTGGATGGAGCTAGAGAGTATAATCTTAAGCAAAATAAGTCAGAGAAGACAAATACTATTGGGTTTCACTCATATGTGGAATTTAAGAAACAACAACAACAACAAAAAACATGGGGGGTGGGGGGAAGAGAAGCAAACCAAGAAATAGACTTAACTATAAAGAACAAACTGATGGTTACCAGAGAGGAGGTGGGGGGTGGGGATGGGTTAAATAGGTGATGGGGATTAAGAGGGCACTTATAGTAATGAGCACCAGGTGTTGTATGTAAGTGTTGTAGCACCAAATTATACACCTGAAACTAATATTACACTGTACGTTAACCAACTGGAATTTAAATAAAAATTTGGGGGGAAAAGCCATATATATATATAAAAGCCCAATATATATATATATATATATATATATATATATATATATATATATAATTATTTCAATGTAGTCCTAATAGCTTATTTGTGCTTTTGTTTCCCTTGCCTCAGGAAATAAACCAAGAAAAATATTGCTATGACCAAAATCAGAGAAGTTACTGTCTATGCTCTACTCTGAGGTTTTTATGGTTCCAGGTCTCACATTTAAGTGCTTAATCCATTTTGACTTATTTTTGTATATGGTGTAAGAAGGTGGTCCAGTTTCATTCTTTTGTAGGTAGCTGTCCAGTTTTCACAGCATCATTCTTGCCTCCTTTATCAAAGATTAATTGACCATATAATCATGGGTTCATTTCTGGGCTCTCCGTTCTGTTGATCTATGTGTCTATATTTTGATACTACAGCTTTGTAGTATATCTTGAAATTGTGATACCTCCAGTATTATAACTTCTTTTTATTTTGTTTTAATGTTGTGTATTCATTTGACAGAGAGCATGAGCAAGTGAGGGGAGGGGCAGAGAGAGAAGAGAGAGAATCCCAAGCAGTCCCAACGTGGGGCTCAATCCCACAAACCATGAGATCATGACCTAAACTGAAACCAAGAGTCAGATGCTCAACTGACTGAGCCACCCAAGGGCCCCAGTTTTATACTTCTTTTTCAGGATTGTTTTCGCTATTCAGGGTCTTTTGTAGCTCCATACAATTTTTTTTTGAAGTTTAGTATCTTTTATAGACACGGGACAACTGTGAATTAAGCATAGGTTCTTTTAATTTGTTAATGTTTATTTATTTATTTTGACAGAGAGGCAGAGAACATGATGAGGGGGGGAGGGTCAGAGAGAAAGAATCCCAAACAGGCTCCGTGCTGTCAGCACAGAGCCTGATGTGGGGCTCGATCTCACAAACCATGAGATCAAGACAAGAGTTGAAATCAAGAGTTGGAGGCTTAACCGACTGAGCCACCCAGGCACTCCTGTAGTTCCAATAAAAATGTTAAGGTTATTTGTTCTAGTTCTGTGAAACATGCTGTTGGTATTTTGATAAGGATTTCATTAAGTCTGTAGATTACTTTGGGTAATGTGGACATTTTAACAATATTTGTTCTTCCAATCTATGAGGATGGAATAGCTTCCCATTTGTGCTGTCTTCAATTTCTTTCATCAGTGTTATAGTTTTCGGAGTGCATGTCTTACATGTCCTTAGTTAAGTTTATTCCTAGGTGTTTTATTATTTTTGGTGCAATTGTAAATGAAATTATTTTCTTAATTTCTCTTTCTGCTACTTCATTATTAGTGTGTAGAAATACAACAGATTTCTCTATACTGTTTTTGTGTCCTGTGACCTTACTGAATGCATTTACCATTTCTAGTAGTTTTTTGGTAGTCTTTAGGATTTTCTATGCATACCATCATGTCATCTGCAAATAGTGAAAATTTTATTTCTTCCTTATCAATTCGGATGCCTTTTATTTCTTTCACTTGCCTGATTGCTGTGGCTAGGACTCTCAGTACTATGTTGAATAAAAGTGGTGAGGGTAGACATCCTTGTCTTGTTTCTGGTCTTAAGGGAAAAGCTCTTAAGTTTTTTACCATTGAGTATGATGTTAGCTCTGGGTTTTTCATGTTTAGGTATGTTTAGGTATGTTCCCTCTAAACCTACTTTATTGAGGTTTTTTATCATGAATGGATGTACTTTGTCAAATGCTTTTTCTGCATCTATTGAAAAGGTTTCACCCTTTCATTGATGTGGTATATCACATTCATTGATTTGTGAATATTGAGCCACACTTGCATCCCAGGATCAATGCTTCATTATTTAACCAGGTTTGTGAAAGTATTGAAAAATGAATTTCAATTATTCTTACTTAATAAAAAGTATTTTTAGTATATTTTGGCCTTGATTTTTTTACTTAAATCATAAATATCAAAATCATTGAATTTACAAGCTGAAAATAACCTTAGATGCTATTGATTTTCAACCTAGAGAAAACATAAGCATAACCTAGAGAGCTTTTCCAAAGCACTTTTACCTATTCCTTACCCTGGCCTAAGCTGCAGAGTATATGTGAATGTGGAGGAAGGAGAGTGTGTTAAAAAAAATTAAAAATAAATTTTAAAAATTCCCAGGCTAATAAAGACCACCTAGTATAAAAAAAATTTTGTAGTGTATTTTGTTATACATTGTCCTCAGAAATTTTAAGATGTTTAGGATTCTCTCTTCCATATTAAATGGTCAGAAACCACTAGACTTACTGAACTTTTGAGGCTGCTTTTTTATTATTTATCTTCTCCTTGTCAGATGTGATCATTTATTGCTCTTGGAATTATTTCTAACACCATTTCCCCCATCCTGTTTGGAACTCTCCTTCCCACCCAGTCCAATGGCTTGCTCCCTCATTCATTTCAGAACACTACTCAATGTTACCCTGTTAACGAAGACTTCCACCTATTTAAATTGAAAATGCCCCAACCTACAGTGCTATTCTCTTTTCTTGTTTTCCTTCTGTCCATAGCACTTCTCACCATTGAAATACTATATATTTACATATTTAGCAAATTTATGTGCTTATTTAATGTTATTCCCCTGTCATCTCCCCTGGTTTTGTGCACTACAAGGAAAGGGAGTTCAGTGTGTTTTGTTCACTGTTGTCTCCCCAGCACCTAGAAGAGTGCCTGACACATAATAGGCGTTCCATAAATATTTGTTGAATAAGTGAATGGTTAAACTCAAAACTCCTATCTTTTCTGACTTTAGGGAATAACATCTATTTTAGGATACTGTGCTGAGAATCACTTGGATACTGTTTTAAAAGTTCTTAAGACATTCCAAGATCGGGAAAAGTTTTTCATGAATCGATGTAAGGTAAAAAGAACAACTTTCTGTCCCAAAGCTTTTGGTCACTGCAAGGGCAAACGACACTGATCCCATCAGTGAACAGCCTCTTCCTGTCCCCAGGTCTGTAGTCCAGGTGAGAATTGCCTGAGCCCAGGCCCTGTAGCACGACCAGCTATCTAACAGAACTACTCCATTTTCTATCACTATTGCTGACTCGAAAGGTCCTAAGGAATTCTGTGTGTGCCTAGGTTTGTCCCTCTACCAACTGTTCAGGCCTCCTGGTCAGTTTCCATTGTGTACACTATGCTTCCCCTGAAGGAAAGAGATGTAATAAGTAAAAATTAACACACGCTTTCCCACAGGGACCTCTTTTAAAGCCTGATAGATCCACAACACAGTTTTGGGTGTTTAAATTTGACCAAGCAAGCGTATCAGTTTTAGACTAATTTTCATCATCGCAGTCTCATTTCTTAATCCCTGTAGTGGTCCATAGAATTAGGAAACAACATGGAAGGAAGGCGACACCTTCAATCATAGTTTTTATGTCTCTCTTTCAGGGTATTTTTTCTGGGAAAAAGAGCCTCACCAAGACTGATGTCATGGTAATCTACGGAGCTGTGGCCCTCCATGCTCCTAAGGGTCAACTCCTCACCAGGCTTGATCAAGACATCGTATCCCAAGTCCTATTTCTTTACAGCCAGTGCTCTCAGGTAATGGCTAGCACAGGGCTGCCTGGATTTCTAGGCTGGGGTTCCCAAACCTTGGAGGGGCTCACCTCTTGGGAATATTCATGCTCAAAAGATACAGGCCAAAAGGCAAGACAGGACCTGGTATATTTGGAAGATGAGAACGTAAGACAAAAAAAATTTTTTTTCATAACAAAACAGGGTCAGGTAATTTGTTTCTTTCCAAAACCTTGGGCAGTTCATGTCCCATGATACCTTCCTAGATAAGTACCCATAGCAGTCTCCCTCGAATCAAACTTAAAATAATTACTCCAGTACCTCATTAGGGCATTACAGATTCATTACTCCCCTGCAATAGTCTCTGAAGTGTTACTAATGGTAGTTGTTCAACCTTTTACGTGGTATAGATAAACCACCTAAAACAGTGCCTCACAAATAGTAAGCGAAATACATGTATTTTTTTAAATTTTTTTTAATGTTTATTTATTCTTGAGAGAGGGGGACAGAACATGAGCAGGGAAGAGGCAGAGAGAGAGGGAGACAGAGGACCTGAGGCAGGCTCTGTGCTGTCAGCGCACAGCCCGATGTGGGGCTCAAACTCATAGAACTGAACCGTGAGATCATGACCTGAGCCAAAGTCAGACACTCAACCGACTCAGCCACCCAGGCGCCCCACAATACATGTATCTTTAAGCGAATAAAAATATATCATTAACCAATCTACGCAGTCTGCATCATTAGGTACTATTTCACACGCACCCCAACACACACATTCATACCAATCCCCCCGGCTGTCGCTGATGCTCTTCAAACATGCCAGGAATATTCCTGCCTCAGAGCCACACATCTGAGTTGGAATTCATCTGATCACTTCTGTCCCCCATAGTACTTTTTATATCTTTAATAAAGTACTTTATATATATTGTCAATTTAGCCATTTTGCTAACTAGTACCAGGTCAGCCACCTAAAAATCACCTTGGGATCAAGTTTGAAATACGGCTTCCCAGAACCATTTTTCAGGGAGATGGATTCTGTAGATCTGGGGTGGAGTCTGACAGCTGTAATTTTAAAAGGTTTATAAATGATTCTTATCCATAGCCAAGTTTCAGAAGCTTCTGCCGATTACGTGCACATCTGCTCCCACATCAGACTGTCAGCACCTTGATGTTAGGGATGGTACCTTATGCTGTCTTACCTCCTCTTCTGTGCCCTCCACACACCACCTGCTTGATAAATCTGTACTCTTGATATTTATTCATGTGTGTATGTGATAAAAATGGAATCACAGGGAACTCATGATATCACAGATATAAGTATACGCCAGTGAAAGGGATTAGGGCAGTGATCCTCACCCTTCAGTTGCATGACAATTACCTGGAGAGCTTGTTAAAAAGAGAGATCTCTAATGAATCACAGCCTTTAGGGATGGATCTATGAATCTGTATTTTTGCCGTGCTCCTGAAAAGGTGATTCTGATGCACTCAAAATTTGAAAAGCAATGATGAAAACCAAAAATATGATTTAAAAAAAGATGTTTTCTGGGGCACCTGGGTGGCTCAGTTGGTTGGGCATCCGACTTCGGCTCAGGTCATGATCTCACGGTTCATGAGTTCAAGCCCCGCATAGGCTTCTGTGCTGACAGCTCAGAGCCTGAAGCCTGCTTCAGGTTCTGTGTCTCTCTCTCTTCTCTCTCCCCACTCATACTCTGTCTCTCTCTCAAAAATAAATAAACATTAAACATTAAGATGTTTTCTGTTACATTAATTTTTAGTCGGTCATTGAGGAAAATTAGGATAAAAATAAAAGAGGAAAAGAGATAAAGATGTTTTAGATAATGATGACTGTACATTTTCAAGGTACAGTCAGTTCTGCTGTAACACAGCATATGCACAACACAGTACAAAAAAACCACAGGATTGTGGGGGAAATGGGGTAAGGGGCACAACATTCAAAAACCCCATCAATGACACAGAAAAAAATAGGAACCTAATTTTTAAAACCATTTAAGAAAAAAACCATTTAAGAAATATCTAAGTACTATAAAAAATTATGTCACTTTTCCTTGAAAAACACATGAATTGTGAAAGTTGTGAGTTATTATGAAATGGTGGTATAAAGAAGGGTCGTTTGAAATCAGACAGACAGCTAGAATGCCAGATTTGTATGGGAAACAGCTCTTACCATGGTAAACTGAGGCAGCTGGCGTGTTTGAGGTGTTGTGTGAGTATTCCTATGCAGTTCAATTCAGCTAGTTCACCTTTTGCTGTCATGGACCAAACTGTGTATAAGCAAACACAAAATTCAGAATATACCAGAAGTATTTACTCACATATCAATTTCACTGGAACAAAATTGCATTTTCAATGCAAGCATCATAGCAGAACTGACTATATCTCCTTCCAAAGTCAGCTCCCCTATTACTTTCATTCTATAGCTTTTCGCTGATCTTTCTGCCAACAGCCTCTATCCTTTTTCTTACCAAAATCTGGTAGAGTCTCTTTAAATTGTGAGGCTTGAAACCCAAACGCCTGATATCTTTATGCTGCGTTCTGTAGATTAGACTCACCTGGGGAAAATGTCTACCAATGTACAGGACCTCACTTTGGAAATAGGGAAGGGAGGGGCGCCTGGGAGGCGCAGTCGGTTAAGCATCCGACTTCAGCCAGGTCACGATCTCGCGGTCCGGGAGTTCGAGCCCCGCGTCAGGCTCTGGGCTGATGGCTCAGAGCCTGGAGCCTGTTTCCGATTCCGTGTCTCCCTCTCTCTCTGCCCCTCCCCCGTTCATGCTCTGTCTCTCTCTGTCCCAAAAATAAAATAAAACGTTGAAAAAAAAGAAAAAAAAAAGGAAATAGGGGAGGGAGTGAACAGCACCCACTCCTTGGCAAGACTCCGTGTCCTGCTTCACTCTTGTTTTCAGGTTGGTGGGTGGGTCTTTTTGCTGGTGTAAGGGAACTCTCTAACTGCGGCTCTGTATCTGCTTTTGCCTTTGGTTTTCAGGTTCTGGGCATGTCTGTGATGAATAAGGTATGCAATATATTTGATATATATATTTGATATATGTATATGATGTATTTGATACAAATACATTTGAATACCAAGTATGTTCCCTGGAAATGCAGGAAGCATATATGTCCTCTTGGTTTGATTCCAGAGGAAAGGATCCCAATATATAACTAATTAATCCAATTCTGAAGCCAGGATCCCTGAGCTTAATCTAGGACAGAACATAGAGCTATATTTGGTTACAGGTGGTTTGAAAGTTAGACTGCAAACTAGAACAGTATTTTTAGAACTATGGGCTGTGACCCACCAGTAGACTATGATTTCAATGTAATAGATTTAATGGACCGCACCAGCAAATTTTTTTTTTTAATTTTTTTTTCAACGTTTATTTATTTTTGGGACAGAGAGAGACAGAGCATGAACGGGGGAGGGGCAGAGAGAGAGGGAGACACAGAATCGGAAACAGGCTCCAGGCTCTGAGCCATCAGCCCAGAGCCCGATGCGGGGCTCGAACTCACGGACCGCGAGATAGTGACCTGGCTGAAGTCGGACGCTTAACCGACTGCGCCACCCAGGCGCCCCACCAGCAAATTTTTTAATGAAATAAAAGAAATAGAAGAGAACATTGTACATAGCAATAATAAGTATCATAAAACTTTTATTTCAGTTATTATATATATTATATTTAGATAGATAGATAGATAGATAGATAGATAGAATGTAAGTACAGAATGGAATTGTAAACTGTTTCCTACTGTGTGGTTTATGGTCCAAAAAGTTTAAAAGCCACTGCCTTATAGAACCTCAATCTATGGGGGGTGGGGGGTAGGGTATGGAAGGAGTAGAAATTGACCTTTGTTTTTTTAATTTCCCTGCAACTTTGATCCTAAACTGAGGTAGAGAAGGAAAAAGAAACAGATTCGCACTTCTGTCTGGGCACATAGTTCAACCCTAGGTCAAGAACTGGGTTTATAGAACCAGGTGTGGTACCCAAGACTTTGGCTTGCACTGTGAATCTTTTCGCTTTAGGACATGGATCTGCAAATGAGTTTCACAAGAAGCATCACTGAGATTGGCATTGCTGTCCAAGATGCTGAGGATCAGGGGTTCAAGTTCTCCTACAAGGAGGTGCTACTGGGTTACATGCTGGTGAGTGGGCAGAGAGGACATGGGCAAGGCCATGAAAAGTCTGTTACCAAGAGCACAGAGCTGTCTTTTTTTAAGTGGGTAAAACTTGCCAGTCCCAGGGAACAAACAGATCTCTGCCATATTTTGGACCAAGGGCACCCAGTGGTCCAATGGGATTGCAGCTGCATGTGGAAACTCCCCTTTCTAAAATATTTCACCTCCTTGTTTGTGTTACAGGACTTCATCAGGAATGAGCCCCTGGATTCCTTAGCTAGCCCTGTTCGGTGGAAAGCTTTAATCGCCATTAGATACCTCAGGTAGAGAATTTTAGAGAATTTTTCTTGCTCTCATTGAGAAAAATATTTCCTTCCCAATATCCTCCTTCAGATCAACTGACTTCTCAGTCAGTGGATACACCAGTGCACCCTTCCCAAAGTGAACACAGCTCATCGATGGGCTATTTCAAATTGGGGCTTCTCCCTCTTTTCAGACTTACAGAACTAAGAGCCCGATCATTTGATAACCAAGAGGGAGAAAGAGCCACTTAGAGGAGTGAGACTTATTGATACATAAGGATTGAAGTTTTGGTGCAAAAGGAAATTTCTTTTCCTAGACTTTGGTCTGTAGGCAAATTTTAATATTCCAATTAAAAACTTATGAAGCCCTGGGGCACCTGGGTGTCTCAGCCGGTTAAGTGTCTGACTTCAGCTCAGGTCACGATCTCAAGGTTCATGAGTTTGAGTCCCACGTGGGGCTCAGTGCTGACAGCTCAGAGCCTGGAGCCTGCTATGGATTCTGTGTCTCCCTCTCTCTCTGCCCCTCCCCTACTCATGCTCTGTCTCTCTCTCTCACACAAAAGTAAACATTAAAAAAAAACTTATGAAAGCCCTAATCATATTTTAGTTGGTTAGTAGAAATAAACCTAAAGAAGAAAATAATTTTAATCAAAATTTTGTTTTATTTTATTTTTAAATTCTTTTTTTAACATTTATTTATTTTTGAGACAGGGAGAGACAGAGCATGAACAGGGAGGGTCAGAGAGAGGGAGACACAGAATCTGAAACAGGCTCCAGGCTCTGAGCTGTCAGCACAGAGTCCAACGCGGGGCTCAAACTCACGGACCGTGAGATCATGACCTGAGGGGAAGTCGGCCGCTTAACCGACTGAGCCACCCAGGCGCCCCTTAATCAAAATTTTAAAATAATATTTCCCCCCTGCAGTAAAGAAATATAAATTCATTGTTAAAACTTAGAAACTATAGAAAGTTTTTAAAAATAATAAAAACTTTGGGCTCCCAGGTGGCTCAGTCAGTTGAACAGCTGACTTTGGCTCAGGTCATGATCTCACAAGTTTGTGAGTTTGAGCCCCGCATCAAGCTCTCTGCTGTCAGCACAGGGCCCACTTCAGATCCTGGATCCTCTGTCCCCCTCTCTCTCTGCCCCTCCTCAGCTTGTGCTCTCTCTCTCTAAAATAAATAAACCTTTAAAAATAATAATAATAATAATTGCCCCCTATTTTCAACATTTTGGTATGTGTCCTTCAATTCATACCCTATTCTTCATTTCAAGTAGAGTTGAGATCGTGCTCTACATACGATCGTGCATCCTGTCTTTCCTTATTTCACCTTACATATTCCCATGTTATTACCATTCTTTACAAACATTGTTCTTTTTTCATTGTTTTTAAAAAATATTTTAATTGTGAGGGGTGCCTGGGTGGCTCAGTCGGTTGAGCAACCGATTTCGGCTCGGGTCATGATCTCACAGTTTGTGAGTTCGAGCCCTGCATTGGACTCTGGGCTGTCAGTACAGAGACCGCTTCAGATCTTCTGTCTCCCTCTCTCTCTGCTCCTCACCACATTGTGTGTGTGTGTGTGTCTCTCTCTCAAAAATAAATAAGCATAAAAAATTTGTTTAAAAAATATTTTAATTGTTGTAAAATACCCAAAAAATGTATCATCTTAACTATTTTTTAAGTGCATAGTGCAGCAGTGTTAAGTATAATCATATTGTTGTGCGATCAACCTCAAGAATTCTTTTCATCTTGCAAAACTGAAGCTCTATACACACTAAACAACTCCCTGTTCCCTCCTCCCACCAGAGCTGGCAAACACCATTCTACCTTCTGTCTCTATGAATATGTATTTTAGGTACCTCATATAATGGGATCATGCAGTATTTGTCTTTTTGTGCCTTTCTTATTTCACTAGAATAATGTCCATCCATATGATAACCTGTGTCAAAATTTCATTCCTTTTTAAGGCTGAATAATATTCCATTTAATATATACACCATATTTTGTTAATCCATTCACCCAATGGATGCTTGGGTTGTGTTCATGGTTTGATTCTTGTGAATAATTCCACTAACAAACATGGGTGCCTAAATATCTCTTCCAGTCCTTGCTTTTAATTCTTTTGCGTATACACATAAAAGTAGGATTGCTGGATCATACGAGAATTCTATTTTTAATTGTTTAAGGAAGCACCATACTGTTTTCTGTAGCAATGGCACCATTTCACGCTCCCATCAACAGTGCATAAGGGTTCTAATTTTTCCATATTTTTGCCAATACTTGTCATTTTCTGGTTTATTTTTAATAGCAGCCATCCTTAGAATCTCATTGTGGTTTTGAGTTGCATTTCTCTAATGATTTAGCAACTTTCAGCATCTTTTCATATGCTCATTACCTATCTTTACATCTTCTTTGGAAAAATGTCTACTTCTTTTGTCCATTTTTGTAATTGAGTCTTTGTTTTTTGTTGTTGAGTTGTCAGAGTTCTTTGTATATTGTGGCTATAAGCTCCTTACCAGATATGTGATTTGTAAATATTTTCTCCCATTCCATAGATTGTCTTTTTACTGTATTAATTGTGTCCTTTGATGCACAGAAGCTTTAATTTTTATTTGTCTACTGTCTATTTTCCATTTGTCTATTTTCCCTTTTGTTATCTGTGCTTTTAGTGTCATATCCAAGAAATCATTGCCAAATCCAATATCATTAAGCTTTCTCTCAAAGTTTTCTTCCAGAAGTTGAAGAGTTTTAGCTCATACATTTAGGTGTTTGGTCCATTTTGCCTTGATTTTTGTATATGGAATAAGGTAAGGGTCCCAACTTCATTTGTTGTATGTGGATATCCAGTTTTCCCAACACTATTGAAAAGACTTTCCTTTCCCTCACTGAATGGTCTTGGACCCTTGTGACCATGTATCCCAGAGTTTATTCCAGGGCTCTCTATTCCATTAGTCTATTATGTCTGTCTCTTTATGCCAGAACCACACTGTTTTGATTACTGTGGTTTTTGTAATAATCTTTGAAACCAGGAAGTGTGAGAACTCCAACTTTGTCCTTTTTCAAGATTATTTTGGCTATTTGGGGTCCCTTGAGATTTCATATGAATTTTAGGATGGATTTTCCATTTCTACAAAAAGTGGGATTTTGATGGAGATTACATTAAATCTATAATCTGCTTTGGGTAGTATGGATATCTTAACAAAAGTAAGCGCCCAAATCAATGAACATGGGATGTTTTTCCATTTATTTGTGTCTTTTTAAATTTCCTTTAGCAACCTTTTGTGGTTTTCAGTGTACAAGTCTTTTGCTCCCTTGGTTAAATAAAGTATTTTATTCTTTTTGATGCTATTGTAAATGGAATTGTTAATTTCCTTTTTGATTATTCATTGTTAATATAGTAAAACAACTGATTGGTATGTATTGATTTTGTATTCTACACCATTGTTGAATTTGTTTTATTCTAATAATTTTTTTGTGAATGTTGGGGTTTTCTAATTTCTTTTTACTGTTTATTTATTTTTGAGAGACAGAGAGAGATAGAGCACAAGCAGGAGAAGGTCAGAGAGAGAGAGGGAGACAGAGAAGCCAAAGCAGGCTCCAGGCTCTGAGCTGTCAGCACAGAGCCTAATGCAGGACTCGAACTCACAAACTGCGAGATCATGACCTGAGCCGAAGTTGGACGCTTAACCAACTAGGGTGCCACCCCGGCACCCTAGGGTTTTCTATATATAAGATCATATCTTCTGCAAACAGAGATAATTTTGCTTCTTCTTTCCAATCTACATGGCTTTTATTTCTTTTTATTGCCTAATAGCTCTGGCTGGCACTTTCAGTATTATGTTAAATAAAAGTGGCAAAAGCAAGCATCCTTATCTTGTCCCTGATCTTAGATTTTCCTCTAAATATCAGAGGAAAAGTTTACAGTCTTTCACCATTAACATGATATTAGCTGTAGCCTTTTCATATATAGCCTTTATTATGTTGAGGTAACAAACAGCATTTTTAATGGCTGTTTAATGACTTACTGTATAGATATATCTCATATTATTTAATCAACCTCCTCTTGCTATAGTTAATTGTCAGTTTTTAAAACTATAAATAGGGGTGCCTGGGTGGCTCAGCTGGTTGAGCATCAGACTTCAGGTCATGATCTCACGGATTGTGAGTTCGACCCCCACGTTGGGCTCTGTGCTGACAGCTCAGAGCCTGGAGCCTGCTTTGGATTCTATGTCCCTCTCTCGCTCTGCCCCTCCTCTGCTCATGCTCTGTCTCTCTGTCTCTCTGTCTCTCTCTCTCAAGAATAAATAAAACATTAAAAAATAAAAACTATAAATAATATTTTGGTGAACACTTTATGCTAAAAGTGCTCTCTGAACTTTTAATTATAAAAGTTGACAATTTAGTTCAATAAATAGTATTCAATGTCATCCATGTACCAGGCGTTGAGCTAGATTCCAAAAAGATAACCATTAACAAAATATGGCCTTGTATACTGGGGAAAATAGATGCAAAAACATACCCACATAATCTCCTAAACTGTAGCAAGAAGCAACTAAGAGAAGGCACAGGTTGCCATGTTTACAGAGATACGTGAAGTTTGAAGAAAGCTCAGATAAATAAATGTGGAAGATAAACTAAAAGTTAGCTAGGCACTAAAATAATGTTGTCAAGTAGAAATATAATGCAAGTCACATATGTCACTTAAAATTTTCTGGTAGCCACTTTTAAAAGAGTGAAAAGAAACATTAATTTTAATAATAATTTTACTTAATCCGATATATTCAGTATGTTATCACTTCAACGTGTATTTGATATTTAACAATGTAATGAGATAATTTACATGATTTTTCATACAAAATCTTCAAAATCCAGTGCGTTTTAGAATTACAGCATGTCTTGATTCAGTCTAGCCACAACTCAGGTATTGGATAGCTGCCTGTCGCTAGAGACTACCCTCATTTCGACAGCACACTTATAGAACTGGCAAACCAATCTCTAATGACTGAAAACCAATCGGTTTTCAGTGGCTAGAGTGAAGGAAGAGATGAACTGTAAAGGGGCATAAGGAAAAATGTGGGTGTTCTATATTGATTATAGTGGTGGTTTCATGGGCGCAAAACCCATTTGATTGCACACTTTTAACTGGATGCAGCTTGTTGTGCATAAATTTTGCCTCAATAAGTTGATTTTTTTTTTAAGTCAGCCAGACAATAAAGATGAAAAGACTGTTTAACATATTTAACACTTTCAATTGACCTGCCCCAGCTGGTACTGACTTTTATTCCCCTGTGAGAGAACCAATTTCACCCTGCCCCAACCATGTCATCATTTTCAATTTCTTTGCTAATTTGGTAGCTGACAAGTGGCATTTTATTGTCTTGATTTACATTTATTAAATAATAAATGGGGATTTTCATGTTTATCGAACATTTACATTTTTCCACGTTATGTCTAGGCTCATACCTTCGTGATGTTTATAGTAAATACCTGAAAGAAAGAAAGAAGGGAATGAAGGAAGGAAAGGAAGGAGAATAGAAAGGAGGGAGGAAGGGAGGGGGAAGGAAGGATGATTACAATGTCATTACTATAGGCACATTCGTGAGTACCTATAGTATGTGTGACACCAGTTATAACCTGAGAAAACATATGAAATGGATAAAAATCACTGCTCCAAATTTAGAATTCCCCCCACCCAACACACACACACACACACACACACACACACACACACACAACCCATGAGCACTAGAAAAAACAAGTGGGTTAATGTTACCACAGATCATATAATAAAGGATTAAATACCACAAAGCTAGGGATGATTTGTTCATCACTCTAATAAATTAGAAATGACGCTAGTACAGTCTGATTCCATGTGCCCAACCTCTCCCTGCTTCTGTCACCACCTCCCTCAACATTCCAACACGTCGGCAAACATATCTGACCCCTTCAGGTATGGTTGGCAGTTCTTGGGTACTCTTCCGGGCTATGTTTTGTTTGTCATCCTAACGTCCATCCCTCTACATGGTTCTCGTTTCAGCAAACTGAAGCCTCAGCTCTCACTAAATGACCATCTCAATATTCTTGAAGAGACTATTCGGAGGCTGCTTCCCCTTCCGCCTCTGGAAAAACTCAAAGATGAAGGCGAAACAGATAAGGACAAGGAGCACATCAATGTACGTGGGGGTGAGGCCTGAGTAAAATCAAGAACTACAGTGGGACTCTACTCTCCCGCCGGAGCCTGACACTCATGCTCACTTTGGATTTCAGTTTCTCTACGAACGATCCATGGATGCTCTGGGAAGGCTGCTGAGGACCATGATGTGGGATAATGTGAAAGCGGAGGACTGTCAAGAAATGTTCAATGTGAGTAGGGCCACTGCTCAAACTGATTCCCACATCCCCTCATCTGTGCTGCAAGGTGACACTCCAGACTGTACCTCATCCTCTTCCCAGGGAGATGTCCAGCCTGACCCATTTAACCCACCACATAGGGCCAGTCCTCTTAAAATTGTTTGTGGGAGGTGAACACCATTGCAGAAGAGGCAGAGACAGCAGGAGCCAGAGAATGAGAATGAGTGAATATGAGGAGTGCTAAGGAAAGGACATTTATTCTTTGACCAACAGCTTCTCCGAATGTGGCTTGTTTCACAAAAAGACTGGGAAAGAGAAAGAGCCTTCCAGATCACCGCACAAGTGCTGACAAATGATGTGGAGGTAAGTAATCCCCGGCAGTGAATAGATTTCATCCTTTGCCGACAGTAGGGATCAGCTGAGGCCTCTGGAATCCCAAACTTGTGCATGATGGATCTCCAGTCCCAGAATGGAGTGCTTTCCAGAGAAGCACCTGAGAGGTGTTGCCTGACCCCAGAGTGAGGCAAGGACACTAGGATTAAACTATCTGGCTGCCTTTACATGCTTGCCGGCTCACTTTTCCACTGCCCTTAAAGGGAAAGTCCAAGATTCAATTTCATTCTAAGGACCTTTAGGGGGAAAATAAGGGACTTCATCTCCAGTGTTGTTGGGAATATCCTGGGATGTCAAGCCTCCCCATCACCTTGCGCCCCATCTCCTTTATCCTCCAGGCTCCAGAACACTTTAAGATCGGCTCACTCCTCGGCCTCCTGGCTCCTCACTCCTGTGACACCCTGCCCACCATCCGTCAAGCAGCTGCCAGCTCCACGATTGGTCTGTTCCGTATAAAAGGTGAGGGAAAGATGAGAAACCCACAAATGAAGAGCAGATACCTGTTTTCTTTTGTTCTCAGTTTTCCTCTTTGTTCATCGATGTCTCTCTGTCCCTCTCTTTCCGCTGTTCGGTCGTTTCTGCATTCTAATGCATTAATTATGTATAGGATTTGTCTCTCTTTTGGATCTTTTTTCCCCAATGGCTCTGTTTTTTGCTATTTTTAGAAATAAAGATAATGACACAGATGCATTATAAAGGTCCATTGGGGTAGGTGAAAATGTTTTGAGAGTGTCCAGTTTAAATCACTGAGCACTTAGGCGTATTAGCAATGCTTCTTCTATCACAAGGTTTTCTTCAGGAAGAAATAGCACTATTACTAAAGTTCTCTAAGAGAGACAACTTTGTGGAGGTTTTTCCAGCTTCCAGAACAGAAACTCTGCTCTCCAAGTACATGTGGAGCGTCAATATCAGGAAACGTAAGGAATTTTAAAACCTCAATCTCGGGCTGAAACCAACAAGCAGGGCCTCAGGTCCAGGTTCAACCAGCAGTGGCTTCACAGAGGATGGCCTTGCACTGCACATGCGCAGTTCTGTACAGCCCAGGCGCGGCCAGGACCATGGGTCTAAGTTTTAATTATTTTTTTAAATTTGCATCCAAATTAGCATATAATGCAACAATGATTTCAGGAGTATATTCCTTAGTGCACCTTACCCATTTAGCCCATCCCCCCTCCCACAAAAAATCATATGACAAAAAGATGAACATAAGGGAAGGGAAACAAAAGTAATATAAAAACCGGGAGGGGGACAAAATAGAAGAGATTCATAAATGTGGAGAACAAACTGAGGGTTACTTGCGGGGTTGTGGGTCTAAGTTTTAATGCCATCTCACACCTGTGTTCCACTCCTCTTTCTTTCAAGTACTCAGAAAATGTTTATTAAGCACTTTCCATGTTTCAAGCATTTCTCTGATGCTGGAGACACAGAGATACTACAACTGTAAAATTCACATAAAAAATGTGTTAAAACTAAAAGGTGGGATTTGGCTTGGGGGAGGAGGGGTGGTTAGTCAGTGGAGAAGAAAAAATAATGTTCAACAGAGTCAAACTAGGTATGAAAGTCCCTTGGGGTATGGGAAGATAATTCACTAAGGATATATGCTTGTACCAAGCCACAAAATAAAAAATGAGTTAAGGAGGTAAGAACTAAGAGGCCATCCCAGGAAGAGAAGAAACGTACCAGAGAGGAACCTCGTAGGAAGATAGGAATTTCAACTCTATTATTGTTCTACCTATTCTTCCTTTAGTGTACTTTATTTTCCTGAAACATGCAAAATTCAGGTTCTCAAGTACTCTTTGTTAATAAAAAAAAAATCCCATACTTCATTATTTACTTTAACTCTTTTCCTCAATGGATCGAATAAGCATGGCAGAGAGAAGGAATATGATTATGAAACACCCGTTGAATACAAGTAACAAGTGTGATGCTAAATTAAATACCCATTTAATAATCAGTTTTGAGATGAAGAGACCTGAAGTTAAGAAACATAGCCATCTGCTGTGCGCCTGGATGGCTCAGTTGGCTAAGTGTATGACTCTTGATTTCGGCTCAGGTTATGATCTCATGGTTCATGGGATCAAGCCCCACATTGGGCTCTGCACTGACAGTGGGGAGCCTGCTTGGGATTCTCTCTCCCTCGCTTTCTGCCCCTCTCATTCTCTCTCTCTCTCAAAATAAATAAACTTCAAAAAACTTTTCAAAAAAAGAAAGAAATGTACCCATTCCAGCAAGTAGTGGAGCTGGGCTGTGAGCTCAGGTCTGTCTGACTCCAAAGTCCATGTGTGTTCTGTTGTGCTGGGATGCCCACCACAAAATGGTTTAGGTGGTAGTTTCCACAATTACTATACATTCAAACAACAAGCAGAAAATCGTTTCTGCTTAGGTCTGGGTTTATAAATTGATTCCAACAATCATTTGCAGAGTTGCTGATGTTTTTATTGCAATAGTTACCTTTCCATTTTCCCCAAAGTGGCTCACTGCAAAATGGAACTCCAACAGAGAGAGCAGCATAGCAGAGTAGTCAGAGTCTAGGCACCGATGTCAGACAGACCAGGGTTCAAATTCTGACTCTGCTATTTTTAGTCACTAGATAACCTTGGCCAAATGACTTTATATCTTTCTGTCTCATCTTTCTCATCTGCAAAAACAGGAGTGTCTGCCTCAGATGATGTTTATGAGTAATAGATGAGATCATTGTATGCAGAGTATTTAGCATGGTACTAAACCACCTGTACGTGTTTGCTTTTATGCCTGCCCTTTCAATATGGCCAACCTCTTCAACCCCATCAGGTCTTTAAACTCTTGCATATGTCCCCCCTTGTGGATTTTAGGCATTCACCCAGAGGTGGAAAGACTGCAGGATTTGCAGGAAGGGCTGCAGTGTGATGATGTGCAGGTCCAGATCAAGATTTCTTCCAAAATAGCAAAGGTAATAGATATGGAGAACTGGCCAAGGGATGTAAAGATAGTTCTGGGTTGATTTCCAAATAAGTAAGCTGTGTATGCCCCACCACCAAGGAGAGCAGTGGTCTAGCCATTCTTTTAGGCCATCATGCATTAACCCTGGGTGCATGTGCCCAGTCAACACCTGCTGCTTATATTTCATTCTCTGAGAAATATTGTGAACCAAGATTCTTCAGGGTAAGGGAGGCAGTGGAGTAGAGTAGAAGAAACAAGAGCTTTGGAGTCTATTGAACGCATTCTGTGTGCACTGCTTGAAACCCATTCTCCTCATCTTAAAAAGAAATGCATAACCTACCTCTCAGAGTTGTTCTGAGAATTGGTCAATGAATTCATTCATTTATTTAATCATTTATGCATTCACCTACTATGTTCTGTGCACCTATCATATGCCAGACTTTGTTCTAGGCTCTAAGAATAGAAAAAGACAAAATGCCTGCCCTGGATGACCTTGTATCCTGGTGGATGGAGTCAGCCAAATAAATATGTCAGGTAGTGATAATTGAGAAAAATATAGTCAAGTAAGGGAATAGAGAGTAAGGGAGGGGCGATTTCCTAAAAAAGGCCACTGTGAAGGGGAGACCATGAAGACTGAGGGAAAAGAACATTCCAGGCAGAGGAGAAACCAAGTACAGAGGCCCTGAGGTAGAGAAAGAAGGAGGTAGTGAGATCCAAGAGATAGCTCAGGAATGATTCAGTTGCCTTCCAGGTCTTGTTAAAGACTTTGACTTTTTTTTTTTTAGTTTATTTACTTATTTTAAGAGAGATAGAGACAGCGCGAGTTGGGGAGGGGCAGAGAAAGAGAGAGGGAGACAGAGAAACTCAAGCAGACTCTGCACTGACAATGCAGACGTGGGGCTCAAACTCATGAACCATGAGATCATGACCTGAGCCAAAACCAAGAGTCAGATGCTTAACCGACTGAGCCACCCAGATGCTCCAAAGACTTTGACTTTTACTCCAGTTGGAAATAAAAGCCAGCACAGGGTTTTGAGCATAAGTCGGGGCACTATGTCCAATTGTGCCAGAAATGAAATGCACAAGGGCCTCTTCATGTGAGGCAGCATCATTCCTAATGTAAACATTGTAGATATTTATGTATTTTAAGGTAGTTATCCACAGATGGCAGTAAAAGGTCCAACAAAATCAGTCATTATGACCATATACTTACAGAGAGAAGTGAACTGTCTTGAGGACAGGTGTCTTTTCCTAATTTGCACAAGCCCTGTATGGGCTAGGTGTGTTCCTGCAAGAAGGAACATGATCAGACTTCTATTTCAAAGGGTCATCTGGCTGCTGTGTTCATACTACAATACAGGCCAGCAGGAGTGAAATTAATGAGGTCAGTTTGGAGGAAACTACAAGGAGGTGGCTTGGACTAAAGTGACAGCAGCAGAAACAACAAGAAAGTGTCCAGAATAAGGGAGAGAGGCCAGTTGAGGGGCACGGAGGAAACATAGGCCAAATGCCTAAGAAAGTGTCTGATGCATGATAAGTACCCAAAAACATGAGTTCCCCTCCTTCCTTTCTTGCTAAACTATCATCCATACCAATATGAGGAAAAAAACAGATAACCATTGAGTTTGGAGCCCAAGCAGGTATTTGGTGTTACATAGAACAGAAGCGGCAGTCTGGTCCCTTGATCTTGGAACAAAAATGACTCAGAAACTGGTTGAGACATGCAACTATTCATGAAAAGGGACTCATTTCCTTTCAAGAACATTACTATTAAATATCAATCATCAGGTCACTTAATGCAGAGGGAAGTCAGTTGTAAAGAGTAATGTTTTCATACCTACAAACTCATAATCACAACCATCTTGCTTGGTTAAAGCCCCAGACAATGTTCCTGGAATTCACTCAAACTGCTAACTTTTCACCTGCCTGCCTGCCTTTTCATTAGGACTCATGCACGCATGCATATGTGTTCACACACACACACACACACACACACGCACGCACACTCATACTCACACACTACTATCACCCATTCTGTATAGTTCTTGTACTTAGAGACCAAATTGCAAAGTTTTTATTTTCTAGAACTTTTGGCTACTCTTAATTTTGAAACATGAAAGAGTAAAAGACAGGGGTCATAACAATTCATACTTTTATGGAAACTGTGAGGCACCTGTTATTCAGCATGGCACTTAGTACCTGGTGATAGACTTTCCTAAATTCCCAAGACTTAGCTATTCTTTGGCATACCCAAGACATATTTCTGTGATATATGAAATGTATGCTGAAGTAATTTATATCATATAAATTGTTATACACAATTTATACATTATTTTTCCCTTGTGGAGTACACTATAAGTTTGGAGAAGAAATCGCCTCAGGAGGCTTGGGATTCAATAAATATAAAATGATAAAAGGGCAACTGTAGGAAAAGTTTACCTAGAGGTTGTAGGGTATTGTCTCTATCTGTTTTAGTAGTTTCTATAGTTCCAATCATGTGCTGTTTGGAAATTCCAGTGGTTTCCAATATCTTAAAACAAACAGTAGCAGCATGTTGTATGAAGTGAGGTGATTGATAACATGAATCTTTCTGGGTACATTCTCAGATTGTCAGTAAACTCATCCCAAATGAAGAAATTCTAATGTTCCTGGAGGAAACCCTGGATGGTCTGGAGACCCTTAACCCCACCTGTACAAAGGCCTGTGGCATATGGATGGTTGCTGCCCTGAAGGAGCAGGGAGCTGCTTTGGAAGAACAGGTGAACTGACAGCCAGTTTGACCATCGAGCAGAATTCTAACACTTCTGAAATGCCAAGTTGATTGCTACTTCCCAGTTTGTCCTCTGTTGGGAAATAAGCAAGAGCATGCATAGCCTTGGGAGGCCTCAGCAGAGACCCAACTTGTGTATTAACAACCAGGCTTATGTTGTCTCAGCCTTCTCAATTGCCTTTCTAGTCTGTGATCAAAAAATCTTTCCCAACTGTCACTCTTTGGCCAGAGACAGCAGCTCTGAACCAAGGGCATTTGGATTCTGGAAAATTGGACTGTTAGATCTATAAGGATGAGGGTGACTGTGTGGATCACCTTTGGGATGACCACTGAGGATCAGTAGAGTTTCTAATTCCACTGCCTCTCTTCAGGCTTCTCTTCCACACACCTTGGGGTTTGTTTTCTGGTAAGGAAGGTGTCATTGAAGAACTGATTGAGGGAAAGTCCTTAGTCCTACTCCCAGCTGGAGAGTTAGGCAGAGTGAAAAGGATTTGAGCTCAGGAATCTTGGTTAAGAGCTCCAAATGGGGATGCTCTAGCCTTTCTCTTGAGGTTGGACACAAAATTCAGGCAATTCAAAGATTAATAAGGAGGAAGAGAATCTTTAACTCAATGAAGGCACCTCCTATAGGTGAAAGAAGTTATGGTCCCCATGTCCCGGAGTCAACCACCCTAAATTAAAGAATTCTCCAAAGTATGACCTTTAGAAATTATTTCTGTGCTAATTACTCTCCAATCAGTTTTTTAAAAAATTTACTGAGTGTGTACTATGTGGCAGGCATTATACTGGACTTGGGAAGATCAAAGGTTCATAAATTTGGAATGTTGTTGTATTTGTGTGTTTGGCATTAAAAGGGAGCAATAGGGACCTAAATCCTCCCCTAATGGGACTCTGTGGTAATCATATTTGCCAGATATTTATGTTTAAAGAATTTTAATTCAGAGTAAATGTCATGTTTAACCTAAAAATATCTATCCAAAATAAACAAGAGAAATATCTACTAGAAGCAAAGCTACTAGCAGATAGATATGCCCTTCTCCACGTCAAAAATCCAAATGTATAATATCATTTCCTGCTGCCCACAGATTCACATCCAAATTTGGAAGGTGACCTTCAGTGTTCTCTAGGATCTGGCTTCATCTTTTCTGTCAAGTTATCTTCTCTTACCCTCATTTTCTCTGTGTTCCAAACTGGACCGTTCTCTTGTTCCAGAAATGTTTGCCATATTTGCTTGGGCCCATGTTCTCATGCTAGTTTATATATATATATATATATATATATATATATATATATATATATATACATATATATATATATATATTTTTTTTTTTTTTAGAGCAGTTTTAGGCTCACAGCAAAATTGGGCATAGAGCCCTGTACCTCCTCTCCCCACACACATGTATCCTCCCTTACCATCAACATCCTACAACATGGTGGTACATTTGTTACAATCGATGAATCTACATCAACACATTATTATCACTCAAAGTCCACAGTTTCCCTTAAAGTTAACTGTTAGTATTGACAAACGTATAATTGCACATATCCACCATTGCAGTAACATACAGAATACTTCCACTGCTCTAAAAATCTTTTGTGCTTCATCCATTATCATGCTTTTTTATTTTACATCTTTATCTATATTCTTCTTTGGGATGAGGATGACTTTCCCCACCATCCCCACCTTGCCTTTTGAAATTTCTATATATCCTTCAAGATCCACATCAGGTGTCCCTCCAAAGTGATCTCAGTTACTTCTGGGTTCCCTCACAATCTTGTGAACCTCTTGTGTACCATTTGCCATATACTGCCTGGTGCACAGGCCTTTGGATATATGGCTGGTATTCTTTCTTAGAACATTCTTTCCTTTTGAGAAAGGGCTACATTGTATTCCTCTTTGGTAAATCCCCCACAATGCCTAGCACAACACTTGGCATAATGCAGTCTTTCACTAAATATTTTTTACATTGACTTAGGAATAAATACCCAATATACCCACAACCCTCGTGAGTAAGAGATAGGCCATGCATAGAATTAACTAGTGTTTCTAACATTATTATAGAACTCATCAACTACCCATGATTAATATGCTGACTATATGTGTCCTAAGCCATATAGTAGAGGGAAAATGGCAATTTAATGTTTGATTTGGACTTTTTTTTTTTTTTTAGCTGTTGGAGATCTTGAGCATGATTTACTATCACATGCCAGTCCTCAGACAAAAGGAGGAAAGTTTTCAGTTTATGCTGGAAGCCATCTCTCAGATAGCCAGCTTTCACATGGATGCAGTTGTTGCTAACCTTTTACAGAAGCCTCTGCCCTTTGACAGGTAGATTCTAACTGAGCTCATTCCTTCTCCCAGGAAATGCTAATCCGCACTGAGGAAGAATTTGTGGTTTGAGAGAAAGAGAGTAAAAAGAAAGGTTGAGAACATCTCACCTAAATAATAAGTTCAAAAATGGTGTTTGAATCATAAATAATGTTTTTCCAAGTGTTTTTCATATACATATCCTCCTAATATGATAAGATTTCTTTTAAAAAAAAAATACATCATAGGAATAAGTGAATATTAGAAAATGAGTATTTCTCTTCTTTCTGGTTGCCTTGAATTTCACCTATGTGAGAGGTTTGTGCCTTAAAGGACATTAACAAACCTCAGTAACCCAAGTCCAGAATGCTGGACTGTTAAATAACACATCCTTATCATCTCCGGGCATGTAAGCATCGCCATCTGTCCTTGAAATTTTGATTAGTCATAATGTGGTTTTAGAGGGAAACAGATGAAAAAGCTCATATTCCAAAGAGTTGTTTCTTATCAGCTTCCTGGCTTACCACCCTAGGGACACAAAGACATTGTGGAAGGCTCTGGCTGAGAACACAGCCTCCAGTGGTAAGCTCTTGAGAGCCTTAACAGACAAACTTGAGAATGAATTAGAAGATGACGTAGCTGGGCTGGAGGCGATTTCAGTGAGTTGGACAACCCATCGCATACCTGGAATTGTGTCCCACTCCATGGTCTGTCCCCACCTGGAACTTGGTGATGTAGCATTAATCATACTTCTTCCCCTCTTATACCCTGATTTTAAATCGGCTCCAGTTAA
The DNA here is from genome assembly GCF_018350155.1 of Leopardus geoffroyi. Classification (NCBI taxonomy): domain Eukaryota; kingdom Metazoa; phylum Chordata; class Mammalia; order Carnivora; family Felidae; genus Leopardus; species Leopardus geoffroyi. The sequence continues at coordinate 206,322,174 of NC_059326.1, forward strand.
TTGGAGTTAGTTCGACAAATATGGCAGCAATTTTGTCTGTGGCTGATCACTTTTAGAAGCAAATTTTTCATCATCCCAAAGAAAATCTGTGGGTCTGTATTTACAAATTAGTCTTAAGCTATCCAAAGCACCCGCTTGAAAGAACTCAATGCTGGAAAAGATTTCATTTCACCTGACTGGTGCCCCCTGGAGTTTGGAGTTGCCGAACATAACAGTCCTGAGAGAGAAACACAGTATGGGCTGAGAAGTTTCCAAACAAATACACCCTCTTTTCTGGCATTTTTTGTGTTTTTTGTTTTGTTTTGTTTCGTTTCGTTTCGTTTCGTTTTGAGTATGAGTGCGGTCAACTTGGAAAGCAATCCTTTGGGGAGAAAACAACTTGAAGGTCAGACCAGGGAGATGTCCTTGGAGGAAAGGAGCCTTTTTGACCACGAAGTCCTTTCTCCCCTCAGGTGGCCTGTGCAATGTATGAAGTGGTATCGGCAGGCACCCCTGTCACAAGCTTGTACCCGGAGGTGTTCACTCTTCTCCTGAAGTTGGTCAGCTGCACGCTGGGCCAGAAAATGCCCACTTCCACCTTCAGCCGCAGGCGGCGGGTGATGCCACAGGGAGAACGGCAGCAGACCGCAGACCCCTGCAGGTAAATGGCCAGGCCAGAGGGTCTGCCAGAGCTGTCTGGACCCCAGACTCTAGAGGAGGGGCTCTGTTAGTCAACGCCTATGCCTCCTGGCGTGGCCTCAACTACCCATGAGGCAACGAGTCTCCACACTGCCCTTGAGCCCTGTTGCTCTTCCTCCCTGCGCAGTACCCAGTACAGTTGCCCAGAATGGCCACATAACAACGAATAGCAGCTCTATCTGCTTCCATAGAGAGCCTGTTCTGCTCCATTTGTTTTCTGTCAGTGAGACCCTTCAAAGAAAGCTGGAATTCTGGGATAGTCAACGCCACCAAGGAAAGAAGAAAAATAGAAATAAATACCATATTTTATTAAATTTAAGATATTACCAATTGAAGGAAGCAAAATTATTTTGTGCACTGTTGAAAAAGAAAGAAAGAATCCTGATCAAGCCATGAATCAATGCTTTGTTATACTTTAAATTTTTTACTATGTATTTATTCAAAGAGCTCTTTGAGAATTATTAGGTGCACATTTTGATCCTACATCACAACGCTCTGTTTCTGTGCCCTTTTGCATAACTTTTCATTCCAATGTCAAATCCACCTTAGTTTTTTTTTAATCTTTTTTTTTTCACGTTTATTCATTCTGAGGGACAGAGTGTGAGTGGGGAGGGGGAGAGAGAGAGGGAGACACAGAATCCAAAGCAGGCTCCAGGCTTTGAGCTGTCAGCACAGAGCCCGACGCGGGGCTCTAACTCACAGACTGTGAGATCATGACCTGAGCTGAAGTCAGACGCTTAACAGACTGAGCTACCCAGGCACCCCTCAAATCCACTTTGTAAAGACATTTTAAACAACGGTTAGACCCAACACATGTAGTTCCAATAACACAATGTTACCAAAATGACAACAGTATAAACAACCGTGCCTAAATCCATACATGTTCGTGTGCACGCACTGGTAATAACAACTACACCACAACCAGTGTCTGGCCAACTGTCATAACACGCTATCCATTGCAAGCCGCATCCTGCTTCTGAAGGGCTGTTTCAGAATCAGTGAAATATAGTATTTGGCACTTTCCATCTTTAGGGCTTTATTTTCTCATGAGAGGTTAACAAAATTTTGTGGCATTATTTACTGGTCCAAATCACCTCAGTGTCCCCTTTGGCCCCAAAACTGAAGTGTGAGATCAGGCTGTCTGGTTTTTTCCCTCACACAACATCCATTAATCCAGGGTGAAGCAGCCTCGTGGGGAACAGAAAGAGTGAACTTGGGATTCACAACTCCCTGTATGGGGTTGACTTACTTTTGTGGTGCCCACTGTCTCCTTCAGGCTCTCAATCACAACTCTGAAGTGTGTGCAAGCCCAAGCCATGAAAGAGGGCCTTGCCAAGGAATCTGATGAGGGGGACAACTTATGGACCCTTCTCAGCAGCCCCAGTACCCACCATGTAGGAGTATGTGCACTGGCCAGGTAATGTGTGGACATTCGAGAAGTGGATACAAAGGAGAAAAATTAAAAACAGAGTAAAAACTGCCATGTAGGCAACTTTACTGGAACCAACGGACTCACCAAGGATCTGTAGTCCAGGAGAAAAAAGAGGGAAGAAAGAGCAAAGGCAGATGGGAAGGGATGGTGGGAAGAGCCCAAATCCTTAGTGCTCTTTCATGGAACATTTCTTTTGAGATCATTTATTTCCTTGAGAGAGAAATAGACTAAAATCTCCTCCATTGTTTAGAAAGAAAAAAGTCTCTGCTACAATTGGAGCCTTGCATTTTCTAGGAGCATGGTGCTGTGGCAACATGGAGTCATACTAGACATCATGGAGCAACTGTTTGCATCTCTCACCTCCTCCTCGGAGAACTACCGGATAACCGGCACAGCTTTCTTCTCTGAGGCAAGAGAGAACAGTCATGTCACTGCCCAGCAGGCTCTCTGGGTCCCCTTGGGGGCATTTCTCTTAGGGTCAGCAGTTCAGTGGGAGCTGGAACCACAGAAGAGGGCCCTTCAGGAGAGCTTTGGTAGTACAGAGATTCAGCCGCCGCCAGAAATACAGTACCTGAGAAGGGAACGAGAGAGGAAAAGAACTCACCCAAACCTCTTCCTTTGCTCCAGTCTGCCGGAACCAACCTCCCAGGACAGAGAAGGGTGGACGATAGATATGACAGGGACAAAACAAAAAGTAACCAAGAACTATATTATTGTCCCCTCACACCCTGCCATAAAGGTTGTCCCAGACAACCCGGAGAAGGAACATTGCCAGTAACTCCCGTTTTCCTGTTTTTCCATTTAGATTAGAGACATCCTACTTAACTGGGTAGTGTGGTTCTCATCACCATGTAACCTTGGCCTGTGGGCTGCTCAAATAGAGAGATTCGTTTCTGCCAGGCTTGCTGATTCACCTGAGGGCTTTCTCCCCTGCTCCAAGAGCAGCCGGGTGCTAGTCTTTAACTGTAGTTATGATGCACTTATTCTCCTGAAGAGAGGCCACTCCTTTAACTAAAGGGGTGAAGTGGTTGTTTTCAGCTCATGAAGGAGCCGACCCTTTGGAAGCATGGGAATCTACGGGAAGTGCTGATCCTGATGGATCAGAGCGCCTGGGACTCCAACGCCATTTTGAGGCAAATGGCCATCCGAGGGCTTGGTAATACAACTTCTGGAGCCCCTCACAAGGTAAAGGGAGTTGGGGTAGGTGCGGGGGACACTTAATCAGAGTTTAAAATAATTATTTACTAGGGGCGCCTGGGTGGCATAGTCGGTTAAGCGTCCGACTTCAGCCAGGTCACGATCTCGCTGTCCGTGAGTTCGAGCCCCGCGTCAGGCTCTGGGCTGATGGCTCAGAGCCTGGAACCTGTTTCCGATTCTGTGTCTCCCTCTCTCTCTGCCCCTCCCCCGTTCATGCTCTGTCTCTCTCTGTCCCCCCCAAAAAATAAATAAACGTTGAAAAAAAATAAAAAAAAATAAATAAAATAATTATTTACTAACCCACACCTCGTGCTTGTATAGCAATTAAGTAAAAATCCAAAAGAAATTGCTACAGTGGTATCTCTCGAGTTGAAGTGTATGCGACCCTAACAGAATTCCAGTTTCCTTGGGAGTCTCCTACCCTATTCTAGATGCACAGAGAGCAGTTTTCAAGATTACGAGACCTTATTTCCAAATAGGTGAAGAAGCATAAGCAGATAATACTGGAATCTATCATCAGAGGCCTATATCACCTGGCCCGCACCGAGGTTGTCTGTGAAAGCTTGAAGGCTCTAAAAAAGATCCTGGAGCTGCTCACAGACCGGGATGTGAGCTTCTACTTCAAAGAAATAGTGCTGCAAACTAGAACCTTCTTTGAAGACGTAAGTGAGTCTGTTCAGAATTCTGCCCTCCCAGGAGTGAGTGAACAGAAAGAGATTCAGGTGGTGCCGGTAGCAGGAAATGCTGGTGTCCCATCCATATTCCTTGGCCCTCCCCTGTGGTCACCCGCACACAGGTCACCTGCGCAGAGGTCACTTGTACAGTTCTTATGCAGGCTGCTGGCTTCTTGCCTCTCTCTCAGCCTGAGGGTACTCTCTGGCCTGGGAATCAGGCTTGCTCTGAGCAGGGTGGGCCAGACAAATGAGAACAAACAGGAAATAAACAATAAGAAACAAAAGTTTGCAAATAAACTTCCCGGCTTCCTCACCCATCACAAGGATTGAGCTCCACTTGCCCATAAGGGCAATACCCTCACGTATATTCCCTTTCACAGCTTTCCTCTCTGTCCTGGGTCATTCCCAAAAATTACCGCAGAACTCAACACAGAACAAAGGCCCCAGTAAAGACCTTGTCATCTCCAACACTCTTTTCCACATCAAGATTCAAAGGTTCAAAATGCTTGTGTGGTTCACTTCATCGAGGAGTCAGTATAAACTATAGCCGGTGGGCCAAATCCCGCCCCGAGCATCTTTTCATAAATTAGGTTTTATTCGGAGCACAGCCACGCTCACCGGTTACATATTGTCTACGGTTGCTTTCACACTTCATCTGCAGAGTTGATTAGCTGTTACAGAAACCATATGGCCCCCAAAGTCTAAATTAGTTACTGTCTGGCCCTTTACAGAAAGAACTTGCCAACCCCCAATCTAGTCAATAGCCTAGAAATAAATTTCAAAAAAGATCAGTTGGTGACCCTAGAACAGAGGAAAGTCATTTTCCTTTATACCTTCCAGAAAACTAGATTTTATTATTATTTTTGGCTTATTCACCGTCATCAGTGTAAAATCTCTTTCACCTCCAACTTATATCTGTTTTTTATAATCGAAAACTGTTTCCTCATGTTTGTTGTCAGAGGAGATGGAAAACTGCTGGTTTCCTCCTCTTAAACATTAAGGCTTGATTAAATTACCTTTCTACCTTCTAGTCTCCAGACTGAAAAGTCTTCATTTCCTTCATTATTCATAATAAACCTAATTTTTCAGCTCCTTAAATATTTTACAAGCCAGTGACTATGTTGTATCTCTAGATGTGGCCTGCAGAGTATTGAATACAACCTGAAGAAAAATTACCTCTCAGGTCTGATTTTTTTATTTATCCACTCCAATTTTTTTTTTTTTAACTCTTGCCCTTTCCTCCTGACTCTTTGACAATCCGTTAACTGTATAGACCTCTGGATTTTAGTCTGTAATATATACCCACAGTCAATAATTCTCCAGTTTTGTATTTTTTAGTTTCCTTTGACAGCAGCTTTCTGCTTGTTTCCAGCTACCTTCTCCAATGTTATCAACATTACTTTTTAATTCTCATCTTGTCCTCAAAACTGCTTTCTTGGCTCTCACTCAATGCTGTATCTTCCAATGATGTATCTTCTGTAAAATAACAAAGATGTTCTTTTCTCTTTTTTTTCCATTACACAGATCATTGATGACAATCTTCGACAACAAAGAGCTGAAGCAACCCCTTCAGGGCCCCCACCTGTTTGTTAGGTTCCCCAGGCTGTTGTTGGTCCAGTGATGATAATTCTCTTGGATCTGAGCCTCCAATAATCACCTATGAGTTTTGTGGTCAACATAATGTTTCTCAGTCTTATGCAAAAGAAAAAAAAAAAACAACTAAAGTCTTGCTGGTTGTTAGGTTAGCACTTTCTCATCCTTAATAGGTATTAATTCCATCATATTTGTATAAAAGTGAAGTTTGATAAAACTTAAGTCTTAGTAATGCCATGCTATTTTTTTCTCTGGCAATGCTCTCTTCTCACAAATAAACTTAACTATACTTTATGAAACCTTGCCCATGCAGTTTTAATCTATATATTAAGCATACAATTCTATAATCTCCAAACTTCTTCCCCCCTCCATTTCTTTCAATATTTAAGCACTTTCTTGGAATTCTTAAAACATGGTGACACTTCAGCAAAGGGGCAGAACGGAAAATATGGCTGCCATGCCATGCTCCAGTCCCTGCTTGCTCCCATCCCCGTCCCTGAGCAGCCACCTTACTCTCTATGACTCCACTCTCTCAACTCGAAACAAGGACACTAAACTCTAGGATCTTTCCCAGCACCTACAACAGGTTCATTGCTTCTTTTCCGCTTTTTCATCATCCAACTGGTTGATCATTCCTTAACCTATCATTAGGTCCTATTATTTGATTTGGGAAAATTTTAAAGATTTTGAAAAAAGTAAATACCTTTCTAGGTATTTTGTTATTGGTTTGCTTTCTTTTTTCTAAAAAGAGACCTTTTAGGGAGCATAGCTGGTTCAGTCAGGAGAGCATGCAACTCTTGATCTCAGGGATATAAGTTCAAGCCCGTGTTAAGTGTGGAGATTACTTGAAAATAAAACCTTTAGGGGCACCTGGGTGGCTCAGTCAGTAAAGCGTCCAACTCTTGATTAGGTCATGATCTCACAGTTTGTGAGTTTGAGCCCCGCATCGAGCTGTCATTGCAGAGCCTGCTTGGGATTCTCTGTCTCCCTCTCTCTCTGCCCCTCCCCAACCCTCTCTCTCCCTCTCTCTCTCAGAATAAATAAACTTAAAAAAAATTTGTTTTTCTAGTACATCTAAATTTCTACTTCTTTTTCCATTATACAAGGTCACGTCTCATGTATTCATTTAACTTTTCTGGCCTTGTCCCAACCAGCCATCTTTCTTTTTTCTGGAAGATCTTTATTAACTTCCTTTTTTCTGTCATTTTTGCTTCTGTGCCCACTTCTGATACATTCCATCTTGCCACCAAAATTAATACTTCTCTATCTTCTCCCCCTCATATTCGTGGGGATGCTTTTCAAAAGTTGGCCCTTGTTTATCGCTAATCCAAAATATAATATTCTGCTACTCAGAACGGCTTTTCCCTTCATCACTCTGCCTTTATATGGGTATCTTAAACTACTTTTCTGGACCTGGGAGGAAAAAAAGAAGAACCTTCAGAAAATCCATCAGTGTTTGTTAGAGCTGTGAACAATATCAGCAAGGTTTGGGGGATGATAGAAGAACATCTTTCTCCACCACCTCACCCTTTGGTTCTTAAAATCATTGTCTAACCGTCCTGGACAACAAGCAAGGAAGTTCCAGAACTTCTTATATGCAAGGGTAGGGCTAAGCACTATTTGTTTATTCTCTGTCTCTGAGACCAAGGGTCTTCCGAGTTGCCTTTCATCATATTGGAAAGTATTTGGGACCTTGTAGAAGAGACTTAGGCCTTGGGCAATTTAGATTTGAAGCCCCATAAGTCTAGGCTAGTGGTGCAGTCGGGCTAATTTGTATAAAATACATAAGCAGGAACCCTCCCTGGCCTGTTTACTGTCCCTGTGGTCATGTTTCCCCAGTAGCTACTCAACTGACAGAAACCAAGTCCCAGACCCATGGTCATTTAAACTCGTGGAGTGTGAGTGCAGAGCTTCTGGAAAAGAAAGAGTGTTCTTGGCACACATGAGGGCAGTGACTGGAGCGCACCGGTGCCCAGGGCACAGCCTCCCTCTGCTGAAGTGGGACAGGGCAGGGTGGGGGATGGACACAGGCGGGAATAGCTTGTGATGGGGACTCACCCATGACATGCATCTGTCGTCACAGGAGCAGGATGATGTGAGACTGACTGCCATCTTCTTATTTGAGAATCTGGCATCCCTAACAGGAAGAAGGTGGAAGATTTTTTTTGCGGAAGAAATAAAAAAGAGCATGATTTCATTCCTTCTCCACCTCTGGGATCCCAACCCCAAGATTGGAACTGTAAGTGGTGCTTGCACAGACACCTGCGCCTCCACCCCACCCCTTTGACCCCCCCACCCCTTGGCCAGAAGTGCCAGGAGAGCTGGTCTAGCTGGACCAGAAGACAGATCTGAGGCCACCACTCCCAACTAGACCTGAAAACTGCTTCTCCAGCCCTAGGTTCTTTCTTGCCCTCTCTCTCATATTGTTCTTGCATCCTTGAATCTGGGAAGGTGCCAACATAGATCGTAAGCCCCTCACATTACAGGCATCCACTGCCACTCTCCCAGCCCTAGGCAGCACCCCACTCTTCCAGAAGACAATCCAGTATTCTGGACTGTGACTCAAAGAACTCTGTTTCTTAGGCTTGCCGTGATGTCCTGATCATCTGCATCCCTTTTCTGGGCCTTCAGGAACTCTATGGGGTGTTAGATCATCTCCTCGATGGTCAGGATCTACCAAGGGCCAGAGATTTCTACCGGCAACTCTGTGTGAAACTGGTGAGCATGCAGTAAATGCTGCCTGCAAAGTCATAGCCAAGAGTCCAGGCAAATCCCAGACAAGCAAACAACACAGCAAGGATCTCTGGCCAGAGTCAGAATTGTCTTGGAGGGACAGCAATGATTCTTGGTGTCCTGCCACATCACTCTCTGCTCTTTTCCAAGTCCTGACTGGGATCTGTTCTTCAAGATTCCTGAAACCCATCTGTTGATTAGTCCCAAAAGCCCCAGGACTTTTCTTTTTTATAAGTTTATTTATTTATTTTGAGAGAGAGAGAGCATGCCTGTGGGAGGAGCAGAGAGAGAAGGAGAGAGAGAATCCCAAGTAGACTCTGTATGGGCAGCATGGAGCCTGATGCAGGGCTCGAACTTATGAACCATGAGATCACGACCTGAGCAGAAATCAAGAGTTGGATGCTTAACTGACTGAGCCACCCAGGTGCTCCTACCCGCCCCCCCCCCCGTACTTTTCTGACTAAATTCAGGTTTGAAATGGCCAGAAGACATCTTCCAGTAAAATAATGGCTCTGTGAGTGTTCACTGGTCTTTAGATTTCCTTTTGCAGGACCTAGAGGGTGCCAAATTTCACACAGAGTCACTTTCCCTCTTTGTCCTCTTTGTAAAATACATCTCTTTTAGGCAAAGAGAAACCAGGAAATCCTGTGGATCCTCCACACACACTCTTTCACCTTCTTCAGCAGCAACTGGGAGATGATCCGGAGTGCTGCTGTCAAACTCACAGGTGAGGGCACATCTGCACTCCCTACTCGGTTATGTTGCTCCTTCCCATCCACTTTTGCTTTGACTGGAAGCTACTCTAGCATGAACACAAGTATGACTGGTGTGACCAAAAAAGAAATGCCAGAAAGGAATTCATTTTACCTCTTGGAACATCTTCCCTCAAAGGAACCAACTTGTTCTCTTTTGCAAACATCTTCTGACTTCCCAACACCTCTTCTCCTCCAACTAGACCCTCCTCCCTGCTGGGCCCTCATGCTTCTCTGGTTCCAAGTCATCACTCTTTCTTTTGCCTGATTCTTTGCTCCCAGCCGGCTGCCACTGCCTAAATGGTTTCTTTTGCATTGTCCCTTAACATAAGCCATGGTAAACCTTTTAAGCTCAGTTGAAGCTGAGAGTTTTAGCAGCAACATGATACAAGTGGAAAGTGTGTGGGTCAAGAGGCCAGCAGACCTTGGCTCTGCTCTGTGATGCTGGACAATTCACTTAAATTCTCTGTGTTGCCTCTTTGTCTGATCTATAAAATAAAAGAGGAAAGTAAGTGAATCCCTCAGGATCCTTCTATCATGAAATTCTAAAATTTATCATGAAGCCAGTTCCAACTAATCCAGCCCACTGTGAATGGGCCACGTGAAAGACTGAGTTAAAACATAAGGATTCCTTATTGGATCATGTATATGATCCCTCCAGCTACACTGTAAACTTTTTGAAGACAGGGATCATATCTTACACACGTTAGAAACCCTGACAACAACCGGCATGCCCTGCGAGGACACCGGGTGAACTTTCCCAAATGCACATTGGCCGAGGGACCACTTCCACACATGACACTTAACACCCAATAGACATTAGCCCAGCATCATTCTGGGGGCACAAAGGGAGTCATAGAGTTTGCTCATTCACTAGCCAGACCATTTAACTTCTGACCAGGAGCAGAGCCTAACCTGACCAGTTTTTCATGGCCTCTTCCTCTATAACGAAATTAGCACCTGTTTCTCCTGTTGATTTTAGATGCCATTGTTCTCAATCTGACCAACCAATATGTGCAGTTATTAGACAAAGAGCAACTGACCACACGTGAGTACCAACCCTAGTTTCTGCGCAGCCTGTTGTCAGAGAAATATCTGTGAGGAGGAGAAGTTAATTATGCACCAAGTTCCATGTGAGCCCAGAAACTGAAAATCATAGTACCTCATTATTGTCTCTAATGCTCCCTAGATCCTGGGATTTCTCCAGAGTATAAAGCAACCCCCAGCTCCAGCTCTTTGCAGGCATCATTCCCAACAGACCATTATTTTCTGATTGTCTATAAACCTACTGATCACAAGGTCAAGATCTCCTCTTCCCCTATGTCAGTGTTAAAATAGATCCTCAGCTTGCAGATCCAAATCCTACCTGTTGGCATGGAATGTAAGCATGGACCCAGGGCTCTGCATAGAGCTGACCCTGAACAATGGAGCCTCACAGGGAGGCAGAGTTTGAGCCTTGGCTTTCCTCGTTCACTGAACTTTGCTATTCTTTCTGTTTCAGGGCTCCAAGCACTTCGGCAAGACCCCTGTATCAGTGTCCAGAGAGCAGCCGAAGCTGCCTTGCAGACGCTCCTGAGGAGGTGTAGAGAGATAAGCATCCTTCTGTAAACCACCAGGAAATAAACTGCTAGGCTTTTTCTACAACTGACTCCTGTCTTCATCCTCACAACCTACAGACTTGCAGCATTTTGAGGATAGAGATGGCACCTAGCATAGGGATCTTGGAGTAGTGATATATTCCTTACCCTCCATGGTCTCCCTGCCACCTTCCATTAGTAAAAAGTAAACCCCACAAATTCACTTGAGGGATAACCTGTGATTTCAGTAGTGACAGCCACATAGCTGGAATATTATGTCCCAGCAGATATCAAAAAATGACAGAACTGGAAACAATTCTGCTGCCATTAAGAAAAGGACTACTGTTATTGCCACATATAGCCCTGTTCTGTATTATCTCTGCCAGCCTTGAATTACTACCCACACGTTTTACTTTCTAAAAAGCAGTCTTACACTAAACTTGAACCTCTGCGTTCTTTCTCAGGTTGTAATTTTTGTGTCGAGGCTATGCCCGGTACTTTTCTACAAAAGACCCATTCTGGCATTGTATTAAATCTCATGGTTTTCTTTCTGTAGTTATCCCAGAGCATTCCTTCCTTTGAATGGCATGTGTGTGTGTATGTGTGTGCATGTACGTGTGTGTGTGTGCATGCATGTGTTAATCTTCACAGCATCTGAGTCATAATTCCTTACCTTTTTCCACAATGCCTACATGAAAGGTTACATACATGAAATCAAGTACATAACAAGAAGTTTCTAACACAGAGGCTGGTACTCATTGGACACGACCAAACCATCACGATCATTCATTAGCAACATTATTAAATTGATGCATCCCTTTCCAAATTCCTGTTACCTATATTCTAATCTCTTCCTCCTCAACCTCTTTGGGGAAGCATCTTTTGTTCCTACCGATCTTCTAGGGACCCTAGGAATTTTTTAGGTCAGATATTTTAGGCCAGAGTCCACTTATTCATTCATTTAACAAATATTTATTGAGTGCCTAAAATTTACAAGGCATTGTTATAGCTACTAGGGCTACGACTATGAACCAAAAAAATAGAAAAATTCTACCCTCTTGGAACTTATATGCTATGAACTCTGTGTCTAAATTCTAGAAGATGGAGCCAGCCTCCAAGATGGCCCCCAGCGATTCTTGTCTCTGATATTCATCTTGTCCCCTCTCACAATGAATAGAGATGGCCTGTGCAATCAATACAATATTTCAGAAATTACAAAGTGTGACTTCCCAGGTGAGATCACACATGGTATTGAACTCTCTTGAATCACTTACTCTGGGGGAATCCAGCTGCCAAGTGAGGGGGATACTCAAACAGCCCCAAAAGAGTTCCATGTGGCAAAGAACTGATACCTGCTGCAAACAACCAGAGCTAACTTGCTAGCTATGTTAATGTGCAATCTTGGAAATAGATCCATGAGCCCTCCCCAGGTCTGAAGGTCTTCAGACGATTAAAACCTCAGCTGACACATTGACTGGATTATGAGATAAGATATAAAATGCCCAATTAAATTTGAATTTCAGGTGAACTATGAATATTTTTTAGTAAAGTATGCCCTGATTATTACATGAGACATACTGAAAAAAATACTTATTGTTTATTTAAAATTAAAATTTAACTGAGCATCTTGTATTTCTATTTACTAAATCTGGCAACCCTACTACAATCTAATAAGAGTCCTGAGCCAGAATCACTAAGCTGAACTCCTCCTGAATTCCTGAACCACAAAACCATATAGTATATCTTTGTTGTTTTAAGCCACTAAGTTTTGGGGTCATTGACTAAGCTCCAGGGGGTAAACATTACACAAAGAGTCCATGATACCACCAATGTTGTATGCAAATTTCTGTGTATAATTGTGTAGGTGCATTTTCAGGGTAATGGCTTTCATTAAATTCTTAACGAAGTCAGAAGCTGTTCCCAAGCATAACATATATGAAACAGAGCAAGAAAAAGAAAATAAGAGGTATGGGTTTAGTCGACATCTTTTGGCAGGTTATTTCAAGTCAAAAGACTTTTCAAAAGAGCACCGTCCACTAGAACTTTCTGCAGCGATGGAAACGTTCTATATCCGCACTAATATGGTAGCCACTAGCCACATGTGTCAACTGAGCTCTTGAAATGCAGCTAGTCTGAGGAATTAAATTTTTAATGTTAAGCTTAAGTAGCCATGTGTAGCTAGTAGCCACAGTATTGTACAAGACAGTTTTGAAACGTGGGGCAAAGAGTCAATTTGAGCTGGGCCACCTTGGAATTGTAGGATATTCTCAACATGAGTATAAACTCACTGACACAGGACTTTGATACTAATTTATATATCTCCACCACTATTCTCCATCCCACCTAGCATCCAACAAAGAGCTTTCCTCATCACTGATCGATAGAAATTAGGTAGAACATGGTACTGTAATAGTGTTGCATGATGACAAATGGTAGCTATGCTTACGGTGAGCAAAGCATAACATACAGACCGATTGAATCACTATGCTGTACACCTGAAACTAATAGAACATTGTGTGTCAACTGTACTTCAATCTAAAAAGAAAAGAAACTAGGTAGAACGGGCACATGAAACACACATTGCCACTGAAACTTTATCTCTCTAAACCCTAATCTTAGGATTCTCTCTTGACAAGAATTCCCAACACATTTTTTTCTCACATCCCAGCAACTCTCCTTACAAGTTGTGTAACTTGGGGGAAAACATCTAACCTCTCTGTACTTCAATTTCCACATCTGTAAAATCAGGGTAATGATATCTACTTCAAGGTGCTATTGTGCGGATGAAGTGTATTAATGTATATGTAAAGAACTTAGAAACCTAGAATAGAATCATTGTTAAGTAAATGTTACCTATACAAAATAAATGTTTTTTATTTTTATTTTTATTTTTTGGAGAGAGAAAGAGAGGGCACAAGTGAGTGAGGGGTGGAGAGAGAGAGAGAGAGAAGCAGGGCTTACCGGAAGTGGGGCTCGAGCTCACCCGAAGTGGGACTCAAACCCAGCATGAGGTCATGACTTGAACTGAAGTCAGATACTTAACGACTGAGCCACCCAGGTGCCCTATACAGTATAAGTATTAACAATATGAATAAATTTATCATTAGAATCACAAATGTTAATGTAAACTCAGCAACTGTCATATACAACTAACTGATTATACCACCTCCGTGGGGCTGTGTTCCTGATCCTGTGAATGCTGCTGCCCTCCTTGGGGGGCTGAAAAAGAGGCGACCTCTCCATTCAGAAGATCCCAGCTCAGCAGCTGGCGCTTCTGCTGTGCCTGCCTCACAGTCCCTGCAGTTGAGCCACAGTCGGGTTGTGTGGCAGGAAAAACGTAGATCTCTTTGTTCTCCCCAACAATTATTTCTATTAAGCCCTCCCAACTACTACTATTCCCTCTCAGAATTGCCACCAGCCCCCCCTCCCCCCCCCCGCGCCGGAGGCCTCTCTTGACAGTCAGTCCTCCAATGGCCCTCTGTGGTTCATCTTTATGGTTCAAACGCAGGCATATCACCCAAGGGAGAAATACTTGTGGAGCGGTCTCAGGGAAATAGAGTTACAGAGGAAAAGCATGTTCAAGTACTATTGAAGAAATCAACAGATTCCTCACTCCTGTTGCTTGCCTTACTATTATTTGTACATTTAATCATTTCTCAATTCATGTTTACTTCAGGATAGAGTGCTTCAGGGACTAGAACTGCTTTAAAGGGCTCAGGATCACTGTTTTGCAATTCTGTACCCACCCTTTGACCCCATAGTGAGAGCCAGGGCTCTGCTGGTAAATCAGGGACTTTTAGCTTGGCTGACCCGGCTAAAACAGTTTTACCAGAAAAGAGGAGAACAAAGATCACAGATGGGAAGAAAGAAATAGGCTTCCAGGGAAAGAAGCCAAGAGGATTGCTTAATTGGAATTGTCCCTGCACAGCCCTAGTTTTAAAGCATAAAATACAAGACCAGGCACTTTTTCTGGAACCCTCAAGACACTCTGAGATTGTAACAAAGATTTTCTAATAGTGTTTTATTATTACTAGATTTAGTCCCCAATCCCACCATTATCCTTCAGATTACCTAAGTGTGTGACTAGAGAACGCACAGTCAGCTGGATATAGTGGTAACCTGTGAGCTAATCGCGAGCTTTCTTCCAGGCCCCTAACAGAGAACAACTTTCTGATAAGCAATTTTGTATGGCTGCACTCTGGGAATGATCACTTGTTGAATTTCTCTTTCTCACTCATTTTTTATAGGTATCCCTAAAACTGGGACAATAGAAAACATGGATAGAGTCAAGAACAATATGAGAGAAAGACAATGGGATTCATTGTGTGTGTGTGTGTGTGTGTGTGTGTGTGTGTGTGTAAACTTGCCAAGTCATGACATGAGAAATGGCATTTGCTTCTTCCTTTTACTTTAAGTAAAAGTCAAACTTTATTTTCTCAACAAAACGTCCTTACTTATTTGTATTTCTTCTGGACAAACTGTCCTGGATTTTATTTATTGAATTATGTGGTTATCCTGAAAGCAAGATAAATTTGGAGAACACAATTTTATAAATATATGTGACTCATAGCTTCTTTTTCAATTTGGGAGCCACCAAAAAACATAAGATAAGGAATCCTTCTACATTACCTATCACTTCCTCCAAATAGTCTCAGAGGTAAATCCAGAGGATTAAATTGACCAATGCCCTAACACCTTCCTAAATGCACAGTGGTCAAAAAGAAGCTCTACCTTGGAGCTGGAGAGCCTGGAAAATTGCTTATTATTAGCCTGAAGGATAGGTTAATGAGGACTTGTTTTTCAGAGAGTAGAGGGGCAGTAGGAATTTATCTTTATCCTGATCCCAGTGGAATCATAAGAAAATCATTAATTACCTCACATCCAACGCTCAGAGGTTCTGCACAGGCCTGTGGATGAGGGTAGACAGGCCTATGGCAGGACTTGTGGCCTAGCCAGTTTCCAGTCTATAACATTCTGTAATGTTTTATTCTGTAAAAGAATAAAACCCTATAGGACTATAACAGAAATGTTTTATTAAGAAATAAAGATGGCTAAATAGCAGAGGGCCAAATGTTGAATGACAAATCAAGTTATACTGTATCTGGAAGATAGTGGGTAGCCAAAAGAAGTTCTTGATCAAGGTAGTAAAATGATAAAAGCTGTACTTTGGCATGTGATTAACAGAGTAGATAAACTGGTACATCAGATAGTAGTGATAGGCTTTTGGACAAGGAAATATTATGAGAATAAATGACAAGACCAATTACTAGTAAGAAGATTGAATTAGTCATCAAAAACCTGCCAACAAACAAAAGTCCAGGACAAGACAGCTTCACTGGTGAATTATACACAACATTTAAAGAAGAATTAATACCAATCCTGTCAAACTCTTCCAAAAAATAGAGAAAAGAAGGGAACACTTCCAAAATCATTTTATGAAGGCAGAATTACCCTGATACCAAATCCAAAAAGGAAGCCCCAAGAAAAGAAAATTACAGACCAATTTTCCTGATAAACATAGATGTGAAAATCTTCAACAAAATATTACCAAACCAAATTCAACAGCACATTTAAAGGACCATATACCATGATCAAGTGGAATTTAAGTTGTAATTTAGTTCACCGAGATCTCAATCACCTTTCTCTTCTATATCACACCAACTCATTGCGTTGATGACATTACACTGATTAGACCAAATAAGAAAGAAATAGCAGCTAGTCCAAACCTATTGGCAAGACATTTGCATATCAGAAGGTGGGAAAGAAATCCGAATAAATTCAAGGACCTCAGTGAAATTTTTAGGAGGCCAGTGCTAGAGCATGTCGACATGTCCCATCTAAGGTGAAGGATAAGTTGTTGCATCTGGCCCCTCCTACAACCATGAAAGGCACAATGCCTACTGAACCTCTTTAGATTTTGGAGGCAACATGTTCCTCAATTGGGGATGTTACTCTAGTACATTTACTGACTTACCCAAAAGCTTCCAGGGCTGAGTGGATCCTAGAACAAGAAAAGATTCTGCAACAGGCCTGGACTGCTGTGCTACTTGAGCCATATGATCCAGCACATCCAGTGGTGCTTGAAGACTAGCTGCTCTTTCTTTCTTATTTGGTCCAATCAGTATAATGTCATCAATGCCTCTCTGGGATAGCCCTGAAGGACAGTGGTGAAGGGAAATCCTCCCAGAGGGCAGAACTTTGAGCATGCGCTCAGCTGTTCACTTTGCCTAGAAGCAGAAATGGCCAGATGTGTGATTATATACTGATTCATGGGCTATGTCCAATTATTTGGCTAGAGTCAACTGCCATCTGGCCACTTTGGGCTCCTTATGCCTCTGAGTCTACAGGAAGAGAAGAAATAACTGTGCTGGATGGGGTGATTGATCCTGATTGCCAAAGGAAAATTGGACTACTACTCCACAATGAAGGTAAAGAAGAATATGTCTGGAATACAGGAGCTCCTTTAGTGCATCTCATAGTATTACTATGCCCTGTGACTAAGGTCAATGAAAAACTACAACAACCCAATCCAGGAAGGACTATTAATGGTCCCATTCAGCAATAAAGATATGGGTCACTCCATCAGGTAAGAAAACCACAATTAACTGAGGTGCTTGCTGAAGGTGAAGGGAGTACAGATTGGGTAGCAGAAGAAAGAAGTTATAAATGCCAGGTAGAACCACATGACCAGTTACAGAAATGAGGACTGTGACTGCCATGAGTATTTCCTCCTTATTCTGTTACAAGTGTGTGTTGTGTATTTGCAAATATCATTATTTTCTTTGCTATCTCTATATCATGCAACATAAAATTATTTACTTTATATCATAGTATTTAAGTATTATTAATTTTACATCACAGTACTTAAGTTATAGAATATCAGGAAGGAGAGTCAACATCACTCAATTTCTTTGCCTCCTCTCTGAGGAAGGAGTTACTATGTTTTCAGTTATATTACGTTAGGTAGAATTATGACCTTGTTATTATCCTTCTTTGGAGACTAAGTACATTTTGGAGATGTGTATAGGTGGCACGTTTACCAGGAGTGGACCTGTGAGTTAATTTTATGTGTCAACTTGACTGGGCCACAGGATGCCCAGGTATCTAGTTAAACATTTGTTCTGGATGTGTCTGTGAGGGTGATTCAAGAAGACACTGGCATTTGAATCAGTGAGTTGAGTAAAGCAGATGGCCCTCCCCAGTGTGGGTGGGCACTGTCTGACTGCTTGAGCTGAGACATTGGTCTTCTCTTACCCTTGAATGGGACTTACATCATTGGTGATCCTGGCTCTCAGGGCTTCAGACTCAGACTGGAATTTATACCAGGGTTTTCTGGATCTACAGCTTGTAGATGGTAGATTGCAGAACTACTTGAGCTCCACAATCACATAAGACAACTCCTCATAATAGATATATAATAAACATATTTGATAGATAGATGATAGATAGATAGATAGATAGATAGTTACATAGATAGAGTCTGTTTCTCTGGAGAGCCCTGGTATACTCTACTTATATATATATCACTTCTATATGTTACTTCTATACTAGTCAAAGGAAAACTGGTATAGCTATATTAATCCAAAGTAGACTTCAAAACAAAGGATACATCAGAGATAAAGAGACACTTCATGGCAATAAATGGCTCAATTCATCAAGAGGACATAATGATTCTAAAAGTTTATGTGCCTAATAACAGAGCTTCAAAATACATAAAGCAAATGAATAAATCCACACTTACAGTTGGAGATGTCAACACTCTCAATAACTGATAGAACAAGCATAAAATCACACTTAATGAATTCTGTGCACCATATCCGTAGTACTTCAGAGGGCTCCTTATTATCATACCAAACTATTTAATCCAGTAGGGCTGTAATCATCCACTTAGTTGGCTTGTCCAGTTTTACATTATGCCTGACCTCAGGAGTTTCTCTTAATACTTAGCATCTGTACAGAGAAGAGTTTCCAGACTTAGAGTTCTATTGGAGCCATTTATTAAATACTGTCATAATACACTCGTGGATTGTATAATAGTCTAATAACACATCAATGCTGAGCCTTTTGTGTTAATCACTTTGTCTTGAGGATGCCTGGGAAACTTACCTTTGATGAGAAAAATTCCATTTCACAATTATAGAAAATTCCTTGACCCCTCTGTGTTCCCAGCCGACTTGATCAGCTGATTATTACATAATGGACACTCATTCTGCAGCACATACACTTTATGCCTCAAGTCAATGCATCTCTGTCTTAAACATCACTGATGTGTTGTGTACCTAAAACCCCACCCCTGGAATTCAGTGCCAGTCTCCTCTCCTAAGGACGCGCGCAAATGGCAGCAATAACAGGACAGTTCTTTATGTTTGTCCTTTCACAGGAAATTGTCCTCAGCCTGTAAATCAAAAATAACATTTTATTGTCTTTCTTCTCCTACGCCTCTAGTCACCATCAGCCCATTTCTTCTCAAACAACGACAGCCTTTCTACACAGTCTTGTTAACCCTTGGCTTGGAAAAGCAAATTTCCTTACATGATTGATGTTTTGAGTGTAAATCTGGAGCTTTGCCTGACAGGAATAAATAAAAAGACAAATTGTAAGTGCTTTGGTTGTCACAGCAGGGATTCCTATCATGCCATCAGCTTTCCTGTCCCCGAGTGTGTGAGCTGCCTGAAAGACCAAGGTAATTGAAAGGCATGCATATACCTCTGGTTTCTCAGATATTAACGGAAATTGCCTCCTACTGTGGTTGCTTTCTGGCTCGGTGTTCTGAAAAAGAAACAGGTCATTCCATTTCTAGCACAAGTGTTGAATACACTTTAGTCCAACCAGAAGGAAAAATCTCAGTGGACTGGTAGGTAGCAAGGCAAATGTGGCTGCTCATTTCTGCTAATCCTGTACTAAAAATGATTCTCTCTCTCTCTCTTTCATTTCTTTTCTCTTGTCCATTCCCACCCCTCTCCTACCTCAGAAAAAGAACAGGTACACTTGAACACCTACTTCATTTTGTACCCAAAGTACATAGCATTTTAGTTTATCTTCAAGTTTATGATGACCACTTCCACTAGCTATTAGAAATAATCTAAATGCCAGGGCACCTGGGTGGCTCAGTTAACTAAGCATCTGATTTTGGCTCAGGTCATGATCTTGTGGTTCATGATTTCCGGCCCTGTGTCGGACTCTCTCCTGTCATCACCTAGCCAGCTTCGGATCCACTGCCCCCCCCTCTCTCTCTGCCCCTCTCCCCTCATATTCTCTCTCTCTCTCTCTCTCTCTCTCTCCCTGCCTCCCTCTCTCTCTCTCTCCCTCAAAAATGAACATTTTATTTATTTATTTAAAAAAAAATTTTTTAACGTTTATTTATTTTTGAGACAGAGAGAGACAGAGCATGAATGGTGGAGGGTCAGAGAGAGGGAGACACAGAATCTGAAACAGGCTCCAGGCTCTGAGCTGTCAGCACAGAGCCTGATGCGGGACTTGAACTCACGGACCGCGAGATCATGACCTGAGCTGAAGTCGGCCGCTTAACCGACTGAGCCACCCAGGCGCCCCAAAAATGAACATTTTTTTACAAAATGAAATAACCCAAATGCTTATGGTGGGTTAGTGAGTGTGTGGGAATAAGAAATTTTGGTATCCACAGAGAGAAAATATAGAACAGATGATAAGCTATGGGGTTCAAAAGTATTCCTTAATACACATATTTATCTTAACCCAAAGGTAAAGGCACATAACAACCTGTTTTAGGGAATGCTGGGTACACCATCTGCCCAGCACCTGCAGCTCAAAGTGACTACTTCACAACAGAATGGGATCACAATTCTCACATGAAGCTGAGATTAGTCATGACCTTCCCAGCTGAAGGGGAGCCCTCGACCCAATTAACCAGTTAGCTGGCCAGTTGCCAGGTAACTCAGAGGTCCGGGGTGCATTTGTCAGATACTTCTGCTTGCCACCCCACACTCCCAGTACCCCGCACCTGAGTATAAGAACCTTCCTCTGTTTCAGGAGATTACAAGTGTCCCAGATTGTTGGTGGAAGGGAGGGAGGTTATATGCAGAGCAGTCTGGACGAGGTTCACTAAATCTCAGGGCATTGACAAGCAGCACTTCCATTTGGTCAGTTATTAGGAAATGTCACAAGAAGACACTCTCCAATGTGATCAGATCTTCCAAAGCAGCTTCTCTGCCTGGGTGACTTGCTGTGTCCACTTAAATTGTGAGTGATGACGTGGAGGATGAGGCTTGGCTCCCATGTACCTCGCTGAGGCTAGGGATGGTTAATGCACCTGCCAATTCCCTCCTCTTCTTCTGTCCCCCACTAGGTCCAGAGGCTTTAATGCCAGCACTTTCTGCCTTCTCCTCCAAGGCTATAGCCCTCTCTAACCCACATGACCCTCACCTGGTCCGAGGCAGCGGGAAGGGCAAACGGGAGGAATTCTCACACTCCCTCTCTTCTCTTTGCAGTCAATTTTCATGGCATAAACAGTCCTCCTAGCTTTCCCCCGAGCCTTCTATTTAGATGTTCAAGAGCTTATTTTCAAGTTTCAAAACGCTTTAAAAGACTTCTTGTTGAAAGTTACTTTCTCCTTGCAGATTCACTGCAATGATCCTAATTCTCTTATAAGCAATCATGAACATCTCTAACTAGAAGAAAGGTTGAGTGTAAGAATGTTCAGAAAAGAAAGAAAGTACAAAATTTAATACTTCAAGATGGCATCTGTCTACCTCATTTCTGCTCCCCCCTTCTCCACCAGCTATTCACTAACCCCTTACTTCTCCTTCACTAAGTCTGTGAAACTTCTTTCTCAAACCTTAGTTGTCAAATCTGCTAATTTCTTTGCTTCAGACCTCATTTGACCTCTCCTATAGCATTTGATAATGTTTACCATATCCTCTGTATCAATTAGGAAGGGAGGGTGGTAGAGTACAAGTAGTAGAAATTTAACCCTATACTAGCTTAAGACAAAGGGAGAAGTTATTGAAAGGATACTGATCTCTTCCTCCCAAATAAATTACTTGTTCAACTTGGTTTTTGGATCTGCATCTGGGCCTGCAATTTCAAATCTGTTCCCCTACCCAGGGTAGAAATTAACTCAATTAAGCATTTCTGAACATTATTGTTTTCAATCTATTTAAACCTGCCTCCTTATAACTTCCATATATTCTATCTGACTCTTCACTCAAGGGACAATGTGGTATATAAAGCTAGACCTGGATCTTACGTGGATTTCAAGTAGGAACACATTGAGACAGCCATTGTGGAAAACAGTATGGAGGTTCCTCAAAAAGTTATAAATAAAACTACCATGGGATCTAGTAATTCCACTTCCGAGCAAATATCCAGAGGAATTGAAATCAGGATCCCAAAGAGGTAGCTGCACTCCCATGTTCATTGCAGCATTATTCCCAACAGCCAAGATACAGAAACAACCTAAGTGATCATCCAGGGATGAATGAATAACAAAAATGTGGTACATTTTCCATACACACAATGGAATATTATTCAGCCTTTCAAAAGGAAGGAAATCCTGCCATTTACAACAATGTGGACACTACCCTAAATGAAACAAACCAAACAAAGAAAGAAATAGTAGATGATCTCATGTATAGGTATGATCTAAAATATTCAAGGGACGCCTGGGTAGCTCAGTTGGTTGAGTGTCTGACTCTCGATTTTGGCTCAGACCATGATCCCAAGGTCATGGGATTGAGCCCCACGTAGGGCTCTGGACTGAGTGTGGAGACTGTTTAGGATTCTCTCTCTCCCTCTCTCTCTCTCTCTCTCTCTCGCCTCTCCCCCCTCGTCTCTGTCAAATAAATAAGTAATAAAATAAAAGTCAAATTCATAAAGCAGAGTGTAGAATGGTGGCTGCCAGGGGCTGAGGAGAAGGGCATTCGGGGATGTGATGCTTAAAGAGTGCCAAGGTTGGGGCACCTGGGTGGCGCAGTCGGTTAAGCGTCCGACTTCAGCCAGGTCACGATCTCGCGGTCCGTGAGTTCGAGCCCCGCGTCAGGCTCTGGGCTGATGGCTCAGAGCCTGGAGCCTGCTTCTGATTCTGTGTCTCCCTCTCTCTCTGACCCTCCCCCGGTCATGCTCTGTCTCTCTCTGTCTCAAAAATAAATTTAAAAAAGTTAAAAAAATTTAAAAAAAAAAAAAAAAAAAAGAGTGCCAAGGTTTAGTTATGCAAGATGAATAAGTTCTGGAGATCCACTACATAGCATTGCTATAGTGCCTATAGCTAACAATCCTTTCACATATACTTAAGATTTTCTAAGAAGAAAGATCTTAGGTGACATTTTTAATAAAAATAAGTGAGAAATAAGAATAAATAAGAAATAAGAAAGATAATAAGAGAGGTGGGAGAAAACTTTGGGAGATGATGAATAGGTTTAATGGTCTTGATTGGTATATACTTATCCCCAGACTCATCCAGTTGTACACATTAAATCAGTACAGCTTTTTACATGTCAATCATACCTCAATAAAGTAGTTTAAAGAATAAAAATATATTTAAAAAGAACACATTAGCCATTCTTCATGGGAAGATTCTTTAAAATTAAGCATGATACAGATCAAAAAATTCCAAAGGATAGTATCTTTAATGAGATTTTAATCACTGTCATTTTAACTAAGGTTTTGCTGAAATGTCTTTATCAGTATCAGAAAAGTACACAGATATTATTTGTATATAAAAGCATATTTTAAATTCCATTTAAGCCCACTCATGTCATCTCCCACAGCTACTTTTTTGTTTTGATGAAAGATGAATAAGGAATAAATAGAAGGCCAATGTCTCACACTGATGTACCTGTATGGCCCTCTGAAAAATCCAAGCATGTATTCACATTAGAGAAAACTATTCTGTCAAATATATGATCACTCAACAGCCCAGGCATGAACCGATGTTTCCTACAGAAGAAAAGAGAGAAAGTGGGCAAATTACAGTCGTCGTGTTTGACACACACTAAAGAAAAGCCCCAAAGAGAAGACGGGATTGTGTTTGTTGTTCGACAAGAAGGCAGAAGGTACCACAATAACTCGGTTCTGAAATTTCAGCGGTTCCATTTGCCAGTAAGATTTAAGGATCCTTACATGTGGTACTGGAGTCCACAGGGCCAGGCGAGAGATTACTCCTTGGGATGGATATTTGTATCTGTCTTTTTCCATTTAAGGTCCCGTTTGCATTCAGTTTCACAGAGAGAAGCCAACCTCTCTAATCTCACCGTTTTCCTAATCCTTTTGTACAGTATTTCCGGCCCATGGGTGGAGTCCATCATACTTAAAAGAATCATAGGGCTGAAGGGAGTATTCCAGGTTCTCCGGTCTAATCCTCTCATTTTCAGATCAAAAAGTCAAGGTCCAGGCGTGTCAGCAATTTGTCCAGGAACACACAGCTCATGCAAAGGTTCGTGCGTGCTGTTCATCCTGACTGGCATTTTAAATAGGAAGAACAGGAGCATCTCGGTTCGGGTTTGGCAGAACGCAGGTTGGTGCTTCTACTGGGGGCTGGCAGTTGGGAGAAGTGACCGTATGCACGTTTTACCTCAGCCACGGCAGCTGCGGGATTCGGAACCAGCCAAGGGCCACGGGAGCCTACGGGGTCCCCGCTCCACAGGGCCGCGTGCTGGTGACCGTGACGCCCTGCCCTCGGCACCTGAGCGCGCCGGCCGCACACTCGGTCATTGTCTGCTCCACACCGTTCACTTCCACGCAGACGCTAAGGCCGCCTTCCTCGCACTCCGATGCTTGTCTGCAGACACATTTGCTGCTCTGGGCTGGAAAAAAGAGCAGCAGAGCCTTAATGGCACATGGAGGAGGTGGGAGAGTGAAGTCACATTACCTCCAAAGTCCCGATGCCCTGCGGAGATCTCTCCAAGCTCCTGCCTGGAGGCATCAACTGACGGCCCTGGGAGAGGGGGAGGGCCAGGGAAGTCCAGCATTGGGCTCCACTCAGCATGAGGAGGGTTCTAGGCTGGCGCCAGGCCGCCGGGGGAGGGGGGGAGGGGTGCATGGGCCAGCCCTCTCCAAACCAGGGGCACTCCTTCTCTCTCTTCCTCCTCTGGGCTGCTGGCTAGGGGAGCCAGAAGCTGAGTAAGCCCTCAACCCCTGACCAGATAAGGAGACCTCAACAAAGACCAAGTTGACTCAAGGCTCAAACAGAGACAAAGAAAAGAATTCAACTTACTTTAAGAGAGAGGGCATAAAACACAGAAGACCACATATAGGGTGCGGGGACAGTGTGGGGGGGGGGAGCGGAGAACAAGTCTGGGGCGCCTGGGTGGGCTTAAGTGCCAACTTCGGCTCAGGTCATGATTTCACAGTTCCTGAGTACAAGCCCTGCATTGGCTCTGTGCTGACAGCTCAGAGCCTGGAACCTGCTTCAGATTCTGTGTCTCCCTCTCTCTCTGCCCCTCCCCTGCTCACAGTCTGTCTGTCTCTCTCTCAAAAATAAACATTAAAGAAAATTAAAAAAAAAAAAAAAAAAGCCAGAAATGAGTTGGGGGAGAATTCACAGTGTGCGCTTAGGTGTCAGGCTGGAATGCACCAGCCAGGTGTCTCCAAAAGGAGTGACAAGCTCACTGGTGACCGGCGATCCTAACCCAACCCAATGGTTTAGAGTTCAGTATGTCATCGCCTGGGTGGCCAACAGTCCAGGAGCGAGAGAGCAGGGGCCCGGCTGGCACAGGCCATGGGGAGGACCTGAGTTGCTGGCAGAGATCTCACAGATCACATAGTCCGGCTCCCAAATTTACAGATGGGGAAACTGAGGCAGTGACTTGGCTGCAGCCAGCCAGGCTTTCCCCCTTGATAATATACCTGAAACTGTGGGAGGTAGGCCATGCCAGGGGTGCTGTTCAAGATCACTGTAAGTGCTATATGGACACAGTTGACCAGCCAATCTTGAACCACAACTTGAAAGAGTAACTCCTTTTTTTATTCTCTTCAAATTCTTTTTATTACTTCTAGGAGAAAGTGTCACCTTGGCACTGATATGCTTTTAACACTCCCTAACACTTGCTGAACTCCCTTTATCCCAAAGAAGCAGCATCCCTCAAGCTGCCAGCAGCATCTGGCTAGAATCTACAACCTTATTCTGTTTCATATGTATTTTTGTGGTCATCTAATATTTATGGCAAGTGATGCTTCTTTTTAAGAAATTATAAAATTTCCTTTTTTAAAAAAGTTATTTTTATGTGAGTCCATTTTTTAAAATGTTTTTAATGTTTACTTATTTTTGAGAGGGGTGGGGAGGGGCAGAGAGAGAGGGAGACACAGAATCTGAAGCAGGATCCAGGTTCTGAGCTGTCTGCAGAGAGCCCAATGTGGGGCTCGAACTCACAAACTGTGAGATCATGACCTGAGCTGAAGTCAGACTCTTAACTGACTGAGCCACCCAGGCACCCCTGTGAGTCTATTTTTTTTTAATGAGTTCATTATATGGATAATAGGAGGACAGAGCAAAAATCATGTAGGTGGAATGAGAATCACCAGTGTTTGGGAGGACATTCAAACCATCAAGAATGTCTCCTTGTCTTCTTAGATACTTGACCTACCCCATTCCCCAAGGAGGACTGTGGATAAGGACAGTTCACTCTCAAACCAGCCTGAGACTTTCATGTCCTCAGGGATCTGCTTGGATCTGCTGCTAAACTAGAAACTACCATTTAAAAGGCCTCAGTACTGGGGCGCCTGGGTGGCTCAGTCGATTGAGCCTCCGACTTCAGCTCAGGTCATGATCTCACAGCTCGTTGAGTTCGAGCCCTGCATTGGGCTCTGTGCTGACAGCTCGGAGCCTGGAGCCTGCTTTGGATTCTTTGTCTCCCTCTCTCTCTGCCCCTAACCCACTCACAGTCTGTCTCTGTCTCTCTCAAAAATAAATAAACATTTAAAAATAAAATAAAATAAAATAAAATAAAATAAAATAAAATAAAAGACCTCAGTACTACTACCTTAGCACTGTTATAGTTACAAATACACAATGCCCCTTACCATCGCATTTTCCCCAGAGCGGACAGGCACCACAGGCTTTCTGGGCTGGGACAGGCAGAGTGCAGCTCTCCCTATCAGCAAGAGTGTAATTTCTACCTTGACAGTGGAGAACGTGCAGCTTGCAAACTGTCAGAGGCAGTATCCTTTTGCTTTTCTCATCTCGCGCACATACATCTAAGGAGGATCTGAAACAAATTTTTTAAATTACATTATTTAGAAGACTTTCCTTCGTACAAGTGGAGGATGTGAAGTGAAAGGCGAGGCTGGGAGCTCAGTGCCTCAGATGTCACCACCCACAGGAAAAAGATGGAGCAAACACTCAAATCTCCTTCATCGCTGGGGCTCACCCTCCTCAGATCTTCGAGATGAACAAATTTTGCTCTGTATTTGCTCCCAATTTTTACAAGCTGAGATATCTAGTGTTGATCTTGTTTCATCTAGAGCAGATCAGATACAGCAACTTAGAAGAGAAGGCAAGGTCTGCTGGGGACACGGGTGGGTTGACAAGCAGGAAGGAGACAGAAAATCAGCAAAGATCACACATTCAGAGATGGCAGTCCTGTGGGACCATTGAAGGCAGGAGAAGTTAGCTCCTCCCAGTCCGGTAGCCTGGAGAGTTCCTGTCCATAACACGGCATCGTGCAACACTTCATGACCGATGCCTCAAGGGAAGATGAAACTGTATTTTTCAATAGGATTTTTTAAAGTATCTATGTTTACAAAATAGTTTAGAAATAGTTCTAGAAAAATTATTACTTTTTTTCCTTAAGCATTGGTACTCAAATGGTGAGATTCAGCTTTGTAGAAATGTCACTAATAAAAACAAGGACATTTCTGAATGTTGATGGATAAGGAAAGCGTTACTGTAGTGAAACCTTAGACGACAAAGTATTTTTGTATAGTAGACAGAGTCTATATTTATTTTTATATATGTTTAGCTCTCATACTTTCTTCAATGGCCAAGAGCTAAATTTACTTGGAGTTGTTTACATCACAAAAACAAATCCTTATATCTTTCTTTTATCTGTTTATTTAAAGCTTAAATCGAACTACTCAGAACAGCTTGAAGGGCAGAGACCTTGTAAAGCCACCTGGTTATCAGTATCTGATAGAAAGCTCACACCAAGTCTCTAAACAGCAGGCTGCAGATAAACTAAATGAATCAGAGAAGTTGGAAAGAGGATGAAAGTGAATCAAAGTCAACAATGATTAATAAAAAATAACACCACAGTCAGAATATTCTGGGCTGACCACCACTGCCATTTACACTATTTAGCTATATTTTTTTCTCACAAGAAGTTACATCTTATAAGATGCCACCAGAATCACCATTACTCCCTGTGAGTGTTCAAGGAGTTGGATATGTGTTTTGACGACAATAATAATTAAAAGCCAAGTATAGTTGATCCGTGAGCAACATTGGTTTTAACTGCATGCGTGGGTCCACTTATACATGGATTTTTTTTTAATGTTTATTTATTTATGTAGAAAGTGCGCACGCACTCAAGCAAGGGAGGAGCAGGGAGAGAGGGAGAGAGAGAATCCCCAGCAGGCTCTCGAAGTAGAACTCAGTCCCATGAACTGCAAGATCATGACCTGAACTGAAACCAAGAATTGAACGCTCAACCTACTGAGCCGCCCAGGTGCCCCTGGGTTTTTTGGATATAGTATAGTACTATAAATGTATTTTCTCTTCCTTATGATTTTCTTAATAGCATTTTCTTCTCTCTAGTTACTTTATTATAATAATACAATAAATAATACATATAACATACAAAATATTTATGTTATTGGTAACATAACATATTGGTAACAGTCAACAGTAGGCTCTCAGTAGTTAAGTTTTGGAGAAATCAAAAGTTATATATGGATTTTTGGCTATGCGAGGGGATTAGCACCCCTGACCCCCCATGTTGTTCAAGGGCCAACTGTAACTGGTCAGTAAATTTATGTTTTGATTCTTAGCCTTAAAGATGACCAATAAACGTCTTAGCCTAGATATCTCCCATTTGTGTCTCCAGATTGGTTCTGCACTCTTCCCCCCTGCTGCCAGGAAGGCTGAAACTATGAGCTATATCCATAGACTTCCTTGTCCTCTAGCTTCAGGTGAATTTGAGGAATGGCAGGAGATTTAAGGGATGTTTACTGCCCTGGCTCACTCCAGGGCAGTCTCTGAGGTCCCTAAAATGAGGGACTCCACTCTTCCTTGGCTGCCATCTGTACAGAATCTTCCTCTGTCTCCAGCTTTGCATAAAAGCTCTTCCTGTGGAGCACCTCTTCCTGTGAGCCCCTGACTCTTGATCTCAGCTCGGGTCATGGTCTTGCTGTTCCTTGGGTTTGAGCCCCACAATGGGCTCTGCAGTATCAGTGCTTGGGATTCTCTCTCTCTCTCTCTCTTAAAATAAATAAATAAATAAATAAATAAATAAATAAATAAATAAAACAATAAAACTTAAAAAAAAAAAGCTCCTCTTGTCACTCTGCAGGCCTGGGGGCATGGATTTGTACCCTGGTTGTTTGCAGTCTGGGAGTACTGCCTTGTGGGAGTACTGCCAGTTTCTTTCTCTGCCCACACTTCTGTAAACAGTCCCCCTAGGAAACCTCCTCTTGTCTTAATGCAATCATACAATCTGTCCAACTAGGACCATAACATAGACATCTAGTACCTACTTCAGATATCCACCCATGGTGGAGTGATTTCAAGTTGGGTGGAATTCTCGTAATGCACATCTAGAGACACGGATATTTCAGAAACCAGTATCTCTATTGGTACTGCATTAAGAGTGTATCTTTGGACAGCTGGGAGGCTCAGTTGGTTAAGCATGGACTCTTGGTTTCAGCTCAGGTCATGATCTCACGGTTTCATGAGTTCCAGCCCTGCATTGGGCTCTGTGCTGACAGCACAGAGCCTGCTTGGGATTCTCTCTCTGCCTCTCTCTCTGCCCCTCCCCTTTTCGTGCTGTCTCTGTCTCTCTCAAAATAAAGAAATAAACTTTTTTTTAAAAAGTGTATCTTTCAAGGGAATTTCAATCCTAATCTTTGTAAGCTCTAAATCCTCAAGTTTTCATGTTGCCCCATTTTATGTAGAAAACTAGCAGTGCCCAAGTCCTTCAGCCTTTCTCTAGACACAGTAGAACACTGCTTAACACCACTGGTGTCAGCCCCAGAGACCCAGGCAAATAACAGACAGCAGATGGGCCAGATTAAAATGCAAGCAAAAATCTTTAACCCTTGGTAAGCAACACCCTAGATCAAACAGAGACACTAGCATCTACCAAAACATTTTTTATCTTGAATAAAACAAACCAGAGAGAGGTGAGCAAAGACAGAGCTTACCCACATTCATAAGGCATTTTACAAACACATCTTGAATTCTTCAGTTTCTCCCAGGGCTGACATTCAGGCACTGCCAGGGTTAAAGTGGTTTCTAAAAAAAAAAAAAAAAAGGATAAGGGAGATGCAATCATTAGAAGAGCTTCTTTGTGGTAAACAAACTATTATTTTAATTGTTGAACCAGGTTCTGTAATATTCTCAACTGCTACAAATTTGTACAGTTAAAAAAAAAAGCTGTAAAGCATTTTACAAACAACAGTGTTCCTAGGAGAAGCCTACAAATAATTTCAATGCTACCATATCTTGAGCATTTACTACCGTGGGAACAGTGGCTGTTGTGATATTTAATCCCCCTTAACAAATGCCCACTTCAGAGTTAAAGAAATTAAGGGTCAGAAAAGTTAAGAAACTAGTGCTAGTTCACACATTTAACAAATTGGTCAAGCCAGGATTTAAGTCCATGTTTGTCTGAATTCAAGGCCAGTGGAGCAGGCTCCCTTTCATCAGGCAGTCGGTGCTTATAAACTGTTTGTTGTTTGGACTGCATGTTGCCCCCTCTGTCTATAGTGGGGCAGAAAGCACCGTAATGTGATCTCCACATGGAGAACTCCCTGGTACCCCAAGATCTGTTAACAACCTCTCACATGTAAGTGTCTAATTGGTCTCCTTTCAACGGTGAGTAAATATCTAGAGGTACTTACATTAATTATACCTTTTCCATTGCTTTGTGTTTTCTACAAATGGATCAAAAGTCAACCATCATTCCAACTTTGACAGGAAAACACCTTAGGCCAGCTTACAAGAGCTTAATTTAACTGTCGTCTCCTCAGCTATACCTGATTACAAGGTGACTAACCTAAAACATCCTGTTATTCCCACCGCCTTCCTGCTTCATGACAATGGAATTCAATGGTATATATACTTTCCCATCATAAAACTAGTTCTCTGTTGGATATATTTATAAAGGTAGTTTATCTGAAAAGCATATTTTTATGGATGCACAAACTATGCAATACTTCCTCACTTTGGAAAACCTAAGAGCTTTAGATAAGACAGTAAAATCTCGGGGACAATTCGTAACTTGTAAAAATGGTAATAATATGAACTGTAGCCTGCCAGGTTCAGCAATGTGTATAATAAGTACTCATTCTTTAAATACTCCCCTTTATAATAGTAGTATTCTAAATGCAATGTAGTATCCTGAATTGGATCCTAGACCATTAAAACAACATCAGTGAAGGGGTGCCTCAGTGGCTCAGCTGGTTAAGCATCCGACTCTTGGTTTTATCTCAGGTCATGATCTCACAGTTTGTGGGTTCAAGTCCCACAGTGGGCTGTGTGCAGACAGCACTGAGTCTGCTTGGGATTCTCTGTCTCTCCCTCTTTCTCTCTCTGCCCCTCCCTCACTTGTGCTTTCTCTCTCTCTCAAAATAAATAAACATTAAAAAAAAAAGACATTCGTGGAAAAACTGGTGATATATAAATAAAGTCTGTAGTTTAGTCAATAGTATTGCACTAATATTAATGTCTTAGTCAACTCACTAAATTATGTCAAGTTATATAAGATGTTAATATTATGAGAACATGGTAAAGGGCATATAGAAACTCTATTTGCAACTTTTCCGAAATCTAAAATTATTCCAAAATAAAATGTTTTTTAAGGTGGTGTTATCTAGATCAGTGCTTCTCAAGCAGGGGCAATTTGGCAATGTCTAAATATCTTACAATGCACAAGACAGACTCCCACAACAAAGAGCTCCCGGGCCCAAACTTCCAATAGTGTTGGGGTTAAGAAAAGTCTAATCTAAATGTACCAAAACTAAAGTTCTATGATAAAGCCATGCAAATGAGCTCTTCAGTGTGCCTAGACGTTTATTTGCTAGAGATGAGGGGAGGGGGGGTGGGGAATGGAAGAAGGTGGCCAAAGAGTACAAAATTCCAGTTATAAGAGAGATGAGTATTGGGGATGTAATGTGGTTGATGCTGCTCGATGATATACAGGTAGAGTGTTGGAAGAGTGGATCATAAGAGTTCTCATCACAAGGAGAAATTTGCTTTTTTTCTTTTTTTTTTTTTAACGTTTATTTATTTTTGAGAGACAGAGAGAGACAGAGCATGAGCAGGGGAGGGGCAAAGAGAGAGAGGGAGACACAGACTCTGAAGCAGGCTCCAGGCTCTGAGCTGTCAGCACAAAGCCTAACATGGGGCTCGAACTCATGAACCATGAGATCATGACTTAAGCAAAGTCGGACGCTTAACCGACTGAGCCATTCCAGCACCCCTCTTTTTTTTTTTAATTGTGCTTTTGTGAGACGATGGATGTTAAGCAGACCTACCGTGGTCATCATTTCACAGTAGATGGAAATCAAACCATCATGCTGTATACCTTGAACTTCTACAGTGATGTATGTCAATTATTTCTCAATAAAACTGGAAATGATATTTTTTAAAAGTTTATTTGTTAATCATTCATAAGAATGACAGTTTAGATTTTAAATATTTTCCAGAAGTTATTACAATTTCTTTATGAAAAATCACGGGTAGAATCAGCTAGACTGAAGACCTTTGCGTTTAAGAACACAGCTTTCTTAACTTCCTATATCTTTATGTCAAAACTACATACTGATGGAGGGAGGGACAAATCAGTGGTTAGTGTTTAATGAGCACAGGGTTTCAGTTGGGAAGATGAGAAAGTGCTGGAGATGGATGGTGATGTTGGTTGCACAATAATGGGAATGCACTTAATGCATTGAACTGTACATTTAAAAATAGCTAAAATGGTAAATTTTATGTTATGTTTATTTTACCACCACAATAAAAAAAAAGACTAAATACCGATACATCAGGTATTGAAAAAGCTCAACCTCAGAGGCTGACAAACCTGGAGTTTGTTATTTGTGATAGACATATTTTAAGGGTAGTTACTATTAATATTCATCATGACTTCTGAAAAACACACAGGCCTGAAAAATACCCTTAATTAAAACTTTAATAGAATTTGCTACTGCGTAGGAGAAAATACATACTGAATTGTGCTACAAAACGAATGAAGGAGACATTTTAGAAAGATAAGTATATAATATCTCATTCGGAATAAAAGAGCAACCTCATCAAGTGTACATTGTTCTCTTTAATTTTAGAATTCCTGGTACAGGTCCATAACTTCAAACATGCCTGATAAATTCCTATTTATGCTTCAGCACAGTAAAAAACAAAGCACTTGTCCCTGCTCTGGACCTCTGACTGCTAACGAGCACGTGGGAACCAGCACAGCAGGCACACCATTGGCCATGCTGCCCTCCTGTTTTCTGTCATCAGCATCTATGTTTCATACCACAGCCCATGCCCACCATCAGCCACAGACGGCTCTGTGCAGCCTGCCCTCTCTTAAGTTGTGACCATCTGATCCATCTGATGGTATCACTCATGAAATCTAGTACTTCATACTCACTGTAAAAGGCAAACTTCAGCATTGAATTAAATAAAAGTCATACACTGGAGGGGCGCCTGGGTGGCTCAATCGGTTAAGCGTGCAACTTCGGCTTTGGTCATGATCTCACGGTTTGTGAGTTCAAGCCCCACGTCGGGCTCTGTGCTGACAGCTCAGAACCTGGAGCCTGCTTCAGATTCTGTGTCTTCCCCTCTCTGCCCCTCCCAAGCTCATGCTCTCTCTCTCAATAATAAATAAACGTTAAAAAAACTAATAAAAAATAAAGTCATACACTAAAAAAATAAGAATACCATACAAAATTGAATGCAAGTGAGTTTTCCTTCTTTCCTGTTTTTTAATTGTCACAAACATATTTTCTATTTATTTAAAAAAATTAAGTAAAGAAGAAATAGGAGGTTATTTAAAAAATAAATCCATCCCACCTTAAATATCTCTAAAAAGAAATAGTTTGGCTTTTTAAATCTCTTCTTACCATAGCTTCTTTAAAGACCATTTTAATTTGCCTGATGTTCAAAATACTGGATTTTTGGATTTCCACTCTTAAAAACGGCTTCACAAGCCACAACACTTTGCTTTAAATAACTTCTGCTCTGCAGTGTTAAATGTAAATGCTTTTAAGTTTTCTATTTCAATAATGCCAATAAACCCTCTGAAAACCCAGAAAGAAAACATACAGAAGGTTTTTAAACTCGGTACTTAATAAAAGTACATTTAAAAAATCAGGAAAAAAGCCAGAAATCATCCTTTGAAAATCCTTTATTTTCTTGGCACCAAAACAGATACCCAAAGCTAATCTTTGATAAGGATTTAAGTTAGTTTCAGAACCACAGGGCTCTTCTTGCTTTTCCTTGCTTTCCATGAATCTATCTATGCCACATGAAACAAAGTCTGTTACCCCATCTATGAGCCGACCTTCTTGTAGGGGGACAAGGACAGAGGGAATAACTCACAGTTATGGCCATCCAGTGCCATAAAGGACCGCCACAAGGACCCTCACTCACCTGAGTGCAGGTGTCCTTGGACAGACCTACAAGCTACTCACCTTTCTGCACACACTGAACATTCTTCATATCAGGACTCCACTTAAGGCTGGATCCACAGAGAAATGTTGAAGGACCTTTTAAGGACATATCACCCGAACAGGAAATGGTCACTTTCTCACCAATTGCATAGAAAGGTTTGTGGGGATGACTCTGTATGCCATCCATCAAGGCAGGTAGAACACAGGCAATTTCTAAAGATAGAAGAAAACAGAATACAAAGGTCATTGCTTTCCTAAGCCATCTTTTTTTTTAAAAAGACAACTTCGAATAGTGTTAATACACATGCTCTTCTTTTTCACATTAGAGGACAAAGAGGAAGAGGTAAGTTCACTCCTAGGATGCCCTGAAAGACATGTCCCACAGTGCCCGGCATGTAATTGACCAATAAAAGGCTGAAGACCAAAACAGTTCCCATCCTCCACTCCTGCCCTCAAAACAATGTGACAACACAAAATGAATCAGCCTTACAAACAGAGACCTAAAAAGCCCAGGCTGCTGTCAAAACTAAACTTTTCATAGCTGCCACTTATCTCTCTGGTCTGATGAAGTCCCACCAGAATTTTCCCAAGGAAATTTGCATATTGTTTGCATACCATTAGCATATACCCAATTAGATATTTTTATTATTTGAAAGTTTTAAAGAACCACCTTTAACCTTGAAACCATACAAGTATTAAATGTTCTTTGGTTTTCCATCTCTAGTCTTTCTCAGTTACACTCATTACCTCAAATCTTCTGCTTGAGAAAACAGCAAAGAGAAAAAAGAGAAACATGTATACTTATGGGAAGCAAATCAGAATTCATGATTTGAAAAAAAAAAAATTGGCAATCTCTCTAATGGACTTCGGACAACATTCTGCAAAATACTGCTCTGTTTCTGTACCATTTCCATCAGAAATTCCATTCACTCATTAATTCAAAAACAGCATCTATGGAGTGCCTATATTTAACGAAGTATGTTGTATGCTGCTAGGGATTTAACAAGATACAAGTTACATATCCTGCCTTCATAAAGCTAATAATCTAGCATCAGATTTGTTTGTTTCTGGCCATGATGCAATCACTGGCTTCACAATCATGCTCCCACAAAGACAAATAGAAAAGATATACAAAAGTAAAGGAAAAAGTACTTCCAAAAGCATCAGAGAGATACCAAGGTCATGAAAATTTGAAGGTACAAGATTCTAGGGAGAAGTCTAAAGGGGTGATTACAACATTTGGTAATGCCTTTCTCCTTGAGGTATTTGTTAAGTTTGAAAAAAAATGCTTAAAGGCTGCTAAACTAAGGAGGAACTACAGCTCGTGGCTGAAAAGCTGAGTAGAGTTTTTAGCAGTCTAATAGGGCTAGGGGACAAAGAGGTAGAGTCCAGTCCTGTCACAAAGGAGGGACCTAGGAAGATATCTCAGACCTTCCACTGGGATCCCTTAATGGTTATACCCTAGGAATAAAGGTAAACCGGACATAAAACAGCCTTACTGTTTGCAGGAAACAAAATCAAGTATTTTCTAGAGGAAGAGAACGTCATCCAAAACCTCAGACTATTCCATTATTTTTTCACACATAAAGTCTGGCATTTAATCAAAACAGGAATGACATTTAAAAGGAAAAGAATTCACCAAAACCCCAAAAAAGACAATAGAAACAGACCCCCAGTAGGTCCAGAGAATGGGATTAACAGCCATAGACCCTGAAATAACTGTGATTTACATGTTGGGAAAAAATTAAATGACAAGGCACAGAATTTCAATGGAGAAAAGGAAAGTATAGAAAAGTGGACAAATGAAATATCTAGAATTGGAAAATGAAATTAAGAACTCAACAGAGTTCTTAAAAGCAAATTATATACAAGTGTACAGAGAATTAATAAACTGGAAGTTAGATCAATTAAAAAATATTTAGGATGAAACAGAGAGAAGAAAAAAATTATGTAAAACAAAATAATGTAGTAATACATACAATCTAAAAAAATATATCATTTGTGTCTTGTGAGGAAAAATGGGCAAGAATTGGACAGAGGCAATAATTGAGGACACAATGGCGAAGAAGCTCCTGAAATTGACAAAAGACATAAAAGCACAGATTCAAGAAGTGCTTCAAATATTAACCAGGATAGAGACAAAGAAAATCACACCTCGGCACATCACTGTGGAGGTGCTTCTGAAACCCAAAGACCAGAAAAAAAGAGAAATTCTCAAAAGTGTCCAGACATAAGATTTCCAAACCAGAAGTGGTATGACTAAGAGTGAATGTCTCACTAGAATAAAATCTTTAAAGAGCTTAAATAAAATAACTGCTAACCTAGAATTCCTTACCCATAAAAACATCCTTCAAAAATGAAGATAAAACAAAGACATTTTAAGATGAACAAAGACTGGGTCAACTTCTTATCAGCAGATTCACAATAAAGGGAAAAAAAAATCTCTTCAAGCAAAAGCATCTTAATAAACGTTTCAAAGAACCAACTTTTGGCTTTGTTACTGTAAGCTAGAAAATGTTTATATTCTATTTCAGTAATTTCTGCTCAAGGACTCCAGGCGAGAGAGACAGAGAGACAGATAGAGACAGAAACAAAGAGGAAGAGAGGAGGTCCTACAAATAAGAAAAAGACAAACCAACAGAAAAGGGGAGCTAAAGATTGGACAGTCACTTCACCAAAGAGGATATGCAAATGGCAAATAAACATGAAAACAGGCATCATAACATAGTCACCAGGAAAAATATAAATTGAAAAGTCAAAATTAAAAAATAAGATATTGCTACACACTCATCAGTATAGCTAAAATTTTTTAAAGATTGTTGATATCAAGTGTTGATAAGGATACAGAGCAATCTTGGCTTCTCAGATCCTGGTAGGGATGTAAATTAGTACAACCATTTGGGAGTCTGGTAGCATCTAAGTCTAAATGTATGTACATCGTATGACTCAGAGACTTTATTCAAAGGTATATACCCAAGAGGAAAAAGATGTTCACGTGTACATTAGGCTTTTCTCCATGGCCTAGACCAACTGATATAGCAAAAAATGTATCTCTACAGCTCTATCCATCTGCTGAACCAACTAATACTGCAGGACAATCAAGGAAGTACACTGATTTGGTCACATCCCTAGAAATTGAACTATATGGGATGTTCTGAAGGTCTTAACCAGAATGGAGCTCCCTGGCCTATTCGAATTTGCACCAGAAACGTTAAAATTGCAGTGAAATGTGCCTCGCCTAACAGAAGCACTATCAACTAGAGACTGCTGAGGGCTTTTTCAAGACACAGCTGAAACTTGAACAGGAGCATATGAGCTTCTCAGGAAAGGAGTGTCAAGACACAGGCCACACAGTGAGCGGTTATTCATCTTGATTCATTCCCTTCCACATTATTCTCTCATCTTAAGTTATATGCTACAACCAAGTCCACTCACTCTGACAATGCATTTCCCCAACAAGCCACTGTAAATCTTCTCCACATCTGGCTACAGGGTCTCCAATAAGAGAGTAACCTTCATTGCAAGTATAAACTATGTTTTTCCCAACAGGAAACATGGCACCTTCATCCTAAAGAGAAATAAAAGAGAGAGAGAGAGAGTATGTCTATTTTGCATTAAAAAAAGTTTCTTTAGATATATTTGGGCTATAAATGATGCCTTCTTTTAGTCATCAGGCAAACTAAGTTCAAATAACTAATTTAAAAAATTATCTGTAAAAACAATTTTCCCTGTATGGTCCTAGCCAACAACACTGGTACTACCATTAACTAAAATAAAGCCATTAATGCCACATATAATTTATTAATTGTCCCCAAATACCAAGCACTGTACTAAGCATTTTACCAAAATTACTTTTGTGGACACTGCCCAAGTCCCTTCCCCCCCGGCCCCTGCATGTTCCAGGAAAAGACAGTTGTTATCAGATCTCGGAAATGTACTTGTTGGTCAGTTCTTCATAGTAAGACGTCATGGGCTGCTCATTGGCCATACCGCCTAATAAAAGCTGGTAGGAACAGACAGAAATGTGCAAAT
The DNA here is from genome assembly GCF_018350155.1 of Leopardus geoffroyi. Lineage (NCBI taxonomy): Eukaryota > Metazoa > Chordata > Mammalia > Carnivora > Felidae > Leopardus > Leopardus geoffroyi. Next base: position 206,360,641 of record NC_059326.1, read on the forward strand.
CCTATCAGCATGTTTATGAAAGTTTAAGTTTCTCACTGATGACTTTTAGAGAGAGTGTAATGCTGATCTTCTCCCATCCTAAGCTCCAGCCCCTACCCTGTAAGGGAAGGGCCACTGTGGCTGGGCCAGATTCAAGGACATGCCAGGAGGTGAGCTTTCATGGTGAAGCAAGGAAGAATTTGAAGCTGAAACTTAAAGGGGTAATCATGCTCTTTTGGGATCTCTATTAGTTCCTTTCCTCATTCTTGGGGCTCTCTGCCACCCCAGGGGTGGTAAAGAAAATCGGCCTGGGGAAGGGCTGAGAGCTAGGCATTAGCACCTGGCTACTCCAGGCATTAGAACCAAATCCCAAGGTGCCTTCTACTATTCACTGTCAGTCCTGGTCCAGTCTGGCTCCAGTTGGTAGGAAACAAAGGGCCCAGGTTAATACTTGAGTTTGAATAAATTGGGAAAGGACAGTTGATTTGCTTTGGTTCTAGCCAATAGGCGGTCTGCCTGACAGACGGGACTGTTATAACAGTGTCCAAACTTGGTTCTGTATCAGAACCACTAGTAGCAATTTAAAAAAAAAAAAAAAAAGCACAACTCTCAGGCTCTATCCTAAACCTACAGAATGAGGGGAAAAAAAAAAAGAAAGGTAAGGGGCAAGCAGCAACCTCTATTCTTAAGTTCTCTGGGTGACTGTGATGTAGCCCGTCCATGGGGCAGTGTTCAGAACCTCTGCCCCTTACAGGACACCACGTGCACTGGAGTTTGGGACAACAGTTCATGGTTTGCTGAAGTATATGAGTTTGTTTGGCCTTGTTCGCCAAGCCTGTGTTTCCTTCAGGAACTTAGTAGATTGTGGTGACTGTATTGGGACAGAATGAGTGTTAGAGATGTTGGGCTCATTCCCCTCTCTCCACACACACACACACACACACACACACACACACACACACACACAGAAGCCCTCTTCCATTTCCCAACAGTATCTACATTTGGGGAAACTTCAGCAAAATGTCAGTGTGTGTGTTTAAAGGCCTAGAATTTCAAAGGCAAACCCTTTGAGAAAGCAAGGCTGGCAGCACTGAGAGGGTCCTGACAAAAGCCTCCTACGTGAGCCAGTAGGAGACTTCATTGGAGCTTGAGGCCAAAGCCTCATCATAACAAGCAGTGAGAAGAGCAGAAATTAATATGGCCGCAAGGCCAAGAAAATTCCCTAGAATGGCAAGTGGCAGGTGATTTGTGTTCCTTCCTAAACAAGAAAATCGCTCCAAGTATAATGACCCATATCTCACCAATGCTGGCAAAATGTCTTATTGGCTTCTGGAATAAACCCAATATTTCTTCCCAAACCCAACATTTCTGAAAAAAAATTTTAAAGACATTTCTCAGGATGCCTGGGTGGCTCAGTCAGTTAAGTGTCTGACTCTTGATTTCAGCTCAGGTCATGATCTCACAGTTCATGGGTTCAAGCCCTGCGTCTGACAGCACAGAGCCTGCTTGGGATTCAATCTCTCCTTCTCTCTCTGCCCCTCCCCTGTTCTCTCTCTCAAAAATAAATAAATAAACATTTTAAAAAAATCTTTAGAAAGACATTTCTCAGTGGCAAGAATAGAGAAAGTCCTCTTTGCTGCAGAACTGGCTTATGAATTCTTATTTTAGTGTTAAGAATGGAAATGTTTAACAGCCTTCTGGCATGATTACATTTCTAATTTCATTGGGCAGCAGTATTGATTTACCTTACTGCAGAAGATATACTGCCTTCTGCAGAATTCTAATCACCTTGGCCAAAGAAGTAAAGTCACAAACTAAAACCCTTACCACTAAAACTAAAATGCACATATAAACTATTTGTAGCACTATTTCATCATGGAAGAAGGAAACCGATTATGACATTAGGGAGAGAGAGAACTTGGAGCAAAGAGCATATGCAGAGGAAAACAATATATCTTTCATAACCAACTTGAACAAATCCATCTTTCAAGGCAGGAGGTGATGGACAGAATTCTTTTGGAACCAAAGATAAAGGAAAACAATGTGGTTCAAGCAATCTGAAAGGAAAAGGAAACAAAACATAATTAATGTGATGGATTTCCACAGCATAATAAATATTTTGCACCACAGCGAATTTTTCATTAACATCTGAAAGAACTCCATTCCTGTAAACATGCTGATGTGCTATTTTTGTCATTCTCGGGATCAATATCTGATCATATCCTGTGATAGAAAACTCAAACATAAACTACCAAAAAATAGCTACTAAGTCAGTAGTAAGAAAAACAAAGAGAAAGAAAAGGAAATAAAAGTCTCTGGACAAAACACCTACTTCATGGGATTTCTAGAGGTCACCTGCCTCAGACCTACTTTTTCTTTGGCTGTCTGGTTCTGAAGTGCCTTTAACATGGAATTGATTCTGGATTAAAAATAAAGGAATTCCTGTTAGTGACCCTGCGAGAAAGGGAACATCTACTCTGTGTAGGCACCTTGGCCGTTGCTCTATAAATACGCAACATCTCAATGCACCTTCACAGTAACCCTATGAGGTATGCAACGAAAAGAAAGTTTGAATGACTTGTCCAAGGTTATAAGGTAATAAATACCAAGGCAACATTCATGTTGTAGTCGGTTTGGCTCCTAATGTCACGCTCTTTCTACCTCCCGCAAGGCAATCTCTAGAGGAAGCTCATAATAATGGAAATCCCAGTGACATCCATCATTAAACAATAGTTTTATGGCCTCTGAAGCCAACGTGCCACGAGTATTATTACCTCCACTCCAGAGATCTGAAATCTGAGGGAAAGCATTACAGAATAGCCCGTGAATGTCGCCTCCTTCTCAGCTGAGTTCCTTATACGCTTTCCACACTTGGAGGAAACTCAGAAATGTGAAGTATTGATCATGATTTTCCTCTTTGTACTGGGCAGGAGGAGGAGAACATTCTCTCCCTCCAAGCACCAAGAAGAGTGAGAATTCCTTCAGTGCCTCCGTAGGATGCTCCTTTCCTTCCAGCTTCATGTCTAGTGGCTGGGAAAAGAAGCCCAGTCCATAGAGGCCTCCTCTGCTGGAGACCCTCATCCTCCCAGAGATATGTGCCTCGAAGGTAGCTTCTCCTCCTACAGTAATTCCATATGCTCACCAGCTTCCTAGTCAGGAGACTTGATGAATTTGCAAGGTCCCGGCAAATGGGAAGTTGGTGGGCTAATCAGTCAAGATATTAGCCATCTAGAGCATCTGGCTTTATGCTTAATCCTGAATGAATGAATGAATGAATGAATGCATGAATGAATACATGAATAAATGAATGAATAGGATTGGTATATCTGAAGAGTAATACAACTATTAATCAATGCTTACTATGTGCTGGGCACTGTGCTAATCACTTTCTATGCTGAATCTCATTTAATTCTGACATTTTACTATTGTTTTACCTTCTATGATTATACTAATTTTAGAGGTGTTACCAAGGTCACACAGCAAAGTGGCAGATCTGCTTGATGCCAAAGCTGCTGCTCAGATCCCCTTGGCCAGATGACCTTCTAGTTACCCAGCCTTTTGTAACATCTGTATCAGAAAAACTTGAAACACACAAGTGCAAGCTGTCCACACATGCCTTCTTCCTTCAACTGACCCCACTGCTAAAGGCAAAGTCACTGATAAAAATCGCCATTTAATTTTTAAATCTTTTAATAGCAGCAATCACATATTCCACGCTTCCTGCAGAGGGCACTCTATTCTATGCAATTGCCAGGAGATCTGGTCACCATTACCGCAAATGCTGGAGTTCCTCCTCCTCGCATTGCCTGCTTTCTGTTGGCTCTCCAATACAGGACTGCCCGCCTCCACTGGGAGGTGGGTTATTGCATTCTCGGCTCCTTGATTTCTTCCCTTGAACGCAGGGGCCCCAAGAGGACCAGCAACTCCAACCTCCATCAACCCCTCCTGTAAGATAAGAGAAAGACTGTTCAGAAAGTACTTGGAGAGAAAGATTTCAGAGTCTAGTATTAAGCTTCATGCTCAGGCAGTTATTGAGGGAGGGGACAGTCTGGGCACATACTACCTTCACTCTGTTCAGGAGGTCTTCTTCAATGACCATCATGTCTCTGCACATTGACTGGGTTTGTTGATATTAAGGCTGCATCAACGAACTTCTTGCTATTATATCTTAAATTTGTTTATTATTTTAGAACTGTTTCAGAGCATTTTGTCATACCTCATGCCATTCATTTACTTCTCACAAGAATGAATCCGGGTGGGCAGGAAGTCTGTTACCATTCTCATTTGATAGGTATGGGATCTAAGGCAAGGGGGTTAAATGTCATGTCCGGTGCTGCAATGGCTGCCAAGAGTCCTGTACAGACAGCAACATGGTCTTATGGCCGAGTCCAGGCTCCTGTCATTACAGCAGTTCCTACTGTTAACATTTTTCTTTTTAATTTTTTTTTTCTTCAACGTTTATTTATTTTTGGGACACAGAGACACAGCATGAACGGGGGAGGGGCAGAGAGAGAGGGAGACACAGAATCGGAAACAGGCTCCAGGCTCCGAGCCATCAGCCCAGAGCCCGACGCGGGGCTCGAACTCACGGACCGCGAGATCGTGACCTGGCTGAAGTCGGACGCTTAACCGACTGCGCCACCCAGGCGCCCCTACTGTTAACATTTTTATTGGAAAAGCCATGGTTGGGCATAAGAAGAACATAATCTACTGGGTTCCAGACTGCCAACCTCAGAGCTGGCACTGTACAAAATGAGGAAATGCATAAGAAGGAGAAATGCTTTTACCTCCTGTCAACATCCTTCAGTCTGCAGGCACTTCCTCAACCCAGCCTGGCCACCTTCCAACTCAGGGCCGATTCATGACCAGCAGTGCTTTTAGAATTTTCCCCCATCATATACCTTGGGGTAGGCAAGAGAGAACTTGCACTATATTCTAAGAACCTGGCTTTCCTGGTTACAAACAGATCTCAGAGACCATGCTCCTGAAACATTACTTCCAATTGATAGATGGTTTTGTTTACTGCTCCTTACCTATTTCTACCGTGTAGCCTACATCCGTCTCTCCTCCACTCGGCACCCACCCCTCAGTATCATACACACCAAAACTAAACTAATGTGATTATATCTTCCAATGAGTTTCCTTATACTTTCTTCCATAATTAGAAATTGAGTTAATAAAGTAGTCCTCTGAGTATATTAACAGGGGTAACAATAGCTTGATATATTATGATCGTTACCCCAATCCTTACCAGTAGGGGGAGCTTCCATTTTATCAAATAATAGGAAATCCAAGCCACAAAGGAATGAAATCAAAGTGGTAGAATTTCAATTTACCAGACAGGCTACTTGGGAAGACATTTGGAGGCAAGGAGGCTTTCCTGACGCTTGTCTACAAGCAATCATAGTTCAGTCATGTATTCATTCATTCATCAAACATTTGTTAAGTGACTTCTACGAATCAAGCCTTGTTGGGCTCTGGGAATAAAAAAAAGGAATCACAGCCCTGACCTTAAGAAATGAGTTTTCTAGAGGAGAGAGGCATATAAATAAATACAAAACTGTCCCACACTTTGTCTACTCATAATGTCAAACTTCACATAGTTCTGTGTGAACTGACGTGCCTCTAAAGCACCAAGCCTTCAGTTGAGCACATTCAGCAGATGTTCAGAAAGTATTTGTGAGTAATTGATTGATAAAACATAATACAAAATAGAAATAGAGATATTTCAAAGAGCTTGAGATTGGAAAGGTTAAGCCATGTGCACACTAGCTGCACAGACCTGTTCCGACAAAACCTCAATGAGCTGACTATGGCATAAAAGAGAGACATGTTTTAGGCATTAATCTATTCTAATGGAGAACAGGGAATGGAGGGCATGGTGGGTCTATTCATTAAGACAGGAAAACAGAGACGGCAGAGGGCCTTAACCCCTTTGCTAGAACCCAGAAGTGCAATAGGAAGGGAGACACTAAATTAATACACAAAGAAGCATGATCTCAGGGATCAGCAGAAAAGAGTGATTCCTTTTTCATAGTGTCCAGCATAACTAGCAAAAACTCAGCACACTGACCTGCTTCATTTCCCACGAGGACTCCTTGCTCACAAGCCACACCAAATGTGTATGGTTTGCAATGGCACTGACACTGGGTCCCCTCGACGGTGGCAATGCCGCCATTTTGACAAGGTTGGCAATGGCAGGGGTCAAATTCATCCAGATATTCCTCAAGAGCCCGCTTCAGGTATAGTCTTTTCACAGAGGCACAGGGTACTTCCTTTACCAGCTCATACAGAGGGGTCAGCTATACAGATAAAGACATCATGGTCAGTAAATTGGGGTTTTAGGCAAGAATATTTTTCTCCTGGCATTTAGGCTGAATCTCCATTAAAATAAAAATCAAAAGCCACTCTCATCTTAATTCCAATTATTTCTTGTTCAAATAAAAAGAAAGCAATTCATTTTCTTTGCAAGACAAAGGGAAAAATAGGAGTGAACAGGGAAGGAATATTTTTTGTATCTTGCATAAAATTTTTCAAAACCAACAGGACATTCATTTTCTAGTTATTGAAAGATTATTTTGAAGGAAGTACATTTCTACCCTTGCAGAGGGCAAAAGAAAAGGAAATGCACTTAAATTACAGTGAAGAAGCAAGTGCAATTAAACTCAAGATTAAATACCCAGCTCTAAGAGACTTAGCATGTCTCTTAGCAGAGACCATGACTCTTTCTTCCTGAAAAAATTTAAAACAGACAGACATTACTTCTCTGTGTTGAATATGTCTGATGAAAAGTAGCTTAGAGCCCCTAGATGTGCTGGCTAAGCTTTAACAATCTGCTCTCCTAAGAACAAAAATGCTTTGATTTGTAGCATTTGCCAATTTCTGCAGTATAACTACTCTTCCCATGGCCGATTTCAGGTTGCCACTGGGATGCCAGTGACCATGGAGTCGGGAAGAGATAGGCACCTTTGGCTGTTATGAGGGCCCATCTTGAGCTGGCTACAGCATATCACTGGAGTAGGAGGATAACTTACAGACCCAGCCACATCTCCCTCAGTCTCTGCCCAAACTCTCTCACACTGCATTATAAAAGAACTGACTGGATGGCATTGCGTGGACGTATACCTATAATAAGTTAGCACAGCTATGATAGTGACAGTCCTATGTGGACAAATACAGAGTTGAGAATGAGAAGGAATGTCTGATCCTCCCTAATCAACAACTTAGAATTTTTTAAGATTTGTAACGGGGCACTGGCATTGAAAATAGGTCATTGTGAATATCGATGGTGGCATGTTATGATAAGACCTCCAGGAAAACTGGCCTCTTCCTTTTACCCTTACTTAGAGGCAAATGGTTGGATATGGTGTTGGGAGGGTGCTTAAGAAGCTTTTGTAATTTGGGGGAGGGGGGCGGATTATAAAATGTGTCCAAGTCAAGTTTCACCTGAGACATTTCTTGACTCCCATGACAAAGAATAGATCATAGAATCAGTTCTGCCATAGCACTTGTTTTGAAAGGGTAAATTTGTTCCATTGGGATGGATGTGTTAGGGAACACCATGAACATATTACAAATTTCATACAATTTCATCCGTAAGAAAAACCAGGTGAACCCAGAAAAGTGGACACAACTGAACCAACATAGGAATACACAAAACACACACACACACAAACACACACTTCAAGCATCCATGCAGTTCACCACCTGTGTAATATATTACACCCATCCACATCTGATGCAGGAACCGCCTGTCCTTTGGCTCTGGTCATGATCTCGCAGTTTGTGATTTCAAGCCCCACATAGGGCTCTGTGCTGACAGCTCAGAGCCTGGAGACTGCTTTGGATTCTGTGTCTCCCTCTCTGACCCTACCCTGCTCACACTCTCTGTCTGTCTGTCTGTCTGTCTGTCTCTCTCAAAAATAAAATAAACATTTAAAAAAAATTTTTTTAATAAAAATAAAAATAAATGGGGGAGTTCATTGCATCTGGAATATTAACTAAGCAAAAAAAGCTATTAATTAACAGGCATACTATTAACACACTTCCCAATAATTCAAAGGCTCTAACCCACCCAGCACCCAGCAAGCTTCAAGTCTTTTTCTAAGAATTGTGCTACATTAATATATATGCGTTTCTTAACAATTTAACATATACAAAGCTATACTATTGTTTTTACTGATGCCTATTTTTTTTTTTTTCAACGTTTATTTATTTTTGGGACAGAGAGAGACAGAGCATGAACGGGGGAGGGGCAGAGATAGAGGGAGACACAGAATCGGAAGCAGGCTCCAGGCTCCGAGCCATCAGCCCAGAGCCTGATGCGGGGCTCGAACTCATGGACCGCGAGATCGTGACCTGGCCGAAGTCGGACGCTTAACCGACTGCGCCACCCAGGCGCCCCATGCCTATTTTTTTTTAATGAGTGTCATAGATCAAGTTTTTGAGTATTGTGTCCTTAATCCATTTTCCCCATAAGCCAGGGGGTCTTCATTGTGCAATTCTGTCTAGCTGTCTGATTTTAGGAACACATACGTAGCATTATGACAGAAGTGACTGTATCAATAAAACATCCTAAAATTCTGCCAGTCAGATTTGTTCTATTTTAATTTACATGTCTCCAAGAGTCTACATGCCATGGCCAGAGGAACAAAGGTGATCTGACGAGACAGTAGACAAACCTAAATGCCTTCCTCTTGCAAGAATCTATAATTCCTCTGAATTAGAGACCAAGGAAAACATAATCAAATTTAGGTCAAAAGCTTAAAATGCAAATTTTGTTACTAATTTCTCTTGGGATTTACAAGACATTTAACCTTTACAATTGAAATATGGACATGCAAGATAATGAATCTTCTGTTTCTTATTATCATGTATGCACTCATTTTGCTATACAAAACATAATTGGGATACAAAAATGCTAATTACAGCTGTCTCTGTTTAACCACCTTGATTTAATCTCATTTTCCCAATGCGAATAAACATGTCTGCTTTGTGTGCTTTCAACAGAGCAGGACGTACCTTTTGTTTTATGACTTGGGGAAGACCAGTCACAGATTCCGCCCACGAAGCATATCGCTCTTTGTTTCCAGCAGGATTGTCCAGCTCCAGGAAACTGAGGCCAGACACGAAGCCTGAACTGCCCCCCCTGACAAATGGGTTCCCTCGCAGAACATTGCTTTGAGTTCCTATACGAGGAGAAATCAAATGAAATAGGTCAGGATGCACAAAGGAAACAAAGAGAAGAATAAAAAAGTGAAACGTCTCTCAAGTACTAAAACACAACCCATCCCATTCTGGTAAAGGACAAACTATGGACACAATGAAAACATCAGTGATTGCCAGCAGTGGTGGGTGGGAGGAGTAAATAGTTGGAGCACGGAGGATTGTTAGAACAGTGAAATTGCTCTACATCACACTATCATGGTAGATACATGGCATTATACATTTGTCCAAGCCCATAGAATGTACAACACCAAGAAGGAACCCTAACATAAACTATGCACTTTGGGCAATGATGATATGTCAACGTAGATTCATCACTTAGAACAAATGCACCCCCGTGGTGGAGGATGCTGAGAGTGGGGAGGCCTTAGTTTCTGACAGGGGTATATGGAAACTCTCCGTACTTTTTGCTCGATTGTGCTGTAAATCTGAAACGACTCTAAAAAATATCTATTAAAAGGAAAAAGAAAAGAAAAACACAATCATTACCTGACAGTAGATGATATTAGGGAATTATTGTTCATATTCTTAATGTTCTTAGTATAATAAGAACATTATGTTATACAGGAGACTATCTTATTTCTTAGGAAATAAATATATATTTTGGGATGAAGCATCATGGAATGTGTTTCTAAATGGTTCAGCTAGGGGCGCCTGGGTGGCTCAGTTGGTTAAGCGTCCAACTTTGGCTCTGGTCATGATCTCGCAGTTTGTGATTTCAAGCCCCACATAGGGCTCTGTGCTGACAGCTCAGAGCCTGGAGATTGCTTTGGATTCTGTGTCTCCCTCTCTGACCCTACCCCGCTCACACTCTCTGTCTGTCTGTCTGTCTCTCTCAAAAATAAAATAAACATTTAAAAAAATTTTTTTAATAAAAATAAAAATAAATGGGGGAGTTCATTGCATCTGGAATATTAACTAAGCAAAAAAAGCTATTAATTAACAGGCATACATTAACACATGAAAAGTGTTCTAAACAGTAAATACCAATTAAATTCTTTTCTGCATTTAAGTGCCTTATAATTTCAGAAATATTTTTGTCTCCATTTGTAATTGATTTTTAGGCTGGTCATGACTGGAAATTCCTAACTTGCAAACCAGATTTGGGGTGATCTTTAGTTCATTTCTTTTAATGAAATTTTGCAATTTTGTAAAATTTTGCAAATTCAAAAACTGTACATTTATTAGAAATTATTAAAGCCTATGGTGCCTGGGTGCCTCAGTCTGTTAAGCATCTGACTGGCTCAGGTCATGATCTCAGTTTGTGAGTTGGAGCCCCAAGACGGGCTCTGTGCTGACAGTGCAGAGCCTGCTTGGGATTCTCTCTCTTTCCCTCTTTCTCTGCCCCTCCCCTGCTCTCTCTGTTTCTCTCTCAAAATAAATAAATGAACTTTAAAAAAAAGAAACTTTAAAAAAAAGAAATTATTAAAGCCCGGTGTTTTTGGCAAATTGCTGGAGTGCGTCCTCATTGTCATTGTTAGCTCCGGTTTTGATATGCACACAGTCACCCTTTTAAGGCAGCTTATCACAACTAAGTTCAGTCCCTCCACTACCCGGAGCCGAATCATCTGGAGTGACTACACATTTCTGAGCTTCAACACCCGCTAAGAGAACAGCTGCGAGGAGAGCCTTGGAACCAGCATCTTAACAACTTCCCAGGTAATCCCCGCGCATAGTAAACTTGGAGAAATCACCGCCCGCCCTGGCACACCTGTTTATGAATTACAGATTCTGAGAAATCCGTTTTAATTTTATTTTTAAGCCTGTAGCCTCTCTCTCCATACCTCAGGGAGCTCTCTGCTCCCTCTGGCCCTCTTCCCCTAGACAAGCAGCATGGTGCGACAATCAGGAGCCCAGACTGTGAAGCCACACATCATGCCTTTGAATCTCATGTCTGACGCTTACCAAACGTGATCGTGGGCAATCTGTCACTTGGAGTCCCTGTCTGTATAATGAGAATATGAATAATACCTAGCTATGTGTGCTATGTGTGCGTTAAACACAACATCAAATAAAATCAGTGAGCAGCTTCCAGTAGCCAGCCCAGCTGATAACTGATGTCTCTATCTTCCCAAAGCTCCCACTCATCTCTATTTCCAGATCACCATATTTCCATCTCTCTCAAAAGCATGTCCTCCTGGGGCACATGGGTGGCTCAGTCGGTTGGGTGTCCGACTCTTGATTTCGGCTCAGGCCATGACCTAACAGTTTGTGATTTCGAGCCCAACATCAGCGTTGGATTGGGATTCTTTCTCTCTCCCTCTCTCTCTGCCCTTCCTCTGCTCATGAATATTCTCTCTCTCTATCCCTCTCTCTCTCTCTCTCAAATAAACTTAAAAAAAATTAAAAAAACAAAAAAAACACATGTCCTCCTCCTCTGTCATGCCAACTCCACGAAGACAGGCATTTTCTCCGGCATGTCACTGCTTGTACCCCAGTGCCTAGAACAAATCCTTGCATGTACCACAGGCTCCATAAACAGCTGATGAATGAAGGAAGTGAATGAGTAAATACACCTGGTTTCATTCTTCTGTCTTCCTCCTTCCTACAGTCATCTGCCAATATCCCAAGAATCCCCACTTCCTCAGTAAGAACTCTGGCATCTGGTCAGTCTTCACCTTTGCCCCAATTTATGCTGTCACCGAGAATTTAAGCTCTAGTACCTGTTCAGTCCATTGCTACCACACTAAGAAGTTCACTGTAAGGCAAGTTAAGTTGTAATCACCAAATTCAATGAACAGTCTCCAGCCCTTCTCTTACTTAACTTCTGTCTAGAATTTCTCTTTATTGACTTCTCTTTCTCCTTTATTTTTAATGTTACTGATCTTTTCTGGTTCTTTTTTTTTTTTTTTTTTAAAGTAGGCTTTTTGCCCAAACTCACGACCCTGAGATCAAGAGTTGCATGCTCTACCAAACTGAGGCAGCCAGGCACCTCTTCACTGATTCTTATCCTGTCAGATTATCCCTTCTCAGTCCCTCTTCTTTCTCTACAACTTTATCTTTGTAACCTTTCATTTAATCACTTCCTGTACTAAATCCTTTAATGGTACCCCCTTGTTACCAGAATGAAATCCAAATTCCTTAACAGGGCATCTAGACACAATCTAAATCAGTTTTTTTTTTTTTTTTCCAGTTCCTTTCTAATCACTCAAAGAATAGCACACCACCTTCCCCACTCCCTCTGCCATCACCACGACCACCACCACCACCAGCAGCAGCATCTGAGCATCCATGTCAGAGTGGAACTAAATCTCTCCTGTTGGTGTCCTTTTTCTAGGCTGGATTGCCAACTGTCACTGCAGGTGGAAAAGGTAGTATACGCTGAGGACACATCTACAGTGCACAGGAGATACCCAGTGAACTTTCCATGGCAGTGTCTCACTGTCATGACATATGAAAGAGAGAGCAGAGGCAAAAACAACCAAATACATTTTTAAAAACACAAGATAGAACACCTGCTAAAATTTCAAAGGACCTTGAGGCCAGGAATTAACCACAAGAGAGAGGGATGGAGATTAAGCTTGTAACGCAAACTGCCCCCTTCTTATTTACCTGAATCTGATTTTAAGGCATCTTCCAGCTCCTTGCATTTGCCCTTTGATGACGAATACAAAAATTTGAAACTTGATGAAGTACATGTCTTTATATCTGTTGAACTAAGACCTGAGGGAAAAGTTTTAAAGGTTTTATTTCTGCATTTGTTAAACACATCTTTTGAGATGCAGCCAGGTGGGAGGATAGGGATACTCTACTATTGTGGCCATCTAATCAACAGTGATATGATAGGGACATTTTCAAGTGCTATAGGAGGATCAAGGGTCAGAAAAAGGAATATTTGTTTTTTGTTATTAAACAAAATAACACATACATGCATACACTTAGGAATGAAGCATCGTGTGTCTGAAACTTACTTTCAAATGATTCAGCAATTTTGGCTTCTATTATCTTGGATCAGAGAGAGGAGACTGGGGTGATTTCTACATGAAACGGTGGAAGGAACACCCGGAACAGTGATATCTTTGACCCACATACAGTCAGCTTCTCAAGTATGAAGAAAACAGATAAAAGTAGGCATGTAATGGTCCCAGTCCACCTACTGGAAACCCCAAAAGCTGGGTTCTGATTCTATAGTAATTAATTCCTAAAACCCCAGGTCTACTGCCTCAATCTCTTGATTTTAATATGTTTACTATCTCTAGTTTCTAACAATTCCTTCCCATAACTCATAACCTCAGAATGTAACAATTTCTACTCATTATCAAATGGAGTTTTGCCAATGCATTTTTTAAAGAAGGATAGAAAATAATAAGTGTGGAAATATATTTTTTTATATAATTTTGCTAACTGTGTTGTAATAATCTCAATATTTCTTAAGGAATAATTGGGGGGATCTATTACACCTCAGGAGTTTTGATTATATTTCAGTTAGAACTTTTAGGAAGGACAGAAACTTCTCAAGAGTAAAATTTTTACTTAAAAAATATGCTTTGACCAAATTGGAAAGCTTTAATAAAATTCTCCCCCATTTCTTTAAGTGCTAAGGAATAAATGGTTGGGAGGCAGTGAAACTAAGTTTAGATCAAGCCACTTGCTGGATTAATTTTCCAAAGAAATATTGTCCCTGTCATTGCTACAAAAAAACTTGTGCTTATACATCATTTCCAACCAGGGAAGTTAGAAAAGTTCAAATTCTAGTTAAATCTTAACTGGTAACAAAAAAACTAAGCCCATTGGGGGGAAAAAAAAGCCAATGGAAACATAGAAAAATATTGTAATTCACCCACAAGGGAAGGTTACAAGATTTCCTCTGAATCTCATGTAGTAAGTGTTATTCTCCTCCAAGGTTGTAAGGGAGCCTTGATTGAAGAGAAAGACCCCAAAGAGGTGATTTGGAATGGAGAAGGAAGTGTGGACATCAGCTGAAGGACAAAGTTGGGAAGAAGTAGGTTTGACTTGGAATATTAGTAAACCAGCCAAAAGGTCTTTGGAGAGAAGGAATGGACACTAAGACACCACCCTCTACCCTCCCACATCAGGACACATGGTGAGGACTGTCCTCTTACTATGGGGTCCAAAAAATCATGAACTCCGTGGTGTGCACTGATTCTAACAAAAATCAGGCCATTCTAGCAACAACATAGCATAAGGAAAAAGTTCAGCTGACTTGGGAGCAAGTTAGACCTCCTTACAACCCATATACCCTTGGGTGAGTCTTATCTAACACTGACTCTCCATGTCTCAGTCTGTGGGACAGGAATTATAGTGGCCATCTCTCTGGGTTGCAGTGAGGATCATTGCTAACATGTAACTTGCCTCTTGTAAGAAAGGCATCCAATAAACTTAAGCCATTATTATAAGAATTAGGTAGTAAGCAAACTTATGATATCCAGAGCAGGTTTTTTTTAAAGGAATGCGAGTGCCAACGAACAGAGGTAAATAAAATACTTCTTTAAAACATTTGATTTCTGAAATATAATACCTTATTAGCTTTTCCTCAAAGAATATTACTTAAGCTGAGAAATGGAAAACATTAAAAAGTATTCTAAAAATCCAATCAATACCTCCTGGAGACAGCCAGTAATGATGATGGTTATCTCACATTTCAGGGTACTAGCCAAAAGAGTAGGCAGTTTGAAGAGTTTGAGTAGATTATAATGGATTCACACCACTTTGGATTCCTTTGCAATTTAATCTCTATTTGTCATACTTTAAATCTCTAAAAGTTTAAGCTAACTACATGTTATTTCCCCCATTAAAATTCCTGCAATGCTTGTAGTTAATAAATTTTTTTAATACTCTACCACTTTCTTTGATTTTTTCTGGGTCCACATAAAATAGAATTTTGTACTCTCCTCCTAAGGACCCAGACTGCAGATAATGTGTCCCATACTGGTCGATTAATCTTCGGTAGGCACCGTAGTCATACAGAGAGGGAAGGTAGGAGAGTTCCTTCCAGAAGGGCTCAGCAAGTTGTAAAAATTCTGGATTGTTATTGATAAACTGAGCCACTTCCACAGTGTTCTGGACAACCAACAATTGATGACTCTATGGGAAGAAGGAAGAATAAAAGGAGTTTTAGTTTGAAGATAAAAAGTCAGTGAAATCACTTTCCTGCTCAATGTCTCCATCAACTGCCACCTCCAACCCAAACTATATGAATTTTTATTTTTGATGCATGATGAGGTCTTTTCTGGGCTCACTCAACCTGAAGCAATCTAAAGAGTTTTTGGAATGCCAAATAGGAATATCTGAGTGATACGTAATTTCTTACATATATGGCCTTTAAAATCTCAACTAGAAAAAAAGCATCATCTTCATTCCCTACTAAACAAGCTCACAAATAGGTATATAAAATAATGTGTCCCTAAGGAGTATACATTGACAATGACTTATAGGTAAGGTGAACATATAATTTATATCTCATACTATGGTTCCTCACTTTATAATGAGGCTGTTTTTTTTAATTTTAGTGTAATTTACATACTCTGTTATATTAGTTGCAGGTGTACAATATAGTGATTCAACAATTCCATATGCCACCTGGTGCTCATCACAAGTGCACTCCTTAATCCCCATCACCTGTTTTACCCATCCCCCCCCCCACCTGCCTCCCTTCTGATAACCATTAGTTTGTTCTCTATAGTTAAGAGTCTGGTTTTTTGGTTTGTCTCTTTTCGTTGTTGTTTGTTTTCTTCTTTTTTTTTAATTTTTTTTAAACATTTATTTATTTTTGAGACAGAGAGAGACAGAGCATGAACAGGGGACAGGCAGAGAGAGAGGGATACACAGAATCTGAAACAGGCTCCAGGCTCTGAGCGGTCAGCTCAGAGCCTGATGCAGGGCTCGAACTCACGGACCGCGAGATCATGACCTGAACCAAAGTCGGACGCTTAACCGACCGAGCCACCCAGGCACCCCTGTTGTTTGTTTTCTTAAATTCCACATGTAAGTAAAATAATATGGTATTTGTCTTTCTCTGAATGACTTATTTCACTAAACATTTACTCTCTTGATCCATCCATGTTGTTGCAAATGGCAAGATTTCATTCTTCCTTATGCCTGAGTAATATTCCATTGTATATATATAATATACCTTCTTTACCCATTCATCTACCAGTGGACACTTGGGTTGCTTCCATAATTTGGCTATTGTAAATAATGTTGCAATAAACATAGGTGTGCATCTATCTTTTCGAATTAGTGTTTGTATTCTTTGGGTAAATACCCAGTAGTGGATATGAGGTCTTTGAAACACTTCCTAAGCATCTTTTTTTTTTTTTTTTAATTTTTTTTTTCCAACTTTTATTTATTTTTGGGACAGAGAGAGACAGAGCATGAACGGGGGAGGGGCAGAGAGAGAGGGAGACACAGAATCGGAAACAGGCTCCAGGCTCCGAGCCATCAGCCCAGAGCCCGACGCGGGGCTCGAACTCACGGACCGCGAGATCGTGACCTGGCTGAAGTCGGACGCTTAACCGACTGCGCCACCCAGGCGCCCCCCTAAGCATCTTTTAATGATGTCGAAGACAGATCTACCTTATATCAAATCCTAATTTCTGTGAACAATAATATACATACAATAAATGTTTATACAATTCTTATTCCCATAGTCAGCTTCTTAGTCATAAAACAAACAAAATCAATATTCCTTTATACCTCCCTGTGATTTATTAATCAAGTTACTGACTTCAAGAATGAGATGAAGTATGCAGATTTTGAATGATGGTCAACCTGAAAATTCATCAGCAGTAGGTATACATCAATTAGTACAAGTCATCTCAACTGTTCAGATTGCCCAAGATAAAAATTTTAGTATCTCAAAACAACAAACTATCTAAAAATAAGTTTTTTAATGTCCTCAGATAAAAATTTTGGTATCTCGGGGCGCCTGGGTGGCGCAGTCGGTTGAGCGTCCGACTTCAGCCAGGTCACGATCTCGCGGTCCGTGAGTTCGAGCCCCGCGTCAGGCTCTGGGCTGATGGCTCAGAGCCTGGAGCCTGTTTCCGATTCTGTGTCTCCCTCTCTGTCTGCCCCTCCCCCATTCATGCTCTGTCTCTCTCTGTCCCAAAAATAAATAAACATTGAAAAAAAAATTAAAAAAAAAAAATTTTGGTATCTCAAGGCACCTAGGTGGCCCAGTCACTTAAGCGTCCAACTCATGATTTCAGCTCAGGTCATGATCTCACAGTTTGAGACATCAAGCCCCACATCCAGTTTTGTGCTGACAGCACTTAGCCTGCTTGGGATCCTCTCTCTCTGCCCCTCCTCTTACCCCCGTGCCCTCACACGCATTCTCTCTCTCTCTCTCTCTCTCTCTCTCTCTCTCTCAAAATAAATAAATAAGTAACATTTTTTTAATGTGGTACTCAAAAGTAACAAAGTGTTTTAAAATCTTTTAGTTTTATGCACCTTCTAAGAAAGATTCTAGCATTACTGTTTAGAAAGCATATATTAACAGGATTTTTTCAATTCTATAACACATATAATCATGTATAGTAATCATAAATTAGAAATTTAAGAAAATTTTAACTAGTAGATTTGAAAGTAATGCTTTTTTTAAGATTTTCAAATAAGAACAAATACTTTAATAAGAAAAACAAAGTATAGGGGCGCCTGGCTGGCTCAGTCAGTGGAGCATGAAACTCTTAACCTTGAGGTCGTGAGTTTCAGCCCCAGGTTAGTCATAGAGGAAAGAAAGAAAGAAAGAAAGAAAGAAAGAAAGAAAGAAAGAAAGAAAAGAAAGAAGACAAAGTATTAATAGATATATTATCCAAGAGAATTGACAAGATACAATGTTACCTCTTAAGGAAATATATTACATTGTCTCTTTGAAGAAGATACTACTACCCTAATTTAAAAATGAAAGCTGATCCTTTTGGTAAATACACTTTTGTTAATGTTAGAAATACTTAAGCAGTAAAATATGGAAAAGTTAACTCATGTTTCATACTAACCTTTTGCTTTTGGATTTCATTGCTATGTGAAATATGACTATACGAAGAAGATGCTGAAGATCTAAAAAAGGAGCGTTTCCTACTAGATGATGTATATTCTGCTGAAGTATGTTTTACATAAGACCAGCTACTGTTGTAAAATTCATAATTAAAATCATTATTTATCTTCACCTATAAAGAAAATGAAAAGTTTTGTTGTGACTAAATCAAGGCCTTGGGTATAACCCAAAATCTTTTGCCATGGATCCTTTAACGTGAATACTTTCTTTACATAATCCTCTCCAAAAAAAGAAAGCTCTTTATTGACACAAAACAACTGTGGCTCTCATTGTGACCAGGCCCATATAAATAAAAGGAATAGAGTCCATTCTATAATTATTCTTTGTTAAGCAGGAGACATGGTCTCAGTAATGGTAATCCCAAGTGATTCACAGAATACATTTGTGTACAAACATCTCCCATTTTGTTTAATGTCAACATCTAGGCCAGAAGTCAGAAAATTAACAAAACCATACTAACAGAGAACTGAAAAGCACTTGGCTCTTGATTTTTCATCTAATAAAAGGGAACAGAAATGCAAATCGGTGATCTGAAGCATGTAGATCTTTTGGACTTTGGGAATGTTCTATGTGATCCAGTAGTAGCTATAACTTTCTAATTAATGCTGAAACTGGATTTTTTTTCTGTGATAGATAGTAGAAGAAAAGGCCATCCCACAGGAATTTTGAAGCAGGCAACAGGATAGTCACATGTGGCTAACAGAGTCATGAGGGCTCCAGCACTGATGAAGAAGATAATCATTTATTTATCCCTTACTTTATCCTAGATCAAGTGTCAAAATAAAATGCCTACAGGGGGCTGGCAAGTAATATAAATGTTGGAGGCATCCAGGGGAAGGCAGGGTGATGAAGTGAACACACGCACTGTAGAAAAGGGGTACCAACGCAGGAATCCATCATACAGTTACCATGTGTAACTACAGGTTCTAGCACTGACAGGTGATCTGTTTTCAAGAAAGGAGATAAATCTGAATCTTGACACAAAAATCTCGAAATTTTTAAAAGTCATAGGCAACTAATTTGCTAACAAATGCCAATCACCGCGAGAATAAAACAAGGCACGCACAAGGACTCCCTCTCACAGTGTCTGCTCCATATAAAATAGTCAAATCAGTAACTGTGTTTCCACTAGCATTTGTGTTGTTAGCATATATCCATACACATCTATGTTTGAGATCAAAGTATAAAAAACACAGGGAAAATTAAAATGATGGGTATGATATACTTTAAACACAAACCTAAAAGGAAAGAAAATGACAGACTATTATGCAGTCATTTTAAATGATGCCTATGAAGAGAAATACTCATGTTAAATGAGAAACTGTTATAAATGTGATAATCCTGTTAATTACATCAATGCAAGTATATTCCCCAGTCAAAAAAAAAAAAAAAAAAAAAAAAGACTGGAAAGAAATTCATCAGGAAAATGCCAGAAAATATTATATTACTTTTATCATTGCCCATGTTCAAAATTATGCATGAATGTTAAGAACACACCACAAGATACGAAAAGATAGATTTATTCATATCTTTTGTTAGGGCATTATTTTCATTAAATTATGAAATGGATCTATTTCAAAGTCAACTGCATAAGTTTAGCTCAAAGCTGAGATGGAGAATATATGTATTATTATTGACTACAAAGAAGACGTTAATAAGAATGCTATTAGAGATTTCTGCAGCCACTAGATACTGTTTTGGTCCTATTAGGTTTTAGATAGGCACACAATTTAATTTTTTTCTCTCTCTCTCTTAAGAAAGAGAAGTTATCTATCTTCCTTTTGATGTAAAAAAAAAAAAGAAAGAAAGAAAGAAAACCTATTTTCCCTCTTCAGATCTACATTTCAAATACTCAATTCATGCAAATAAGCCTCTTAGATGATTTAGTTCGGCACCTCCTCACTCTCGTCTGCTCTACATATGGCTGCCAAGTCATCTTTTTCAAGCTGATGTGATTTTCTTAAATGACCCTGAATTGATACTCTCTTTCCCATCTAACTTTGAATCCTGAATTCTCTCAGACTGATCCTTCCTCTAAAATCACAAACTCAAACATCCTACAGTCTGCCACCTATACTCTTTTGACTCTCATACTATCATCACCAGAGCAATTATTCAACTTCGTAGAAACAAGTTCTTCAACTTAGTTTCCTTTCTCTCTCCCTATCAGCATCTTCATTTTTTTCACTTCTTTCTTTTTCGGATTGCCTTCATGGTTCATGACTTCAACAGTTTCTCATCAATGAACTTAACATCCTCGCCTAGATAGACCCTGCCATCATGCTTGCCAGGCAGAATTCCAACCTGGTTCAATGCTCACAGCCAAGCTACTTAGCACTACAATAGAAAAATCACACAGCTACAGATGGGTACCACTGTAAGTCCATTCATGATTTCTGATCTCAGGGGAACCCTCAATGCAGTCCAGCAGCCCTATATTTCTTTAGTCCGTTCTCTTTCTTTCCCATTTTCTACAGTACCTATTTCAAAAGTTCAACCCCTACCTCAATCCCCCAATCTTAGAACCACTTTCCTCACTTTCAGAAAATAACCTTAACCTCTTTCTTTACAAACATTCCCATTACCAGACAGAGGATTCCTAAATTTCTGGCTAACAAATTGACAAACATATTTACATTTCTCCTCTTCCTTTCTTCCACAGGTGTCCCTCCTCCATCTACAGCTAACTTCTCTGATTGATCCCATTTACAATTGCACAAGAACCATAAAATAGGAATAAACTTCGCCAAAGTTGTTTAAATATCTGTATGCTGAAAGCTATAGAAAACTTATGAAGGAAATTGAAGAAGATATAAAGAAATGGAAAAACATTCCATGCTCTTGGATTGGAAGAACAAATATTGCTAAAATGTCACTACTATCCAAAGAAATCTACACATTTCATGCAATCCCAATCGAAATTGCACCAGCATTCTTCTCAAAGCTAGAACAAACAGTCCTAAAATTTGTATGGAACCACAAAAGACCCCAAATAGCCAAAGTAATGTTGAAAAAGGAAACCAAAGCAGGAGGCATCACAATTCCAGACTTTAGCCTCTACTACAAAGCTGTAATCATCAAGACAGTAAGGTATTGGCACAAAAACAGACACGTAAACCAATGGAATAGAACAGAGAATCCAGAATTGGACCCACAAATGTATGGCTAACTAATCTTTGACAAAGCAGGAAAGAGTATCCGATAGGAAAAAAAAAACAGTCTCTTTAGTAAATGGTGCTGGGAGAACGGGACAGCAACATGCAGAAGAATGAAACTGGACCACTTTCTTACACCATACACAAAAATAAACTCAAAATGGATGAAAGACCTCAATGTGAGACAGGAAACCATCAAAACCCTAGAAAAGAAACCAGGCAACAACCTCTTTGACCTCAGCTGCAGCAATTTGTTGCTCAACACATCTTCTAAGGCAAGGGAAATAAAAGCAAAAATGAACTATTTGACCTCATCAAGCTAAAAAGCTTCTATACTGTAAAGGAAACAATCAACAAAACTAAAAGGCAACCGACAGAATGGGAGAAGATATTTGCAAATAACATATCAGATAAAGAATTAGTATCCAAAGTCTATAAAGAACTTATCAAACTCAACACTCAGAAAATGAATAACCCAGTGAAGAAATGGGCAGAAGACACAAATAGACACTTTGCCAAAGAAGACATCCAGATGGCAATAGACACATGAAAAAATGCTCAACATCACTCATCATCAGGGAAATACAAATCAAAACCACACTGAGATACCACCTCACACTGGTCAGAACAGCTAAAATTAACAATTCAGGAAACAACAGATGTTGGCAAGGATGTGGAGAAACAGGAACCATCTTGCACTGTTAGTGGGAATGCAAACTGGTGCAGTCACTCTGGAAAACAGTCTGGAGGTTCTTCAAAAAATTAAAAATAGAACTTCCCTATGACCCAACAATAGCATACTAGGAATTTATCCAAAGGATACAGGAGTGCTGATTCATAGGGCACACTTACCCCAATGTTTATAGCAGCACTTTCAACATTAGCCAAATTATGGAAAGAGTCCAAATGTTCATCAACTGATGAATGGATAAAGAAGATGTGGTTTATATATACAATGGAATACTACTTGCCAATGAGAAAGAATGAAATCCTGCCATTTGCAACAACATGGATGGAACTGGAGGATATTATGCTAAGTGAAATAAGTCAGTCAGAGAAAGACAGATATCATATGTTTTCACTCACATGTGGAACTTGGGAAACTTAACAGAAGACCATGGGAGAAGGGAAGGGGAAAAAATAGTTTCAAACAGAGAGGGAAGCAAACCATAAGAGACTCTTAAATACAGAGAACAAACTGAGGGTTGATGGCAGAGGGGCAAAGGAGAGGGGAAAATGGGTGATGGGCATTGAGGAGGGCACTTGTTGGGATGAGCACTGGGTGTTGTATATAAGTGATAAATCACAGAAATCTACCCCCAAAACCAAGAGCACACTGTATACACTGTATGTTAGCCAACTTGACAATAAATTATATTTTTTTAAAAAAACTGAGTTATCCTCCAAAAACAAACAAACAAACAAACAAAAATAATAAAGCTAACTTCTCTGTCTCTTCTCTGTATTGCATTCCTTCCCACCTCTTCTAAGGACTTATTAAATTCATTATTCATTCCCTCTCCCACAGCTTCCATTTTTCTCTCTCTACGGTTTCATTCCGTATATATCAAACTCATATATATTCCAACCCCACTTAAGTATAGTGTGTTACAAGGGTTCTGGAGACACTCTTGGGTTCAGAATCCATGTTTGTTATCTATTACCTCTATGATTGTGGGTAAATCATTCAGCATTGTTTCTTTCAGTTTCCTCAACTGTAAAATAGAGATGACAGTGCCTACATTTTTTAGGTTATTATAAAGAAAAGAAGATCCATTAAGCACTTGAAACAGTGAACAGTATATAATGTATGTGAGCTATTTTTTGATCATCATTTAAATTATTCCTGGTTTAAAAGGTAGATTTAGGAATCTCAGATATCCAGGGATGCCTCAGTGACTCAGTCGGCTGAGCATCCAACTCTTGGTTTCAGCTCAAGTCGTGGTCTCGCAGTTTGTGGGATGGAGCCCCACATCGGACTCTGTGCTGACAGCAGGGAACCTGCCTGGGATTCTCTCTCTCCCTTTCTCTGTCCCCTCCCCCATCTGTATCTCTCTATCTCTCTCAAAATAAATAAATAAAATTAAAAACTAAAAAAAAAGAAATCTCAGATATCTAGATTCAGACCAACAGAGGAAGCAGAGGATCAGATCATTAATCATTAGTTAAAATAACGTTAGAATATAATTTTGTGATTCTTATTTGATATACACTAGTATCTCTTTTCCCAAAATATAATGAAGTGCATTCAAAACTAAATACAGGAGGATCCAAGAAGTAATTCATTTTCTCCACCCTAATTTTTACTCCCATCTGTGACTCATTCCAAGTTGACAATGAACAAAAAGTCTTTCGGCAGCCTCCCAGACAACTACAGGAGGGGCACCTTCCAAAGCGACCATGGAGCAGGAATGTGCTTGTGTGTCAAAGGCTTCCTCGTGGGATGAAAAATATGAGGAGATAGAGAAAGTGCATGGCATCAAAGAAAGTGGCTTAGTCAACAAGAGACCAGGTTTGCCCTGGATAAACTACAATGCTCAAAACTGAAACAGAGATCACAAGAGAAATTAACTGATTCTGTTCTGTGTTTACTTACTAACGTTTATGTTCCGACAAGTCAGAAGTCGTCTTCCACTCAGAGGTAGCTGAACACCCAGTGGCCTCAGGTCTATCTGCCTGTGGAAGACACTTACAACCTGCATATCCACATGGGGTTAGCACTTCAGGGACTGACTCATTGCTTCCGTCTCACTTCCCTCAGGCTGGATCCTCAAAACATCTCTATAATTTCCATCTAACTCTGACAAACTCCTTCAAATTCAGTGACTGGAAAGGCATTTCAGATGTCAATCCAAAAACCAAGCCATGCTGAGGGAAATGAATGTCAGGATTATGCTGTTATTAAATTATTTCTCTTCTTCAGAAACTGCAGACTTCCAGCATGTCTATCCTCCAA
This sequence comes from Leopardus geoffroyi, assembly GCF_018350155.1. Taxonomy (NCBI): domain Eukaryota; kingdom Metazoa; phylum Chordata; class Mammalia; order Carnivora; family Felidae; genus Leopardus; species Leopardus geoffroyi. The sequence continues at coordinate 206,384,969 of NC_059326.1, forward strand.
CTATGTCAGAAATTCTCTCATTATTTTCTCTGCTCTGTAACATTCTAAATTTGATCCAAAAATATATATGCAATTATCCCTCTTATAATTATGAAGAATTATCAACCCATCCTCCTAGGAATAGGAGAAAAAAATTTTCTACATATGCCTATGTCACATTCTCCCTTCTGGCCAATGGTTAAATTACAATACATATTATACACCGTACAGAATTTAGAGTTGAAAAAGCAGTTAAATATAAGATACTGGGAGAGTAAAACATACTAGAAAAACAAAGGGCTGTGAGGTCTGACAGGCTGGATCCAAGCTGTACTACTTACTAATTTGGTGATTTAGAGCAAGTCAGCTGGAGTCCTCTGAGCCTCAATTTCTACATATATACAATAGTAAAATATTACTTACCTTCCAAAGATGTCATGAGGATTAAACCCATACAAATTGCCTAAAACAGTACAGATGCCAGAGTAGGTAATCAAAAATTGGTACCTATCATTATTTTTCAGATCAGTTTCACTTTCCATTTTCATGATACAATAACTCTTAAATATAACTTATTCTGTTGTAAGTCAGAGGATGATGCTGTTTGCTATTTATAATCAAAATTGCATTCTGAAGGGGGTTTATTTTGGTAAATGAAAAGCCCTTCTATCTGAACATCCCAATAGTTTTAGTTTACAAATTTGGGACTAAGAGATAAGAAGCACTGAACTGGAAATTCTTAGAATTCTGGGAAGAAGGGAGGAAAGAAATGAGAGAGGAGATCCTGGAAGAAGAGAACAAGATGCCAAAATGAGATGAGACCAGAAATCTTGATCTGTTGAGGTTCTAGAAAGACAGATGTTTTGGATGCCTGAGCAGCTCAGTTAACTGAGCATCCAACTCTTGATTTCGGCTCAGATCATGATCCCAGGGTCATGGGATGGAGCACTGCATTGGGCTCCATGCTGAGCATGGAGCCTGCTTAAAATTCTTTCTCCCTCTGCCCCTCTCCCCTACTGGCTCTCTAAGGACAGATGTTTTAAGACAGAGGATGTCCACCATTTTTGTGGAATGTGTTGGCACTACTCCAACAGAATATCCCCTTCCAATGTTCAGGATTCTCCCCCTAAAGCCATAACTGTTTTTTGTGTGAGTGGATTTTGTGTTGAAATCATGGAATAGAATGAGGTTAGGCATGTGTGACAGAAACAGCTTGCAAGAAGCAGAAGCCTGGAAAGAAGACCCTGAGACCTTAAGGAAAATTTAAAAGTCTAGCAATACAGACGTTCACAAGGAAATGGAGCACAGGCCACCCTTCCACATTGCAGATCGGGTATTAATTGATGATACATCCATTTTGGAAACTTTACTGAGTAAAGTGTAACCTATGATAACCTGCAAGGCAGCAATCCAAGTACCAGGTGTATGCCCTAGAGAAAATCTAGTTCATTTGCATGGAAATCATGCACAAGAATGTGCAAGGCAATTTCATAAGAAAAAACTAGAACCAGCAATAAAAACGTCATCTAGATTAACATGAATAAATTTCAAAACTGTGATTTTTGAGGGGGAAAAAGTCATAGAAGAACATATACTATAAGATTTACTTACATAAATGGCAAAAAATAGATAAAACTAATCACAAATTTTTATGTAGGGACAAATACATATGAGATAAACATATACAGAAAAACAAAGAAGTGGTTAATACAAAACAGAAGATGGTTGTTTGTCAGAGTGGGGAGGATGTGACCAGAGAGGGGTAAATGGGAGCCTTAAGTCATTGGCAATATTCTATTTCTTAAGGTACGTGGTTGGCATATATGAGTATTCATCTAATTAGCTTTCTTCAAACTGTATGTTTATGTTACTTACACTGTTTTGCATATATGAAATAGTTTACAATTTAACAGTAAAAGCATTTTTAAGTGAGCTGACACTGTGGCAGTGGCAAAGAGATTATCATGACCAGTCATGGCCAGGGCCTTGAGTTTTGACACTGTACAGGGACAGACCATCCTATTTGGGGCCCATGTGGTCCATGGACTTGAAAATGAGGCAAAATAATATTTCAGCTTAAATGAGACAAATTAAAGTATCATTTCCCCGTACCCCAGAGTTAAAGAATATGTGTTCTTTCTAAGCCCATATAAATCATTTATAAGAATTGATCAAATATTAGGCCACAAATAAATTCTCAACAAATACCAAAAAATCAATATCACATAAATAATGACCTTTGGCAATAATTCACAGATTAAAAATAAATTAAATCAATGAAATTAAGTACCTGGAATGTATAGGAGAGGATATTTCCACTCAGTCTATAAAAATCTCTTCCATCCCCACTAAACACCTTTCTGCATTGACCACCAAAACTTTTAGTATTAATGACTTTGTTCCTAAACTGGCCAGTGAGTTCGTTGTAACTGTTTAAAAAAAAAAAAAAAAAAAAGGAGGAAGGAAGGAAGAAAAGATGGTTAGAAATCAGAAATAGCAGTTTCTGAAAAAGAACTTCCAGAAATTTTTGAAATATAGTGAAGTATCTCTTTGAGAGAGCTCAAATAAAAAGAACAATGTCCTAATGCATACCATATATTATCCAACCTCCCCTGGGTGGTATGATAGCTAAAACTAATAACTGGAGAAATCCAACATCCTTCAGCCTAAGAACATGTTTGGAAAACATAGCCCTTTTGTATTTATGGCAACAGCTGGTTTTGAGTTGAATCTATAAATAAAACCAATACAATCAAGATGACTGTTGAGAAAGAACCTTCTACAACAAATTTCAACTAATTTGCCTCTTAGTATACTGAATGGTATACTCTTTAGAGTAATTTTTACCATTTTTCTGTTAATGAATTTTAAACTATGATAGAGGGGCGCCTGGGTGGCTCAGTCGGTTGAGCGTCCGACTTCGGCTCAGGTCACGATCTCACGGTCCGTGAGTTCGAGCCCCGCGTCAGGCTCTGGGCTGATGGCTTGGAGCCTGGAGCCTGCTTCCGATTCTGTGTCTCCCTCTCTCTCTGCCCCTCCCCCATTCATGCTCTGTCTCTCTCTGTCCCCAAAATAAATAAACGTTAAAAAAAAAAAATTAAAAATAAATAAATAAATAAATAAACTATGATAGAAAAGCCACTTCTATCACTCTAAAATAGGCAGTTTTAAAGTCTTGAAATCTTCAACTTGGATCTGACCCTCAAAATTCCTCAGAATTCTTTTTGGAAAGACAAACATGGGATTGTCCCAACTTCACTTGAAAATGAAAGTTCCCAGCCAGTTCAGACAATTACTTTTCAAGCCTCAATATTCCAATACGTTACTTTCTCTCTTCTTTCTCTGTTCTTACTCTATTGTCTCTTCATTCTCATAAGGAGCCTCACATCACTGTCATTGAATCAATTCTCTCCCTCTGTCTCTATTTCTACCTCTCTCCCATAGGGTGACCAACTATCCAGGTTTCCCCAGGTCTGAGGGGTGTCCCTGGACATAGGACCTCCAGCGCTAAAAGCAGGACAGTCTAGGGACAATTGGACACTCTGCATTTACAACATACATTTTCAAGTATACAGGTATGAATGAAAAGTTTCAGGATGTGGCAAAGAGCTCTGAGCCAAAGGCTGAGCTATTAGGTGATTTGTTATCAGACTTACCAAACCATAAAATAAAACAAAACAAAATGAAAAGCTACTATCCATCAATGTGCACAGAAAACTGGCCAGCACCTTACCCATTTCCAGTAAGTTCTATGTTGGGAGGAGGTTTATCAAGGTCACACGAAGGTCTGCTTTCTAAGTCCTCACATCTGTCTTCATCAGCGCTATCTTCTTCACAGTCAGAATCCCCATTGCAAACCAAAGATTTGCTGATGCACTGGCCTGTACACAAGATAAGCCCCATAAATGAATGAATGAATGAATGAATGAATGAATGAATGAATGAATAAATAAATAAATAAATAAATAAATAAATAAATAAATAAATAAATAAAAGAGGGAAGAAGGGAAAAACTACCTGGGATCAAAAGAGTTTTGCCTTTGATTCCCAAAATTGTACTAATATTCTAATGTGAATTTGAGATCAGTCCTCAAGATGTCCAGGAAAAGACTGGTGATTATTTGGGTCCTCATATTACAACACACAAAACTGATTCTGACCTCAGCTGGACACAAAATTGAAAATAGAAGCTGAATTCAAATTCCAGGCTCTCACCCATAACCAAGCAGTTTGTCTGAATCTTCCAGAATCAAACAGTGCCGACCACTGGGAAGATAGATTGACATCCTGCCCTTCAACTTTCAGTTTATTTTTTGCCATCACTGACCAAGATGTCAAAGCTCTGCCTCTCTTGGTGATTTGATGTGTAAGCTTTTGAGAGCATAGAAACTGGATCAAAAGGTTAACACTCATCACGTCTTTAGCATATACTCTGTGCAAGACACTCTTCCAGGTGTTAGGTACAAATATAAATAAAAATGGTATGCTGGGCTTTTCATATACTTTACAAGCTAACAGAAAGGGCTATGAAGACATAGATCATTATAATTCAGCAACGTAATTGCTATGATAGACATACATCCCAGGAATCAAGGAAGCACTGGAGGGTATCAGATGATCTAACCCTTGCCTACCTCCCCAGCATCATCTCCAGCCATTCTCCTACCAGCTTCTGATGCGACAGTCACACCTGCATGAATAAAAGGCCAGGCTTCTGTCATCTCCACTGACCTTGCACTTACGGTTCCCTCAGACTAGAAGGGTTTCTCTACCTGTCACCAACCTGTCCTTCAAGAATCAAATTAAACATCATCTCCTCTTAGAGACCATCCCTCCTCCACAGGCTATAGTGCATGTCCTTCCTCTGTGTCCTCATAGTGTGCATTGCATGCAACTGTCCTGACGGTATAGCATGCATCCCACTATGCTCTCACTCAATCCGATCCAGTGTTGTGGACAGTCTACTGTGTACCAAGTATTCCAGATGCAAAAATTAAAGCAACAGGGGCACCTGGGTGGCTCAGTCAGTTACACATCTGACTTCGGCTCAGGTCATATCTGGTGGTTTGTGAGTTTGAGCCCCGCGTCAGGCTCTGTGCTGACAGCTCAGAGCCTGGAGCCTGCTTCGGATTCCGTGTTTCCCCCTCTCTCAGCCCCTCCCTGCTCACACTCTGTCTGTCTCTCTCTTTCTCAAAAATAAATAAACATTAAAAAATTAAAGCAATATAATCCATATCCTCAAGGAGTTCACTGTCTCCAAGAGAGATAACCAGGCCAGTAAATTCTCCAGATTACAGATAGTACAATGTATGTAAGGAACACAGAGAAGTGATTTGTTAATTATCTCTATCAGTTGAGAAGTTAAGGAATGCTTCTGAAAAGAGGAGTCACCTGATCTGGGTTTTGAAAGTAAAATAGGAGTTTGACAGGTCTTGTTGAGGAGCACTTCTAACACAGAGATTAATTATGAACTATTCTGTGCATAAACTTTAATATTTTTCAGGGAAGAGACTAAGCATTTCAGTTGTATATCCACAATCCTTACCACTGTATCTGGAACATAGTAACAATAATGAATATTTGGTAAACGTTGTTGAATTAACTTCACTGCACAAATGATACATAAACACTAGGTCAAATAATACTCAATGCCAAAACTTGAAATTGTGTTTCAATCACCCAGTGTATAGGAGTGACCTGTATTACTCCTTGATTAGCTAATTAGAGTTGCTTCTCTTGTAAACATAATGATAATTTGGGCAGTAACATTGTTTTTGCCTAGTCTCGGTGTACCGAACTCACTCTACATCTCCACCAACAATGCAATGTCAAGAACTGTTTGGGTCTGGCAACAGCCATATTTCTTTTCAAAGAAGTGAGCAGTATCCTTACCTTTCTTACCGGATGCCTCCTCTTGCATTCTAAATAATGATAGCTGAGTATGTAATTAATATGCCAATAAAAATCCTACTGATATTGGCCTGAAATCGGATGCCTCCTCTTGCATTCTAAATAATGATAGCTGAGTATGTAATTAATATGCCAATAAAAATCCTACTGATATTGGCCTGAAATTAATTTTAAGGCCGATACACATTCAGTAAAAGTCAACAAACACATACTGAGCAAGTTAACCAAATAGCATTTGAAATTACACCCTGCCTGCCAAGCCTATGAAAACATACCTGAAAAACACCTGAAACGCTCTCCACATCCCTCTTCTGTTGGACATCCTCGGGTAGGTTCACATGATTGTGTTTCAAATGCATTTCCGACACAGGGATGGCCACCATACTGCCCGTAAACAGCTATTGACCGCCTGCGAGTCTAAACACAGAACAGGTAGTACTTTCTGATATCTCCTTTCCTTTATCGGAGAAACAAATCTGAGAGAAATTAATGCAATTGAAGAAACAGGGTTCAGGAAATTGTTCTGGTGTTCCACAGATGTAAAACCTCCCAAATCAATGAACCCACAGACCTACTTGTCCTGGAGTGGGTGACAAGTGACACTTGGATTATTATTTGTGACGTTCTCCCAGCTATGTATTTATTCTCAGGGTTGAGTATTAAAAAAATAATAGTAATAAAAACAGTGGCTCTTAAAAAAAGCAACCTGAAAGAGTTAGCTGGGTAGACATATAAGCAAATAGGTTACGATATAGAACGTTTAATGTTTCTGCTCAAGCTGTGTGCCAACTAGAAAAGAGAAATGGATTTTGTCAGAGGGCGGGAAGGATACTGGGAACAATGGTTAAGAAGTAAAGTTAGAAAAACCTTTAGAGGGGTACCTGGGTGGATCAGTGGGCTCAGTGGCCGACTCTTGATTTGGGCTCAGGTCATGATCTCAGAGTCGTGAGACTGAGCCCCATGTGGTGCTCTGCACTGGGCAAGGAGTCTACTTGAGATTCTCTTTGTCTCTCCCTCTGCCCCTCCCTGGCTCGTGTGTACCCAGGTGAACTCTCATTCTCTCTCAAAAAAAAAAAATAAATAAATAAAAAATAACTCTTAAGAAAAAAGGGAAAAAAAACTTTAGAAAAATGGTGGCAATTGATTTGAGCTGAATGTTAAGCCTTCTTCAGGAAGGCAATGCAAAATAAATCTGGAGAGAAAGATGCTAATATGGAAGTCAAGTTTACAGCACAGAAACCTCGGTCATCCAAAGGTGAAGCTACCTCTGCAACGGAATTTTACTAGATAATAAAAATCACTGGCCTCTGAAGTGGGAAATATGTCAAAGGCAAATCTCTGGGAGAGAAAGTATGGGAAAATTGAGGAAATCATCAAGCCAACTGAGAAACACCTAGGTCATCCTAAAGTTCATTTTATCAATGTGAACACATATATCTAATACTTAAACAAAAAGAAAGGTCCACAAAATCCTTTTCCTGCCCAATAGCAATCAAAGATGCATCACTTAAGCCTCTTCCTGTACTCATCTTTTCCCCATTTAAAAAAAAAAAAAGAATCTGACATTCCAGAGAATTTAAACCTTGAGCAAAGATCAACAGGGAAGACTGGATCTACAAACTGATGTGGGGTCAGAATCGAATGGTCAAGAAAGAATTCTTGAGCAACTACATGGATGGAACTAGAGGGTATTATGCTAAGTGAAATTAGTCACTCGGAGAAAGACAAAAATCATATGACTTCACTCATATGAGGACTTTAAGAGACAAAACAGATGAGCATAAGGGAAGGGAAACAAAAATAATATAAAAACAGGGAGGGGGAAAAAACAGAAGAGACTCATAAATATGGAGAACAGACTGAGGGCTACGGGAGGGCTTGTGGGAGGGGGGATGGGCTAAATGGGTAAGGGGCACTAAGGAATCTACTTCTGAAATCATTGTTGCACTATATGCTAACTAATTTGGATGTAAATTTAAAAAAATAAAAAATAAAACAAAATAAAAAAGAAATTAAAAATTAAAAAAATTAAAAAAGAAAAAGAAAAAAGTAAAAAGTAAAAAAAAGAAAGAGAGAAAGAAAGAATTCTTGAGACATTTTTGGTGCAAAAAGGTGCTTTTATTATAGCACGGGGACAGGGCCCGTGGGGAGAAAGAGCTGCGCTTTTACTGTGTGAAGATGGTGGTTATTATATTAAGTGCTCAAAGGGGAGGGGACGTGCAGGGAATATTAGATCATAAATGTCTTTTTCAAATTTCTACTCTTAAAAGTAGTTTCACAGGATTTCTCCGCTGCTTATCATTCAACTTGATATTAACAAGTGAGATGAACAGGCATGAGACTCTAAGAATGCAGCAACCAGTACATATTTGATACTTATCGGAACTACGCAGCTATAGGTCAGCCTTCTGGGCTAAATGCGAACACGTTTTTGCTTCTATCCCTCATCACAAACCAACGTTGAATCTCCTCATCCATCCTAAACTGGGTTAGAAGTGGGGACTCATTGGGACAAAGGGTCACGGTAATGCAGTTTGATCTCTGAGCAGCTGTGTGTCAACCTGGGCCTGGTGCTGGCACCTTCCATTGTATCTGAGCAGAGGAGCCATGGAGGAATATGAGAGGGGAATAGAACTCAGTGCAGTTCCTTCATAAGTTTCTAGTTTCTGTATTTGATTGATGAAGACGCCTCTCATAATGTGTTTTATTAAATTGTCCTTTTCTGAAGTTCCAAAGCACAGATTGTGTTGTTCATCTAAGTAATGCTTCCCTCTCTCCACATACCAGTATGACCTCGACAGCTGCCCACTGTGAGCAGCCATATTCTCACCTGACAACTTCTGATCTTATGACCCCGTTTCCATTTTCACTTGTCTCTCTGTGGATGAAAATGTTGTCGTTACCATCTAGGGATGTAATCATTGCATGATGACCTTCATGCAAAGAAAAATATTACTAATATGAAAAATACCTCTCATCCCTTTCTATTTAGTGTTCTTTCTTAGCTTGTTTTTAAATTATAAAAATGTTTTCTGTGGTCGGTATTTGATTTTTTGCCTTGTTATTCATGGACCCATTTGCCTGTCTGTATTCAGAGTACTCATCTATTTGCCCAAAGCCAAATTCTACATTCGAGTAACTGGTTTTGTAAATACCACTCATGTAGGTACTAAATGTTTGATGAAAATGATGATTATGATGATGCTTCAAAACAGAAATTATCAGGGTGCCTGGGTGGCTCAGTCGGTTAAGCATCCAACTTCAGCTCAGGTCATGATCTCACAATTTGTGGGTTCGACCCCCTCCTCAGGCTCTGTGCTGACAGCTCGGAGCCTGGAGCCTGCTTCCGATTCTGTGTCTCCCTCTCTCTGCCCCTCCCCTGCTTGCGCCCTGTCTCTCTCTCTCTCAAAAATAAACATCTAAAAAAATTGTTTTGATAAAATAAAAAAAATAAAACAGAAATTATCTCCTGTAATACAGTTCTGTTATTTTAAGAATTAAAAAGTGATTTTTAAATACACATTTTTATTCAAGCTGAACCACCTTGAAAATATTTTGCAACTATAGAATCATGCTATAGACCTGAAACTAATATAAATGTTATGTGTTAAGTATATCTCAATAAAAACACTTATTCATTCAAATATTTAGAATCTTTAACATGAACATTATATTTGTGGAAGTTGTCCTAAGAAAATTATCAGAAAAGAGGACAGATTTCTATGTACAAAAACATTCACTCAAGTTTCACTCAAACAAAAATGTAGATAATCTAAATCTCAAACAATATGAAAGTGGATATATAAGATGGGTATATTCATATAACGGCAAATAATACAGCTGTTAAAATTCACGCTGAGAGTATCATGGTAATATAGTAGAATATAGGGGTACCTGGCTGGCTTAGTCCGTGGAGCATATGACTCTTAATCTCGGGGTCATGAGTTTGAGCCCCACGTGTGGCATGGAGTTTAACTTAAAAGCAATTTTTTTAATAAACAAATAAAGGGGTGTCTACATGTTCAGTCGGTTGAGCATCCTACTCCTGATTTCGGCTCAGGTCATGATCCCAGGCTCGTAGGATTGAGCCCCACATTGGGCTCGGTACTGAGCATGGAACCTGCATAAGATTCTCTCTCTCCCTCTGTCTCTACCCAGCTTGTGCTCTCTCTCTCTAAAAGTTTTAATAAACAAACAAAAATTTTTAAATAGTAGAATATAAAACTTTAATCAAACAATTGTATTTTTAAAAATTATAAACATAGAGAAAGAAGATAAATTGAAAGAATAAATACCAAAATGATGGTATATTGGTTTCTTTTAAAAAAAAATTTCTTGGGGCGCCTGGGTGGCGCAGTCGGTTAAGCGTCCGACTTCAGCTCAGGTCACAATCTCGCGGTCCGTGAGTTCGAGCCCCGCGTCGGGCTCTGGGCTGATGGCTCAGAGCCTGGAGCCTGTTTCCGATTCTGTGGCTCCCTCTCTCTCTGCCCCTCCCCCGTTCATGCTCTGTCTCTCTCTGTCCCAAAAATAAATAAACGTTGAAAAAAAAAAAATTAAAAAAATTTTCTTAATGTCTATTCATTTTTGAGAGAGAGAGAGAGAGAAAAAAGAGAGAGAGAGAGAGAGAGAGAGAGAGTATAAGTGGGGGAGGAACAGAGAGAGAGACACACACAGAATGTGAAGCAAGCTGCAGGTTCCGAGCTGTCAGCACAGACATGTGCCCATTGCGGGGTTAAAACTCACGAACTGTGAGATCATGACCTGAGCTGAAGTCGGACACTTAACCAACTGAGCAACCCAGGCACCTCTAAAATCTCATGCTTTTTTTTTTTTTCAAGTGGGCTTCATACCCAGTGTGGAGCCCAATGCAGGACTTGAACTCAGGACCCTGAGATCATAACCTGAGCTGAGATTAGGAGTCAGACGCTTAACCAACTGAGCCATCCAGACACCCCAGTTTCTTTTAAATGGTAAAATTGTAAATAGTGTTTTCTTTATTTAGACCTTCCTGTTTCCTCCAATGAATAACTTATAAGGAAAAAAAAAAAAACACTTTTAGAAGTACTTTATAATCTCCAGATCAAGTCCAGTATTTTATTTGTATTACTCAGAAATTAAAGTTTAAAAAGTAAAAATACAGGGACACCTGCCTGGCTCAGTCAGTAGAACAGGTGATTCTTAATCTTGGGGTTGTGGGTTCGAGCTCCACCTTGGGTGTAGAGATTACTTAAATATAAAATCTTTTTTAAAAAGGTGCAAATGTTTCATTTTTCATGATCAGTCAGCTCATTAGGTAAAACAAAGTTTTGCTACTCGTTAGCGTTCCTTTCAAATAAGAAGAAAAGTTGAACCCAGTAAATATGAAACAGATTTTGAATTACCTACTATCTTCATTTCATGCTACTCTATTCCTCTAATTAAAGAGTTCTCTAGTTAAAGAGTTAGTGAATTGCTATATCCTGTATTTCTAGGCTCAAATGTAAGATTTAGAAAAGTCCCGCAAGAAAAATAGGAAACGCAGAAATTATTACATTATTAATCATTAGAGTCATACTTTTCTCCCTTTAAAACTACCAATTATATTTTCAACATAAAAAATAACATTCAAAAGCTAATGTCATTCTGTCCATATGTAAGCTATTTCTGCATAGGAAACAATAAATACAAAGTTTTGTATGGTCCTACCTGAGTCTTGGTACAACCACTGCATTCTGACCACAGGGCATAGGAATCCCACTGGCAATTGACTGGAGAGGAAGCACTGCCAAATTATGATAAATCAGGTAGAAAGATAATGGGGGGGGAGGGGGCACAAAGAATAGTCAAAAATATTTCAAAAAAAATAATTGCTTTACAATTTTTTAAGAGACATCAAAAGTATCCCAAGATCTATAAAAATACATGTGGAAGGAACCAACTTTTCTCAAGATTAACGCTTATCAAGCATCTATAATGTACCAGGCACTATTTAGATACTAAAGTTGTAGACACAATAACAGAGAGATCACTGACCATTGATAGAGGAGAGGACAAAGACACATATGTAAACAAATAATTATAATATAATAATACAAACATGATCCATAATGCAATGTACCTACTTTGACCAATTTCATAACACAAATGTATACAGTATAATGTGTTATGGAAATATAGATAAAGGAGTGTTCACAGTTGGAAGGGTAAGTGAGAACTTGGGGGAGGAAGATATACGGTCTTTGAAAGGATTCTGAATAATGAACTGAAGAGTTATAACAGAAACTCTTAAGTGGAAGACAAAAGGCTCTAAAAAGACCCTATCAGAAGAGAAAAACTAAGAACTGGCAAAGATGAAATGGACAGAAATTGATTTTTAAATATTCCCCCTGTGCATTTAGGCTACTCCTCAAGAACACATCCAAGTAGCATCCATTTGAGCTTAAACAATTCCACTCCACTAAAATACATGAAGAAGGGAGAATCTGTTGTGTGATGCTTAACTCCAGCTTTGTAGAGAGTATATCATGACTTCATCCTCAGCGATTAAGGAAGTCTAACTTAAAGCATATTTTACAAGGGGTAAAGGAAATCAGAATCCTGATTTCTGGATTTTGAGCAGATTCCTAGCCTTGGGACACCTTCAGTCAAGGTGATTTGTGCTTATCTTAAGCCTGTGAGGTGATCCTGAAAGTAAGAAGTTTGATCTGAAGTGCATGTGCCTCTCATGCTTTTTTTCAAGCCAAACTTGCTAACTTGTAGTCTTGACATGGCGCCAATGATCCAAATGCCTCACTGTTTTTGACCCTTTAACAATCGGAACTTGCTATTGTTCTATGTTGTGCCCCAGGGACAGGCAGAGACCTTCCCCAAACACTGAGGTTTAGGAAGGGAAGCCAGCTTGGTCTCATCTCTCTGTGCTCCCACAGTATCCCATGCAGCCCTCTCCCAGAGGCCTAGCACATTTATATTGACATCAACTGTTTCAAGATCTGTATCACCCAGTGGACTCTCAGACACTTGGCCCCCTTTGTGTCCCCAGTCACTAGCACAGCCCCTGACACATATTCTGATAGTTTGAAAACGTGAACTGACCTGGTCCTATCCCATCAAACTGACAGTGAAAGCAAGAGAAAGCCATGAGTAAATGATGGTGGCTTTTTTCCAGGTCTCAAGAGTCAGCACACCTATTTTCTTAAAAAAAAAAACTCTCAACCAGACGGAAGTTACCCTTGTGGGGAACATAGCATAATGTATAATGTATAGACTTGTCAAATTACTATGTTGTACACCTGAAGTTAACATAACATTGTGTATCAACTGTATTTCAATTAAGAAAAAAAAAAAAACCCTCAACCTTTAAAATCCAAAGAATGTTTTGCAATGACTACATTTAAAGATCACATTCTACTCCAAGATGTGTTAATTCTAAGGTCGGTGCAATTCTCTGAATTGCAGGTACAATCATGGTACTGGGACAAGAAGAAAACTTTGAGGTAGTTTTAGTCTTCAAGTTTCTTCCTTATGGGAAATAAAATAAAGTAAAATAAGAATGAGAATAAAACAAGCTTTTGCTATCATTGCCTTTTCTCAAAACGCAGAAAGGTAAGCGTTGAAGGGAAAAAGATGTTCTGGCTGCAATGTTAAAATCAGGCCATATGATAAAGAACTTCCTAAAAATAAAAAAAAAATAATAATTTTTAATGATCTCCAATACAATCCAAAACATTCTCACCTTGAAAAAATTTGGAACTCTCCTGCAAATCCCACCAAGATGAAAAAACTTATTGCCTGGGGGGAGAATAAAGCATTGCTTTAGTTTATATTTCTTTAATGAGTTGAAAGTGAATACATTTGTGCAAGTCAAGATTTGTGAGTTGTGAATATAAAGAAGGAAAGAAGCATGGAGAAGGCTCCCTGACTCTGTTTGTCCTTTAAGTTTCCATTTTAAATAAAAGTTTAATACAATTCTGTTGAGCTCACCTCTTACTATTCATTTCTGTAAAGAAGGCTAGGGACTGGGGAACGTCATAGCCAAGCAAATAGAAAATGTAGCTCATTAGAGCATTTCTTTAAGGACCCATCATCTTTTCATTCCTTTCTCTACCCTCCTTCACTCTAACTTCAACCCACCCAAAGAGGATGAAGCCTGGAAGAAAGACCAGCCAAGAGTGAGAAGTTAGAAGGGAAGTAAGTTTCATAAATGAAGAGTCAACCAAAAGTTGAGGCACATCCCCAGCCAGAGGGCCCGTGATCCTCACCCTGCCCCTTAGTTCTATGGGCAGCTCCTCTGGTTTTTAAAACACCTGTGAGGCCTGTTGCAATCATCTGTCCATGACAGCACCAGCCTAAATATTGAAGGTCACAAAATTGTATATAAAATGGCATTACATTTTGTTTGAAAAGTCAAACATGTATTAAAAACAAATCTAGAAAGAAATATAATAAAGGATAATAGTTCATTTCTGGCAATGAAATTATAGGTAATTTCTATTAACTTTTTTTTACTTTTATGTATTTCCCTACTTTGACAACTGAGGGTGTCCGGGAATATCATTCAAATCTTTCCTGGAGATTCTCCAAGGATACCAATTGTATTCAATATATAACCCAGTGTAAAAGTCCTTAAAACCATCTTACTCCATATTTTAACAGGCCAATATTCTTTCTCTTCTCCCTGACCTCCTCAAACCTTTTCTTTCAATGTATTTGTGGAGTGGCCTCCCAACATTTTTTCCAGATCCTTCTCCCTGCCTTCCTAGATCACCTGCCATCTTATTAGGTATCTTCCTTTCAGTTGTAAAGTTCTAGTTGCTCACTTCTGTCTTTTATTGTTCTCAGAAGCTTTTAGCCTATTATTCTGATTAGCATAACCAAACAGCTGTGGGCATCCTGGAAATGAGTGGGGGGAGGTATGAATACTTATGTGATTTTTTTTTAATTTTTTTTTTTTTAACGTTTATTTATTTTTGAGACAGAGAGAGAGACAGAGCATGAACAGGGGAGGAGCAGAGAGAGAGAGGGAGACACAGAATGGGAAGCAGGCTCCAGGCTCTGAGCCATCAGCCCAGAGCCCGACGCGGGGCTCGAACTCACAGACCGTGAGATCGTGACCTGGCTTAAGTCAGACGCTTAACCGACTGCGCCACCCAGGCGCCCCTATGTGATTTTTTTAATGAGCAGGTAAAGCACATAGCATAAAGCAACACCTTCTACAGGTTTTGTTATTAATCAAAAATTACAAGGATTAAAAACAATTAAAAAAAAAAACCTACAAAGGTTTGGGTCAATTTTTCTGTTTTTCAACAATATATCTTTACTCCATGCTGTCAACTTCTTTTTCCGTCCCTGGGAAAGCCTATCTCCATAGCTTTATTGGTCACTCATAGGCACTAACAGATAGTCACATTTTTGGAAAACAAAGATTCTGAAACACTCTAACAGTCAAATTTCAATTCAATATCCAATTTTAAGTGTCTCTCCTACTCCTGGGTTCTGGATGCTCATAATGGGAGTGGGGTGGAGTCTGATTCCAAATTCCTCCTCCTTGTTCTGCTTTTCTTCCCCACATCCCCAGACTGCCTCTGTCTTCTTCAAAGTCACAGCAGCAGGAGAGGGACAAGAGCCAAAAAGGGTCTTGTGTGACTAATCCAGCTGGAGTCCATAATGGTGACCCAGGATGTGGTGGATATTTGAATGCCAAGTCTTTATCTCCCACTGTGTTTTTGTGGTTCTTTGGATGGCCCCCATTGGTGATCTACAACCACTATGCTCTTGGCAAAAATGATTCATCTCTTTGTTTATCACACTTGACTCTCCCCAGTGCTTGCCTCCTGGGACTCCTTTTCCATATGGATGCTGCCTGTTGGAGTTGCTTCATCCTGCAGGCAGTTTCTCAGGCAGAAGCCCTGACAACCCAAGTCTGGCTCCTTTCTAAAGGTCCACATTGTGTCCATGCGATACCTGCACACATCCTTATCCTGTCAGACTCTGGATGTCCAGAAAAAACCAATAATGCTGTGTTGATTAACTCTGTTAAAGGCAGGCTAGGGAACCAGCCTGTGCCTTTAGATTTTCCCAGACATGACTAGAGTATGATTCCCTACATCCCCTATACTCTAAGGGGCACGATCCTGTATATTCTGGAGGATGGGGATAGCCAAAGGTCACTAGACACTATCCTTTTGTAAAACTGCTTTGAATGTCCAGTATCTCACTTTAAAATGTGGGGATGCTGAGCACTTATTCTTCTCGGCCTTTGACTCTCAGCCGAAGCAGGCATCATGAAAAAATTCATTCTTAACACTCTATTATTACACGTGTTTTAAAAGAATTTCAATCAAGCTTTAGGGAATATACATTTTTTTCAGCAGTGCCTTTGCCAGCACTTTCCCCATATACATACTCCTTATTGTAACTTCTGAAGATCTGCCTAATTACAAGGCAGTTCTGTTCATGAGTTACACAAGCTGAATCTATTAACCAAAAGAATTTCTTGAATTTGCTAGCTAAGTCCCTGAAAACAAGTCATCAAGTTATCATTTCCCACCTTCAGAAAGAGTATCTTAACAAATGGACAAGATAGAACAATCATAAATTAATAATAAATGATACTTGGGGCACCTGGGTGACTCAGTTGGTTAAGCACCTGACTTCGGCTCAAGTCACGACCTCACAGTTCATGGGTTTCAGCCCCGTGTTGGGCTCTGTGCTGACAGCTCAGAGCCTGGAGCTGCTTCAAATTCTGTCTCCCTCTCTCCCTGCCCGTCCACTGTTTGTGCTCTTTCTCAAAAATAAATAAACATTTTAAAAACTTTTTTAAAATGATACAAAAATTGGGGCCCCTGCGTGACTCAGTGGGTTGAGTGGCCAACTTCGGCTCGGGTCATGGTCTCATGGTTCACGAGTTCAAGCCCCACATGGGCTCACTGCTGTCAGGGCAGTGCCTGTTTAGGTCCTCTGTCCCCGTCTCTCTCTGCCCCTCCCCTGCTTGTGTGCTCTCTCTCTCTGTCTCTGTCTCTCAAAAATAAATAAAACATTTAAAAAATAAATAAGTTGGAGTTGAAGTTGCTGTCTTTGGTCCTGTATTTAGTTGAATAGTAATTTTTCTAACATTTGGCTACATTGCACTGGGCCAACATGTACATTTGGTAAGCCTTTCATTGCATTCCTCTCTCTGTGTCTTCCACTCTCACATTCCTGACCCTTTGGTCCAGGATTCCAAATTCTAAAGTTCCAAGTTTCCAAACTCACTTTTCTATAAAGCTCTTAGATAAGTCAGATCATGGGGACTCATTGCATAGCTGCAAATCAAACAAACAAACAAAATACACGACAGGGTATTTTTCCCTGAAAATAACAATGGCACTATTGTATTCCTTGATGGCTTTCTCAGGACTTTCATAAACATAGTCTCCACTCTCACTTCCATACCTTCGAACCACTAATTTTACTGCAAAACAAGAAAAAGGAATTCACTTTGTCTGAATTGTTAAATATATTTAAATAAGGATTTTTTTAAGTTATCCCCATATCTTTCTCTTTCCTATTTCCCCATGTCTTCTCCTTATTTGAGCCATTTCAGTTAAGCCTCACTCCCTTTTGAGATTGCTTCACTTACAAAAGTAATGAAATTATTATCTTACCTTCATGTTTGGGAAAACACTCAGGGCAGAAGAAAGGAAGAAAATTTCTGCTGAGCGCCTGGTGAATTTTCAACAGTGGGAAGAGCCCAGCAGTGGGCTCTGTCCCTGTCTCTTCCTGCTGGGGATTAACTTGGCACTCACTCATAAACACAGCAAGTGGTTCTGAGACTTAGTTCCTACCCCAACCAGATTCTCTGGGGACACAAAGAGCCTGCCCCTGTACTTAGTTGGTGTCTTGAAGCCAGATGCTTCTTATCAATTTACACAGGACTTAGCTACAGCCAGCTGGGACTGTTTAGCAATGTAGTTCTAAGAAAACATCTGTAAATCAAGAAAGGCAACAAATGTTCTCAGTTCAATGTTTAAGTGATTTTCAACCAAAGGAGACCCTGTACAAGGCAAAGGATAAGCCTCCTTCCTGTTTCAATCTTCTAAATGAAATAGATGTTTTCATGATTCTCTTAAAGTGTGTTGTACACCAAACTTTGAGATGAAAGGATTTAAATGCAGTTCTGTCACTCAGGAGGTAAATGGAACATTCTGGAGTAGAATTTCCACACCTCCCCCCCCCCAAAAAAAAAGGAAAACAAAACAAACAACAACAACAACAACAACAACAACACACACACACACACACACACACACATATATACATATCCTAACACAATATTACATCCATGACTCACACTTGACTTTCACAGATAGATTAAAAAAAGCATATTTTGCAAACATATTTAAAAGCCTCACTAATTTTTCCCAAGTGCTTTCCCTATTCCATTGACTTGCAGATCATCGTTGGAAAGTTCCTATCATGGTCATTAACTGTCCATTTTCCCTTCTTCAGTTATTGTCTTGTCTAACTCTGCTAGATCCTTGTTCCCCACAGCTTTGCATTTATTCTAGCAGTTCCCAACATCACTTCCAGAGGTTTCATGAATGCTGTATTTTATTTTTTTGCAAGATTTCAGATTTTCTATTTGTGAGAAGGCAGGGAGATGATTCATTTTCAGAAGTACCAAATAAAAGCTGTGCTGTGTAGGGCCAGCTGGGTGGCTCAGTTGGTTAAGCATCTGACTTGAGCTCAGGTCATGATCTCATGGCCCCTCGTCAGGCTCTGTGCTGACAGCTGGGAGCTATTAACCTATTAACCTATTAACAATAGGTTAATTTCCAACCTATTGGAAAATGTACAACACCCCCCCACACACACACACCATGGAGTCCCAAATCCTTAGACATTTCACTTCCTGGTTCTTTCCCTCTTGGTTTGGCAAGGTTACTTTCGCAGTCTTTGCAATGAGCATGTGCCAAAGAACTGAAGTCTCTGCATCACCTCAAGGAGTGTATATCAGACTACTTTTTGCCTTACATGGGCATAGGCATTGTCTGGGTAAGGCTGCAACCTCTGTAGTACTCAGCCAATGAGGAATCAGGGGAGGGACCTGCATAGTAGGAGATAAATTGTCTGCTGTAACCGCCCCGAGTGTGTCTGTCCATCAGACACCCGCTCTTGTAAGAACATTGATTAAAGCTTTGCTTTACTGTGCCCTGAGTCCCCACATCCCCCCTTCGATTGGAGCAGTGGGCTTATTTCTCACACTATTAAAGCTGAGTTAGGTTTTATTCACACAGTTTGGCCAAATATTCTGACACTTGCTACTAGGGTATTATGAGTGGGAAAGACATAAGTGTTAAGTGGGAAAGGATTTTCTGAGTTGAGTGATTTTATAACTAAACATTTCATTAGTGAATATTTCCCAGTTTTAATGATTTATTTCTTTCTTTATCCAAAGAGCTTGAAAATAGAGAACAACCCTCACCTTTCCCTCATAAATTGACAGTGGGTTTCCAAAGATAGTTTACACATCTTTTGTTAAAACCATTAGTAATTTGTGTGGAAGAAATTTTGCCACAGAGAAGATGACCTCTAATTCCTGAAAGTTTGTTTGTTTGTTTGTTTTATTCAACTCCAATTGTATGACTTCCAGATGTTATGGACTCTTCTTACGTACTCAGTGTGCAATTCCACATTTGGGGGCTTAGTTTGTGTTTGTGTTCCTCCTGAAAGCAGATTCTGAGAGAGGAAATCAACTGAAAATAGGGTTTTGGTTTTGTGTGTGTCTGAGTGTGTGTGTGTGTGTGTGTGTGTGCTTTGGTTTGGTCTTTTGGCTTGGGTTTTGGTTGGGTTTTTTGTGAGGTTTTGTTTGTTTTTGTTTTGTTTTCCGTTTTGAGAAGTGATCCTACAAAGCATTGCTGGGAGATGGGAAAGTGAGACAAGGAAGGAGAGGTGGTCAGTAAATGGTACTTTATCATGCAAGATACCACTGTGGGAATTGGAACTCAGTCTCAATGTGGAAATATGAGAGATGTTGCAGAATGCTTCTCAGAATTATTCTGGCTAAAGGAATGTATCTACCAACATCCTATCATTGATTGAGGGTAGTTCCTAGACTCATCAACTCTCTGACACTTCAGTTTGCTCTGGGGGGTAGCTGAGCACACACCTGTAGCTAGGAGGGAAAAAAGCCTTCAAGTAGATGGTTGCTGGTATTAACAGTATTTGCAGACATTTGCCTTTGTCTTGTAGCAATGAGCGCTAAGGGAATATAAGCAGCACCTGCCACAGTAGCTTGTCATTCATGCATGAATGCATTCATTAATTTTTTATTCTAAATTCAACAAATATTTACTGAGGATGCATAATATAACAGGCTATAGATTTTGACAGAAGCTTTGAGCAATATCCTTTATTATTTTCATTCCTTACATGCCATAAAGATCATATGAGCCCATTTATAAAGTATCCTTAGTCTAGAGGATGAGTCACACGCATACAGTGTGTCTACAATAACGTAGAAATTGAATTGTCTAGCTCCCAGAGACTGTATGCCAGAGATCATTTAAAAAGTTAACAAAAACTTCCTTTCCCCAAGTGCTTTTCACTCTCCCATCTCCACCACATCTTTACTCTCACATAAACAATGTTTCTTCAACAGGAGGAATGTCAATGGAGAAGTCATTGGAACAAAGGCTTTAACTGTAGGTAGGAGCCGTACTGTGGCAAATTTGACTGCTGGCATGCGTTGTGTGTAATTTATTCAAAGGACAATGGAAACTCACTCAATGGAAGTTTTAAAGAAAGAATCAAAGTGATGTTTTCAGATGATCAAAACAGTGGTAATATGCAGACCACATAGGTAAGGAGGGGAAGAAGGACATGTAACTTGGAATTCATTTCAGTAGTCAGACAAGAGTGAATCAAAGCCTCCTCTAAGAAGGGATAGATAAAGAACCACAAGGCTGTGATTAAACGTGATTTCATGTCTGATTGAGAAAATTAGAAGAATGTAAACAAATTAATAAAGGACAGAAATAGGAAGTTGAAGAGGAAGAGTAGATTTTGGAGAGGGGACATTTTAGTTTGGAGAAAATAACCAACACATAACCAGAAATGTAGATCTTTTTGGAAAGAAATATAGGAAATACCTGGGACAAGGATACAGGTAGAGCTACTGGCATGAGGACACATAAGTGAAATCATGGGAGACTGATCACAATGAAATATAAAACAATATGATATGCCACTACTCAGGGAGCAGAAGGAAGGGAAAGAGCCAGAAAGAAGAGAGAGAGGTTACAGAAGGGGGAGGAAAACCAAAACAATGCAGTGTCCAGCCAATTCAGGAGAAACATACAGAGAGGTCAGTCAACAGTGACAAGTGCCATACAGAATTCAAAGAGAAATAGTATTGAGGGAAAACCTCACCACTTGGCAATTGAAACATAATTAAAACATTGTGGATAAACTGAGGGCAGAGTTTCCCCACATATTTTCCACTCTGGTGCTACAAGATATCTCAAGAAAAAATAATTAATTTTATGTTTAATTAATTGTAAGAAGCTGTATGTATTATAGAGAAGAGTTTCTTAACCTTTGAATTACTGACCTTTGGAGCATGATCATTCTTTGTTGGTAGAGGGTGTAGGCGAAGTTTGTCCTGTGCACTGGAGGATATTCAGCAGCGTCTTTGGTATCTACCCACTTGATGCCAGTAACACTCTTCCCTAGACAGTCAAAAATGTCTCCAGATATTGTCAAATGCCCCCTGGAAGCAGAATCATCCCTCCTCCATTGAGAACCACTATTATGGTGTCTACTCCTAGCCAGTACTCAGCCTTAGATTCACAAAACACATGCCACAATGCATTATAATGCATTAAATGTTCTAAAAATTGTACACGAAGTAAAATTTCTTAAACGTTTTTTCAAACCAGAATTTTCCAAATGCATGTGACCCCAGAGCTTGTATTTCTGACAACCTCAAAAACTGGTATAGCAGATGCACTTCAGCAAACGTCTAAGCCAATACTGAATCAGTGGAAGAGAAAGCAGATTTCTGCTGACTAGGGAAGGGTCCACAGGGGTTCAGCCCTCTCCCTATCTCCTGCTATGACACACTCCCTATTCCCCATTAGTCTTCACTTCTCTTGGTAACACCTCAAAAACCTTAACATCCCCAGACTCTAATGAAACAGATCACTGATGATACCAAGAAGCTGTTATGGTCCACCTTGGGGAGATATCTGAAAACATTTTAACAAGCCAATTTCATTCTGAATTGTTCCACTGACTCTAGCAGCATAAGAGGAATAAACTTGCTGAGGAAGGATGAAGCCTCCTTTTCTCTCTTCTGTTGAGTCTGAGAAGGTCAGAATTGAAACTGCCAGAAGTTAGAGCAAAAAGCAACAGCATCCCCTAGTGGCAGGCATGCTCCAGTCCCTTGAGTAAGAGAAGAACATTAGGCCCTGGAGTTAAACCACTCAGGAGTAAAAAACATTGAATCTTAGTCTCCAAGTCAAGTGCTTGTTAAGCTAATAAGTACTCCAGGTAGTATCTCTTTTTCCATTAAAGTGTCACTGTGTGAATAGTTTGAGAATGAAAAATGGCTGCTAGGCAATACCTTATCTAAAGGAATTTTTCAGCAAAACAATGATTGTTAAATGCTTTATCATTATACCTAATAGGATGCTGCCCATCAATACTGATAGCACTGCATTAAATACTGTGATTTGTGCATTAATTTATTTATTTTCTTATTTTTTAAAAGAGATAGAAGTTTATTGAATACACTGCAAGGAAGCAGTGGGCAAGAGAGCAAAGGAGAGACTGTCTGCCTGCATTAATTTAAAGCGAGATCACTAGACTGGCATCCAATCCCTCATAAGAATGATGTTTAAGGTTTAAATAGATTAAGAAGTATTTCCAGGTCATCATACTTTCTTTTAGACCATTGTCCTTGCCCTTTACAACACTGGACAAGCCTTTGCCCTGGTGGCCGCAGATGGCAAGAATAGCAAGGATCAAAGTACAATCAGGAAGCAATAAGACACTTTGTCGTTATGGTTTTCAATAGTGGCAGCCACTTGCTAAATTTAGGAGAAGGCCTGGATTTGTTCGGGTTTCTAGCTGTCAGCTGGGTTTTTCAGTTATCTGCAATGCACATTGTGGCAGTAGCCTGCAATTCGAAGATACATTTCATTTGGTTTAAATTTGAATTAAGTCAAGCAGCTCTGAGAAGGAAGACACAAAATGCAAAGATTCTCATGGTTCCATAACTGAATTAAGACCCACAGGGGAAGGGTGACTAGCAAAGGACAAGGTCATTTATCTGATCTGCACAGTAAACTCAGAGTGTCTACACAGAGAGTTGTTTGTTGTTGTGTTGTTGTTTTTCCAGATCAAGAATCCAGCATATTATAACCATAAAATAAAAAGTAATTGCTTTCCCAAAATGTCAGTCTGTGCTATAATTTTAAGCTTTACCTCCTTAAGCTGCCTTTACACAGATATATTTTGATGTCAGATTTATCATTGCATGTTCCAAAGGCCAAGGAAAAATAAAGAATGAGTGTGTGGAAATAAAATCCTGGGGCGCCTGGGTGGCTCAGTCAGTTAAGCATCCCACTCTTGGTTTCGGTTCAGGTCGTGATCTCACGGTTTGTGAGATAGAGCCTCAAGTTGGGATCCATGCTGACAGTGAGCAGTCTGCTTGTGATTCTCTCTCCCTCTCTCTCTCTGCCCCTCCCCCACTCATGCACGTGTGAGTGCACACTCTCTCTCAAAATAAATAAAAATTTTTTTTCAAAATACAATTTTTTAAAAAAGAAATAAAATTCTGAATTATACAACTCTTCAAATGTTTGTGATAAAGTTTTAGAAAACAGTAAAGCACAGTCACAAACACATAACTAGAAACTTCTTAAAAGTAGGAATTCCCCTGAAAGCGAAAAGGCACTAATTTGTGTACAAATATCTGCCCTAAAGGCAGAGAGTCTGGGTTCAAATCTTGGGCAAGTTACTCAGCCTCTTTGTCCCTCTTGTTTCCTCACCTAAAAAGTGGAAATAATATTATCTAACTGATAGGATTGTTATACGAAATAAATCTAAGTAAAGCAATTAGCACTTGCTTGGAATATACTAAGTTTAGTCCAATAAATGTGAGCTAGTATGCAAAAGATTAGAAACAACCCAGGGGTGCCTGGCTGGCTCAGTCAGCAGAACATGTGACTCTTAATCTCGGGGGTGTGAGTTCAAGCCCCATGTTGGGCATAGAGTGCACTTTAAAAAAGAAAAGAAAAAAACCCAAAAAACAAGTAATCCAGTGAAGAAATGGGCAAAGACATGAATAGACAGTTTTCCAAAGAAGGCATCCAGATGGCTAACAAACACATGAAAAAATGTTCAACATCACTCATCATCAGGGAAATACAAATCAAAACCACAATGAGATACTACCTCACACCAGTCAGAATGGCAAAAATTAACAGCTCAGTCAACAACAGATGTTGGCAAGGATGTGGAGAAAGGGGAACTCTTTTCCACTGCTGGTGGAATGCAAACTGGTGCAGTCACTCTGGAAAACAGTATGGAGGTTCCTCAAAAGATTAAAAATAGAGCTACCCTATGACCCAACAATTGCCCTACTAGGTATTTATCCAAAGGATACAGGTGTGCTGTTTCAAAGGGACACATGCACCCCAATGTTTATAGCAGCACTATCGACAATAGCCAAAGTATGGAAAGAGCCCAAATGTCCATCAACAGATTAATGGATAAAAAAGATGTGGTATATAACACAACGAAATATTACTCGGCAATCAAAAAGAGTGAAATCTTGCCGTTTACAACAACGTGGATGGAACTAGAAGATATTATGCTAAGCGAAATTAGAGGAAGACAAATGTCACATGACTTCACCCATATGTGAAATTTAAGATACAAAACAGTTGAACATAGGGAAAGGGAAGCAAAAATAATATAAAACCAGGGAGGGGGACAAAACATAAGAGACTCTTAAAAACAGAGAACAAACTGAGGGTTGCTGGAGGGGTTGTGGGGGGGGGGGATGGGCTAAATAGGTAAAGAGCATTAAGGAAGACACTTGTTGGGATGAGCACTGGATGTTATACATAGGGGATGAATCACTAGATTCTACTCCTGAAATCATTATTGCACTATATGCTAACTAACTTGGATGTAAATTAAAAAATAAAAAATAAAAAGAAATAAATAAAAAGAAAAGAAAAGAAACAACCCAAACACTCATCCATAGTGGATTGGTCAACCAAATTACAGTGTACACATTACATTGAACATTATGCAGCTATAAAAAACTGAAGTGGTTCTCTACACACTGACATGCAAATATAAAATACACTGTTAGGCAGAAAAAAGAAAAGTACAGAGCAGTAGTTACTTTGGGGTTGAAAGGAATATATATTTACATTGGTTTATACTTGCATGAAGAAACTCTGGAAGAACAAGAAAGAAACTAATAAAATTATCTCACGGGGCAAATGTATGAAAAGGGAACTAGGTGGAAAGATGGAAATAAGATAGAAAAAGAGATGAGACTAAGGCCTTTTACCTTACACTAGTTTATATTTTTAATACATTAATTAATGCATTACCTATTCAAAAAAGAAATTGTAGATTACTTAATTGTATTTCATTAGCTTCCATTATTTTATTATTCTAACTATAGAATAGCATCCTAAAGATTCTCTGCCCTTCGCTGGCTTGTTTGTTTATTCATTTGTCTGAAAGAGCTGGGGTATATAGTAAGGATGTACATTGCAATAACAGAAACAAGAATTTTAATGAAATGCTTCATGAATACCAGGGCCGAAGGAATGGTCTGGATGCCAGGTAGATCTGGTGATTGGTAGATCTTCACTTCAGTGCACTGTTGATATATTTCCACAGTTTCTATGTGATCATGTTTAAAAATGTATCCTATTTCATTTCATAGTGAGCAGATAAATAAAGTACACTGACCATGTATACTTAAATACGCATGAAGATGTAATAAGGTACCCATACTCATAAAGAAGGTAGTTTCGCTCTCTCTTTGCTCCTTCTTCAGCTTCTGCTAGTGTGGGCCTGCTTCTTGGGAGAACATGGCTTGTCAGAAAGGACATCAGACAAGTCTGTGTCAAATTTAGGCTTTTACCACTCACTGTAAGTGATATCCTCTTAACCCTCAATTTTCTTTTTTTTTTTTTAAGATTTTATTTTTAAGCAATCTCTACACCCATTATGGGGCTCAAACTCACAACCCCTAGATCAAGAGTCAAATGCTCTACCAATTGAGCCAGTCAGACATCCCTTAACCCTCAATTTTCTTGAAAAAAAAAGAAGAGAAAAGAAAAGAAAAGGATAAATGAGACCTTCTTTGTGGGGCTGATGAAATTCAAAATACATAAAATGCACACGAAATCATCTTGAATACATATAGATCTCCACACCCTCCTCACCCATGAACAATAAATAAGTTTTAAAATATATGCATTGGGCGCCTGGGTGGCTCAGTTGGTTAAGCATCCAACTTCGGCTCAGGTCATGATCTCGCAGTTCGTGGGTTCAAGCCCCGTGTACTGACAGCTCAGAGCCTGGAGCCTGCTTCAGATTCTGTGTCTCCTTCTCTCTCTGTTCCTCCCCTGCTCACACTCTGTCTCTCTCTCTCTCAAAAATAAATAAAGATTTAAAAAAAAAATTTTTTTAATAAATAAAATATATGCATAAACAGGGACACCTGGGTGGCTCAGTCGGTTGACTATCCAACTTCAGCTCAGGTCAAGACCTCGTGGTGTGTGAGTCTGAGCCCCACATCAGGCTTGCTGCTGTCAGCACAGAGCCGGAGTTGGATCCTCTGTCCCCTCTCTCTCTGCCCCTCCCCCCTCATGCTCTCTCTCTGTCTCAAAAATAAACATTAAAAAATAAATAAAATAAAATAAAATAAAGTAAAATAAATACACAAATATGAGCCAAAGAAAAATTTTAGCAAAACAGTTTATCTGAAGATATTCCTCCAATGATACACAATTTGACTGACTTCCTGAGAACAATCAATCAACTTGCAATTAATCAGAAGGTACCTGATTAATAATTAATTACCAGGGAAATCACCAACTATGTGACATTAGATTCTTAGGGGTCTGTGAAGATAGTCACCAGGAGACCAAGGGCTATTTTACTGACCAAAATTTACATGAACTAAAATGAGAATGTACAGACTTATCAAACTATCAAGATCCTTTTCTCTAGATTGAAATGATATCAACTAGCATTGTGAGTGACAGTGCAGTTCATACCAGTGAGAAGGTCCAGTTGACAGTTGTATTATTACAACTTTGGTTGAGCAAAAAGTGAAATCAGTTATGTTAACAAATGCTTTTATTGTTAAAAAAAAAAAAAGTCTTGGGGCGCCTGGGTGGCGCAGTCGGTTAAGCGTCCGACTTCAGCCAGGTCACGATCTCGCGGTCTGTGAGTTCGAGCCCCGCGTCGGGCTCTGGGCTGATGGCTCAGAGCCTGGAGCCTGTTTCCGATTCTGTGTCTCCCTCTCTCTCTGCCCCTCCCCCGTTCATGCTCTGTCTCTCTCTGTCCCAAAAAAAAAATTAAAAAAAAAAAAAAAAGTCTTCCAAAACATGGGGCCCAAAGCAAGGTGAAGACAGCAGACAGCACCTCTTTGGGGAAAAGTTGGGAAGAACTTGACAGAACATCCAACACTTAATTAGTGCTTCTCTCATCAAGACTAAAATGGGGAAACCTCAAAATTGTCCAAACACAGGACAAACTTCTCTCTTCACAGGGGAAAATGAGCAACACTCTTGAATTGCATAAATCAGACCCATGAAAATGGAAACCTTTGTTGATGTTTTATCTGAAGTGTGTCTGAAACTGCCACTTACTTCCCCTTCCCCATAGAATGGACCCAATGTATTTAGCCAAGGTAGGTTGAAGAACATGTATTCTAATGGGATGGGCAAATACATAAATAAATCAATGAAACACAAGGTGATAAGGCACCTCTGAATCGCTCGATTTTTCCTCCTTCTCACTGCCTCCCACACCCAATCATTCAACAAGTTCTGTAGAATATTCTTCTGATTTATACCCTCTGCATTCATTCATACTGTCAGTGTATAGTCATGCCCTCCATATCGTTTGCTCCCTTATTGCTTGTCTGGTGTATTTGTTTATTGGGATATAATTCACACACCATAAAACTCACCCATTTAAAGCACATAACTTAGTGGTTTAAAATATATGTGTGTGTGAAGCCATCGCCACTATCTAATTCCAGAATATTTTTATCATTCCCGAAAGAAATCCTGTATCCATTAGCTGCCACTCCCCATTGCCCACAACCACAAGCTCCCAGCAACCGCTAATCTACTCTCTGGCTCTATAAATTTGCCTCTTCTGGATATTTCATACTAATGGAATTACACAATATGTGCCCTTTTTTGTCTGACTTCTTCACTTAGCATAATGTTTTCAAGGTTCATCCATGTTGTAGCATATATCAGTATTTCATTGCTTTGTATGGCTGAATAGCATTCTATGGATATACCGAATATAACAATATTCTGTGGGTATATATCAACAGTATTCTGTGCATATACCATTTCAATTGTTTTGAAAATATACAGGCATAGTTCAGAAATATTGTGGGTTCAGTTCCAGGCCATGGCAATAAAGTGAATGTCACAATAAAGTGAATCAAAGTTTTTGGTTTCCCAGTGCATATAAAAGTTATATTTATACTATACTATAGTCTTTTAAGTGTGCAACAGCATTAAGTCTAAAAACACAATATGCATACCTTAATTTTAAAATACTTTTATTGCTGGGGCGCCTGGGTGGCTCAGTTGGTTGAGCATCTGACTTCCAGCTCGTGTCATGATCTCACAGTTTGTGGGTTTGAGCCCTGCATTAGGCTTCAGGTTCTGTGTTTCCCTCTCTCTCTGCCCCTCCCCTGCTGCAGTCTCTAAAAATAAATAAACAAACTTAAAAAAAAAACCAGAAACACAATATCTGTGAAGCACAATAATGTGATATGCAATAAAACAAGGTATGCCTATACCTAAGACTAGAATTATTGGGTCATATGGTAACTCTTTGCTTAACATTTTGATGAACTACCAAACTGTTTTCAAAATCAGTTACACCATTTATATTCCAATCAACCATGTATGAGAGTTCTAATTTCTCTATATCCTCATCAGCACTTCTATCTTTTAATTATAGCTGAGAGGGCTCAAAGTGGCTTCTCATTGTGGCTTTCATTTTCATTTATCTAACAAATAATAATGTTGATCATCGTTTCATGTGCCTTTGGTTATTTGTATTTCTTCTTTGGAGAAATGTCTTTTACCTATTTTCTTAATTGAATTTCTTGTCTTTTTGTTATTAGGTATAAGAGTTCTTCATATATCTTAGATACTAAAGTCTTATTAGTCATATAATTCACATTTATTTTCTCCCATTCTGTAGGTTGTCTTTTCACTTTCTCAATAGTGTCCTTTCATGGACAAAAGTTTTTAATTTTGATAAAATCCAATTTACCTAACTTTTTCTTTGTCTCCCTTGCTTTGGTGTCATTCCTAAGAATCCCTTGCCAAAATCAAGGTCATGAAGATTTAGCCCTATACATTTTTCAAAGAATTTCAAAGCTCTTTTTAAGACTTCGTTCATTTTGAGTTAACCTTGAATACGGTGAGGGGTCCAACTTCATTCTTTTGCACATGGATATCCAGTTGTCCCAGTACCATTTGTGAAAGAGAAAGTTTTATTTACCCATTGAATGGTCTATCTTTGTTTAAAATCAATTGACTATACGGGGCACCTGGGTGGTTCAGTTGGTTAAGCGGCCGACTTCGGCTCAGGTCATGATCTCGCAGTCTGTGAGTTTGAGCCCCGCGTGAGGCTCTGTGCTGACAGCTCAGAGCCTGGAGCCTGTTTCAGATTCTGTGTCTCCCTCTCTCTGATCCTCCCCCGTTCATGCTCTCTCTCTGTCTCAAAAACAAACATTAAAAAAATTAAAAAAAAAAAATAAAATCAATTGACTAGAGATGTATGACTTTATTTCTGGACTCTCAGTTCTATTTCATTGTTCTATGTTTCTATCTTTATGCCAGTACCATACTGTTTTGAGTACTGTAGCTTTGTAGTAAGTTGTTTGGTTTGGTTCTGTTCTGTTCTGTTAGTTCTGTTCTGTTAAGGATGGAAGAAGAAGCTGTAGTAAGTGTCAAAATCAGGAATTACAATCTTCAGTCAGGCAGTCTAGCCAGGAAAGGAGCCTCTGCCCCAATTCTCACCCCTGGAACTAAACTAGTGTCTTCTGAGACACTGGAGTAAACATGAAAATGGGTGATATTTTGTGGCAGGATCAAAGGTCCTTCTCGGCCCCATAAGGGCTTGGAAGAATCGATCCCAGGCTTAACCATTCTTTGACTTGCATGTCAGTCCCCTATGACATTCCTCTCTCATTCATCTTGTTAAGTTTGTCATTCAATCTTTCTTCACTGGCTTCAATTGATAACTGGGATAGTAGGGATAGGTAGCGGGTACAAAGGGGAATGTTGGTGAGTGTAACTTAGACTGAAAAGAATCCAAGACTTCTTATATGGAAAAACTTGTGGATAGCTAGTTCATACCTTTGCCCTCATAGCGTACCTCCAATATCTATTGTCTCACACTCATTCTTAACCAATGGCTTCCTTCTAAAAAATTTTTTTAATGTTTATTTATTTTTGAGAGAGAGCGCAAGTAGGGGAGGGGCAGAGAGAGAGGGAGACAGAGAATCCAAAGCAGGCTCCCACGTCACAAAGCCTGACGTGGGGCTCAAACCCACGAACCATGAGTTCATGCCCCGACCTAAAGTCGGACACCCAACCAACTAAGCCACACAGGGGCCTCTCAACCAACAACTTTCTTATTTCATTAATTTCATCAATATTTCACTTTCTTATTTCAATAATGCCATTTATTTCAATAATAAAATGGAATGCATTATAACAGGACTTCCATATGCTCCCATTGTGCATCTGCCCACCAGCATCTGTGCCCCAATACTCTGCCTGACCCTTTGTTACCACAGGTGAACTCTGTGTGCTCCTAACTAAGCCCAATTCTTCCACTTATTGACCAGATCCCATCCTGTCCACTTGCAGTAAGAACCTAAGGATCCAGCCTTCATTATTCTTAAAACTCTGCTTGGAAATAACCCTGCACTCAGTGAGACTGTATCCCCATTCCCTTTACAATTAAGTATTGCATGGTGGAGTGATTGCATGACCCTTGTTCCAGGCAAGATATGTAATGTTTCCCCCAAACAAGTGCATTTCCAAGACCCAGTGACGCTCTTCATTTGGGTTCATAGTAGGTGCTCAGAGTATTTTGCAGAGTGACGGTCATACATACAACCCCAGATCCCAGGTCTGCAACTCCAGCCAGAGTTTCTAACCCTCTCAGGAAAAGTTTTGCCTAGTTAGTGTTTGATCAATTATTGATGAATGCTTCTGATAAAGTACAAAAAGTATATTGATTAGGCCTATTTCAAGAAACAAAACTTATTATACTTTCTAATCCAATATGTTCCCCACACCTTATGCTGGGGGAGATATTTTTCATTCTCATAACCACTGAGTGCTCTGCTGAGTGATGTGCCCTTTTGGTTTAAAAAGAGAGAGAGGGCGAGAGATAAAACTGACCTACTGTTCACCCCAAGTCCCTTCAGCAAGAATATAAAAAATATGATGCTTCCCATAACTAAAATTGGTTTCTAAAGTATTTTATATTCCATCTGAGAGCAGCCTTCAAAAATATCTGGAAAGAATGCCACTGATGAATTATGCTCCGAGGTAATGAAAGGAGCTATTGAGCCTGACTCTTTAGATAGATCAAGTGCAGTAAAGCAGTGTTTCTCCTGAGTTAGCAGCAACACTAGTGCAAAGACTTTTCCTATGCCCCAACCTTTGTCTTCTGCCCTCGCTTTTTTTCACTTCTCTTTCAACAACAACAAAAAAATCCCCTGTGCCAATTTTCACGCACTTATTCAGGACACATTTTCCAGATACCTTTTACCCAAATATTTATCTGTCATGAGACCTGAAATTATAGGTTTACCAATTTATTCTTTGCTTAATATAATCCTTCTCCAGGGTGGACCACTTGAAAGTCCTACTTGAAAGGGAAAAGAAAAAAGAAAGACAAGGAAAAGACAGAAGAAAGAAATTAAGCAACATACTAGCCTTTCAGTCCCAGTGGTAGCAGGGCCGAGCCAGCAAAGCCCACACTCTTGGCTCTCAAAGCACCCACTCTGGCCTCACCTCCTCCTCCAGCCCATTCTGCTGCCATGGCTACTCACAGCATCTACTTCACCAAGGACTTCTTGACGACACCATCACCAGTGTCATCTCCACAACTGCAGGGTCCAATCAAGCAGGAGAAGTTGCTATGGCGGATGCAACGTGTGAGCCACCAAGTGGCTGCTGACTCCTTGTACAAAGACAGAGTGGATTGTATATTCCACCTTCCCAAAGAGCAAGAGGTGTTCTCCTTCTGGAAGGGCACGATGATAAATGTCAACAGATCTTTCCTTGCTCAAGCCCTTCTCTTGGCCTTCTAGGGTAACTATGAGCAGGTGTTCTTAGGAAGAATAGGCAAGCACACACAACACCAGAAGTGTTTTCCTGGCAAGGTGATCTCTGGTAGAACAGCTACAGTTACTTCAATCTTTTTCACCTACCCGGCAGATTTTCCCAGAACCCATGTGGCAGCTGATGTTGGAGAATCTGCCAAGTAAGCACAATTGAAAAGACAAGGCAGTTTCCTACTCCTGCAATACTGCAAGCCAATGGTTGATGTTGCAATGTGGGCACAAAGGAGCTGACATCATGTATACTGGGCCCCTCAAATGCTAGAGGAAGATTTCCAAACATGCAGTGGAAAAGCCTTTTTCCAGGTACATGATCCAAAATTCTCAAAGGCTAGATGGAGCCCCTGTTAGTGTTCTGAGACTCAATTTGAAAATGGGGCTGGGAAAACTAGCCTCTACTACAAAGCTGAAATCATCAAGACAGCATGGTATTGGCACAAAAACAGACACATAGACCAATGGAATAGAATAGAGAACCCAGAATTGGGCCCACAAAAGTATGGCCAACTAATCTTTGACAAAGCAGAAAAGAATATCCAAAGAAAAAAAGACAGTCTCTTTAACAAATGGTGCTGGGAGAACTGGACAGTAACATGCAGAAGAATGAAACTAGACCACTTTCTTACACCATACACAAAAATAAAATCAAAATAGATGAAGGACCTGAATATGAGACAGGAAACCATCAAAATCCTAGAGGAGAAAGCAGGAAAAAAACCCCTCTGACCTCCGCTGCAGCAATTTCTCACTTGACACATCTCCAAAGGCAAGGGAATTAAAAGCAAAAATGAACTATTGGGATCTCATGAAGATAAAAACCTTCTGCACTACAAAGGAAACAATCAACAAAACTAAAAGGCAACTGACAGAATGGGAAAAGATATTTGCAAACGACATATCAGACAAAGGGCTAGTATCCAAAATCTATAAAGAACTCACCAAACTCCACACCCGAAAAACAAAGAATCCAGTGAAGAAATGGGCAGAAGACATGAATAGACACTTTTCCAAAGAAGACATCCAGATGGCCAACAGGCACATGAAAAGATGCTCAACATGAAAAGATACTCAACGTCACTCCTCATCAGGGAAATACAAATCAAAACCACACTGAGATATCACCTCACGCCAGTCAGAGTGGCTAAAACGAACAAATCAGGAGACTATATGCTGGAAAGGATGAAGAGAAATGGATGTGGAGAAACCCTCTTGCACTGTTGGAGGGAATGCAAACTGATGCAGCCACTCTGGAAACCAGTGTGGAGGTTCCTCAAAAAATTAAAAATAGATCTACCCTATGACCCAGCAATAGCACTGCTAGGAATTTACCCAAGGGATACAGGAGTGCTGATGCACAGGGCACTTGTACCCCAATGCTTATAGCAGCACTTTCAACAATAGCCAAAATATGGAAAGAGCCTAAATGTCCATCAACTGATGAATGGATAAAGAAGTTGTGGTTTATATATACAATGGAATACTACTTGGCAATGAGAAAGAATGAAATATGGCCTTTTGTAGCTACGTGGATGGAACTGGAAAGTGTTAGGTTAAGTGAAATAAGTCATACAGAGAAATATAGATACCATATATTTTCATTCTTAGGTGGGTCCTGAGAAACTTAACAGAAGACCATGGGGGAGGGGAAGGGGGAAAAAAAAGTTACAGAGAGGGAAGGAGCCAAATCATAAGAGACTCTTAAAAACTGAGAATAAACTGAGGGTTGATGGGAGGGTGGAAGGGAGGGGAAAGTAGGTGATGGGCATTGAGGAAGGCACCCGTTGGGATGAGCACTGGGTGTTGTATGGAAACCAATTTGACGATGAATTTCATATGAAAAATTTTCATGTTAAAGAAAGAAAGAAAGAAAGAAAGAAAGAAAGAAAGAAAGAAAGAAAGAAAGAAAGAAAGATGGGTCTGGGAAAATCTTCCCATACAACACCAAGCAATTCTAGGACACAAGTAGGGTGTCTGAGAATTCAACTCAATTCTGACATTATCCACTAGGAGATAGCACCAGATTCCACAAGTTGAGGGCTTGGTCCCATAAGACTGCCCCCACACCCACCCCACTTCAGCCTCCAGTTGTAAGTCCCGGCTGTTACTTATGTTCCAACAAACTCACTATAAAATGGAGGTTCCAATGACCCCTCTGACTTGGGATACCAACCTCAAGCCCAGGTTGTTTCCTATACTTATGACTGACTGGTTATAAATTAAAGGTTCCTATCACCCCTTACTCAGGTTCAGTTAATTTGCGAGAGAGGCTCACAGAACTCAGAGAAACATCTTACCAGATCACCAATTCATCATAAAAGCATATATGACTCAGGAATATCCAGATGGAAGAGATACATAGGACAGGGCATGAGGAAAAGACGTCTCCAGATGCACCACTCCCCCAGCACCTGCACCAGTTCACCAACCCGGGAAGTCTCCAAACTCAGTCCTTCCGGGGTTTTTATGAAGGCTTCATTACATAATCATGATTGATTAAATTATTGGCCATTGATTCAACCCCCAGTCCCTCTCTCCTCCCTAGAGGTCAAAGGGTGGGACTGAAAGTTCCAAATCACAGGGTTGGTTCCCCTAGCAACCAGCCCCCACCCTTAGGTGGGGTCGGAAAATCACCGCATTAACATAACAAGACATACCTATAAGGCTTTCATTGCAGGAAATTCCAAAAGTGTAAGGACCTCTGTGCCAGAAAAGGGAAGAAGACTAAATACATATTTCGTATTATAAATCACAATATCACCGAGCCCTTGTGCTTGTCCTGTATAATAAACTGAAGAAAGTCATCTAGCTGCAGTCTAACTAGAAATAGCAAACAAGGGATTCGTGTAGAATACTCACCACACTTACCACATGAACCACTCTCCTTTGAGAAAATTCTGGTGTCTTTTACCCAAGGCAGCTCATATTTGTATGATGATGGTATGGAAAGCTTTAGGAAAAGGAGCCAAATGTGATCACACCCAACCATTGGCCCTGATGCTCCCACATATTGGTTATTTGAGTTTGGCCAGGGAAAGAATGATTGTTATTTGGGATCCAGACCAATCAGATTTAGAAACCATCTAATCAAAGTACTATTTTGTAAGACCCCAAATTATGTCTAAGTATTTATTTGGACAAATTATGGTTCCATTTGTACTTATATCCTACATACCATGTTGCACAACAGAATATTTTCAGTTATGTTCTATGCTGGATATTGTGTTCTAAAATAATAAACAGAGAGAACACATTTTAGAAAAGACCTATGGAAAGGGAAAGCATGAGTTTTGACAGAGAAACTGGCTTCCTTACCATTTTGCCAATGATTGGCCATGGATGAAAGAACTCTTTCTTCTTATCTCTCTTGCCCCTTCCAAATGAGAAAAAAATATGTGAAAGTCTCTAATCAGGTGCCTGGCATGTTGCCAGAAATAAACGTTAGTTTCCTTCTCTTTTCCATTAAGCTTCACCTCCCCAGCCTACCTGGTATGCTTTGGAATATATTAAAACCCATAAGGAAGCTACAAAAATAGCAACCTTTGGAACACTAACTAGAAATTATAAGAGAGGTAAACTATACACAGAAGACTTGAAACAATTAATGTTATTCCAACTAATGTCATTGAATAACTGGATTTGAGACTGTTTTTGGTCCCCTTATGTTCATTCTCCCCTTTTTATGTAGTAATGGAAGTTTAATGTGGCAACTGGGCACCTGATGATGTGGCATAAAAACTACATTTTATAATCTCCCTTGCGGTTAGGCAAGGACATGATGCTAACCTCTGGCCAAGGAGATTCCAGCAACAGCGGTGTGTGCAGCTTCCTGGAAGAGACCTTACCTCAGTCCCACCCCCAAATCACAATAAAACCCCAAGCTGGCCTCTCTCTCTGTTCTTATGCCATTCTTGGGCCACCTGGGAAGCCTGCCCAGGAGCCTTTCTATCCCCCAAAACTTCAGTATGTATTTTTTATATCCTTTTGATACGTACATGGCATATGTGTGCCAAATTTTGGGGGTGCATTCATTAAGATATAAAAATATATAATGAAGCTTTCTGGGGATCCACTTTTTTCTGGTATCTAAATGTTTAACAAGAAGTTTTCATAACCACCAAGACTTGAGAAACATTTTTCTAAAGCATATAAATTATACAGAATGGCAGACCAGTAGCAGGCCAATGATGTCACAGTCAAAAGAAGAAAAGAAGAACAAGAAAAACTTCTGGTTTCTCAATCTAGTTACTAAATGTTTGCTGAGCATTTAGTCTGAGCTGTGACCTATGTCTCGGGAGGTAGCAGTAAACAGAACAGACAAAACTCCTGTCTTCATGGGTCTTATGCTGCATATTAGTGTGAGAACATTACAATACAATTGAGAGTTTTCAGCGGAAGGGTTGTGGGGGAAGGATGCTTGTCAGCGTCATTCGGGGAAACACCTACCCTTATTTCCTCTCAAATAATAATGACGACAAGAATTATCATCAATATTTTGTGAGTAATTATTCTGTGCCAGGCAGTGTGCTTAGCACTTCATACATGTCACCAGGAATTTCAGTGCAGGCATTGGCACCGATTTGTTCCCCGTTTGACCCATTTGGGCATAACACAAAGAGCACTGTATATGAATTCAGAATTACTTACACTCAATTCCTGATTTAACCATTTGCCAGCTGTGTGATCTTTGGAAGTCACTCAGCTGTCCTTACTCTCTATTTTATTAAATAGGAAGGAATATTGCCTTTATGCTGTCTTTCTAGAGTCATGGAGAGGACCAACTGACATCTCCCATGCTAACCACTTAGGCAGCACTCAGCACATAGAAAAGACTTGATAAATATCAGTCATTATTATTAAACTATTTAATATTTTATTATTAAATAGAGAGTAAGCAAAAAGACATTGCACTATAAAGTTAGCCTCATGGTATGGATTTCACAGGGCACCACAGTTTTCTTCGTGTTAGTTTAAATTTTTCCTCAATAGAAACCACACAATATAACTTACACTCAAATTATTTTTATCTTATTATTGTATTCGATTATGAAGCTAAGATTATACTTTATTGCCTCATGTTCCATTCTTAAAACTCTGAGTGTATCATTCTTCTAGCGGCAGAAATCCAAATGTAGATTTTGCTACATAAATACCTGCTAGTAGAAAATTGGAAAAGAGGGATGCCTGGCTGGCTCAGTCGGTTAAGCCTCTAACTTCAGCTCAGGTCATGGTCTCACGGTTTGTGAGTTTGAACTCTGTGTCAGGCTCTGTGCTGACAGCTCAGAGCCTGGAGCCTGCTTGAGATTCTGTGTCTCCCTTTCTCCGTGCCTCTCTCTCTCTCTCTCTCCGTCCCTCCCTCCCTCCCTCCCTCCCTCCCTCAAAAGAAAATTGTAAAAGAGTACTTATTTTATGTAGTGTCTTCCAGCTCTGGGCCAAGATATTTTTTTTTTAAAGCATTTTTTTTTTCAACGTTTATTTATTATTTTTGGGACAGAGAGAGACAGAGCATGAACGGGGGAGGGGCAGAGAGAGAGGGAGACACAGAATCGGAAACAGGCTCCAGGCTCTGAGCCATCAGCCCAAAGCCTGACGCGGGCTCGAACTCACGGACCGCGAGATCGTGACCTGGCTGAAGTCGGACGCTTAACCGACTGCGCCACCCAGGCGCCCCGGGCCAAGATATTTTTTAAAAACTTCTTTTGGGGCACCTGGGGCTCAGACAGTTAAGCATCTGTATTAGATTATGTATTCAATTATTAGATTAATTGAATTTTTTCAATTAACTAAAGAAATAATTTTTTTTTAATTTTTTTTAACGTTTTTTATTTATTTTTGAGACAGAAAGAGACAGAGCATGAACGGGGGAGGGGCAGAGAGAGAGGGAGACACAGAATCGGAAGCAGGCTCCAGGCTCTGAGCCATCAGCCCAGAGCCCAACGTGGGGCTCGAACCCACGGACCGCGAGATCGTGACCTGAGCTGAAGTCGGACACTTAACCGACTGAGCCACCCAGGCGCCCCAAGAAATAATTTTAATTATACGAAGTTTAATATGTCAGCTCAGATCATGATGTCACAGTTTGTGAGTTCAAGCCCTACATCAGGCTCTGCACTGACAGGGCAGAGCTTGCTTGGAATTCTCCCCCTCCCCCTAACTCTCATCAATAAACTTTAAAAAATAAATAAATAAAACCTCTTTTAATATCAGTTATTATTACCAGCATAACTGCAACATTATTGTCAACCAACTTCATAAAATCACATTGCATAGGTATAATATCATATTTCCTTAAGTATTCTAGGTTTTTCTAGTCCTCTATAGACAATGTGAGATTGTACATTCTTTACATATATATTTTTGCACACATCAACAAGAATATATGTAGGACGATTTCATAAAGTAAATTTACTGGGCCAAAAGTTACACGTGTTTAATTTTATTTCTAATATATGTAGTCAAATGGCTTTCCCAGAGGTCTGCAATAATTTATACTCCCACCAACAGTGGAAAAGCCTTTTTACCTACCACCTCTATTAACATAATCTTAAAAACTATCATTGGAAGAGGGTGAAATTAATGGCCAAAAGGTGGCTGCTGAATTACTTGTAAATTTTAAGTATGTATCTTTGTTTCCATCCTCTCTATAAAAAAATAAATAACTGATCTCTGAATATATGTAACTTTAGCCTCCACATTTGATATGTATTAAACTGTTAAAGAATTTTTTCAATTAACTAAAGAAATAATTTTAATTATACAAAGTTTAATATGTCAGCCCTAGATTGGAAAGAGCTGGACAGACCTGGTTTTAAATTCTCTGTATTGTTGTTGATGTGTTAGCCTTCAAAAGGTCCAGAAGATGGCAGTATAATGATGTTTTTCCTAAATTTTAAAGAAAAAATTTAGTAGGAAAATCTGAAAATATATAGATTGTTCCCATTTTTATATTCTCTTTTCTTAAAATGATGCAAGATCACGAGTTTCAAGCCACTAAGAAATGAGCACAGGAGCCTTCACACATAGGAAAGAGGAAGAGTGACCAGGTGGGAAGGGCACCCAACAGGGAATTTGAGGACTCCTGCTTTAAATTTCGGCCCTTTGGGCAAGTGCCTTACTCTCTACATTTTTGGGGCATCTGGGTGGCTCAGTTGGTTGAACATCTGACTATTGATTTCGGCTCAGGTCATGATCCCAGAGTCATGGGATCGAGCCTTGTGTCAGGCTCCACACTGAGTATAGAGCCTGCTTAAGATTCTTGTTCTCTCTCTCTCTCTCTCTCTCTCTCCCTCTGCCCCTCTCCCTTGCTCATGCTCTCTCTGTATCTCTCTAAAATTTAAAAAAAAAAAAATTTCTTGTAGGTGAAGTCATCTAGCAATGCCCACCTCACAAAACAATTGTGAAGGATTAGCTGCAATATATAAATGTGTGCAGCACCCTGGAGCACTACAAATGAGTGAGCATTCTGGTTACAGTACTTTATAATTTTTTTTTATATTTATTTATTTTTGAAAGAGAGAGAGAGACAGAGCATGCGTGGGGGAAGGGCAGAGAGAGAGGGAGACACAGAATCAGAAGCAGGCTCCAGGCTCTGAACTGTCAGCACAGCTCACAGACCTCAAGATCATGACCTGAGCTGAAGTCGGACGCTCAACTGACTGAGTCACCCAGCTCAACTACTGAGCCTCTGGCTACAGTACTTTTAAAAATCCTTCTCCATTAGAGATACCTACTGAAATATTTACGGTTGAAATGATATGGCTATCTTGGGTTTGCTTTTAAATACTTTTTTTTTTAATGTGAAGGTGTGAGCATAGATAAAACAAGATTCACAAATTATTGACCACTTTTGGAGCAGTTGTGATGGGGTGGTTATACTACCCTGTTTGTGGGTATGATTTTACTTATTTATTTTTATTAAAAAATTTTTAATGTTTATTTTTGAGAGAGAGACAGAGCGTGAGTGAGGAAGGAGCAGAGAGAAAGAGGGACAAAGAATCCAAAGCAGGCACCAGGATCTGAGCTGTCAGCAAAGAGCCTGATGCAGGGCTAGAACCCACAGACTGTGAGATCATGACCTAAGCCAAAGTCGGATGCTTAACTGACTGAGCCACCCAGGTACCTCTTGTGGGTATGATTTTTAAATGGCCATGTACATGCACACACCTCACTCTGGCTGAAATGCACAGAACAGGTTACAGGGAGGCAATGGCAGAGGCAGAGAGGGTGGCTGGTCTGTGTAGGAGGTGACAGTGGCTTAGGCTGGCCTGATGGTAGTGGAGATGTTACTCAAGTGTGGGGACTCAGAATACTATGGAGTTCAAATTGACCAGACTTCTTGGTGACTTGGGGATGGGTGCGACAGAAGCACTTCCAGGAGAAGTCCTGGAATTTTAGCTTTATTATGACGAGTGGGGTCGAGGGTGGGGTACAGCTTTGGGAAGAGTTCTCTTTGCCCAGTTTGAGATTCCTATCAGGCAACATTATGGAATTGTCAAGTCTGCAACTTGGTGGTGTTCATGGCACAGATCAGGCCCGGAAATGTAGATCTGGGATTCAGAATCATGTGGATAACATTTACAGGGGCACTGAGTGATGTCACCGAAGGAGTGAAGACATATAGAAGGAACCTCAGAACAGATGTTTAGAGACTGAGCATCAATATTCCCATGTGTATAACAGAATCATCATAGCGCTATTGGAAAGATTACATATGATTTTTGTTTGCAAAACACGGTGAGTGAGTGTTCAATACTTCATTCATTGTTGTTAGCAAATGACCTCTCCTACTCCCTGTAAGAAGCAGAAAACAAAGGCCATCAGGAGGCTACTGCCCTGCCTTCAAATCTGCTTGTAAGTCTATCATTCATTCTCTTTCCTTCCAATGTCATAAGGAAACAAATTCCCTTTCCTCTTCAAAGTCCATTTTTCCCAACAGGCTGTCAGTTCTATCCCTCCCACAACTTCTGGGACATTGCCCTACCAATTATGACATTCTGTTTTATACTTTGTATTCTTTCTCCTTTATAGGCTTTTCCTCTCAGTCTACAAGCATGAGTGTATTCCACCTTTAAAAAAAAAGTCTTCCTTATTGCTTTTAATGATTTTTCCATAGAAAGTGCTTCTCTGTTTTTATTATGCATATGAAAATCAGGGGATCTTGTTGAAATGCAGGTTATGATTCAGCAGGTAAAGAGGGAGTGCAGAGCTGAGATTCTGTTGAATGCTGATGCTTGTGCCACTGGTCCACAGATCATACTTTGAGTAGCAAAGTCCTGGAGCAGTATACAGTCAACCTTGACTGTATACTGGAGTCACCTAGAAAGCCTTAAAGAATGTTCATACCTGGGTGCCATGTCTTTGACATGGGCTGTGGGCTTGGCATCAGGCTTTAAAAATAAGTCTCCCTAGAGGCCCCTGGGGGGCTCAGCTGGTTAAGTGACCGACTCTTTGATCTCGGTCAGGTCATGATCTCACGGTTTGTGAGTTTGAACGCCTCGTGCTTGGGATTCTGTCTCTCCCTCTCTCTCTGCCCCTCCCCTGCTCTCACCTGCTCTCGCAAAATAAATAAATAAACTTAAAAAAAAAATCTCCCTGGATGATTCTAATATGCAACCAGAATTGAGAACTCCTGCTTTCCAGAAGGTGGCATTACAAGGAACTTCCAACATCATATATTTCCAACAGTGTCAGAAATCTTTACCAATACTATGTTAACTTGGATGCAAACAAAACAAAACAAAAAGGAAGATGGATCAGAAGAAAATAAGGGGGAAAGAAAAAAAAAAAGGAAAGTATGGGAAGAAGGAAGGGGGAGAAGGAGGGTAGAGGATGAAAAGAAGAAAGGCTCTTCTTGGCCAAATAAGTAAAGCACTTTGCTTCTCAATCAAATTTCCTGAAGTGTCCACTTCCTCACTTTCCATTAACACCTTGACCCTGTTCAGCCTGGCTTCTGTGCCTTTATCTCCCTAAAACTGAACTGACACCGAGCACACAAGGCAAGGGCACATGTCTCAGTTCTTACCTTACTGGTCTTGCTGACGTACTTGACACTATTAGCCACCACTGGAAGAGATCCCACAGACCTGAAGCAACATGCTGGCACTCATCATATTACTATGCTGTTTTTCTTCTTTCTTGTGAGCTACAAAAGAGAATAGCAAATTGTGAATGATTTTTGGTTATCTTTAAGCTTTTTCAAAGCTCTTGCAAAAAATTCTGCGTTCAAAATCAATATGTCCAA
Organism: Leopardus geoffroyi; assembly: GCF_018350155.1. Lineage (NCBI taxonomy): Eukaryota > Metazoa > Chordata > Mammalia > Carnivora > Felidae > Leopardus > Leopardus geoffroyi. The sequence goes on from NC_059326.1 coordinate 206,427,721, forward strand.
CTTAAAAAAGATAATTAAAAAGGGTCAAAGCATTTTTTCCCTTTTTGAAGTAAGCTCTCAACACTAGGGACAAAATTCAACAGGTCTGCTTTCTCATACAAGAGTTGAGGGGGGAGTAGGTGAGCCCACGACCAAACAGACACTTGTAAAAAAAGAAGAAACGTTTTTCACAAAGAACTTGCGGCAGTTCAAGTCCTTCACGAAGCATAGGCTAAGATAGCATTCAAGAGCAGGGAAAGCCTGTGAAGCAAAAGGGAGATAAGAGCAGGAGTGGGCAAGAAGGGTGTCCCACCACCCTGCAGGTCTGACATGTGGAAGGAAAAACGAGGGGGCAGGACTTGGATGGAGGCAGCAGTTGGGGCAGGGTGGGGGGAGAGCATCAGACCACGGTGCAGCTCAGAGAAAGTCTCAGAGCCCAGAGCGGACAGAGGCGGCCCGCTGGAGCGCCCCCGCGTGGGGAGGACCCGCCCGGCTCTAGCTCCCCTGCCCTGCAGAGTCACTGGCTGAGAGCAGCCGGCCCGCGTGTGCTTTGGGGAATCCTGCAGTGGACTCTCAGGCAGCACAGGTGGATCCGCGGTGAGCGGAGAACCGAGCAGCACACCCCATGGCTGCCCAGGACCGAAACTATATGGGCAGTTCTTCGGGTAGTTTTCATTATGATTGGGATAGCAGAATAATCTTTACAGGTCTTCCTCTTAGCTTCTGAAACTTTCGTCTCATTCCTGATCTTCTTAAAAGCATCCAAAGTAGGTCCAGTCTAAAAGCAAGGAAATTGGCCCCGATTTGATAAAATGCCCAAGACAGACCGCGCCGTCCTCTGGAAACACACCCCAGCCAGGGTTTAAACCACACCCCTCTTGGCTCTCCTCCATCCGGTCCTCCTCCTGGCGCTCTGTTCCTGTTGGGATGGGATTTGAAGTACTAATTAATATGCTTTTTTGTTAATAGTTTTTCCTCCTCTCTTACCTCATCCCTTAACCCAATCCAGTCGTGAAAAGTGGGACAGACATTAAAGGTACACAGTATTCAAATCTCTCTTTGGGTTGTATTGCTCATCCGCGGGGCCCAGAGGTGGGAGTGGGGAATTTGCCAAGAACTGGGGGTAGGGAGCAAGGACCAGTCTGGGGGACACACACACAACATCTCAGTATCTTGACTATTCTCCTTTCTCTCTGCTTTTGCCATCCCGGAGAAGTTTATCTAGTTTGTGAGGCCTAGAGACATGGGAGTGTCAAATCAAGACCCAAGCCCAAAATCATCTGCGTTAATCCCTAGCAAAGTCATCTTGCCATTAGTGAAAGAATAATATGATCTATACTGGTGACATTGGGCAAGAGGAAGAAAGGACTGAGGCTTGATGCGAAAAAAAGTCATGTCTTAGCCATGCAGCAAAGAGAAAGAAGCACATTTTGAAAAGTAAAAGGACATTTTTAAATTTAATCAGGTACAAAACTTGCAGACAAAATGTGAAGTGTTAGATATAGAAACCTATAGGTAGAACAGAACAGTCCTAATCTTCAATGGCTAAAACTTTTTACCTCATTATCACCTCCTTCCAACAGCTCTTAAGTGCACAATTTTCCAGCAGGAGATGAACAATGAATTTAATGAGAATGATAAATGAAGGGAAATTACCCCAGACCGGATTCCTGGTCCAGATGAAAATTTCTTTCTCTGAGCACCTGAAAACGGGTTTGCAGCCTGGGCCCTCTCTGGGTTTTTCAGAATGTGGCCCCAGGATCTTCTGCCTCAGTGGGAGTCCCTGTTAAAAGGCCATTCCTCAGGCTTACCCCAGACTTACTGAGCCAATCTGTAATACACAATTTTATTATTATTATTATTTTTAACGTTTATTTTTTTTTGAGACAGAGAGAGACAGAGCATGAGTAGGGGAAGGCCAGAGAGAGAGGGAAACACACAATCTGAAACAGACTCCAGGCTCTGAGCTGTCAGTACAGAGCCTGACGCGGGGCTCGAACTCACGGATCGAGAGATCATGACCTGAGCCGAAGTCGGACGCGTAACCGACTGAGCCACCCAGGCACCCCTGTAATACACAATTTTAACAACCACATTGGGTGATTGTTATGCATGCTCATGTTATACAATCACTACTTCTGAATTTAAGGAAACTTGCCAAAAGAGTGTGAAGAATGCTAATACCTGGGATAAGGGAATAGTCTAGTTTGTATTTCTACTATAGAATAATAGAAAACATTATGGCCCTTGTGTATAATTTAGGATCAGGAGCAGACAATACCCAGATCACAGTAGCAACCTTATTTTATTTAAAAGTTTTTAAGGTTTTTATTTATTTTTGAGAGAGAGAGAAACAGAGCATGAGTGGGGGAGGGGCAGAGAGAAAGAGGGAGACACAGAATCTGAAGTAGGCTCCAGGCTCTGAGCCGTCAGCACAGAGCCCAACACAGGACTCGAACTTGGGAACAGCGAGATCATGACCTAGGCTGAAATCAGATGCTCTGCCAATGGAGCCACCCAGGTGCCCCTGGGCCTCTGATGTTCTTGATATTCTATGATATTTAGGCAAAGTGCTGCTTCTTCTCTTCTTCCTGGATGCATGGCCACCCACCTGGTGACTGCATTTCCCAGCCTCCTTTCCAGCTACATGTGGCCATATGACCAAGTGTGGGCCAATGGAATGTGATTGAAAGACAGTACACAATTTCAAATCATCCCTAACTTAAGTCAGGCTACTCTCTGGAATATGGCTTTTCTCACATTCTGTGAATTGCATCAAGGTAACGAGAGTGACTTCAATCATACAGAAAAGGACAATGTCCAAAGAAATGGAGTAACGAGGTGGTAGGAACTTAGTTCTTGATGAGCCCTGTGGAGAAGAGCTGCTCCATCAGCTTAGACAGACTGTATTGTTATATACACGAAGGAAAAATTAGCTCCCATATTATTTAAGCCACTATATTTTTTGCCTTGCCTTTGCTATCACAACTTACTTAGGCTTTACCCTAACAAACACTAAGAACTACCCTTAAGCAATTACCACTCAGAAGCACCCATTAAATCAGATTTCTAAATCCTTGGCAGTCAGTGTCATGTTTATCTTCCCCAACAGACACTTTGCTTACATGGACCCTATATAGCAAACATCAGAAAGGGAGCTATACCTTACCAAGAAGGAGACTATAAAAAATTCTAAGACATAAAGAAATGCAGAAGGTCACCATGCATGTAGGTAAAACACAGATTTATGAGGCTAGTGTGATTTATGAGGCAGCTTTGTCCCTATGGCCAGACTTTGTAAGACATTGGAATATACTCCTTTCCAGCATCGCAACAAAGAACACACTTTTTCAATGTTTTTTAAAAAAGGTAATCTTTATTGGTTTTCTTGTAAAAAATATAAATTGACTTAAGGTGTTTAAGAAAGGATTTTCAGGTGTTGAAAGAGGCGTCATTGGGTAGACTCTTCAATCTGCTAACAGCAACAACAAAAAAAGCCAAGTACAAATTGAATGCTCTCAATTTAGTAAATGACACACATATAAACAAGTGGTTCTGAATTTTTGCACATTTGACTTATAACGCTTGAACTTGTGCATTATACAAAGATGCCCTTTAACTATATTTCATGTCCTGAATTCAGACTTTCTTAAGTCTGGAAAACCAATATTTTATACTATTTATACTGCCTGTCCCAAAACAGACTATATTTATACTGCCTGTCCCAAAACAAACTAGACTATTCCCTTATTTGATTTTGCCACATTCAACCATAGCATAGACTTGAATATGTAACTGAGTGCTGTCTATAAATATACACAAATAGAAAAAATTTATGAAAATCTTATTAGTAAGTCAGAGGGCTACATTACCCTCCGAGTTAAGAGACTGCAGACTATTTTTATATTCCTTTGTCTAGTTTTGCATTTTCAAAACTATATATAATTAGCCTATAGGTTTTTTGTGGGTTTTTTTTCATTTTATTTATTTTAGAGACAGAGCATAAGAGTGAGAGAGGGAGAGGGCCAGAGGGAGAGAGAATCTTTTTTTTTCTTTTTATTTAAATCCAAGTTAGTTAACATATAGTGTAATAATGGTTTCAGGAGTAGAATTTAGTGATTCATCACTTACATATAATGTCCAGTGCTCATCACAACAAGTGTGCTCCCAAGTGCCCATTACCCTTTAGCCCATCCCCTCACCCACCTCCGCTCCAGCAACCCTCAGTTTGTTCTCTGTATTTAAGAGTCTCTTATGGTTTGCCTCCCACTCTGTTTTTATCTTTTCCTTTCCTTCCCCTATGTTCATCTGTTTTGTTTCTTAAATTCCTCATGAGTGAAATCATATGGTATCTTTCTCTGACTTATTTCACTTAGCATAATACCCTCCAGTTCCATCCACGTTGTTGCAAATGGCAAGATTTCATTCTTTTTGATCTCCGAGTAATATTCCATTGTGTATATATACTACATCTTCTTTATCCATTTGTCAGTCGATGGGCATTTGGGCTCTTTCCATAATTTGGCTATTGTTGATAGTGTTGCTATAAACATTGGGGGGGGGGGGGCATATGCCTCTTTGAATCAGCATTTTTGTATCCGTTGGATAAATACCTAGTAGTGCAATTGCTGGCTCGTAGGGTAGCTCTATTTTTAATTTTGTGAGGAAACTCCATACTGTTTTCCAGAGTGGCTGCACCAGTTTGCATTCCCACCAACAGTACAAAAGAGTTCCACTTTTCTGCGTCCTCACCAACATCTGTAGTTTCTCGAGTGGTTAATTTTAGCCATTCTGACAGGTGAGAGGTGGTATCTCATTGTGGTTTTGATAGGTATTTCCCAAGAGGAAGATAATCTTAAGTAGGTTCCATGCTCAGCACAGAGTCCGATGAAGGGCTTGATCCCACAACCCTGGGATCATGACTTGAGCTGAAATCAGGAGTCGGATGCTCAACTGACTGAGCCACCCAGGCACCCCAATGAGCTTATAGTTTTATAATAAAGAGGAAACAGACTTATAGGGTCTCACAACTATAGTAGGATTTCTCATTCTCTTTCCATGTCTCCTCAGTTCCTGCTCCAGTGCCTTACACATAATATATGCTCAATAAATAAGTGCAAGAGAAGGAAGAAGGGAGAAAAGAGAAAAGGAAGGAAGAATGAAATGGAAAGGGAGAAATCTGTTAAGTGCCATCTGTTTGCCCCTCCAGGTTCACTCTCCACCTTGCTCTGAACCCTAAGACTGATCAACATGAACTGGCTAAGTGGGTTCCTTGTTTCCTGGTTTCTGGTTGGCTTTGGCCAAGGGGATGCACCATCAGATCGGGTGTGGAGTAAATATTTATTCCCCGGAATCACTCCCTGTGGGTCACTGTAGCCTGCTGTCCCCCTCAACCAGCCAGACCCAAGACCCTTCCTACACAGCTCTTCTGACTGGAGAAAGCACTGACCCCCTCTCTCCCTTCAGATCTTGGGGTGACAACGTGCCTCACACATCCAGTGTGCTGCCCTCTCTTTTACACTGTTTATACCTCTTGTCCAGCCCTTTATAAATAGTCCCATTATTAAACTCTCCTAAAAGTGTCCGATTTGAATGAACCACATATGTATTGTCATGACCCAAACTGACACAGAATCTGTTGGTGACAAAGAGCCCAACAAGTTCTCTCCTCCAATAACTAATCTTGAAGAAATGTTCAGAAAAACATTTTTAAAACATCACTAATATTGCTCATTTCAAAAGTTTAAACAACAAGAAGATTATTTTCATTGAGAAGCTCCACTTTAACATCAAAGATTTTGTAGTCATGGTAGTTATGCTTTTTCTCTTGAAAAGACAAATAGAAAAATCTACATGCATAGTCCCTTCTTTCTTCATCCTTTCAATAACCTTTAGAGATTTAGCACCCTCTAAATACTCAATATTAATTGCTTAAAACAGGCACAAATGAAGGATACCTATTATAGTATGAGAATGTTCTCAGAGATTAATTATTCCTTTTTAAAGATCATTTCTTAACTATGCATCAATATGATTTTTTTCCCTTGGTGTCCTTGAAGGCAAAAAAGAAAAAAAAAAAAAAACCCAGGAAAGACAAGCAGGGTTATTTTAGTACTTAAAAATTAGTATTAATTTTTTAAAAATCAAAATCCAAAAACCAGAGGTCTTAATCCAATTTACAAATCTTATGATTTTATTTCTACATCTAGTGAATTTTAACATGAATCTTTAAAGTGACCTTTTAATAATATTTGATGTCATTTACAATTAAACTTTGCTTGAATATTCTAAATTTAATACATTCCTTTTACTTATCCTTCTAATTAGCAGAACTTACCTGTATGTTTAGGATAATAATGAATCCAATGAATTAAAATTGTAAATTTTGTAAATCTTAAGTTCCGTTAAACATTCCAATGCTTTTTACAAGCTTTGTAAACCTATCTTAATCTTCTCAACTTAAAAAGTCACAACTCTAAAATTAAAAACTCAAGTATACATTTTAAGTTGGAATCTTGAGGACAATGTAGAAGATCCTCTAATAGGCCAAATTATCTTAACTATTACAAACATTTTAAGTATAAAACATAGTCAAATCATACCCAAGTTAATGCAAAATAATTTATATCATTGGTTGTTAGTTCATTATTTCTATATGTAAGGGTCAAATGAGAGAGTTATATTATCCAAGCAAATTGGAACTATTATCACAAGTAAGTTGATTTAAACATCCCCCAAACAACACAAGGTTATCTGCTTAGTGGCTGATATTGACCACAAACTTTTGACCAAGACACCTCTGGAGCAGCCAACATTTAGAGCAATTTTTGTTGCAACAACCAGGCAGCCTGAGCCTTATTTTATGGGGTGGTCTCAACAGCCCCATTCCTCGGATTCAGGTTATATATCACCTAATACTCAAGGTTGGATTTAGTTCATTTATTTACTCCTCGATTCTACTCTTAATTGTTTCATATTTTTCCTGTTGGAAAAAATCATTCTTACAAATGTTTTAATGATACCGTTTAGGTTGTGTATATCTTTTCTTTTTCTGTGTCATGCTAATAATAGTGGTCTCTTACCATGACTACCACTCTTCTTTAGGTTACCACATGATAGCAATGGTCTGGATTAAGGATACGTTTCATAGGTCTCTAGAGTAAGCACTTTAATGTTTCCCAGCCTTCTTGGGCCCTGCTCTTGCATGGTATGCCTTAGCCTGTGCAGGACTAGTCTTAGATGACTTGGGTTGAGTGGCCCTGGGCTGAGAAGGCTTATACTGGGAGGACTGGGATGGGCATGGTTTGGGCTGAGTGGGTTTGGGTGGACAAGGTTTAGCGTGGGAGAGGTGGCACTCAGTGGGTTTTGTTTGAGTGGGTTTGGGTTGAGAGGGCACAGGTTGAGAGTGTTTGACCTGGGATGGCTTGGGCTGACTGGGTTTGAACTGAGAGCTGGGTAAACATTTGCTACTGGGCCTTTGGAAGGCTGGATTTAAAGGCCCATCCTGTGTCTTCAGTTTGGCTCCTTGATGAGAGGCAGGCCTTAAAGGTTTTTTTGTGGCTCCTGCTGGTTGAAAGGCCTGAGGGTAAAAACCTTCAATATGGGATGTTGTTTTCATAGGTTTCCCAGGTGCCCTTGGTGGCTGTGTTCTATGGGTGTAACCTTGCTTAGGCTGTGGCTTCCCAGCTGCTTCTGCTGGCTGCAGACCCAGGGAGTGGGAGTGACCTACCTGGGAGACCACTACCCCAGACCTTTCAAGAGCTCCTGTTGTCTGTGGTCTCCTGGACCAGGCGTGTACGTGCTGAGACACAGGTCTTGGTAGTCCTCCAATTGTTTTAGCCATAGGATGTCCCAAAGCAGTTCTTGAAAATTTCGTGAATCTTTCAGGTGAATAAAATCTCTGGGGCTGGAAGTACCGAAACCCAAAACTTTTACCTCGACCATAGGCCCTTGTTTTCTGAAAGGGCCAGGGACGGAACCACTTAGACCTCTGCTCTGACCAAAAGTGGGAGCCCGTAACCCAGGGGGCTTTCAAAGAAACGTGGCTAAAGTTCCCTCCAATTCTGGTTGGTAAAGGACAGTTTTCCACACAAGGCACGAATCCTGGGAGGAGGTAGAAATTCTGGAGATTCTGGCTAGCCCCAGATTCTCCAGGCATCACAGCTGGGCTTTCACATGAGCTTTCTGACTGACTGGGTCTTTGTTGTCTCTCATCTTTAGCTGTTCCAGACAAATTTTCACTAGGGGGAGTTTGAATCCCCTGAACATTCTCGAAGTCTTGGTCTACCTGGATTCCCAACTCCCTGGCCAGGGAGCCCATGTCCTCCACAGACACACATCTGAGCGAAGAGGACATCACTTCCTGGAGAGCAGCTTGAAGACCCTCAATATTCTTCCCTCTCTCCCCAGGTGCCTCCCCCTTCCAAAACAGTAGCTGTGATGGCTTCAACTTCAGAGTCGTCTGGAAAAGCTGTGTCTCTTCACTCTCCTGGGCCTGGGGACTGAGGACAAAGTAGAATCTCTCGGTGGCAGCTTCTCCTAAAAACATTAGCAAGTCCCACTCCTTCTCACCTAGGTAGTCAGTGAAAAAAAACACAGCTGAGGAAACTTCCACCAAGAAACCAAACTGTGTCCAAAAACTTTCTAGATCTCCACGAAGGTTGGCCAGAGCAACAGGCTTTTGGAAAACACTAGGATTTTCCATTAGACCATCGCTATCAGGAAAATGCCACGTTATCTCTACCAGGCCATCAGAGATCTGCCGGGGAAACACCGGGCCAGTAAAATCCTGATGGAGAAAGATTTTGTGTGATTTTAGTTGGTCAGAGACAAGCAGTGTGTTGAGCATTCTGGACTTGGAGAAGCTACAGTATCCTAGGCGCACAAAAGAGATGACAGGCATCTTCATGAGAGTCAGGCACTTTTCTGTATCCCCCGTAGGCCCTCCTGAAGATTGTGCTGACCACTTCTTCACAATGCCCTTCATGGCCCCCAGCATTAAGATGCTTTTGTTGTTTTCTGCATCTGGCAGGAGCAGGGGAAGAGCAAACCGGCACTGATACATGTGTGACATGACCTCGCGTTGCAACGAGCTGTCTGAACAGAGCATAGATGCACAAAGAACATCAAAGGGATTAATGGTTTGTATGTCTCTAATTTCCAAATTCTCTACTCCAGTCAGCAGTTCCTCTTTGTTACCCTCACCCAGAACCTTGTGTCTGAGGATTGTATCTCTGGCCGTGACATCCAGTGCTTGAACTTTCATCAGGAAATTCCAGGCTAAGTCTCCTGGAGTCTCAGGTGTCCACATACATCCTCGATCTAAGGAGAATTGTTTAACAACATCTGGCACAAGCTTTCTGCTCCTATCCATGTTCAAACATGACAGGACATCTTTAAATACCTTTTTTCTTTCTGTAGGGAAAAAGATACTCAGTGAATGTCACATTCAGAATCTAAGCTACCTTCACTGACTTTTAAAATTAAGTAATTGACTTTTTCATTGTAAGAAGATGGAACGATACAAATATAGTGAAAGTTCCTTTTTGCCAGTCTGCCAATTCCATTTTCCTTCTAAGAGATGCCAATATGTTACATATATTTGCTTCCCGTCCTTTTTCTATGCAAGTATATAGGTAATGCATGAACACAGAGAAATATATCATTTGGTTCAGTGGATGCTAGTTTATTTTTACATAAATCATATTATCCTAAACAAATGATTCTTCGACTTCGTTTCACTTAATGGTATTCTTTGCAAATTCTTCTAAGTCAGTTCATACACAGGTTGACTTAATTCATTTTTAGCTAATCCATCGTGCTTCATGATTTGGATGGACCATTACTTATTTAGCCATTGTCTACTCATGGTCATTTAGGGTTTCCAATTTTTTGGAATTCTAATGTTTGTATGCAATGATGAAAAACCTTGTTAATATTCCATGATATGCACACGTGTATGAGGAATTCTCTAGGATGATACTGATTTGTTTTTTTAATATTTTTTAATGTTTGTTTATTTTCAGAGAGAGTGTGTACAGGGGAGGGGCAGAAAGAGGGAGACAGAGGATTCAAAGTAGGCTCCATGCTGTGAGCACAGAGCCAGATGCAGGGCGTGAACTCAAGAACGGTGAGATCATGACATAAGCCGAAATCAAGAGTCTGCTGCTTAACTGACTGAGCCATCCAGGCACCCCGATACTGGTTTCTTTTTCTTTCTTTCTTTCTTTCTTTTCTTTCTTTTCTTTCTTTCTTTCTTTCTTTCTTTCTTTCTTTCTTTCTGTCTGTCTGTCTTTCTTTTTCTCTTTCTCTTTCTCTCTTTCTGGTTTTTAATTTCTTTTTTTAATGTTTATTTATTTTTGAGAGAGAGACAGACAGAGGATGCGTGGGGAGGGCAGAGAGAGAGAGAGACAGAGAGACACGGAATCCGAAGCAGGCTGCAGGCTCTGAGCTGTCATCACAGAGCCTGACACTGGCTCAAACTCACAAACCCCAAGATCATGACCTGAGCCAAAGCTCGACCCTTAACTGACTGAGCCACCCAGGTGCTCCTGATTTCTTTCTTAAATGTATCTCTTGCTACAGTTTGGAGAAATGAAAGATTTTATGTCCATTAAAGTTTCCTCAGAATTTATGTGCTGTACCTACTTTCTCCTAATCTCCCATTTCCTAATATACCTCCTTACCACTTCTTGGGAATACAGAGATAGTGCTTAGAGAAAGAAGGTCAGAGAGCACTTTTTTTTACTCCTGGTAGTATTTACTCCTGGCAAACGAGCATAAGCTTCTTGGATCCCCTATACAATTAGCCTGGTAAGAAACAACAGAAGTGAGAGAAAGGTATGGATTTCAAGGATTAACAAAGATAACTAAGAAATCCTTGGACAGTCTAAAAGTTGCTTCAAGTGGAATATGTGTTGGGCTAAGAAGGTAAGGGAGGAGTTGGGGCTAGTAAAAAGGGTTCCCAGGGGAGGCAGTGAGAGGCTAGGTTTCAGGAAAGCTTTTAGGTCCTGCTCTTGCCTATCACCTATTTTGCCTTTGGACAACAATCCTCTGTTTCTTCAGCACAAAACTGGTACCCACACAGCCCAGGCCAAGTACTGACAAAGTAAGGACTTGTTAGTCTTTCCTGACTACTACAGAGCTCATCTGGATACCATACCCAGAAGCAACAGACTAAACAAATCTTATACAGAGCAACAATGATACAATCAACAAGCACAAAAATGGATAAAAAGAAAAAAAGTTAAGAAGCAATAATATCTAGAACCCAATATATGTTTGTAAACTTAAAATTTATGAAAATACCCCAGCTAAGGCAAAAAGAAATTATTTTAGCTGCCACCTACTGAAAGGAGATTCTTGAATTTGAGTCCAGTTAGGTTATTTGGAAATGAACACAGACCAAAAAAAAAACAAGACCCTTTGGAGATATTTAATAATCCAGAGTCTCTACAACCTATCACACACAATATTTAGGACACAATCCAAAGTTAACAGACATAGGAGGAAATAGGAACTATAACCCATACTCCATCAATGGAAACTGACCCAGATGTTAGATTTAGGATGTAAGAATTTTACTTTATTTTTTTTTTAATGTTTATTTATTTTGAGAGAGAAAGTGAGCGAGTGTGCGTGAGCAGGGAGAGAGGGACAGAAAGAACTCCAAATGGGGCTCAATCTCACAAACTGTGAGATCATGACCTGAACCAAAATCAAGAATTGGACACTTAACCGACTGAGCCACCCAGATGCCCCTAGGATGTAAGAATTTTAAAGCAGCTATCTTAACTATTTGTAAGAATATAAAATAAAATAAACTCATAATGAATCATTAAATAGGAATCCACAGGAAAAAATAGGAAATACTTACAAAATAGAAATTCTGGAATTAAAAATCATATTATCTAAATTTTTAAAAAATCAGTAGATGGACTTAATAGCAAATTGAAAGTAACAGAACATGGTCAGTATACTGTATACTTAAAGATACAGCAGTGGACATGATTTAATCTGATGAATAGAGAGGCAAAAATATTAAATAAAAAAATGTATAAAGCCTTAGAACCCATGGAAGAGTAATAAAAACTTTAACATATGAACTTGAAGTGTCAGAAAGAGAGGAAGGAACAAGTGGGACAGAAATATATATTTAGATAAATAATGGCTGAAGATTTTCCAAATTTGGTTAAAAAAATTTTTACAGATTCTGCAAATCCTAAGGGGGATAAAAACAAAGAAAATCATATCTAGCTATATAAGAGTCAACTGCTAAAAAAAAATTTTTTTAAGTAAAAAAATAATACTTACAGGGAACGATGATAACTGTAGACTTAGCATCAGAAACAATGGAAGCCAAAAGACAGGAATGGCATCCATAAAGTGCTGAAGGCAGAAAACCTGTCAATCTATAATTCAATATCTAGCAAAAATATCCTTCTGGAATGAAGGCAAAATAAAGACATTTCTCAATAAGCAAAAAATAAGAGAATTTCCCACTAATGGACCTACACTAAAAGAAATTTAAAAATAATAATAATAAATAAAAATTCTTCAGGCTAAACGGAAACAACATCACATTAAATCTTAGATCTTCAGGAAGAAAGGGCACAGGAAACGGTAAATATATGGGTTCCTGCCACTGGATGAATTCAACTGTAAGCTGGAAGGGAAGGGAGCTGATTGCTATAGTCTATACACAAGTTGACCTTATACAGTGCAGAGCACACAAAGCAACACCATAAGCCTTCCTGAGACTTAGATTTGACATGAATTTTTTTTTTGTCATGAAATTTAACATAACAAAAAACATAATGATGTTTCTCCTTTGAATCAGATACATTTGGATTTTTTTTTTTGAGTTCCTAGCTGCATAGACAAACAAATATTACAGAGGAAAAAGACAGAGTTAGCCTCATGCCTCCAGCCAACTAGACTGGATTGGTTAGCTACTAGAATTACATTGCAAGTCAGAACTACATTATTACTGAAACTTTCGTTGACATGTTTTACTAAAGGTGCTAGATTAATTGCAAAAAATAGCCCCAATTAATGGCTTTCTGGATATATTTTGGATTTCTGCAATATTACTTTGCAAGAAGTGGTATCTGTTTTTCCCCAACTCTTGAATCTGTTTTCCCCAACTCTTGAGTATGTCACAACTGTCTTTGTGTGACATACTCTGGCCAACAGAATGTGGCAAAAGTGATGGTGTTATGGGTTGAATTGTGCTCCCCCCCCAAAAAAAAAAAATTGTGTTGAAGTCCCCAGTACCTCAGAATGTGGCCTTATTTGTAAACAAAATCTTTAAAGAGGTCAAATTAAAATGAGGTCATTAGGGTGAGCTCCCATGAAGTATGACTGGTGTCCTTACAAAAAGGGGAAATTTGAAAACAGAGACATGCACAGAGGGAAAGTGATTGAAGACACACAGAGAGAAGATGGGCATTTAAAGCCAGGAAATAACTGAGGCTACCAGAAACTAGAGAGTACTGGAACAGCTCTTTCCCTAATGCCTGCAGAGAGCCCTTGACCCTGCTAACACCTTGGTTTCAGACCTCTGGCCTCCATAACTATGAGACAATAAATCTCCCATTGTCCTAAGCTACCCTTGTGTAGTGCTTTCTTCAGCCCTAGGAAACTAATTCAGATGGCATGATAGTACTAAATCTAAGCCTTCTCTTCTGTCTCTTTCTCTCTCTCCCTCTTGCCTTCTCTCATACTCCTGTGTCCTCTCCGTAAGAATATGCCCCATCTAGTCCGAGAATAAGTCCAAACTAGACTGCCAGAAGACGACAGACTAGTCTATAGCCAGCTGACCACAGACACATGAGAAAACTCAGGAAAGACCAGAGGAACTGCCCAGCCAACTGCAGACACATGAATAATAATACACACTTATTGTTTTAAGCAACTGAATTTTGATAAGCTCTATTATTACACTAAATAACGGACATAGAAAAGAAGATCATACAAAGTAAACAGTAACACGCAAGAAACACATCATAATATTAGAATGTTACCTATAGAATAAGGGGAATGGGGAATAAAGAAAAAAGGGAATAAAAAGACATGGGGCTTTTCACAGTATAATGATGATACTATGCAGTGAATAATTAAGTCAACCCTATACAATAAGTGAAATATGTAAATAAATTTTAAAAATTAAGAATGAGTCCTAGAGCGCCTGGGTGGCTCAGTCATTTAAGCATCTGACTTTTGATTCTGGCTCAGGTCTTGATCTCAGTTTGTGAGATAGAGCCCCGTGTCAGGTTCCATGCCAGCAGTGCAGAGCCTGCTTGGGATTCTCTCTCTCCCCCTCTCTCTGCCCATCCCATGCTCATGCTCATGCTCTCTCTCTCTCTCAAAATAAATAAATAAACTTAAAAAAAATGAGGCCTAAAAATGACTATGGATTGGGAAGGTATGAGGGTGGAACAAGAATTGTGTTGTAAATGGAATATTACTCAGCCATTAAAAAGAATGAACTCTTGGGGTATATGGGTGGCTCAGTAGGTTAAGTGTCCGACTTCAACTCAGGTCATGATCTCGTGGTTCATGAGTTTAAGCCCCACGTGGTGCTCTGTGCTGACAGCTCAAAGCCTGGAGCCTGCTTTGGATTCTGTGTCTCCCTCTCTCTCTCTTTGCCCCTCCCCCACTCATGCTCTGTCTCTCTCTCTCTCTCAAAAAGAAATAAACACTAAAATATTTTTTAAAAAAAGAATGAAATACTGTAATTTGCAATGACATGGATGGAGCTAGAGTGTATTATGCTAAACGAAATAAGTCATTCAGAGAAAGACAAATACCATATAATTTCACTCATATGTGGAATTTAAGAAACAAAACAGATGAACACATGGGAGGGGAGAAAATAAAAAATAAAAAAGAGAGAAGGAAACAAACCACAAGAGACTCTTAACAATAGAGAACAAATTGAGTGTTGATGGAGGGAAGTGGGCAGGGGATGGGCTAGGTGGGCGATGGATATTATTAGTAGGGCACTTGTTGTGATGAGTACTGAGTGCTGAATGTAACTGATGAATCACTGAATTCTACTCCCGAAACCAATATTACATTGTATGTTAACTTACTATAATTTAAATAAAAATTTGAAAAGAAAAAAAAAAAAGGAATTGTGTTGTAGGTTAAATTATGTATCCCTCAAATTCCTATGTTGAATTCCTAACCCCCAATGCCTCCATGATATTATTTGGAAATAGGGTCATTGCAGATATAATTAGTAAAGATGAAGTATTAGGGTGAGCCCTGATCCAATATGACTAATGTCTTTATAAAAAGGGGAAATGCACCCCTAGAGAACCTAGAGACCTAGGGACCTAGAGAAATGCACCCAGGGAGACAACTATGAATGCAGAGAAGAGGGATATTTTTACAAGCCAAAGAATGCCAAAGATGTCCAACAAACTGCCAGAAACTAGGAACAGATTCTTCTTTACAGCCTTCAGAAGTAACCAACCTTGATTTCAGATTTCTGGCCTCCAAACTGAGATGCCACATTTCTGTTGTTTATTGTTTAAGCTACCTCCTTTGTGGCACTTTGTTACAGCAGCAGTAGCAAACTAATACAAAGTGTGATGAGGAGGACTTACTCCTCTCCTACCTAGAACTGGATGATGGATCCCCACGATTTGGACTGAGTGTGAGACAATAGCTATGTTTCTTTCCCTTCTCTGCTCAGAAGTTGGTGATATTTATTTTCATACACAATATCTCTCCAAATGAAGCATTTCTAACATTTTGAATTTTCATTCAGAAATATTCCAATTCAAGATACCAATATAATTTCCCTTATCAAGATGATAATTTATGACTGGATCAAGCCAAGTACCAATATTTTGGGATCTTATCCAATTATTATAAGCTCCTCTCTGATTTTCACTTCAGTAGTTAGGCCCATAATCTCCATATCCCTCTGACTGGTCACAAAGGCACTGAAATGACTTAAGAGGCTTAATTTGAGGCTTAATTTGAGCAAAGTTAGTGGTTAGCAACTTATATGTACCATGGAGGTGACTGCAGAAACCTGTAAGCTGACAGTCAGTATTTATTTTTGCTTATATTGTCCATCATTTTGTAGGGCCCAGGTCTTCCTCTCTGTCAACCCCACCCATAAGGAAATTCCAAATTAGAGAGGCATAAGGAATTTGAGTAGCTGCTTTTCTGGTGCCTTTCCTTACCCCTTCTCCCCATTGTGTCGTGGAAACCTAAAAATAAGTTGTGGCCCAACTACCACATAGTATGGCCATACCTTCCATCCTTTTCTCCTCCTCCGCTGCGAATGACATGCCAGTTTCGGAATCCTCATAACTCTGTTCTTCATCAGAGAACTGTGTGGTCTCTGAATATGCAGCGCCCTCTTCGCCATCATAAACACCGTGCTCTGAGTCATTATAATCCTCTTCTTCCACAGAGGTTTCTCCATCTTCAGAGTGTCCAACAGATTCAAAATATTCCTCTTTTCCTAAGTACAAAGAATCATCTGGCTCCTCGTATCTCTGTCCATCCTGTAAATACTCAATGGTTGCTGGAATTTCATATTTAACGTTCTCAACTAAATGTGGCAATATGCCTTTTGGTGTGTTGTATTCCTCCTCATTTTCCCTTGAGGACCAAGCAGCTTCCTTATAAGTAGTTTTCGTGTCCCTGAAGCACTCAGAAATTCCCATATCCAGGTGTTCTTTCTCTTTGAAGGACACTGTGATTTCAGGATTCTCGGGCTGTTTCTCTCCAGAGGAAAAAACATCTTCTGAATTCTTGCTTATCCCGATAGCTTGAAGAGGTTCTATGTTCTCATGTTTTAAAAATTCTGAAAAGCACAAGAAAGTTGGGGGAAGGGGTATTTTGTTTTTTCAAATTAACAAAAAGACCTCGAAGCATCATCTCTCTTCTTTATTTTTTTTTTAATTTTTTTTTTAACATTTATTTATTTTTGAGACAGAGAGAGACAGAGCATGAACGGCGGGGGGGGGGGGGGGGGGAGGGGGTTGCCAGAGAGAGAGGGAGACACAGAATCTGAAGCAGGCTCCAGGATCTGAGCTGTCAGCACAGAGCCTGATGCGGGGCTCGAGCTCACGGACCGTGAGATCATGACCTGAGCAAAGTCGGACGCTCAACCGACTGAGCCACCCAGGCGCCCCTCATCTCTCTTCTTTATTTCAAAACTGCAGGATAAGAATACCTAGCATCTCCCAGACAAATAACAAGTCAATTGTCATTTTTTCTCTCACTGGAAAAAAATCAGATCACACTCCTACCTTGCTCAGAAGTTTGGCTCTTCATAGCAAACTCAAAGAGTACATGAGTGAAACAGAAAATCTGAATCCTATGAATAGTGCTGACGTGTGGATTTACTGTGACCCAAAACCAAGTCAGATTTCCTAGGGCCATGGCTGATGAAATCTGATCCTAGTAATTTCTAATTGGGAAGCAAATAGCTCTAATCTGGAATAGTAAGTTCTAGAAATAATAATATCTATTTCTCTAAGCACATGGGTCTTGTCCTACATTACAGACTGTTAACATGAACCTTTTTGGCTGAACCTCTACCTCTCTAATACCTCTTGAAATAATCTTCAATATTTTTTAAATTTTTAGAAAAAAGAGCTACATCTGTCTCTGGTAGTAATGTACAGAGTCACTAAAAAATCCATTCTGGAAGAATTACTCCCTCATCTGCCACTAATTATCTTTAAACATTGAAGAATTAGCATTTGAATTGTTTCAGAAGAGTAGGCTTCTGCAGGTATTCTTATCACAGAAAAAAAATGAAGTTACTGATTCACCATATAGGTGTGCTACAAAATCATGTTTCTGATATTTCCAAAATGGCTATACTAAGTGAAAGATGCAGCATTTGGTCTTGGGGTTGTAAAATATCCATGAATTTACTTATTGAATAATAAGCAGTTTATACTAGCACTAAAAAACTGCAAATTTTGGATACAGTTTGAACAAAAACTTAGCAATCCCCTAAATCAATAAAATACATTGTTCCCTGCTTTTAAAATCCTGGACACTTTTCCCCTTTTTCATATGCTAGTGAAAATTATCTCCAGGAGAAAGACAAATGAAAACAAAAGGCAATAATATTCTTTTTTCAGGGAATCTGCCTTGTCACTCTTACTCTTACCCCCCAAAAAAGTACAGAAATCCAACTTACCGTTTTGTAAGCCACCAACAGTAGCTGACTCTGGAAAAGTACTAAGTAAACACTTGAGAAAATGCTGACAGCTCACCTCTCCCCTTTTCTGTACCAAAATTAACAGCTTTCGACTTTTCTTCAGGGGATCTGTAACATTCTCCAGAGTCTCATACTCTTCCTCAGAAATCAGCCCCCGAGAGGTTAATGAATCTAAGACAGAATCAGGATCGTGTTGGAGGATTTCAAGTAACTTTTTTCGTTCTTTTTCTATGATCTCTGAAGCAACACTCCTGGCAGCCATTGTTCCTGTGTCCTCTACACCAGGAAATGGATTTTGAAACCGTTCCAATAGTAAATAAATACAGGTTAAAAAAAATGGCAAAGAGTAATTCTATTCAGCAAAGATCAAACAGGTCAAAGATATCTAGCATTGGAGAGGGCAAGTACAAACAAGTGGGGGGTGGGGGGTGGAACCAGCCCTAAACCCAGCCAGGCCTGCCTCCCTATAGATTATTTATCAGCTCTTTTGCTCACTTGACTCAGTCTCATTTTGACTCAGCCCCAGTGTCAATTCCTCTGAGAAGTCTCTCCTGAAATTTAGTTTGGACTAGGTATTCCCTGCTCAGAGCTCTATTCGTGATAAGATTGAATTGATTAATTCTTTCTGGAGAGAAATCCTGCAATATGCAGCAATAAATAAATAAATGCTGATAGATAAAAATACAAATTAAGGGGTGCCTGGGTGGCTCAGTCGGTTAAGTGTCTGACTTTTGATCTCAGCCGAGATCATGATCTCAGTTCCTGAGCCTCATGTCATCAGGTTCTGTGCTGGGCACGGAGCCTGCTTGGGATTCTCTCTCTCCCTCTCTCTGCTCCTTCCCTGCTTACACACACACACTCTCTCTCAAAATATATAAACACTTTAAAAGTAAAAAATAATACAAATTTATACCTTTCAACTCAGCAATTTCACTTCTAGAAAATTTCTTAAGGAAATAATCAGACAAATGCCCAAAGATACATGTGTAAGAATCTTCGTGACAGCATTATTTATGATAGCAGAAAAATTTTAAATAACCAAGATTTAAATACAGTGGGAATTTGTGGAATAAATGTTGATACATGAACAGTGAAACAGAAAAGAACAGCTTACAAGGACGAAAGCAGGGCATCTGTCAGGCTTATGCGACTCTTGATCCCAGGGTCATGATCCTGATCCCTACAGTGGGGACAGAGTTTACTTAACAAAAAATAAATACATAAATAAGTAAAAAGGATGAAGTGAGTTATACATATTGACAGCTAGTAATACCCATGATATATCATTATGAAAGATAGCAAGTTAAGATCCCATTTTTGTTTAAAAAATTAAAATGTGCATAGCATACATATATTATATGCATATGTAGATATATATTTAAAAGAACACAGGAGATAGCCCAATGGTAACACCGGTTAACTCTGAGGATATGATGACAGGGGGATTCATACTTTCTACTTTAAACACTCCTGTTTATTTTAATATTTCATAGTTTTTGTTTTTATTAGCAGACTTCATTTTGATTTTTCTAAGGGGCGCCTGGGTGGCTCAGTCGGTTGAGCGTCCGACTTCAGCTCAGGTCACGATCTCACGGTTTGTGAGTTCGAGCACCGCGTCAGGCTCTGGGCTGATGGCTCAGAGCCTGGAGCCTGCTTCAGATTCTGTGTCTCCCTCTCTCTCTGCCCCTCCCCCATTCATGCTCTGTCTCTCTCTGTCTCAAAAATAAATAAACATTAAAAAAAAAAAAAACTACCTGGGTGGTTTTTATTTATAGGTATGTAGTTCACAAGAACCTGAAAACAAAACAATTTAAATAACTATCAACAGGATACTGGATAAATAAACTCTAGTGTTGCATTAACAGTGTACACCATTCAAAAAGAATGACCTTCAGTGACCCAGAAGATAACCATATATTATGGGAAAACTTTAAGTCCCAAAAGATTATACACAGCAAGACACTCTTTTTAAAAGTTGAATGTGTACCTGGGTAGCTCAGTCAGTTGAGCGTCGACAGCTCTTGATTTCGGTTCAGGTCATGATCTCACGGTTCATGAGTTTGAGCCCCATGTTGGGCTCTGTGCTGACAGTACAGAGCCTGCTTGGGCTTGGGATTCTGTGTCTCCCTTTCTCTCTGCCCCTCCCCTGGTCACAATCTCTCTCTCTCAAAAATAAACATTTTTTTAAAAAAAATAGAAATAAAAGTCAGCAGTAATTTCATTTACTATAGGTGGGGGGGAAAAGGAGGGCTAGTGCCAAGTTCTGGTGGTCAAGGGCCTTGGATTGTATCAGAATCATGGATGCAGTGTTTACGTAGTCTCCATCATTCTCTGCTGAAAGGCAACATGTCATAGAGCAAATACCTAGGTAGCAGCATATATCATGTTTCAGAAGTTCATTTACTCCTGACCTAAACATGGCATTTGGACAGGAACCTGGAGGTTCTGAATTGGCTTTGCAGAGCTAAGGGTTAACCTGACTAGGACCGAAATAGCGTGGAATCAAGCACACCAAAAACAACTACTTTACATCAAAGAGGAAAAATATTTCACTTTCCCTGTCTACAACTGGGAGAGTAAAAAAAGGATCTCACACAGTGCCAGTCATACTGCTTTGGTTCCTCAGTGGTTGCCACCTGCCCTACCTTTTCTAATCTCACTTATTCGGACACCTGTGCTAGGCAGAATGCCACCCCCCTCCCCCACCCCCGTGTCTATGTCCTTATTAACACAATATATAAATATGTTAGGTTACATGGCAAAGGACAATTAAGGTTGCAGATGTAATTAAGGTTGCTAATCAGCTGATCTTGAGCTAAGGAAGTTATCTGGTGGGGCCAATGTAATCACAAGGGGCTGTTAAAAGATAAACTGAGGCATATTTAAATTTTGAAGAGTTTGTTTGAGCAAAAGTGAATTCTAATAGGGCAGTGTCAAACCAGAAATGGTTAGGAGTCTCAGACTTCAAGAGCCTGGGAAAACAGAAAGTGCAGAAGCAAAGAAAGGCAAGGACTTGATTGGGTGTAACTTTAAGCCTAGTTAGTTTTAATTGGTTGTCCTTACTGGTTTTGTGTTTGTTTTTTGTTTGGTTCATTGTTTTTTTAAGTCCTCTCTATGCCCCACTCAAGACCCTGAGACCAAGAGTCGCGTGCTCTGACTGCCAGGCACCCTCACCTTAATGTTTCGCTTTCCCAACGTGAAGGCATTTACAGGCTTAGATTTGTTTGCTTACGTAGGTCCCCACGGCATTAGAACCACCTCAGTGGCTGTCACTTGTGAGATATTAGCAAAGGTAATGGAATAACTGTTAGCAGAACAAAATGAACTCTAGAAATCAGACATTTAATTTGAACAGGTTAACAGTCGCTGTAGAAGTACTAGACTCTTTTCTAGGGGCTGGGAATAAAAATGTCCACAGGACAGTCTCTGTCCTCGAGATAGTGGCAGATCGGGGATGAGGGGGTCAGCAGCCAAGGGATAAAGAGGAGGCCAACATTTAAGTGTCCAGACTAAACTGCAATTCCAGGAACTTTCTGCATTAGGTGCTGTTTCTTACTACGGTTCTAAGAAGTTCCTACAAACTTAAGAGGCTTAAAACGAAACAAATTAGTGGCGCCTGAATGACTCTGTCTGTTGAGCAACAAAATACTGATTTCGGTTAAGGTCATGATCCCAGAGTAGTGGGACCACGCTCCAGGTTGGGCCCTGAGCTGAGCCTGCTGGGGATTCTCTCTCTCCCTGCCTCTGCCCCTCTCCCCCATCCTCACGTGCTCTCTTAAAAAATGTTTTTTAAATAATAAAAGTGCTTAAGTACAGACTGCCAGGCCCTACCTAAAGGGGCCAAATCAGATTTCCTCACATCAGGGTGCAGGAAACTACATCTACAGGTTCCCTTGACACAATATAATTTTAGATCAAAATACTTGCCACTAAATTACTACAGCTAGAAAAAAACATGATTCGCCTTTGTTTTTAGATTCGGAACCCAGCTCTTCAGAGGCCGGTCCGTGTTCTCCATACCGCTGATGAACCGGCTAGGGAAGAACCGGCTCAGCCAAGAGCGTCTAGCCAGAAGCGCTAGCTTCTCCCAGCTGGGGATTCCAGTCCCATCCCAAACCCAACACTTCACGCCGGTAGCGCAGGGTCAGCACGGGTACCCCTAGGTTCCCCACTGAAATCTGCGGTGTGGCCACAACTCTGAGAACCCGAGAAGGTGGAAGAGCAGGAGCAGGCGCACAAAGAACGTAGGTCTGGCGTGAACGTTGCTCTCGACCAAGGCGGGTCCAGCGAAGCCACGCCCATTCGGACACCAGGAAGCTGTGAGCCCTCCCGCCGCCCGGCCCTGAAACTCTTATTGGCCCCGCCTGGCTCTGGATCCTCCTCTAGACCCACCCACACTGCGCTACGGGCGTTTGAGAACGGTGCACCGGTCCCGCCGGAAGTACTTGCCTGGGCGGAAGCTTCTGAGCCACCATATAGCGGAAGTGCCTTCTTTTCCGGCCTCTTTGGTCTCGGTTGCGGAAACAAGATGGTGAGTTTCTTTCAAGGGTTCATGGAATCGCCTTCCATCCTCATCCTCTGCGTTGTCCTCCTTGCCATCCTTAGGGGGCCGGCAAGGCTCCTGATAAGGGGAGCGGGTGGGCAGCAACGGGGCCAGTAGAATGGCTCCTAACTGTAACTGGGGTACCCAGTCTGCATCCTTGGAGCAGGCGCCACTCTCGGTCCCTTGCTCCCTTTCATTTTGGGGGAACTCCCACAGCCCTGTCCTCGGATGAGAACTGGAAAAAGAAGCATGTTTTGGGAGTGTTTGGCTCTGTAAGTAAAGGAATTCATTGAAGGGGAGACCTGGCAGGAGCTCTTAGATTTTGGGGGTCGGAATACGTAGGAAAACCACCACCTTATTTCGTCTTGCGACTTGTATTTTTTTTCTCTTAAAAAAAAACGTAGCTGATTTCAAAATACAACAACCCTTGTAGAAGTCTTTAGGTAACGTGAAATGCTGGTAGTTAATTTAGCATTTAAAAAGTTAGAAGCTTCCGCTGCAGTTTCAGCTGTAGATTGTCTTTAAAAAATCTTAAAGAGTTAATTTTCTTATCCTGAAAACATCGGAATTCATATAGAAATTATTAGATCTCCCAATCGTTCATCCCCTTTGCAGACGAAGGGGACGTCATCGTTTGGAAAGCGTCGCAATAAGACGCACACGTTGTGCCGCCGCTGTGGCTCGAAGGCCTACCACCTTCAGAAGTCGACCTGTGGCAAATGTGGCTATCCTGCCAAGCGAAAGAGAAAGTGTAAGTTGATTGATGTTTCAACACAACTGTGTTAGCTGTTGGAAGGGATGTTAATAGTCTGTTTGCATTGTACATAAGTGGGCATGGCTTTGGGCAGTACTTGGTACTTAAACGTAAAAGTGCATCTGTATGTGGATGAAGTGGATTTAAAAAACAAGGCACTTTTTAAGGTATACTGACCGACAGTGTGTACAACGTGTGTAGGAAAAACCAGTTAGAACCTGACCTGAATTTGTTTTAGATAACTGGAGTGCCAAGGCTAAAAGAAGAAATACCACTGGGACCGGTCGAATGAGGCACCTAAAAATTGTATACCGCAGATTCAGGTACAGTTTTTGTGTTTCTATCGTAATTGGTTCTGTGAGCTTAAACAAGAACCTCTTTATCAACTGTAAACTAGGGATACTACCCTGGTTGGTGGGAATGACTCATTGGAAGGTTTTTTTTTTGTTTGTTTTTTTGCTGCCACTGTAAACTTCAGATCAGTTAATCTGCATTTTGTTAATCTTTCAGTGAGCAATAGTATAAGCTATAAACGTGTAGAGTGATTTGAGCTAGACTCCCTCAAATGTAATAATACCAGGGATAATCTACATCTTTCTCACCAAAATTTGTCAGGACAGTAGTGGTGAATGAGGCCTGGGGTCAGGCCTTCACTTCTGTGGCTTTGAGCAAATCTGCTATAGAAAACTGTCATAGTTATTGCATTAGTATAGAATGAAAGCTACCTTTCTGTCTTGTCAAAGCCAGGCTTTAGAGTTAGAATGCAGAATTTCAGCTCCAACGTGGACTTTCAGAGAAACTGCATTTTAACGGCATCTTTTAAGGTGTCTTAGGTCTCAACTAAGATCATTCTTTGTTGGGGAATCCCTGGCCTTTGCCCCCTCAATTCCAGATTTTCTAATTTTAAAAGATAACAAGGAATTTTGAGGCTTTGTAAACACCACACGCTTACATGTGTTTGTGTTCATGTGCTGAGATGACCTTTCTTTGCCCTTAAAAGCATTATACAGTAGTGTGGGCTTAGTATTGAGTGGTCTGCTAGTTTAATGTCAGTTTAAGAGCATGAACTGATCAGAAGTTTTTAAAAGGGGGATAACTACAGCTGTTGCAGCATCCAGTTCATCTTAAGGATTTCAACGATTAGTCACACAATGTTCTGGTTTTAAAAAATATGTGGTGTGCTAAGGTATTTTTAATTGCCTTAGTGTGTATGCATATTAAAACTTAAAAATGTAAAGCATAGTTAAGCAGTTGAGAAAATATCTGCCATTAAGCCTGCTTTTTTTTTTTTTTTTGCCTTGGTTAAAGGATACTGCCTAATAGCCTAGGGACACATTTTCACAAATAACCTTAGGGCTCTTAATCTGGAGAGAAGTACTGGCCCAGTGATCAGTACAACCAAATAAATTGTTGACCTTTTTTCCAATTGCAGTTAAGTATATGCTTAAAATGGGTGATTTGATTCAGAAGTAGTAAATAAAATGTTGCAGCTTATCCATGATGTTGTAAAAATAAATGTCTGAACATATGAATTTGATACTGATTTCAGCATTCAACTGAGATAAGCTCATTTAAATCTGTATTAGTAAAAGTTGAAATGTAAATATTGGAGTTGCTGAAGTAATGGTTTTGTTTTTAACATTACGCAGGCATGGATTCCGTGAAGGAACAACACCTAAACCCAAGAGGGCAGCTGTTGCAGCATCCAGTTCATCTTAAGGATTTCAACGATTAGTCACACAATAAATGTTCTGGTTTTAAAAAATATGTGGTGTGCTAAGGTATTTTTAATTGCCTTGTAGTATCAGTGAATTACTGTAGGATTGGGGATAGGACAACTTAATATTAGAGTTACTTGTTAAGTTACTGTTCTGGGGCACTAGTTTTGACCTGGGTTGTCTTCAAGCAGACAACACTGGAAGATAATGGAAAGAAAGTATGAGTTAGCACAGCAGAGCTCGTGTGACATACATGGATATTTAAAATGTTAGAGTAAATGAGAAAGCATAACTGCTTTTAGTAGCCTTTATCTGCTATAGTCTAATGATTGGAGAGTGGTCGTTAATCCTATGTGATAGGATTTGGAGTACCAGTGAGAACATGAAGAACGGGTGTTGAATGAGTTTTGGAAAGGTGATGTTAGCTCATCGAGTCTCCAAAACGCTTGGTTGGTGTCTAGTATACAGGCTTATGTGTTATTTAAGGTGGCCAGCTAAGTGAATATCTGAAGCTACTTGCTAGGTGGGAGTCCAAAACACTTGGGTGGGTTAAGAGAAAGTCTGTAGGGCCATATGCAAATGCACTGGATTGAATAGAAAGTAAAGGAAATAGAAATATGTAAACGTGGATTTGTGGACAAAAGGCAATGATAATAAGGTTCCCAGTAGAATTTTTGTAACCCTCAAATGATCATTGATCTTTCTGTGCTAAAGTGCTCTGAAATTTTTTACCATGCTTTCCCAGCTCTGGTGGTTTATTGTCCGTTATTTGAAATGTGACAAGGCCAACTTATTTGGAGTGACAGCAGAGAAGATTAAGTGGAGCACGAGTGTTCGAAGAGTCACCATAAAATAGAGTGGTCAAGTACTGTCTAACTTACAGCTTTCATTGATTGCAACTTGACCTGTGGAGGATGTTCATGATCTTCAGTGCCTCGCTAACCTTACTTTACTGCTCCCTATAATGCTTTGCCAGGATACTAGCTAAGTCTTGCCCTCCTGATTTTCTCTTTAGCTCCTAACTCATACTTCAGATCACAGCTTACAGTCAGTTGTACAGGAGCCCCTGCTGATAGAAACCGATATTGGGCTTCCTGATAACAAGATCTGAAATGACAGAGCTCTGTACTTTAGGGATCTATTAAGAGTATGGTTCCTGGAGCTTGGCTGCCATTTGTTAGTGTGATTTTCCTAACTTCAGTGCCTCGGCTCACTGGCAAACCAGAAGGCTAATGGTAACTTTCATGTGTTGGTGAGCACAGTCAGATAGTTAAGCAAAGGTGCTTTTACAGTAGACAACTGAAAATAATTAGGTTCAAGTTTATGAAATTGCTTTTGATCTAAAACATACAGGTGGTCCTTGAACAACCAGGTTTGACCTGTCTCAATAAATGCAGTATAGCACTAGACATCTTCCTGATGATTTCTTCACATATCTAGCTTGATTGTAAGAATATGGTGTATGATACATATATAAAATGTATGTTGACTGTTAACTAGTAAAGCTTCCAGTCCATTGTTAAGTGTGGGGGGAATTGAATTTACACGTGGATTTTTGACTGCATGGTACGTTTGCATGCTAACCCTCCATCGTTCAAGGCTTAGCTATACTTTGGCTTGAGAGAACTGAACTGAAATAATCTGACTTGATTGCAAAGTCTTTCTGAAATCTTCCAGTGTTACCACTAGTTGGTTCCTGAATGATGGAGGGACCCATTAAGATAGGTAATGGCCAGTATAGAATAACTAGGCTTTGAGGCAAATGAGCACTGACCTGAAGACCTGTGGAATTAACTGAATACTAAGTCAGGAAAAGCATTGGTGCAAAGGGGAAGGGGCTGTGGGGACTGGTGGGCAGGGATGCATTAACAAAGGCCTGTGTGTTGGAGAAGGTGAGCTTACTTCATTTGCCAATGCGTGTGACCCTTAGCACAGAGTAAGTTTTGAAAACTACTCTGGCTCCGTGGTAATTCTTCCCACAGACCATGGAAGGTACATGGACCAAATGAAACCGCCCTGATGAATTAAAAGTGATTTTAAAGCCCAGGGAGAAGCAATGGGAAAGAGATGGGGCTGGGTTGGCACATTCTGAAGAGTGCAAACAGGTATATTCAGTTGAGTCACGTTTGCAGAAGTTCATGTCTGATGAATTGGATGATATCCTGAGGATTGGTTGGGGTTTGGGCAGTAGGTCCCAGTCTGGCAAAAGATGCCCCACTTAATTCTATTGAGACAGGAAAAGGGACACCTGAGCCACCTAATCACCTTACTGAACTGCTGAGGAATTTGTGTTTCTTGGGCAGAGGCTACTCAGGACCAGATGAGTATCACCAACGTGTGGCTGAAATGAGAACCAGAAATACTGAGTGCCTTGTGTCATGTATTATTTACTTGGTCCTTTAATCACAGATAGTGTGGTTTGTCAAGAGAGGGAAGAATCTAGAGGTGTAAGTAAGCTGTGAGCAGATGAAGAAAAGTTTCAAGTAGTAATTAAAGTGCTAATGTAATGAGAAGTCATTGAAGGTTTTGGACCCCCCAGTGGCACTAAGGTTAGTTTTCATTATCAAGATAAATGTGGAAGGTGGTGATGTGGATGTCATGAGTCTTGAAGCTGGAAAATCAGGAAGCAGGTTCTGAAATGGGGTGAAAATGAGGAGTGGGCTAAGGTAGTGGCAGGACTGGCTGTATTAGGGAGGTCTCTAACGAGAATATCTAAATCAAAGGGAGCTTCCAGCCCCCCTCCCATTTCCTTCTGTAACAGGCTGTGTGAACATTCCATGAGATCATATATGCAAAAATATTACCAGGGAGATAGGAATCTTTGATGACAGTTTTCTGGCCATGGCAAAGAGGTGATTTGTTCATTTCACTGAGGAAGTAGAGTAGAATGGAGGCAAGAGGGGGAAACACTAAACTCGGGTTTTGTTGCAATGCCTGTGGGACACCATGAATAAGTGTTCAGAAGGAATTGAATAAACCTGGTGGCAGTTCTAGTTAGAAGGCTAGGCTGGAGGGGCGCCTGGGTGGCTCAGTTGGGTAGGCATCCGACTTCAGCTCAGGTCACAATCTCACAGTTTTGTGAGTTCAAGCCCCGCATCGGGCACTGTGCTGACAGCTCAGAACCTGGAGCCTGCTTCAGATTCTGTGTCTCCCTCTCTGCCCCTCCCATGCTCATACTCTGTCTCTGTCTCTCAATAATAAATAAAAAATTTTTTTAAAAAGGTGGCTAGACTGGATCTCTACAGTGGAAGTAGTGAACTTAGAGTTGTGAAAGGGAACATATTTTAGGCCACCTAGGCAGCTCAGTCAGTGGGGATTCCCACTCGTAATTTCAGCTCAGGTCATGATCTTGCTGTTTGTGGATTTGAGCCCCTCATGGGCGCTGTGCAGAGCCTGCTTGGGACTTCTCCCTCTCTGCCTCTCCCCACTCACTGTCTCAAAATAAACTAAAAAAAAGGGGGAGGGGGGCCTATTTTAAAGATTAGAATGGTGAAGATAATTTCCACAGAGATGGGAGGTGATGGTGAGACCTAGTGGCCATTTAGAAATGATGGATGCAATTTCTTGACTGAGGAACTTCAGTAGCCATCCTTCAGACAGTAATGGTTGAAACTGAAAAGATACAAACTCAAAAAAAAAAAAAAAGACGGTTTAGAGAGGCTCAAAGAAAGATGCGGGGAAATGTCCATATACTAGAGAGAGTAGTTCATTCATTTGTTCACCATACAATCTGTGTAGTAATGTTCTTACTATGCACCTTCCACGTTAGAGGTGCAGTGGGAACAAAAACGTGGTTGAAGTTGACAGTCAACTCCAGTGTTTGCAGAATAATGAACCCATGAACTAGGACAGGGTTGAGTCAGAAAGAAAGGGGATTATTTGACAGGGCATTCAATCACCTGGCTGAGGTCAAGTAGAATGAAGTGGTGGGGGGGGGGGGTGTTTGTTTTTGAGAATGAAGATTTTAAAAATAAAGATTTCCAGATTTGGCAAAATTTGGGTTAGTGTTTACTTTCCATAAACTTTATTTCAGTAGAGTATTGAGAATAAAGCCAGTTTTCTAAGGATTCAGCAAAGATCGGCAATGAGGAATGGAGAGTTTAGTTTTAAAAAGATGCTTTTGGAAAGATACTGGAAATTCTGTGGTTTTCTTCATTTCTGTTGATGATATAGTGCCCCTTCTCATATATCAAATACCTGTTTAGTGACCTCTGTGTGCCAGAAGTAGTTCCAGGTCCAGGAGATATGTAGAAAATGACAAAAGGACCCTGCTCTGACAGATTTCAATCGTGTGGACTAGGCTTGTGTGTGTGTGTGTGTGTGTGTGTTGGAGGTTGACCATTAGCAAGTAGGCAATTTCAGGTAGTGATAAGTGCTGTGAAGACAAAGATGTGAAAGAGAATGGGGGTGGGGTAGAGAACCCTTCTTAGAAAGGTGGTTAAGAGGGGTGCCTGGGTGGCTCTGTCGGTTAAGTATTGGACCAGCTCAGGTCGTGATCTCACGGCTCGTGGGTTTGAGCCCTGCTTTGGGCTTTGTGCTGACAGCTCAGAGCCTGGAGCCTGCTTCAGATTCTGTGTCTCCCTCTCTCTCTGCCCCTTCCTGACTAGTGCTCTCTTCTCTCTCTCTCTCTCTCTTTTTTTCTTTTTTTTTTTTTTTTTTTAAAAAGGTGGCTAAGCTAAATGAAAAGGAGCCACCCCCGCAAAGACCAGAACAGTCATTCAGGCAGAGATTATACTCTGCCTTTTTTGAGTTCTGGATTGGTTGCAAAATTTAGCTTAGGCTATAATTAGCTGAAATTTTGTAATACTGTATATTCATGTAAGAAAAGCAAAGTAACAGGGTGCCTGGCTGGCTCAGTTGGTAGGGCACATAACTATTTTTGGGTTGTGAGTTCAAGCCCCATCGTGGGTGTAGATATGACTTAATTAAACTTCTTTTTAAAAATGTTAAAAAGTAATGCATTATAGAATTGTTTTATTTCAGAGAAAGCTTTCTTTTTCACAGCACATATGGATTATATTTAGTTTTTTTTTCCTCAAAACAAAAGTAGTATGAATCATAAGAAAAGCACAGGGTAGAGACTATCAGTAAACTTAGGAATCAAGAATGGAATCTGAAGCAAAAGTGTCCTTGTACACTAAGAGAGGGATGTTTGTCAAGGAAAATTCCACGGAAAAAATGGTTCCTGTGTATGCAAGTGGTTTGTAGAATAAGCATGGTAAGTGGATTGAGATAAAAACCTAACTTTTTGTGTCCTTTCTTTATACAGTGGGAATATGCTCCAGTGCCCCAGGATGAAGACTTGGTCTGACCCATGTATTTTTAGAGCACTCACAGATAATAAAAAATATTTTCCAGCCATGATTAGTTGTAAAAACAGTTTTACTTCAATAAGTAAAATGTCCAATCCTTTGTAATATCAAAACTCAAAGATGACTTAACCTTAACTCAGTTCTTCCAGCCTGACTTCCTTTGGGCTGGATGCCAGCAGTGGAAAAAGGGGAATGGTTGCTCTGGTTTCAGCTTTCTGTATAACTCTGGGACTTGTAAACAGCAATTTTATTCCTCCCTGGATCCAGCAGAGGATTAAGCTTTTACTCTCTTGGGCTCTTGGATTACCTTGGAGATTTCCTACTGATTTCCCTCTCCTGTAGTTCTCATCTCCATTCAGAATAGTCTTTTGTGACTTCTTCCTAGCCCATAGTATCCAGCTTCTTTCTCCTAGGATTTTCTCTACCTCTCAGGGCTGTATTGGCAGGATCCAAAACTATTCCATGCTGTTTCTTTCCTGAGTGGCCCACATTTGGTCCACAGGAAACATTCCCACATCCCTGACCTGACCAAATTCTGAAGTGCAGGGAGATAACGGCAGCAGGCCTCTCCTGGCACGCCACCAAAACAGTTTCAGGAAACACATTTCAAAGCTCTGAGTGGTCCCTTTGAAGTTCCCTTCACCATATTTAGGACTAGAAGGTAGCAACCCTTGTTTCCAAGGTTGGATTAAATACTTAAAACTCTTCAAAGGTTTTTCTTTGCCAATCTCTCCCTTGTACCCCTTTTATATCATTGACCCAAGGATTCTAAATGCTGTGACCAGGTTTTTGGATATATTTTCTTGGGGGGGGGGGGGGGGTGAGAATGTGTGTCTAATTTTGGTAGTTTCCTAAAGCAAGAAAAGTCCTATTCTGGTAAAGTGTTACATTTATATAGCTCTGCACTAAAAACATCTGGCAATGTAAAAAAGTATTTGGTTTGCCCTTAAAAATGTTTAAAATGATTTGAACTCCCACGTGTTCTATAGAGAATGTAAGTCCTGGAGAGGAAAGGTCTTGAAAAAAAAAACAACTGGTAAAATGGTATCAGAGAAAAGTCCAGCTTCCCCAAGTTAGGATAGAGGTAGTAGAGGTGGCTCAAGAGGAAGCAAATGATACTGTGCCAGGCGGCAAATGGTATTATTTCAGGAACATCATTATCTTGGGCAAATGGGAGGAATGGAGGGGTGGCATATGATCCAGCCACCTCAGAATGGACAAGGCATAGTCAGGGCAGAAACTGTTGATGCCTCCTGTGTCCCAGAGGAGCAGCCCTCAGAGAAGAGTTCCCCAGGCGAGGACACAGGAAGCGGAAAGCCTCAGAGAGAAGTACTGTCCAATTAGGGACGGCTCCTGGGAGAGACACCTCTGGGAACATCCCCTGTGAGGTAGCACAGCATTGCGCGGTGCTTTTACAGTTTCAGGAAACTTGAGACGGTGTGAAAGGACTCCTTTATTATGGAGAGGAGAAAAGGGCATAGATTACTTTTAAAGGCACATATTTTCTTTGTTAATAAAAATTTGACAGCAGTGAGTGTTGTTGGAATGCATTCCTTTAATGAAGACATTGCACAATGTGAGCTTTTAGCAAATTTGTCTTCATTAGTAGAACCCTTACTCATCCATGGCCTGCATGTGGAACCACTGTGCTAATCATATGTGATAAAGTATAGATCCAAGATACCATGCACATACATGATTTTAGCATTGGGTTAACTTGTTTAAAAGGTAAGAAGAAACCATTTTCCAGTAATCTTGATCAGAGCAAATCTGCTCTTTTCTGATCTACTCCCTCTTAAAAAGTCCTGTGACAGACTATATTATAGAGTAAAATCCTCAACAGTTAAATTTTGAATAGTTTAAAATTTTTGAATAAATTTCATATTCATTAAAGATCACTTTTAAAGTCTAAATAGACCAATTATAGGTAGGTTTAAAGACAGCATCACGCACATTCTCCCTTCTGGGTTTTTTCAATGTCTTGAGTTTAGACTATGCTAAAATCTGTGTAGATGCAAGCACAGACAGGCATTTAGTATTTGCAAAATAAGGAAGCCACTTACTGTATCAAAACATGGTAGTTTACCACATAAATGCCAGAGATAACATGTAGAGTGTAAAATACAAACATCCAGCAAAAATAGTTGGTATATCAGGGTTCAATGAGACAGAAACCACACAATAATCTGAACAGGAGTCCTATAATATAAGGGATGGAGGTAACGAAGAGTTGAATACAAAAATGAAAGAGAACTCTACAGAATATAGGAAGAGCAGAAATAAAGGAGCAGGCACTACCCCTAGAAGCAGAGATAAGGCACCAAAGGAAGAGGCCTCACCCCTGGAATTGAGATTCAGATGTCAGAGAAAGCATAGCTAGCTCATTGGGTATTGGAGTGTCTTGCTGCTGGGACTTAGCTGGGAAGCCCAGTGGGATGTTGATGGAGAAGCCATTTACAGGGAGGCGTGCTGCCCAATAGCCTTCTGCTGTGAAACTGCCTGAAGGGGCTCTGAGGGAAGCTTCTGGTCATTTAGGCACCTGTGGCCACTGCAGGAGCCAGGCTCTGGAAAAATCGTAGGCCTCTTTCCCAAGTTTACCAAGAATCATTTTATTTTTAAAGATTTTAAGTAATCTCCACACCCAATATGGGGCTCAAACTTCACAACCCCGAGATCAAGAGTCACATACTCTGCCAACTGAGCCAGCCAGGCACCCCAAGAATAATTTTATTTATTTTTTTTATTTTAATGTGCACAAGTGGTGGAGTGGGGGTAGGGGCAGAGGGAGAGAGAGAGAGAGAGAGAGAGAGAGAGAGAGAGAGAGAGAGAGAATCTTAAGATACAGGCTCCACAGTGGACCCCGATGCCAGGTTTGATCCCATGACCCTGGGATCATGACCTGAGGCAAATTCAAGAGTTGGGCACTTAACCGACTGAGCCACCCAGGTGCCTCCCCACCCCAAGAATCATTTTAATACAGCTTAGAGTTCTTTGTCAGATTTAATCTAAGTAAAATTTGTGCTGACTTGGCCAATATAAATATCTGTAAAATATGCTAGACAGTCATTGTCTAATTTAGAAATATAATGTGAGCCACAAATGCAAACCACGTATGTAGTTTTAAATTTTCTAGCAGCCACATTTAAAAATGTAAGAAAACAGGGTGCCTGCCTGGCTCAGTCGATAGAGCATGTGACTCCTGATCTCATAATCATGAGTTTGAGCCTCATGTTGGGTGTGAGATTACTTTAAAAAAATGTAAAAAGAGGTGCCTGGGTGGCTCAATTGGTTAAGCACCTGACCCTTGATTTAGGCTCAGGTCATGATCTCACAGTTCGTGGATTCAAGCCCTGTGTCCATGCTCAGCATGGAGCCTGCTTAGAATTCTTTCTCTGTCTCTCCCCCACCCACGCTCTCTCTCTCTCTCTCTCTCTCTCTCTCTCTCAGAATACATAAATAAACTTTTTTTTAACGTATAAAAAGTGAAACTAATTTTATTATGTATTTTTCTTTACATTTATTTTGAGAGAGCGAGCAAGCAAGGAAGGGGCAGAGAGAGGGAGAGAGATTTTAATATTTTTTAACATTATGTCTAACATCATTTACCATGTAATTAGTATAAAACTGGAGATATTTTTCATTCTTTTTTCATACCAAGTCTTCAAAATACAGTCTGCATTCTATAGTTCCAACACATCTCAGTTCAGATGTCACATTTCAAACGTTCAATTGCTATGTGTGGCTAGGGGTTACCCTATCGAGTAGATGAACCTTGACATCAAGTTTAGCATTTTGATGTTGAGTGATCATTGAAGCTGTCTGAATCAGAAATAGTGTTTGGGGCACCTGGTGGCTTAGCAGTTAAGCATCCGACTCTTCATTTTGGCTCAGGTCATGATCTCACGGTTTGTGAGTTTGAACCCCACATTGGGCTCCATGCTGACAGCGAGAGCCTGCTTGGGATTCTCTCTCCCTTTCTCTCTGCCCCTCCCCCACTCTCTCTCTCTCTCTCAAAATAAATAAACTTAAAAAAAAAATGGTGCTGCATTCACCATGTAAATCTATAGGTAAAATCAAAACATACAAAAGTTACTACCTTTTAGGTCAATTAAGCCCAGCCTTTTACCTGTAAATTGGTAAAAATAAATAAGTAAGTAAGTAAATAAATAAATAAATAAATAAAATGTTGTGCCTATCTAATAATGTTGTTGTTGCAAAGTGTTCCTATGAGAACAAAATGAGATAGTACATATAAGTTATCAGCCCAGTGCCTGGTAAAAGTCTGATAAATGTTAGTGGTCATTATTATTACTATATAGGTATCATTCCTGGATAAGGGCTATCACTTTGATAATAGCAGAAAGTCAGAAAGAACCCTATAAAGACAAGATGTATCTAGGTGAATCTACTACAGTCGATCTATGCTATATTAGACTCTATAGCACTGTAGGCTCAGAAATTTGATTTGATCAGAACAATGAGCATGGCTTATCTCTCAGGTGAAGCTCATATTAACCAAGTAACCAAGATGACCATATATCCAACAAATTTGTTTTTAACCTTCTGTCTACAAAAGTAAACTGAAAACTGTCTTTGTGCCAGGCACTGATCTAGGCATTGGGGATGTATCAGTGAACCAAGAGGGGAAGGCAGGAAAATGGTCATGGATAAGCCTAAGTCATGTTTAAAACAAAATGACCATCAACTCTTATTATCTAGGTAGGGGTAGGTTAACCATTTGGGAATTATTTCTGATTAAGGATCAGCTACTTGGCGAAGATTCAGTTGAAAGGCAGAAGGAGCAGACAAGGCATGATCCCGAGATATCTACTACATGAGTTCAGGTTCAATCTCAAGGTCATACATTCACCATTTACTCAATTTCTCCACCACACCATGAACTTCACCTGCCTTCATGGTTAATCAGCAAACTGATTAACCCACTCCCAGATAATTAAAAATTGTTTGAAAATTGGTTTGCCAACTTATCAAAAATATAACTATCAAAAGGGTAGAATGCTTTGGAAGTCTCAATAAACACTTTCTTTAACTCTGAAAGAGCATTCTTATCTTTCTGTTCTTGAGAAAGCACCTTTCCATAGCTTCCATGAACTGACCAAAGAAGAAAGCAGGAAATCCTTGTTTTAACAAAGAGCTAGTAGGCTGAAAGACATGGTTTAAGATCAGATGCAGGGCCTTGGAACACAGCCAAGACAGTCTAATTCATTCCACTCTAAGGCCAACCCAAGTGGGTCTGGACCTGAAAGCAGACGCAATTACTAGGGAAAACTGAGGAAACACTGATCCAACATTCCCAGTTCTAAACATGTATACTACCCAAGCACTATCACAAGGGCACAAAGTTCTATGCCCACGGGCATTTATTATTGCATTATTTATAATATATACTTTAAAAACCTAAGTCCCCTAAGTAGAGGTTGAGTTAAATAAATTAGAGTACATTCTTACAATGGAATAGTAATGCAATTGTTAAACACACACACACACACAAGGCCTCACTATAAAGCTACAGTAGTCAAAGTAGTGTAGTACTCGTATAAGAACAGATATAAATAAGTAGAACATATCAGAGTCCACAAACAGGCCCACACATATATGGTAAATTGATTTTTAAAAGAGGTGCCAAGGTAATTCAACGGAGAAAGAATAGTCTTTTCAGCAAATGGTCATGGAACAATTGGACGTCCATATGCCAAAAAAATTTTTTAAATAAAAAGAATCTCAAGCTATACCTTATACCATGAAATCAAGATGGATCATATGTAAAACCTAAAACTACCCAATACTATGAAAAAAAAAAAAAAAAAACAGGAGAAGATCTTTGTGAACTTGGGTTAGGCAAAAATTCCTTAGATATGGCATAAAGAGCACAACCTACAAAACAAAAAACTGGTAAATTGGACTTCATCAAAACTAAACATTCCTGTTCTCCAAAAGAAGTAATTAAAAAATAAATAAAAAGACCAGACACGAGCTTGAAGAAAATATATGCAAAACATATATGACAAATGACTTGTATTTAGAAGAAGTGAGTAATTAAAAAAATTAATTTCCCATTTTTTTAAATGGGCAAAAGAATCAAACAGACAGTTCACCAAAGAATAATTAAGCATGACAAATAAACACACGAAAAGATGCTCAACATCATTAGTCGTCAGGGAAATGCACATTAAAACCACAATGACATAGCACCACATATCTACTAGAGTGGCTAAAATGAAAAGCAAATAAATAAAAAATGCTAATACCAAGTGCTAATCAATGCTTGTACATCGCTGGTGGAATTGAAAAATGGTATAGCCATTTTGGAAAACAATCTGGCTGCTTCTTATAAAGTTACACATATACCTACCATGCAACCCCAGCAATCTGACTCTTGAGTATTGTATGCTAATGTGTGTAGCAGGCTATTCCTGCTCTCCGAACTGAAACAACGAAAACAGCACAGCACGACTAGAGAATAGGTAAATACATTTTGTAATATGCACATAATGGGCTACTATTAAGTAATAAGTAGCAATAAGCTACTGACACATGACACAACCTGGATAAATCTCAAAAGGGTTATGCTAAGTGAAAGAAGCTGGATACAAAAGTCTATATATTGTATGATTTTCTTTGTATGGCATTCTGGGAAGGGCAAAATTATGTGGCCAGAAATCAAAAGGGCACGAAGGAATTTTAGGGGGTGGTGGAGGTATTCTATATTTTAACAGTGGTGGTGGTTACTGTATATATATTTTTTCAAAACTCATTGAATTCTACACCTACAAAAAGGTGAATTTTATTAAATGCCAATCATACTTGAATAAACGTGTTTAAAAATAAAAAGAAGGAAGTTCAGAAGACAATGGAGCAATATCTTCAAAATTCTCAAGGAAACTCTCGAAGTTAAAACCCTATATCCAATCAAACTACCAAGTGTGAGGGTAGAATAAAGACATTTTCAAATACATAAGCTCTCAGAAAAATTTACTTCCCTGTGCCTTTTTCTTAAAGATACTGGTGGAATAGATTTCACACAAACCAGGGAAAACAGAAACAAAAACAGGCGAAAAAAAAAAAAAAAAAAAAAAAAGGAAACCATTGTTTTGTATACATGAAACAATTTAAGTCCAACACAGGACAAAGGTAAAGGGACTCTCTAGGAAGATGGTGAAGGGGGATTCTTGGGTGATAACTCTGACACATGTGTAGAAGGCAAATAACGTAAGAAAGCTCTGTCTAGGAGAGTTGTGTTCAAGAAGATCAAACTGATAATATATACCACACATGTTTTAATGTCTTAAGAGATTTTAGGCAATTGGAATGGGGCTGAATTGAGAAGTATATAGAAAACGAAGCAAGTAAAAAACATGACAAAGCATTAATTAATATTTTCTGCATGTCATACATTTCATGCATATTATTTAAAAAAAATTTTTTTTAATATTTATTTTTGAGAGACAGAGAGACAAAGGGTGAGTGGGAGAGGGACAGAGAGAGAGACAAACACCCACAGAATCTGAAGCAGGCTCCAGGCTCTGAGCTGTCAGCACAGAGCCCGATGCGGGGCTCGAAATCACGAACTGTGAGATCATGACCTGAGCCAAAGTCGGATGCTTAACCCACTGAGCCACACAGTGCCCCCACTCCATGCATTTTAATGTCCTGAGAAAATATTTTAGACAATTGGTAGAGAGTTTGGGTTGAATTTATGATAATATATAGAAATCTAACCAAGAAAAAAACATGACAAAATATTAGTTCCAGACAAAACAGTCTTCTACTAAAGGTCTGTAATCAAGTAAGACATCTAGAAGATTCTCCAAGGAAGAATTTCATAGAGTCAAGTAATCTAGATCCATTTCAGTAAAAATAAAACATGCTAGACTTAGACCAAATGCCTAACACAAACAGAATAAAATTCCCACATAAAACCATCTTAATTTCTGAAATTAAAAGTTCTACACATTTTTCCTTTTTGAGAGAGAGAGAGAAAGCATGAGCGCGTGCAGGGGCAGAGGGAGAGGGAGAATCTTTTTTTTTTTTTTTTTAATGTTTATTTTTGAGAGAGACAGAGTGTAAGCAGGAGGAGGGGCAGAGAGAGAGGGAGACGCAGAACTCAAAGTGGGTTCTGGGTTGTCAGCACAAAGCCCAATGTGGGGGCTCAAACTCACAAACTGTGAGATCATGACCTGAGCCGATGTAGGATGCCCAACCGACTAAGCCCCCCAGGTGTCCCAAGGGAGAGAGAATCTTAAGCAGGCTCCACACCCAGCACAGAGCCCAATGTTGGGCTCAATCTCAGGACTGTGAGATCATGACTGGAGCCGAAATCAAGAGTTGGATGCTAAGTCTACTAAGCCACCCTGGCGCCCCTCCACACATTTTGTAATGTACTTGAATCTGTGCTTTACTTTATATAAGAAAAATAATATATATAAAGAATATGAGAATTAAATTAGTAATACCATGTACTGATTACATACATAAGGAATAATATTCCTTACTAAAACAGGAAAAAAATCACGTCTTGAACTCCTTTCTTTCCTCCATAATTTACTAGTTACTGAGGAAACCACCAAAGCTAAATAACAGCATGCATCTATCTACCTATCTAATCTCCTCTTGATACATTCATCATAACTTTTAGCAAAGCTGTACCATTGTAAGATTCTTTTAAAAAGTATAAAATATTTTAAATATCTGAAGAAAATATTTTAGAATGGAGACCTATCTTAGATTTTTAACCATTTTATATTTTCCTTACTTCAAAAGCATTTAAGGGTGACAGAAAAGATAGAAATAAAACTCATATGGTTATTGCTAAGTGAAAGAAGCCAAGTCTGGAAAGACTCCATGTTATATGATTCCAATTAGATGACATTCTGAAAAGGGCGAAATGATAGAAACAGGAAAAAGTGGACAGAGTTGAACACAGGAAGCACAAGGGATTTTTAGGGTGGTGAAAATATCCTTTTTCTTGTTTTGTTTTGTTTATTTTTGATAGAGAGAGAGACAGAGCATGAGTAGGGGAGGGGCAGAGAAAGAGGGAGACACAGAATCTGAAGCAGGCTCCAGGCTCTGAACTGTCAGCACAGAGCCCGACACAGGGTTCAACTCCATGAACTGCAGGATCATGACCTGAGCCAAAGTCAGACACTTAACAGATTGAACTATCCACGCACCTCAAGCATGGTGAAAATATTCTGATACCTTAATATTGGGATACATGGCATTGAACCCAAACCCACAGAACTCTATAGCTGGAAGTGAACCTTAATGTATGCAAATTTTTAAAAGTCACTTGCAAGGTTGTGGTGTAAGGCCAAATATTAAGTCTCAATATTATATGTTGCCTTGACATCCGGTAATATTGAGAGGGCCTCAAATGGCCCAGCTCTAAGTTCCCCTCTCCATTCTGCTCCCACAGAGAAGTTTCTGTAGCCAAACAACCCTCGTTACCAAGAGGCCAGGCATAGTTAGTGCTAATCCCTGACTAGTGGGTTCAGTTCCCTGAAAGCTTGTAGAATTATTCAAACAACTAATCACATTCTTCATAGGAACCAGGAGGCACCCCACCCTCGTGATACTATAAGGACTGCCTTCTGAAGCCACTGGTTGTTCATTCTGTTCCTGAGTGCAACCTCTGTGTGGCCCGAATGGTATGTGGTGCCCCCCTCCGCTAGGCTGTGCATATATGTGACCAATAGACTGCTGTTGACACATCTGTCTTGTGTTGGGTGTTGTGTGTTTGGCCATCTCCATAACCCAAAGGAGGGAATTTCTCCCTCCCCAACATGGTGCATAGGAGATTAAAACAAAGGCCAGAGCATCCCAGGAAGGAATGCAAATTGTGACAACATAATCTCCTGGTATTATGCGTGTATGAAATGACCTCACTGAAGGGGGTGGAGGGAAAAGGTGCTTACCTAAGGAAATGGTGGAGTCCAGACTAGGACTTGGAAATGAAGGGAGTCTATACGACTAAAGACAAAAGGAACTGCACACAAGCACTGGACTCAAGTTGATACAGTTGTTATCCACAGGGGTAAGGTTAACAATTCTGATACTTCCATAAATATATATGCTACTCCAGCTGAGCAACTAAGTAAATGGATGTTAAGTAATGGAAGCTAGGTTCTCACTGTTGGAGCGGGAATTTATAGGTAAGCAAAGGGAAGAAGATAGGATAACCTATGCAGTAACGAATTAGAGTTGGTTGTATGAAATCATGTTTAGCTTATTATGGAGAGGGGCAGTTCTACATATAGAATTATTTAGAGATATGGGTATATTTATTGGTTAGTATATACAGATATATTTCCTTGCTCTGTCAGCTGAGAGGTTCTAGAAGCAATGACACACCACACACCAAATCTTGTGTTCTAATACCACTTTCCAAAAAAGGTAATCAGGACACCTTGGAGAAATGGCTGATCCTAGCACTGGGGCAGGAAATATACAAGATGAGCCTGCAGCATCTTGTAGTGCCAGAAAGTAAGAAAGTAGTAAACAAAAAAAGCAATAAAGGCTACATTGATGGAGGTATGTCAAAAGGACACAGGAGCCAACTGAAAAAGCACCCACTGACCAAAGCTGGAACAATTTGAGCAATAAAATGAAGGCGTATTGGATTACAACCCAGTTATAAAACAAATATTCATGAGTCTACACTGCTATAAATAAATTATTGAATAAATGAGTGAATGAATGAATGAATGAATGGGGGACAAGAGGGAAATCTCCTGTGGAGAATTCCAAATAATTTATGTAGATAGCATACCGTGAAGGAGTGGAAGCATAACTCTCCAACCCTTAAATGTGGGATGTGGTTAGTGATTTCCTTCCAAAGAATACAGAAAGGAGTACAGTATGGAAAGGAGGGAAAAGAGAGTAACTCTACAGTAGAGAAACCTGACAAACACAACCTTTGGCAGGCAATTAAAGTCAACATCAATAATGATGAACAAATCATGTGGATAGTATGAACACTTGATATAGTGTGATTAAAATGGACCATTGTCTTTGTTCTTCCTCCCAAACCCATAACACCAGTCTAGCCATAAGGAAAACACCAAATTCCACAAGAGGCATTCTACAAAATGTCTGACTAATACACCTCAATAATGTCAAGGTCATCAAAACCAGGAATACCTGAGAAAACCAGAAATACTTGTCACGGCCAAGAGGAGCCTAAGGGGACATGATAATTAAATGTAATGTTGTATTCTGGATTTTGGAACAGAAAAAGAGCATTAGGTAAAAATTAAGGAAATTGTGGACTTAAGTTAATGATAACATATCAGCATTGGTTCATTAATTGTTACAAATGTAAGGTGTTGGTAATAGTAGAGACTCGCTGTGGAGTTTATGAAAACTCTGTACTATCTTTACATATTTTCTGTAATGTTAAAGCTGTTCTAAAAAATAAAGTCTACTAGGGCACCCGGGTGGCTCAGTCAGTTCAGCATCTGACTCTTGATTTGGGCTCAGGTCATGATTCCAGAGCCATAGGATCAAACCCCACATTGGGCTCCACGCTGGCCATGGGCCTACTTAAGATTTCTCTCCCTCTGCCCCTCTCCCTGTCCCTGTGCGTGTGCACTCTCTCTCGCAAATAAATATATAATAAATAAATAAAATCTACTAGAGGCGCGTGACTGGCTCAGTCAGAGGAGTGTAGAGCTCTTCATTTCAGGGTAGTGAGTTTGAGCCCCACATTGGGTGTAGAGATTACTTAAATAAACTTAAAAAATTTTTTGTTTAAAAACTACTCATGTCTCTGGAGGCAAGGAAAATAAAAGCAAAAATGAACTACTGGGACCTCATCAAGGTAAAAACTTCTGCACACCAAAGGAAACAATCAACAAAACTAAAAGGCAACCAACAGAATGGGAGAGGATATTTGCAAATGACATATTGGATAAAGGGTTAGTATCCAAAATCTATAAAGAACTGGTCAAAGTCAACGCCCAAAAAAAAAAAAAATTATCTAGTGAAGAAATGGGCAGAAGACATGAATACTTTTCCAAAGAAGACATCCAGATGGCTAACAGACACATGAAAAGATGCTCCACATCACTCATCATCAGGGAAATACAAATCAAAAACGACAATGAGATACCATCTCACACCTGTCAGAATGGTTAAAATTAACAACGCAGGAAACAACAGATGTTGGTAAGGATGCAGAGAAAAGGGAACACTCTTGCACTGTTTGTGGGAATGCAAACTGGTGCAGCCACTCTGGAAAATAGTATGGAGGTTCTTCAAAAAATTAAAAATAGAACTACCCTATGACCCAGCAATTGTACTATTTGGAATTTATCCAAAGGATACAGGAGTGCTGATTCAAAGGGGCACATGTACCCCAATGTTTATAGCAGTGCTATCAACAATAGCCAAACTATGGAAAGAACTCAAATGTCCATCGATGGATGAATGGATAAAGAAGATGTGGTATATATATATGCAATGGAATATTACTCGGCAATCAAAAAGAATGAAATCTTGCTATTTGCAACAATGTGGATGGAACTAGAGTGTATTATGCTATGCAAAATAAATCAGAGAAAGACAAGTATCACATGATTTCACTCATGTGGAATTTAAGAAACATACCAGATGAACATACGGGAAGGGAAGGAAAAATAAGATAAAAGCAGAGGGAGGCAAACCATAAGAGACTCTTAAATACAGAGAACAAACTGAGGGCTGCTGGAGGGGAGATGGGTGGGGGGGAGGGGCTAAATGGATGACGGGCATTAAGGAGGGCACTTGTTGGGATGAGCCCTGGGTCTTATATGTAAGTGGTGAATCAATGGATTCTACTCCTGAAGCCAAGACTACACTGTATGTCAACTAACCTGAATTTAAATAAATAAATTAAAAAAAATAAGATTCTATCAACCACATTTTATAGCTTAAAAAAAAAAATCTAAAAAAGCATCTGGGGAGCCTAAAGAGTAATATTTCCCTGAAAGTAAAGAATAAATAACCGAAGAATAAGGCACACAGGGGAAATATGTGTTATGACATATGACAAATATGACAAGCCCAGGTATGAGGTTAGAACGCTAAAGTGCACACCTTTAGTAACTATCTTTGTTAGAGTCAGGCTGTAAATCTGGACAAGCAGAAGTGAAGAGGCTTTGTATGTCTGCTTCTTATCGCATCCCTCACATTCTTACACTACATCTGCACTGAGGACAGGATGGTAGCACAAGATTAGAGGGATCTAAGCTGGGCAGCTGCACAGGACTCAGTCTGTAAGGGATACTGCACATCTCTGGGGTGCCAAGACATCACTCAAACTTTTGTCTATCTGAGCGCTTCTTGGAACGGGATGGTGAAAAAGAACTACTTTGATAAATTACTTGGGGTGGGAGAAGACCCCCACCCTACAGAATGTGTGCTTGGTCGGTCTGTTGACTGCTAAGAAGTGAGGGTCTGGGAACGGCAGTGTCTTTGCTCCCTGGGACATTGTTCCAGCAATCTTCTATTTTGTACCCTTCCACTTAGGTGAATGTTCAACAAAAAAAAAAATTTTTTTAAGATTTTATTATTTTTTTAAGTAATCTCTACATCCATCATGGGGCTGGAGCTCACAATTCCAAGATCAAGAGTGGCATGCTTTTCTGACTGAGCCAGCTAGGTGCCCCAATGTCAAATATATTTTTAAAGAATATCGTTTTGAGGGAACCAAACGAGTAGTCTGAATGGAGAGCCAAATTATTAGCCCGTTCACGATATCCAAGTGTTTATCAGCTCCTTGTATTAGCAAATTGAGTAAAAACAAGTCTAATAGTGA
Organism: Leopardus geoffroyi; assembly: GCF_018350155.1. Lineage (NCBI taxonomy): Eukaryota > Metazoa > Chordata > Mammalia > Carnivora > Felidae > Leopardus > Leopardus geoffroyi. The sequence goes on from NC_059326.1 coordinate 206,472,048, forward strand.
CCAAAAACAGGACAGTCCAATTATCTCTTTCTCTCTCCCTAACATTCCCAAGGATATTATTTCCCTTAACTGATAAGAATAGGGCAACAAAGTTTGGAGTTACATTTTTTGGTGAATGAATGCACTTTATGCTGCTGATCATGAATAGATCCACATGCCTGGTACTCAAGAGAATCAACTTGGAGGTGGGCAGGGCTGATGTTTTCTCATTAATAGTAAGTAATCCAACAAGGATCAACCAACCACCTGTACATAGAGATGGGCCAAATGAGTCCTTGCAAACAGTACAAAGATTTTCCCTAGAAAACTGTTCTGGGCCTATATCTACAAGGGTAACTGAAGCTTAAAATTTCTCATGAGAGAGACATTTTTGCCTAAAAAGTTTCTAACTAGGAGTTAGGAATCATCTACCCTACATAAACGGGATAATTATCCACAAACTAATTTTAATCACTGTAACTTCTTGGGAGCTTCTAATATAAATTGACTGCTCTTCTTTCTGTCTCTCCCATAGGCTTATATTGCTTCTGGAGTCTTGTAATTATCCATATTCTATCTTAGTAAGTCTTCTGTCCTTACATCTCTTAATTCTACAAACTGGGGAGATCTCTGTCATACTCATTTCCCTACTTCATCTGCCATTTGTTTAGTGATGACACCCCATCTATATCTCTAGACTGACCTTTCTTTGGAGTAATAGGCCTACATTACCAGTATCATCCTGGATATCTTTACCTGAATGTCTTTGGATGCCCTAATGTTACAAATAGAATTGTAACATCCCAGTCCCCTAATAATCCCTCCAGGAGCCTAGGAGGTAACTAAGATTCCTTCCTTATCCTCTCTGTCCACACCAATCTCTCTGTACATTGCTCATTTCATGTCTACATGTGTCTGGAGTTTCCCCCTTTTCACAATAGTGCCTATCTCATCACTTCTTCACCAGATAATCACCAATTCTACTGTTTTATCACCACTTTGGTCTTGCTCTTTTCCAATCCATCCTCCACACTGAATTCAGACTTTACAATTTTTTTCTAACAGTTAAAGTTTTTGACTCTGTAATGTATGCATAAGGTTCAAAAACAAAAAGTTAAGAAGGGTACAGAGGAAAAGGGTGCCCCTTACACCTGACTTCTTGGTCACCCTCCTACAGGGTGTACAAAGGTACAGATAGCCATCAATTTCTTTGGTAAAGAAAGTAATTCTAAAATGCATCTACTTCACATCTTCTGTGCCTCATTATAATGTCCAAATTGAGAAGTGCAAATGAGGTCTTTCAGGATTTACTCCTGTTTCTCTTTTGTTTCTTCTAGTAAGTCCTTCTGTACATGTCGATTTCATCCCCTGTAACTACTTTGTTCTTCTCCAAAAGCCTAAGGCTTCTTTCCATCTGTGATTTTACTTATGCTTTTCCCCCTACCTGGGATCCCCATGCTCCCCCACACAATGCCACCCTTCTTTGAGTGTAGTGCAATATCCCTTACTATTCCCCTAACTATATTCAGGCTGAAGCCTTTGTGAACCTCCAAAGATAAAGGTTATGTATGCCTTCCCTTGATGAAACTCTTTTGAAAGGACCATATACAGGGGCACCTGGCTGGTTCAGTTGGTGGAGCATGCGACTCTTCATCTTGGGGTTGTGAGTTTAAGCTCTATGTTGGGTGTAGAGATTACTTAAAAATAAAATCTTTGGGGTGCCTGGGTGGCTCAGTTGGTTAAACGACTGACTCTTGATTTCAGCTCAGGTCACCATCTCACAGCCAAGAGACAGAGCCCCGCGTCAGGCTCTGCATTGAGGGTGGGGCCTGCTTAAGATTCTCTTTCTCCCTCTCTCCCTCTGCTCCTCCCCTGTTTGCATGTGCACATGCATGCTCTCTCTCGAAATAACTCCCCCGAAAAAAACCTTTTTAAAAAAGAAATATATATGTGTTTTTATTATAGCACTTATCACATTGCCTTGTTGAAGGCAGTACAGTGTTCCTTTGTTTTTTGAGTCCTCAGAGTTTAGCAAACTAATACCTAGTTGTTATTGAATATTAGTTACAGTGTAACTACAAGTAAACTAAGGACATATTAAGCTGCATTAATAGAAGTGCAGTCTTAGAATTTTTATTTCTGGCTATCATATTCACCTTTTAATTTTTAATTTTAATTAATTTTAATGTTTATTTATTTGTTTATTTTGAGAGAAAGAGAGAGCGTGAGCAGGGGAGGGGCAAGAGAGAGAAGACATAGACTCTGAAGCAGGATCCAGGCTCTGGGCCGGCAGCACATAGCCCGATGTGGGGCTTGAACCCACGAACCGTGAGATCATGACCTAAGCCGAAGTCAGACACTTAACTGACTGAGCCACCCAGGCCCCCCCTGGCCACCATATTTAGAGAAAGAGATTGAAGAAGTGTAATATCCACCTGACAGTGTATGGTTTACTAACACTGTGATGGCCTTAAGAAAAGACCAAGAGAATGCACAGCTCCCTTAGACTCTCCAAAGCACCAAAAAGGAAACAGTCGACAATTACTTAGCTTCCTTATACCAGTGGTTTTCCACCGTGGTGTTGGGTCATTGTGGTGTGTCTTCATCAGTGCCGAGATGTATGCAACTTGTTTGTACTAATAAAAGCTGAAGTACTGAAATCGGAAAACAATTTACTTTTCCCACCCTCTTAAACTAGTGCGGAATCAAGGTTGCTCCTGTAAAGTCACTCCTGTCCACTTATATTCCAATATACTCTGCTGACAATAGGGGCAGAGTTACAACTGATGGGTTTGGAAACTGGGGGTGAGCCACAGTTTGCCTTATCTTCACTTCGACCCTGTGACAATGTTGATTGAGCATGTGAATATTATCTGTCTTGGGTGGGAGAAATATAGAGAACTGTCACCCTAGACTATGAGCTCAAGGGTAGGGGCCACGAATTTTCATTTTGTATTTATCCACCGTGTGGCAGTGCTTGAAGAAAGAAAGGAGGAGGGTTTGTGGATGGATCAATGGGAGAATCAAAGGAAGAGAGGGTGGAAGAAAAGGTGACAAAAAACTTTTTAAAAGGAATGAAGAGAAAAAGCAAAGGATTAAAGGAGACTTATTATTTACTTTCTTAGAAACTTAAGTGAATTCAGTGTTTAACTCAACATAAGGGAAAAAAAAAAAACAAAAAACAAAAACAACAACCCAGCAATAAAAGCTGCTTAAACAGAGACTATGGGAGACCAAATAAGGCGACCTCTAAGTTCCTATTCGATTCTTTGATCTAAGATGCTAGGATTTATTTCCCTAACAATGCTTTTGAGTAAACAGTGGCATTTAATGAATATTTATTAAATAAAATTATAATCTAAAACATTATAGCAGAAACAAACTGATTTTTCTGTTAAAAAAAAGTTTGTATTACTTTTTTAATTGGGTTTTCATAGTTTTGTGGAGATTGACAATTGGTTTGCAAAATTCAGCTTCAGTTTGCTCCCTTGTAAGATCCTCTGTGGCTTAACCACAAAGGGCTGAGGTACTTTGTGATTTTTTTCTTTTAGGTTAAAAGAAATAACAGAATTTTGCTAGGCTGAATTCTAGACATGATGCAAATTTAAAATAACTTAAGATGATATTTCAGGGTAGGGGATTAAAGTTTTTTGGGGTGTGTGTGTGTGTGTGTGTGTGTGTGTGTGTGTTTTCCCTGAGAGAATCCAGCAAGCTATTTCTGCTTTGTAAAGATCCAAAATGTCTGAACTGCAGAAACTCACAAGGCAAACAAGTAAAGGTGAAGAAACCAGACAGCAAAAATTACAACTGTGACCACTGCCCACCCCACAAATATGTCATAGTCAAAGACGACTTCTTAAGTTTCTGGTCCTTCAGAATATGTACTGTCCATAAAAATTTATCCAAGGCTAGTTGTTAACTATTCTGTGTTTATTTGATCAAAAGCTCAAGCTTTTGCTTCTTCTGCGGTGCCTCGGTTGGAACAAAGCCGTGCTTAATACATGTTACTTTGATTTCATAAATACCATATAAAAATCAGAGGAACCGGGTAGCTTTGGTTAGGAAGAAAAAGGATAACATTTTTAGTCTCACTTTTTTATATTATTTTCTTGAAGAGCTCAACTCTTTGCCCACTGACACTGGCCCAAATGCTATGACTCTGCAAAATTGAGATATCTTGTTTTTTTAGACATTTGATTTTGCCCGTGTCAGCAGAATACAACTGAGTAGTGAACTGGCTTAACAATTTTAATATGAATAAGCATACTTTCTCTACTTCCTCTGTGATATGGCACGATCACGTCTGTATAGATAATAGAGTAAATTTTACTCATTGCAGGTACAATACATATTTGTCGACTGATCTGGTTGATGCAACCGTAAGCCTTTTTTCAGTTCAGAGTCTACATTTTACCGACACCCGAAAAATACTAATTCCTATGTCTGTAACATCCCATTCCTGAGCAAACACACGTTCACAATATTCGCAACCTAATCCCTTCCAACAGAGCTTGCTTTTGGGAAGGAAATTTCAGAAAAAGCATCCAGAAGGAGGAAAGACCAACAACGCTACTTGAGCTGTCGAGGTGCCCAGTAACAACTTACTGGTTTAAAGTAACAACAACAACAACAAAGAGCAAGGGGAGGTGGGTGGAGAAAGGGGAAACTCCATCAAAGATGCAACTGACAACTCCCAGCGGCTTTTAGATTCCATCCGAACAGGAAAAACGAAAAGGTTAGAAAGCAGTGCCAGGGCGGTGTCCCCTGCCATGTTTCAATTCACGCTGCGCTAGTAACGAGCCACGCAACTGCTTCACCAGGGCGGGCTTCCTCAGTGCCCAACTCTCCCCTCGGAATCACGAGGAGATCGGTCCCCCTGCCCAAGAGGAACGACCGGGTGAGACCGCTGCCGGCACAAACTCCGCCGCGGAGCCGAGGGGCCGCCGCCCGCCCCTGCAGCTCAGGAAGCCCTCGCCCGCGCGCAGGTGGGCGGGCGCCCCAGGCCCAAACGAAGCCGCGCGCGGCAGGGGGTCCCGGCGGCCCTCGCAGCGACCCCCGCCCGCCCCGCCAGGGGGAGCGTCTGCGCCCGACGGCCGGCGGCGGGGACCCGGCGGGCGGCGCTGGGCGGCGGCCCCGCGGCGCGGCTGCCCTCCCGCGTCCCCACCCCCCGCCCCGCCCGCCCCCGGCGCGGCCCTGCCCGCCCCCTCCGCCCCCTCCCGCGGCGCCATGCGCAGACTCAGTTCCTGGAGAAAGATGGCGACAGCCGAGAAGCAGAAACACGACGGGCGGGTGAAGATCGGCCACTACATCCTGGGGGACACGCTGGGGGTCGGCACCTTCGGCAAAGTGAAGGGTGAGGACCCCCGCGGCAAGGGCGGGCCCCGGCCCGCGATCCGGGCGACTTCCGCCTTCCTCACCTCTTCATCCTCCCCCCGCCCCGGCGTTCCTCCTCTGCCGGGCTCGGCAGCCCCCGTCCGGGCTCCAGCGGGAGCGGAGCCCGCGGCCCCGCCGCGGGACTGCGGCGCGACCCTCCCCGGCGGGGTGGGGGTGGGGAGGGGACCGGTCGCCATGGCGACGGCGCCGCGGCCGGAGGGGCTCGCTCGTGCGAGGGGCGGGGATGCGGAGGTGCGAACTTTCCCAGGTGGGGCAGGCTGGCGCTGGGTGCAGGCGCCGGGGTCTCGGCGCCGAGCCCGGGCGAGAGGGCCTCCTGTTCGCTGGGGCTGTGCTCCCCGGGCTCAGGGTCGGCCCATCGCTTCGCCGGGAGTCCTCAGTATTGTCCGTATTTCCGTCCTCTTTAGGAGGTTCTCGACTTACCTGCCCCGGCTGATTCTCAAGTGTGAAATGTGTCGTTCCCCTCCTTCCTCCGCCCCCGCCCCCTCCCAACTAAGCTTGCTTTGGGCTTAGCTTACGGAATTCAAAAAAGAGGGCCATCTCGTCCGGAAGGATGACTAATTTTTTTCGAAGCAGTTAATGAATATAAACTGGTCCTCTATTTGCGATGCATGGTTTATGTTTTGAATGCAGACTCCGTGCCTTTAGTGTTTCTGATTTATCAGTTTTGCAGTCTCTGTGTGCCAAACCTGGTAGGTAGTGCAGATGTTGCCTGCAGATAGTATTTATTAGCTCATTAATGTAGTTCGTTTCCATTTATTTGCACAGGATATTTTTAACAACTTAGTGCACATCATTTGAACTTTTTTAAGGAAAGTGGAATCTCTTATCCTTGTGTTTCAACACAATATTCTGGAAATAACAAACTTGATCTCCAGCCCACCAATTCTGGCACAAAAAGTGTTTTGTTTTGTTTTTTTCTTTTTCTTTTTCTTTTTAAGTTTATTTATTCATTTTGAGGGGCAGAGAGAGAGAGAGAGAGAGAGAGACGGGGAGAGAAAGAATCCCAAGCCGGCTCCACGCTGTCAGTACAGAGCCACGTGCTCCATGCAAACCTGACATCATGACCTGAGGTGGAATCAAGAGTGAGTCCCTTAACTGATGGAGCCACCCAGGTGCCCATGGCACAAAAAGTTTAATTGCAAACGTTGTGAGACATAAGTTTTTTTTTCTTTAAAATATTTGACCTTGTTATTAGGGAGGTAGAGGAAGAAAGCATGGAACTGATAAATATAATTCATGCATTGGCTTTGGATAGATAATAACCTGTGACTTGCATATACTGAGCTCTTGGTAAATATTTGACTTGAAAGAAAAAAAACAGTTGTGAAAGTCTGTGCAGTGAATTAACTAACTGAGCCTTGCTTTACCGGAGCTAAAATAAACATTTTCTGATTTTATCTAGGGATGGAAGAGGAGAACCCTTCCTTCTCTTGCTCTTTCTGAGTCATAGAACTGGAAAATTGCTGTATAGCCCACAGGGAAGCAACTGCCTAAGTCTTCTTATGAAAATCAGCAAGGCCAACAATGTAAGAAAGTAAGAAGCAAATGCCAGAATAGGGTAACAACAGCCATCAGGGTGGGTCTGTATTAGGCCAGTAAGATGTCTCTGTGCCCTTGAAGTTATTTATTTTAGGCTATGCTGTTTCTTTACTTGTTAGCAATCGCAAACTGCTTTTCCTTTTCAAGTATTTGTAAGACATGGTCATTAATGCCCCAAAATAGTCTTGATAACCTCACTCCTCCCAGGACTCTGCTTGGATTAGGATGCTCATCATTCTAATGTAGAACTGTGCAACGTCAGTTCTCATTTCCTTATTTGCTAGATGGCTTTTGGCATGGCAGATAGGAAAGCAAGAGGAAAATGTTCATGTTCTGGATTTGATCTGTGATGTGGCTGTAACATGAATCCCTCCAGTGAGTGCTGTTCTTTATCCTTCACTGTCTCACATGTGCCTGTCTTGAAGTACCAAATACTGTCAAAGTCAGCCTCTCCAAATTGACTAATATTGGCCAAATGTAGAAAGGCCAGTATTAGTCAAAGAATCACATGTCTCATAGATAGGGTTAAATTTGTTCATAAATATATTAGTTGATATTAGTCAAAATCTTCAGCCAGTGCTTTTTTTTTTTTTTTTTTAAAGAGAGAGAGCGGGCATAAATGAGTGATGGGCAGAGAAAGGAGGAGAGAGAGAGAGAGAGATAGAAAGAGAGAGAGAGGGAAGCAGGACTCATCCGAAGTGGGCCTTGTGATTTTTTTTTTTACCCAAAGCGGGGCACCTGAAGCAGGGCTCAAGCTCACCTGTTGCAGGACTCGAACTCACGAACCATAAGATCACGATGATCTGAGCTGAAGTCACATGCTTAACTGACTGAGCCACTCTCTTTCTGTGGTTCTCTCTCCAAAGCAAGGAAACCTCAGCCTACCTCTCATGAGTCTCATTGGCTCATACAGTCCCTGGGGTCGGGGATGCCAGGTGCTTGTGTTCCTAAGTAGGTACCAGCAAGGAGATAGCATTACTCTTGGGAGGACCGTGGCCCACTGTTAGATATGTGTGTGTGTGTGTGTGTGTGTGTGTGTGTGTGGTGGGGGCATCTTCTTATCTTCTTCTGAAGTACTTATTGGGAGACAGAATAAATACTTTACACAGAAATGGGTATTGTTAGGAGAAAGAAAAGGGGGCCTAGATGCTCAGGGAGCCGGCAGAAATAACCTATGACAGCGGCGATGTTGGCAACTTTTACTAGCCTTAATTTGACAAGAATTTTTATGAATGCTACAATTAGCCATATATTTCAATGGAGATAATTCAGAGTATATGCAGCTTTTAAAATTAGTTATACACTTTGGTAAATTTAACATAGAAAAGGAATCTAATAGAAGATGTGATACTGATATGCAGAAAAATTCCTGATATATTTCATGCTTAGAGGGACTGTGAATTTGCAATGATTATTTTGTTTCTTATTACAGTCTAAAAAAGTCCTTTGGTAACTTAATGCCAACGTTTTGAGGGGAAGGTTTAAACAGACAACTTGGGTTGGTTTGGGATTACGCTTGAATTATCTTTTTTATTTCCAAGTTCTCTTTTTTTTTCTTTCTTTTTCCTGGTTGTCAAGGTGTTAGTCTCCATTCCTGCACAGAGTCCACTCACTTTTCCCCAGGTACAACCATTATAAAAGCACAGATGAGCACAGTCATGTTATTGTTGTAGTAAATTAAAATGGCACTTTCTGTTAAGTTTTCCAAGAGAAGAGAAGATGGTCTTTTTAGTGGTGTAGGTGGTCTCTAGCAAATGAGTTGTTTATACATATAATCTATTAATTAAGTTGGTATTTTTCTACATAAAACTGCAATTTCAGGTAAATAGGCCACTGTTCCCTTTGTGAATGAATCACAGTAGAAGTTATTTAAAAATTTAAGGAGGGTGTGTCTGCTGTAACTCTTAATCTTGGGGTCATGAGTTTAAGGCCCTACATTGGTATGGAGCTTACTAAAAAAAAATCTTTAAGGACAAAAAACACATATATATACACACACATATATATATATGTGTGTGTATATATATCAGCATCGGTAGATCTCAAGTTTATAAGGGTAGGCCACAAAAAACAAAGAAGTAGAAGAACATGTACAGTCATGCTGTTTATATAATTTTTTTAAATTCTTTTTGGGGGGGTATTTGTTTATTTTTGAGAGAGAGCACGAGCAGAGGAGGGGCAGAGAGAGAGGGAGACACAGAATCCGAAGCAGGCTCCAGGCTCCTAGCTGTCAGCACAGAGCCTGACTTGGGGCTTGAACCCACGAACTGTGAGATCATGACCTGAGCCTAAGTTGGATGCTCTACCGACTGAGCCATTCAGGCTCCCCATATAAATTTTAAAGTCATGCAAAAACACTCAGACATTCCTAATGCGAGTAAATTGGTACAGTATTTATTAAAGTGAACCCACCAATTCAACTTCTAGGAATTTATCTTATAGATACACTCCTGTGTGAAATAATGAGTTATTCATTGATACATTGTTTATAGATACAAGAGGTTGAAAGTAACTTTTCTAATAGGATAGTAGTTAAATTATGGTCAGCTGTGCAGTGATACATCCTGCAAACGTTAAAAACAAAAGCAGGAGACTTTATATAATTTAGGGAACAATTTCTAAGGTGTATTTTTAGGGGGAGAAATACGACTAGTCAAACAAATGTGTATAGTATACCTACCATTTGTGTATAAAAAAACAGGAGCCAAAAGGTATTTAAGTGTAACTACTTGCATATGTGTGGAGTGTTCCTTTAAAGATATACGTAAAACAGTTACATTAGTTGGTCAGTTACATTATATTAGATACACATAAAACAGCTACATTAGGTGCAGGGGGACATTTCACTGTATATCCTTTTGTACTGTTTAATTGTCTGGTGCAGGTATTACGTTTTGAAAAGAATGTATAAAATTTGTAGAAATAAACATAGGGGAAACATTGTTAAAATATTGTTTATGTGTTCCTGTATGTGGAGTAGACAAACATTCAAGGTAGTGGTTACCTCTGGGAAGGGGGAGAGGAGCAAGGGATCTAGGAGGAGGTGTTCAGAGCTTCCCCTGCATTTGCATTTTTGCAGTGTTGTGTTGGCCGACTGGTGGTGGGTGGCACAGGGCAGACATCTGGTTTGCCGTTTGGGATGCTTGAAGTGTTTTGTTAAGAAAACCTACCTTTCTCACATTTCCACCTTTTAAAACTCACTCCTCTCTAGGATTAAGTTATTTTCCTTCTGCTTTAAGATATGAGATTTTCTGACTCTTAGAATTTTAGAGTTGGTAGCTAATTGTTGACGAATCTGCTGTTCGTGTGAGGGAGATGTGAATTCTGGGAGCCTGTGCTGTGAGTGGCCTACAAGCCTTCCATGGTAGAAATACCCGTTTCCATTTTGTTCAAAAATAGTATCTTAGCACTACTGGAAAGCAGTGACAGTCTCAAGAGCAAATTTTGAGCTTTGGGAGGGGGGTGTGGTTGACTTGATGCCTATTTTGCCGACAAACGACAATAGGGTCCGCTTGTTACTGTTGACTGACTGTGGAGCAGCAGTTAATTTGGCTGCAACTGAGTTTAGTCAACGCAGAATCTTTTGCTTACTTTTGAAAAAGCAGTTCAGAGTTTGATACCGTACCAAACCTTTTCCCCAGTTCTGCAGAGATAGATGGTAGAATATGTAGGTCTTAAGACTCAGAGTCAGAAGACCTATCCCAACTTGATCATATAATAGCTTTACTTCATCGAATTACATAATCGCTCAGAGCCTCCTAATTACCTGTATCATAGGTTTGTTGTGAGGCTCAAATGTGATAATGTGTTTTTTTCCTAAGCTGTTATATACTATATTTTCAAAAGTTTTATGCTACTGAAGTTCTAATATTGAAGTTTGTTGGTAATTGGGTTCAAGGCAAATATTTGTTCCCATAATTAAGGAAAAGAACAGATTACCGTATCATAGCTTTAAATTACCAAGCTTTTGCTGGGAAGAAAGAGGAAGAAAGACAATATTCAGAAGGGCTATTGCCTACTCTAAAAGAGAAAATATTTGAGTCATCAGTGTTGGGACATTATTCGAAAACCTCAGAGGGAAAAGCCTGTATCCAAAGAAGACAGATTAAAAATGTTTAACTGGTTTCTCTACCAGGTGCTTCAGAGCCATTGTATTGTATTGTATTGTATTGTATTGTATTGTGCTTCAGAGCCAATATTCATAGTGCTTTCCCAAAAGGGAGAACATACATCCTCTCCCAAATGTGTCTTCTGTCCTAGTATATTGTAGGGCATACTTCATAAAATTCATTGTGATAATTTTAGTTTTATGATTTTTCTAGCCTATAGAAAATTCAAATTCCCAAATTAGAACATTGGAGAGGGGGCTGTAAGAGTTGACTCCTGATAGGCTGTGAAGGGGAGGACACAACTTCAAAATGCAGAAAACCATGGAGCTGGAACAAATAGCCTAGGAGTAAGAAGTCCTATCCTGCTAACTCCCACAGATGTCACTGTGTGAAGGCACAGGGGAGTAAATGACGCTCATACAAGGTGAACATTTGCTTGGTTCCCATTCATTTTGTACAGTGTATCCCATTTAAGAATTCTGGGCATGTGTAGTACAGATTAGAAAACCTGTTTTCAGAAAAGATTACTTTTGTTAACTTGTTAATTTTAATGGTGAATTTCAAATATGAGAAAAAACTATTTGTTTCCTAGGGCTGCAGTAACAAAGTACCACAAACTGAGTGGTTTAGAACAACAGAAATTTATTCTTTCATAGTTCTGGAGGCCTAAAGTCCGAAATTAAGGGGTTTGTAGGGTTATACTCCTTCTGAAGGCTCTTGGTGAGAATCTTTTCCTTGCCTTTTCCAGCTTTTGGTGGCTCCTGGTGTTTCTTGGCTTGTGGTAGCAAACTGTAGTCTCTGCCTTTGTCTTCCAGTGGCCTCCTGTAGGTGTGTCTGTGTTCTCTCTTCTTATTTAGGACAACATTCATTAAATACAGAACCCACTCTAAAGCTAGGATGATTCATTTTGAGATCCACACCTGATTACATTTGCAAATACCCTATTTCCACATAAGATCACATTCTGGGCTCTAGGGGCATTATTCAACCCACTACACTTGCCATTTTATATGCTTTTGGTTTTATGATCTTGGTTTCTCCCTTATAATACTTTAATGTTTGAGAGACTTTTTAAAACTTTTTGAAAACAATATTTATTTATTTTGAGAGAGAGAGAGAGTGAGCGTGTGAGCGAGCACACACGTGTTCGTGTGCTCTTGTGAGCAGGGGAGGGGCAGAAAGAATCCTAAGCAGGCTCCATGCTGTCAGCACAGAGCCCAACGTGGGGCTTGATGTTACAAACTGAGATCATGACCTGAGCCAAAATCAAGAGTCGGACACTTAACTGACTGAGCCACCCAGGTGCCTCAGTTTTTGAGAAACTTTCAATTGGTTTGCTAGAATGAATAAAGTGTGTTCTTGGTATCTTGTCTTAAAATGTTGAAATTGATGAGGCAGGTTTTTGGTAGACTGAATTAATTTTCTAGTACAGGAAAAAGATCACAGGAGTGGTGCCAGACACATAGTAGGTGCAGGTACTCAACTATTTCTTCTTTTTTTAATTTTTTACTTATTTTTTAAATTTACCTCCAAGTTAGTTGTCATATAGTGCAACAATGATTTCAGGAGTAGATTCCTTAATGCCCCTTACCCATTTAGCCCATCCCCCCTCCCACAACCCTTAGTTTGTTCTCCGTATTTATGAGTCTCTTATGTTTTTGTCCCCTTCCCTGTTTTTATATTATTTTTGCTTCCCTTCCCTTACATTCATCTGTTTTGTCTCTTAAAGTTCTCAGATGAGTGAAGTCATACGATTTTTGTCTTTCTCTGACTGACTAATTTCCCTTAGCATAATACCCTCCCGTTCCATCTACGTAGTTGCAAATGGCAAGATTTCATTCTTTCTGATTGCTGAGTAATACTCCATTGTACAAATATACCACATCTTCTTTATCCATTCATCCATCGATGGACATTTGGGCTCTTTCCATACTTTGGCTCTTGTTTATAGTGCTGCTATAAACATGGGGGTGCATGTGTCCCTTCAAAACAGTATATCTGTATCCCTTGGATAAATACCTAGTAGTGCAATTGCTGGGTCGTAGGGTAGTTCTGTTTTTAATTTTTTGAGGAACCTCCGTACTGTTTTCCAGAGTAGTTGCACCAGTTTTCATTCCCACCAGCAGTGCAAAAGAGATCCTCTTTCTCTGCATCCTTGCCAACATCTGTTGTTGCCTGAATTGCTAATGTTAGCCATTCTGACTGGTGTGAGGTGGTATCTCATTGTGGTTTTGATTTGTGTTTCCCTGATGATGAGTGATGTTGAGCATTTTTTCTTGTGTTGGTTGGCCATCTGGATGTCTTCTGTATATAAGTGTCTATTCATGTCTTTTGCCCATTTCTTCACTGGATTATTTGTTTTTTGGGTGTTGAGTTTGAGAAGTTCCTTATAGATTTTGGATACTAACCCTTCATCTGATATGTCATTTGCAAATATCTTCTCCCATTCCGTTGGTTGCCTTTTAGTTTTGCTGATTGTTTCCTTTGCTGTGCAGAAGCTTTTTATTTTAATGAGGTCCCAATAGTTCATTTTTGGTTTTGTTTCCCTTGCCTCCAGAGACATGTTGAGTGGTACTCAACTATTTCTTAATGAACAAAGTTTTAGAATAACTCTTATTGGCATGTGAGAATTCAGTCTATTATTCTTTTCAAAACTGTGAGCCTATAAATTAAGGATTCCTCTGATATGTTCAACTTCTTAGACTTATCCTTTATTAAAAGGATATCTGTATCTGTATTATTATACTATGTAATGCCCTTTTAGGATTATCTTTTTAGGGGTGCTTGGGTGGGTCAGTTGGTTAAGCGTCTGATTTCAGCTCAGGTCATGATCTTGCAGTCTGTGAATTCCAGCCTGCGTCGGGCTCTGTGCTGACAGCTCAGAGCCTGGAGCCTGCTTAGGATTCTGTGTCTTCCTCCCTCTCTCTCTCTGCCCCTCCCCTGCTCATGCTCGCTCGCTCTCTCTCAAAAATAAATAAAACAATAAATTTTAAAAAAGGATTATCTTTTTAAAAAGTTATTATGGGGTACCTGGATGGCTCAGTTGGTTAAGTGTCCGACTTGGGCTCAGGTCATGATCTGACGGTTCCTGGATTCGAGCCCCACGTCGGGCTCTGTGCTCACAGCTCAGAGTTTGGAACCTGCTTCATATTCTGTGTCTCCCTCCCTCTCTGTTCCTCCCCAGCTCACAGTCTGTCTTTCTGTCTGTCTGTCTCTCAACAATACATAAACATTTAAAAAAATTTAAAAATAGCTTTATAAAAAAAAATTAAAAAGTTATCACATTTCACTTACTGTTTTGGGGAAAGCACAAGTTTTTGAGCTAGATCTGGGTTCATGTTTTGATTTTACTAACCACCAGCTATAGGCCTTTGGGCAAGTTATTTCATCTTCCTGTGCCTCAGTTACCTGTCAAGTGTTGCTAATAGTATCAGTCTTCCAGAGTTGGTTAGAGTTAGAGGGTCAGTAGGTTTGGACACAAAGTGACTGTGTCATCATGCCTATTAATTACTAAGTTGTGTATCTTAATTAAATTGTTGGGGCGCCTGGGTGGCTCAGTCGGTTAAGCGGCCGACTTCTGCTCAGGTCACGATCTCGCGGTCCGTGAGTTCGAGCCCCGCGTCAGGCTCTGTGCTGACAGCTCAGAGCCTGGGGCCTGTTTCAGATTCTGTGTCTCCCTCTCTCTGACCCTCCCCCGTTCATGCTCTGTTTCTCTCTGTCTCAAAAATAAATAAACGTTAAAAAAAATTTTTTTTTAATTGTTATGTGTTGCAAATCAATTAGATTTATATTTAAAAATAGTATTTGTTTACAAAAATGTGATTTAAGCTGAGTCAAATTACTCTGCGCTCTTCTATGACTGAATAAGCGTTCCTACAGTTTTTAGGTATTAGGTGAAATCACCGTCAAGGACTTGGTGCCAAGTGTATATGTCTAGCACTAATATGTTGAAAATTAACCAAAGTCAGGAAAGGGTCGAACTTTGGAAGCTAGAAATCTCAGGATTGATGGCTGATGGAAGGGGGAAGGATGGAGCAGGTTGGTGGAATTGAAGCTTATGAGGATGGGAGCTAGATGGATAGAAATCATAGCTATTAATTATTTAGCACTTATTATGTGCTTAAAGGGATGCTACTGACTCTAAGTGGATAAGGGGCACAAATCAAAGAGCTGAGATAATTGGCCGTGTGTGGATTAAACCAGAAAATTTAGAGCTGATTAGATAGGGAGAGGGGCAGGTCTGGGAGCGATTGAGAATAAATAGCCCTAAATGGTAATAGCCACCATTTATTCATCAAGCATTTACTGTGCTGGACACTGTGGAAAGTGCTTTACAAACCCTACCTCATGTATTCCTTATAGTCACCCTTGTGTATGTGGTATTCTTATTTTTACAGACAACTGAATAGAAGGTTGAAGTTACTTAACTTTCCCAGGTCAAATATTTAGTAAATACCTTCATACACAGAACGCAGGTCTGTGTGACTACAAAGTCTATGCTTTGTACACAGACTGCCTTCTTATGTGAAAGGAGAATGGGGCATTCAACCTGTTACTGAAAAATGTGAATCTAACACCATCGTTTTTTCTTTTTTTTCTTCCCTTTGGGATTTTTGAATTGTAAAGAATATAAAACAGTAAGTAAAATATGAAAAAAAAACCACTATAGAATAACTTTTTTTTTTTTTTTTTAATTTTTTTTTTCAACGTTTATTTATTTTTGGGACAGAGAGAGACAGAACATGAACGGGGGAGGGGCAGAGAGAGAGGGAGACACAGAATCGGAAACAGGCTCCAGGCTCTGAGCCATCAGCCCAGAGCCTGACGCGGGGCTCGAACTCACGGACTGCGAGATCGTGACCTGGCTGAAGTCGAACGCTCAACCGACTGCGCCACCCAGGCGCCCCTAGAATAACTTTTAATTTTGGTACATTATCATTTTCTTTTTTTTAAATTTTCTTTTTTATTTTTTAAAATGTACATCCAAATTAGTTAGCATATAGTGAAACAGTGATTTCAGGAGTAGATTCCTTAATGCCCCTTACCCATTTAGCCCACCCCCGCCTCCCACAACCCCTCCAGTAACCCTCAGTTTGTTCTCCATATTTAAGAGTCTCTTATGTTTTGTCCCCCTCCCTGTTTTTATATTATTTTTGTTTCCCTTCCCTTGTGTCCATCTGTTTTGTCTCTTAAAGTCCTCATATGAGTGAAGTCATATGATTTTTGTCTTTCTCTGACTGACTAATTTCACTTAGCATCATACCCTCCAGTTCCATCCACATAGTTGCAAATGGCAAGATTTCATTTTTTTGATTGCCGAGTAATCCTCCATTGTGTATATATACCACATCTTCTTTATCCATTCATCCATCGATGGCCATTTGGGCTCTTTCCATACTTTGGCTATTGTTGGTAGTGCTGCTATAAACATCGGGGTGCACGTGCCCCTTCAAAACAGCATACCTATATCCCTTGGATAAATGCCTAGTAGTGCAATTGCTGGGTCGTAGGGTAGTTCTGTTTTTAATTTTTGAGGAACCTCCATACTGTTTTCCAGAGTGGCTGCACCAGCTTGCATGTCCAGGCACATTATCATTTTCATAGAAATATTTTTGGTATAGGTAGACAATGTAGAATACATATGTTTTTGTTTGCTCTTTTCATGATTATAAGAACATTTTCTATAGTCTTCCTCTGAGAGAGAGTTAGAATAACAATGTATTAAACTGTTCTCTAAAATTGGTCATTTAGTCTTTTCTTAAATAAAACACTATAATAAAAATAATTATGTACATGTTAAAATGTACTTAATTCTAAGTTAAATTCCGAGGAACTATATAAAAAATATATATCACTCTTTCTCTTAAAAACATTTTTTTAAATGTTTATTCATTCTTGAGATAGACAGAGCATGAGTGGGGGAGGGGCAGAGAGAGAGGGAGACCCAGAATCCCAAGCAGGCTCCAGGTTCTGAGTTATCAACACAGAGCCTGACTTAGGGCTCAAACCCACAAACCGTGAGATCATGACCGGAGCCAAACTCGGACGCTTAACCAACTGAGCCACCCAGGTGCCCCAAATTCACTCTTAATGCGGTCTAGTATATCAGCTGTCTTTTTCTTCCCCTAAAATGTTTCTATTGGTTTGCCAGCCATGAAAAAGGAATTAGTGCACTAATTTTCCCTTAAAAAAACAAACTGATCATGTACCCTGCTTATTTACTTAGTTGTGTGTGTGTGTGAGAGAGAGACAGAGAGGTTGAATTTGATCTCTACAGTGGCTGTTAGGACATCTTTCTCCTCCCTGTTACTGTTCAATTTTTGTTTGAATACTATTTGTACAGTCATACTTCTGTGATTTCTGTTGTTTCAGAAATGAAGATATGCCTCTATTTCTTCTTAGTAATCTCTAATTTGATGAAATGCTCAGGTATTAGAACAACGTCTGTAGTCGTACTTTGATTGGTTATTGATTTCGTTCTGTTTACTTACTCTTCTTTTACTGGGGAGGGACTTCTATTATTCATAGGTGGAATAGTATTTATTCTCTACTCGCTATTACTCATGAGTTGAATTTCACTTGATTTCCTGTTCTTTGTCTATCAGCATCCATCCTTTGAGTGCTAATTTTGATTTCTTCCTAATTTTTGGTATGTTTACAATAAAATTTTCTCATATTTTTACAACTTACTGCTTTCTAATTGTTGTAAAATTCATCTTGCTCTGCTCTTCCTTTTATATTTCCTTTTTTGTTTAAAAGATTTTATTTTATTTATTAAAAATTTTTAAAAATATTTACTTTTCAGAGATAGACAGAATGTCTCGGTGGAGGAACAGAGAGAGAGGGAGACACAGTCTGAAGTAGGCTCCAGGCTCTGAGCTGTCAGCACAGAGCCCAAGGTGGAGTTCCAACCTACAAACTGTGAGATCATGACCTGAGCTGAAGTAAGATGCTTAACTGACTGAGCCACCCAGGTGCCCCTTTATTTTTATTTTTTTTAAATGGGCTTAACGCCCAGTGCAGAGCCCAGTGCAGAGCTTGAACTCAAAACCCTGAGATCAAGACCTGATCTGAGATGGAGAGTAGGACGCTTAACTGACTGAGCCACCCAGGCACTCCTTAAAAGATTAAAATCTTTTAAAATAATTTAAACATAAATGTTTAAGTAACTTCTACACCCAATGTGGGTTCGAACTTACAACCCTGAGATCAAGAGGCGCATGCTCTACTGACTGAGCCAGCCAGATGCTCTGTAACTTCTGTATTTCTTATCACCTTGTGATAGTTAATTTTTTCTACAACATTCATGTATTCTTGGGTTCATGTTTTAAATGTTCATGTGTTAATTAATGTCTGTTCTTCTTGCTTTATTCTTTTGTACTTTAAAAAACTTTTTGGTTTTTCCTACCTTACAGTTATTTTGGTCATCTTCAGAGGCCAGGAAGGTCCCAGGGACCCAGGTTGCTTTTGGTCAGTTCTGTTTTCTGTGACAATGTTAACTGGTATGTAGCAGATGTTCAGTACATGAAATGAATTTGAAAGAATACTTTGAGTCTCTATTGCAGTTCCTTCTTTAATGATAGAATGCACATCTGGAGTTTTGATAAGACCCATTGTTTCTTGGGCGCCTGGGTGGCTCAGTTGGTTGAGTGACCTACTCTTGATTTTGGCTCAGGTCATGATCCCAGGGTCATGGGATCCCTGACATGGGATCAAGCCTTGCGTCAGGTTCCATACTGAGTGTGAAGTCTGCTTAAGATTCTCTCCCTGTCTTCCTCTGCCCCTCTACTTTGTGCACACTCTCTTTAAAAAAAAAAAAAAAAAAGCCTCTGTTGTTGCATAGTTAATCTGGGTTGAGATTAAGTTGAGCAGGGTATCCTATGAGAGGAGACTGGTTGATTTGTGATGAATTGGGAGTTCAGTCCCAAATGGATTCTGCTTTAACATTCCTTCTGATTCAGAGTCTGCCAGTAGTATCCAGTATTGTGGCTATTTCCCAGTCCTGTTTCAGCTATGCAGTTAATGGGAGAGAGTTTCTACTAAGCCATTGCTTGGAGATTTTGGGGGTAGTTCAGACAGATGAGATGACTACTTCAGGTATCAATGAACTAGGTCTCAACAAACTAAGATACTTCCTGAATTAGGGTTTAACAGTCAATTTGACTGCACTTAATCACATCTGATTGGTATAGGAGATTGGAGAAAGCCTTATCCGAAATTAGAATGTGCTTCCAATTTTCAGTCCCATTTCAGCTGTGATTATAGGTTTTTCTTTGTTACTGATTTCATGTGTATTTTAATTAGTTTTTGATGGAAGTATGTCCAGTGTATTCCTATTCTACCATCTTTCAGGAAAGTTCTATATTTTCTTAGCCGTGGGTGGTTTTGAGATTAGTCAAGCTATACAAATGGTGGTTATAAGAAAATTTAGAGATTCCATTTACATTGTAGTAGTTTGAAACTGGCATTTTTGATTCTGTGATAATGCTTTGGGTTAGGGTAGACTATGTTGCAGTTGTATATTTGTTCACTTGCTGGGAAGATGTACATTCCAGAGGTATTGTGCAGGTTAAAGAATCTGGACAAAGTAGGAGGTGAATTTAGGTGATAAATTGTATTTTTGAGAAGGATTGAGACTTACTGTGACTTAAACAGTTTTCTTGGAGTCTTAATGCTTTTTTCTGCAAGTGTGAAATACCTGTATAACTTACCTTGGATTTAATATTATTAATTAAAACATTTAAGGAAAATAGCAAATGCTTAAAAAAATTCGAAGTAATTAGAAACTACCCCATCCCCTGACCTTCTCAACTGAAGGGAGCGTGGGGGGCAGAGAAGCCCATCACTCATTGTCTTGGTTGGCCTGGTGGGGGGAAAATGTTGAAGTATTGAAAACCATTGGACTAGATGATCTGTAAGGTTCTCTTTAGTTCTAAAATTTTATTGTTAAGTCACCAAGAGCACCTATTAAGTGAGGAGCAAGCAGTGAGTTTTGTCTTTAGAAAGCTAATTTAATTATCTTGTTGCTCCCCTGCTTAAAAACATGCAGTGGTTCATAATCCTTGAGGGTTTCTAAAGGGTGGGCAGGCTCAACTCCATCCCAAATCCTAGATCAAGCAGGAAAGCCTATTTAGATTGGAATAATGAGAAAAAGTCTTTGTTTAAAATAATGTTTTAAACACAAGAAGTTTAAATCTTTTTTTAAAAAACTTACTTATTTTGAGAGAGAGAACACATGCTCATGTATGCATTCATGAGCAGGGGAGAGGCAGAGAGAGAGAGGGAGAGAGAGAATCCCAAGCAGGCTCCATGCTGTCAGTGCAGAACCCAAGGTGGGGCTCGATCCCACGATCTTGAGATCACAACCTGAGCTGAAATTGAGAGTCAGATGTTTGACCGACTGCCACCCAGGCACCCCTAAACACAAGAAGTTTAAATTATCAATATTGAGTTTTCAACTTGGAAATGATAAAAAGTATCATAATTATCTGCTAAGGGCTGCCATAACAAAATACCTCAGCCAGAATGGCTTGAACAGCAGTTTATTTTCTTACAGTCTGGAGGCTAAACATCGGAGATCAAGGTTTCAGAAGGGTTGATGCCTTCTGAGGCTTTCTCCTTAGCTTGCAGATGGCTGCCTCTTCCCTGTGTCCTCCCGGGGTTTCCCGTGTGAACCCCTGCTCTCTCTCTCTCTCTCTGTGTACAGATTTACTCTTATAAAGATACATCAGTCGGGGTATTCAGACCTACCTGATCTATTTCAACAGTCACTTTTTTACAGGCCCTATTTCCACGTACTGTCACATTCTGAGAGGGAGGGTTCCAACATGAATTTTGGGGGGAGACACAATTCAGCACATAACATACATAAATAACTAAGAAGGAATTTCTTATTTATCATTACCTTTGCCATTCAGTTTTTAATTACCAAGATCACCAGGGAAAGCTCTCAGCTATTGGTCTTGGTCTTACAAACTATGTTCTACTTTAGAAGACAGCATTTTCTTCCTAAAAAGCTAAAACCCTAAACCACTTATTTAAAAAAAAATTGATACATGTATATGTCAAAAAGTCAAATAGTGCTAAGAGGTGTATTTATAAAACAATTCCTTACCCACACTCTCAACTCTTAGCTGTTTTTTCTTGTATTTATCTCTAGGTTGTTGTTTTTTTTTAAAACCTCCATATTTCAAATTGATCCATGCATGTGTACAAACTATTTCTTAATTCTTGTTGTCAGATTTTTATTGTTGTTGTTGAGTTTCTGTTAGAGTAGATATGGATTTCAGTTCTCTTACACCTTTTCCTCTACACCCTCATTCTCCTAATAATTATATCATAGTTAAAAAACCCTACATTTAGCATTTCATAATTGTGACTGTGTAAAAACTATATGCCAAGGCAATACTGTGACTATATATATTTTTTAAATGTTCATTTATTTTGAGAGGGGGCTGGTAGAGAGAGAGAGGGAGACAGAGAATCCCAAGCAGTTTTCATGCTCGGTGTGGAGTCCATTGTGGGGCTTGATCTTATGACCCCAAGATCATGACCTGAGCTGATATCAAGAGTTGGATGCTCAACTGAGCCACCCAGGTGGCCTGTGACTATATTTTCTTACATTACTTTTAATTTTTCCTGGAGTTATTAAGTTAACCTTGGTTTGTCCATTTTCTTAGTTTTCTTTAAACCTGAGGCTAAATTTCCTGTATCTTCAAATGCTTTTGTAAAATCTCTCTCAATACAGCATTCCAAACTTTCAAACCTATAAAATAATTTATCTGCCCTCCCCCCCCCCCCCCCCCCCCAATCTTGGCTCCTCTGTCACATTTCTGTCTGGATTTGTTGCCTCTAGGCCTTCTACACATCTGTTACCTAGGACTTTGCTTCATTACCATATTGGAGATTCTCTTAGTTTTTCTCCTATATTTGATCCCTTCTTTAGTGGATATTGTCTTTCTTCATTTTCTTCCTAATTTTGATAGAATATATATTCTCCAGTAGGTTCTAGGGAAAGGGTAAATAAAAGCTAAAATTTTGGAGACTAAATCCTATTATTACCATTGATTATCTGGGCATAGCATTCAGAATTGAAAGAAAATCACTGAAATTTTTTATTCTTGGGGCACTTGGGTAGCTCAGTTGGTTAAGCGTCCGACTTTGGCTCAGATCATGATCTCATGGTTCATGAGTTTGAGCCCTGTGTTGGGCTCTGTGCGGACAGCTCTTGAGCCTGGAGCCTGCTTCAAATTCTGTGTCTCCCTCTCTCTCTCTGCCCCGCCCCTGTGCACACTTTCTCTCTCTCTCAAAAATAAAAACATTAAATTTTTTTTTTAAATTTTATTCTTAAAAGTAGAAATGGCATGCTCATGAAATGAAATTTGAATGGTTCAAGGGGTTATGGAGAGGGGGAGTGTGTCTGTGGCATGAGGGCATTTTGGGGGATGGTGGAACTATTCTGTATTTGATTCTAATGGTGGCTTTACCAGTTACTATATGTTCAACTTCATAGAACTGTCCACCAAAAGCAAAAAGTTCAGTTTTTTTTTTAAAGTTCAGGTTGTATGTATGATAGCTTAAGAATTAAAAAATCAGAATTTAAAAGTGCAAAAAAGTATATAGCAAAAAGGAAGTCTCTTCTTTCTCTCTGTGTTAGCTTTCCAGTTTTCCTTTCTGGAAGAAACCACTGTTACCAGTTTCTTATGTATTCTCCCACTTAATCACTCTTGAACATGTAAACAACATTTAGAGGCAAATCAGGTAGAATTGAAAGGAACTTAAATTTGCTCAGTATTTTCTGAGAGTGCAAACTCTTAGAATACATGTAAATATGTTATTAATTAAGCCTGGCACTAACTGGTTAAAATTATTTCTCCTACAGTTGGCAAACATGAATTGACTGGGCACAAAGTTGCTGTGAAGATACTCAATCGACAGAAGATTCGAAGCCTTGATGTGGTAGGAAAAATCCGCAGAGAAATTCAGAACCTCAAGCTTTTCAGGCATCCTCATATAATTAAACTGTAAGAACTGATTGTATTAAATGTAGTCATATCATTTTAAAATAATTTTTGTTAACCAACTTACTCTGACAAGTGAGAAGGATGACTGACATTTCTTGAATATTCCCTCAAGATTTAAAGATTTTTGCCTGTTCATGTATTTATCTATATCTAACCCTGTTCTTGGTCACCTAAGCCTGTGTTCATGTTTTGCCCTTGTGCTTATCAGCTGTTACCTTTCTCATTCTTTCTTGTCTTCTGGACATGCCTTTCTGATAGATAACTTTCTGTGTCCCTGTTGCTGTAGAACCAACAATGATTTGCTAGTAAAAACTCTTGACATCCAAATTTCCACATGATGTCACTTAGCCAGTAGAAAGGGTGTTCCCCTGTACCGCTTATATCTGAGAAAACAAATAATGACCGATAAAATTTTAGGACTCCAGTATTTCAGAAGGGCATTGATACTATGGTTGTTTTACAGTGGCCAATTGTAGGGTCTCCATATAACTTACTTATTACTCAGTTTTCTCATGCGGGCTGTCAGTGACAACTGCTTAGCTTTTGTACTGAATGAGCTGACTCAAAATTTGTTTCACTCTCCTCTCTTCTCATTTGCTGAGGTGCTGTAGTTTTAAGTACTGTCCATATGCTGATGACTTCTCCATACACATCTCCTGCTTTGTTACCTCTTCCCCTAACTCCAGATCCCTCACTCACTGCGTACTTCACATCCCCATGGGGATGCTAGAGCTGAACTTTCTGTTACCCTCCCCCAAGCCTGCTCTTCCCACAGCTGTCACCCTCTGTGAATATCCAGTTCCTTAGGGCAGAGACTTAGGAACCATCCTGAACTTCCTGTCATCCATTCCATTTCTTTCTTCAAAATCTATCTAGAATCCGAGTGTTCCTCAATTCCTTCATTACCATCAGCCTAGTTTGAGCCACTGTCATCTCTGTCACAGACTCCTGCAGTAGACTATTGCTTCCACGTTTACCATCCCATCAGTTCTTCATGTTGTTGCCATAAATTAAAGTTTCCTTTTTAAGAGATCAGATCACATGACTACTTTGCTTAAAACCTTTAATAGCTTTGCATCTCCCTTACAGTAGAAGTCAGGCCTCATCGTGGTTTGTAAGGTTCTGTCCTCTGGTCTCCAGTTAGCTTTTTGAGTCCACATCCTATTTCTTTCTGCCAGCTCACTCTGCTCTAGCCGTCTTACCATTCCTCAAACATGCCAGACAGACTTGTACCTCAGGGCCTTTGCACTTGCTGGCTCACCTTCTTCCCAGATCGTGGTATGGTTTGCTCCCTTCCATCAGGTTCTGCTCAAATGTTACTTTATTGGACAGTAGTCCTTCCTTAAATGCCCTGTGTGAGAGGTTCCTCGTAGTTTGTTTTATTTCTCTTCATAGCAAGTTCTACCACCTGAGATATTGCTTATTTATTTAGTGTCTGTTTCCTGGCTCCTGGAACATGAACTCCATGAAGGCAGAGAATTTGTTTTGTTCCCTGCAGCTTTCCCGGATTCTAGCACAGTGCCTGCTATATTATAGGCACTTAGTAAATATTTACTGAATGATGAATATACATGTTTTAATATTGGTAGATAAATGTTTTCTCTCACCAGGTACCAGGTCATCAGTACACCATCTGATATTTTCATGGTGATGGAATATGTCTCAGGAGGAGAGCTATTTGATTATATCTGTAAAAATGGAAGGGTAAGCAGTTCTGATTTAATCCTGTATATATTTTGTAACTCCCCTTATTCCTTACTAGCTTCAAGATGTCAGAGAGCAATTTTGTTAAGAGGTCTACTTAATAACCAGTTTCCTTAGTCATATATTTGTCTAGAATCATAGACAATTTAGAGTTAGAAAAGACCGTAAAGACTATTTCCTTAGTCTACTTACATGGAAGTGGAAGCTGAGACTCACGATTTATAGATTTACTCAAGGTCACATGATTTATTAATGACAGAATTGGATTGAGACCCCAGAACTCATGATCCTCCAACTCATGCTTTTGGGGTATACAAATACTTGTAATATATATCTTGAAGTATATATTTAATCCTTACAAAACATTAAAGATCTAGGCCTTGCTAGTCAACCCTAGCCACATTTAAATTGCATTCATTTTTTGGTTTCAGAAATCTGATGTACCTGGAGTAGTAAGAACAGCCTCCATGAAGGAGGTAGGAATTAGACTTAAAGAATTTAGAGTTGGAAGGAACTTTAGAAGATATTTTGAACAGTTTCTTAAGTTACTGACATAAAAAGTAAACACCGCCCCTCCTGCCCATGTTTTTCTCATACCCAGGTTATGTGGTATGGCTAAAACCTCTTTCTAGAAGAGCTGTGTCTAGCAGTGAGAAGCCATTTTTTTTCCCTCTCAATCTAAAGTTCTTTATATCATTCACTCATTTGTTCTATGTAGCGTGTCTATTTACTTTCATCAAAATCAAACTCATTAACCAAGTTAATTTTGATTTTACCATTTTTTAACATGGTTCATTTCAATTTTCAGGTATTCCACTTCTCTATTCACTGTACCCCCTCCCCCCATGCTATGCTATGCCTGGAAAAATGGAAACAGGCACAAGTTGGATTGGTATCTTGTTTTCTTATCTTTTCCATTTGTCATTTCTTGGTCATTTTTCTTCTGTGGTATATTAAAATTTCAGCTGTTGGGGTGCCTGAGTGGCTCAGTCAGTTGTGTCCGACTTTGGCTCAGGTCATGGTCTTGGAGCTGGTTAGTTTGAGCCCCACATTGGACTCTGTGCTGATAGCTCAGAGCCTGGAGCCTGCTTCTGATTGTGTCTCTCTCTGCCCCTCCCCCACTCACGCTGTGTCTCTGCCTCTCCCTCAAAAATAAATAAACATTTAAAAAATTTTAAATTTCAGTTGTCATATTTTCTATTTCAAAGATCTTGTTTTCTGAAATTTTCTTTTTTCTTTGTATTTTTTTTTAAGTTTATTTATTTATTTTGAGAGAGAGAGCAAGTGTGCAGGTATGCACATGTGGGAGGGGCAGAGAGAGAGAGGGAGAGAGAGAATCCTAAGCAGGTTTCATGGAGCCTGATGAGTGAGATCTTGACCTGAGCTGAATCAAGACTTGGACGCTTAACTGACTGAGCCATCTAGGCGCCTCTGAAATTTTCTTTTTTAAATAGCCAGTTCTGCTCCACAGATATAATAACCTTATCTGTCTAAGGATAATAATTAGTTGTTTTTTTTTTAAGGTTTTAATTTTAATTCCAGTGTAGTTAACATGCAGTGTTATATTTGTTTCAGGTGTAAAATACAGTGATTCAACAATTCTGTACCTTACTTAATCAGTGCTCAACATAAGTGTACTCTTAATCCCCATCACGCTTTCACCCATTCCTCCCACCTCTGGTAACCGTCAGTTTGTTCTCTGTAGCTAAAAGTCAACAGTTGTTACTTACTTACTTACTTATTTATTTATTATTTAAGTTTTCCTCTGTTCCCTGCATTGTTACTGTACCTTTTGTGCTCCTGTTCCTTTTTTTTTTTTTTTTTTCCTGTTCATTTTATTGGTCTCTGTCTTTTGTAAAGGCCCTTCCTCAGAAATCTGGTGATTCTTGGTTGTCCACTTATATTTGAGTGAGGTACTAAATGCCAAGCTCATGTAGGTGGAACTTAATGATTGGTGAGCCTTCCCATAGGTGGAATAGGTAGGGATCTGTCCATTTTGTTAGGATGCACCAAATACCAGTAATTTCAAATAGTTTTCCTTAGATCAGAGGGTTGCTCTGGAAGCAATGTTCCAATTTCCTTGAGGGTATTAGCTTAGCTTGCAGTTCTCTGAGAGCTGAATTGGGAAGAGGCCTGCAAGTCTCAGTAGTTAGTATGTTGACTTTCACTTAATCCCTGTGTTTTCCTTCAGGCGCCTCATCCCTGCCTTGGTGTCCTTGAGAACAGAGCTGGTTTGGTCTTACTCAAGAGCAAATCATGGGTCTTACTCCCCCGTAGGGGTGAATTTAAAACTTCAACCAATTGTTCTGCTTTCGGTCCACCTCTTATTTCTCCCTTCACGAATTTCCAAGGTTTCTAATTTCTAAGCTTTTCCAGAGTTCTGTGTGCAGGCTAGTTTATTATTGGTTTCCACCCTGCAGGCTTAAGGTTTCTGCTTTCTCTGTTTGGTCAAGTCTTCATCGTTCATCCACTCTATAGCTTGGTGACTCCTTCTGATTTTACTGTTGTCACTTTTCTTGCTCTTTTCGTCTTTTTATGCTAATGTCCTTTTAGTGATGTTTCAAGGTGTGGAGATTCAGTCTACCATGTTTAACTGCAAATATGCTTTAACTTTTCTAACTTTCCTTTGGAGACTTCTCCTTTTTCATCTTTTGTACTGTATTTATTGTTAATATGGTATAATTTTCATTTTTGTAGTGTGTTTAGTTAATTTACCTATTATATTTTGTTTAATCAATTAAGTTTTATTTCACATATAGAACACATTCTTTTTTTCATTTAGTATATTTAATATAAATAAAATTGTGCTAAAAAAAATGAACCTACATTTCTTCTAGAAATAAATGTGTTAGATTATTAGCAGGTTATTTTCTCTAGAGGAAGGGTGTCTCATTGTACTTCATTAGTTTTAATTTTGCTTTCAAAAGAAATTACTAGTTCACCTTTTCTCCCAGATTGTTCATGCCATTTAAAGTGTAGAAGTCTGGCTTTAGAATGCTAATTTGTGACCTCTGTTAGAAAATTGCATATTATAGAGAATTAATAGGCTATTTATTAAATATGACTTCATGGGTACAGGCTCATCCAAATAATGGTTATAGCTTTGGGGAAAAAAATCCTAAAACAAGACAAAATGGATAAATGGAAGTTCTTAAAGAATATTTTTTAAAATGTTAGTTCCTGCATAAGATAATTTTTTCAGAAAACAG
Source organism: Leopardus geoffroyi (assembly GCF_018350155.1). Taxonomy (NCBI): domain Eukaryota; kingdom Metazoa; phylum Chordata; class Mammalia; order Carnivora; family Felidae; genus Leopardus; species Leopardus geoffroyi. The sequence goes on from NC_059326.1 coordinate 206,500,005, forward strand.
ACTAAAGATACATGTTTTTATATTTTATAACACAAATGAATTAAGGTTTTTCTTTTGTTAAAACTAAAAAGTCTTTATTTCAGGACATATAACTTGACTGCTTGCTAATTCATTAACAGTCTTGAATGTTAGTCTAAAATAGTCTAAAATAGTATCACCCACCCCAACATAATTCTGTGCCCTTATTCTGCTTTATTTTTCTTAAAATACTCCTTGATGGTCTCTCTATTTCTTTATTGTCTATTTTCATCAACTGGATTAAGAGCCTTTGTTTTATTCATTGCTGTATCTTGAGTGCCTAGAACTGCTTGGCATACTAAAGATGTTCAATAAATATTTGTTAAAGGAATGAAGGATTAAATGTTTCCAGTGTATAGGAGAAAACATATCGAGTTTCAAGGAGAAGTTGAAACTATTTGAAATAGCTCATGAAATACAGGGGAAAGCAATGTAGTCACAAGAGTGGTAACAGAAAGTTGAGTTCCAAGATCCTCTTAGCATTTTGGCTTTGTGCTGATTGTACCCATCTCCCCATTTCAAAAGTATCTCAGGATGAGTTTCATTTGGAAGGTTTCATGCGTTTTGATGGTTTTATAGGTTGGAGAGTTGTAGGTAGAAAAATTTCTTCTGAAAAGCACACCTTTAAAATGCCTCTCTACTTTTCGTAGCTGGATGAAAAAGAAAGTCGGCGTCTGTTTCAACAGATCCTTTCTGGTGTGGATTACTGTCACAGGCATATGGTGGTCCATAGAGATTTGAAACCTGAAAATGTCCTGCTTGATGCACACATGAATGCAAAGATAGCTGATTTTGGTAAGGAGATTTTTATAGTTTTGAATATTCATTATGTTTAATGAACATCAAAGCATTCTTCAGGTAAGTTTTACTTCTATGCAGTGGACTAAGTATCCCAAAATAGTGTATCCTCACCATTTTGCCTATGAGCATACAGAAAGGAGAAGAAGTGACGAATTCTCTTCTTAACTTTATGTCTTTAAAATTTAGTTTTAGGACAATAGGTAAATAAATTGGCAGCATTAGAGACATCATTTGAATAGAGACTGTTATTTGTGAAGGAGAAGTTAGCAACTTTATTTCCAGTTTTTTTTTTTTCTTAAAGTTTATTTTGAGAGAGAGCATAAGTGGGGGGTGGGGGGCAGAGAGAGAGAGGGAGAGAATAAAAATGAATTATAAGCAGGCTCTGAGATGCCAATGTAGAGCCCGCCCTGAGGCTTGAACTCATGACCTGAACCCAAATCCAGAGTCATGCTTAACCGATTAAACCACCTAGGTTCCCCTCCAGTATGTTCTTTTGATCAAGTATGGAGCAAGAGGAAAGAGACTGAATGGAGTTATACAAACTCTGAAAGCCAGAAGGTGAACTGTATGAACAAAATCAGTCATTCATTCATTTATTTTTAAGAAGTTTATTTCTTTATTTCGAGAGAGAGTGCACGCACTCAAGTTGGGGAGAGGCAGAGAGAGAGCGAGAATCTTAAGCAGGCTGCATGCTCAGCTTGGAGCCCGGCGCTCTTGATCATGCCACTGTAAGATCATGACCTGGACTGAAATCAAGAGTCAGATGCCTAACCGACTGAGCCACCCAGGTGCCCCATGAACAGAATTATTTAAAAAAAAAACTAGTAAAATATTTTACATGATAGAAAAGCAGAATTTCACCTTGGGAAGAACATTGTCAAAAATGAATTTATTTTCCTTTTATGTTCTATATAAATTGCCATTGATATTATTTTATTAAATTTAAGAAAAATTAATCTCTGCAACTCAATTTTGCCTAGCTTAAGTTCTAATCAGAGGTGATTTCATAAGTATTTTTCTCAGATTTGAATATATGTATTTTAATCTATAGAGATTCACTAAGCAGTGCCAGTCAACTCTGAGCTACTGATTTGCTATTGTTGTTGTTGTAACTGACTAAATTATTTGACTTCCTTATTCCTTAATTGTCATGATTATTTTTTTAAGATTTTATTTTTAAGTAATCTCTATAGCCAACATGGGGCTCAAACTCACAACCCTGAGATCAAGAGCTGCATGCTGGCAACTGAGCCAGCCAGGCACTCCTTTCATGATTATTTTTATCTAGTACATTTTTGAGAAGGCAGAGGTTTCTTTCTGGAGTAAAACTATGTGGGAGGGAGCTTTGATATTCAGAGTTACTGTTTTGTTTTTTAAAGAATCAGAACAGGGTCATAGAATCTTTGAATTTTAATTTTTCTACTCATCTACATTTTTTCTAGTAATTTCTTTATTAATAAATTTAAACATGCTGAGTTTATTCTAATAAACAGAACAACAAATAGCTTAATATATACTCATTTACTTCCAGTAGTGCACTAACTTAATTTTCTTAATGTTTGTTTATTTTTGAGGACAGGTTGGGGGGAGAGAGAGAGGGAGAGGAAGAGGGAGAGGGAGGGAGAGAGCGAGAAAGAACAAGCCAGAGGAGGGGCAGAGAGAGGGAGACAGAGAATCCCAAGCAGGCTCTTAGCTGCCAGCACAGAGCCCAACTCGGGGCTGGATCTCACTGTGAGATTATGACCTGAGCCAAAATCAAGAGTTGGATACTTAAGTGACTGAGCCACTCAGCTGCCCCCAAATAATGCACTAACCTTAAATGCTGAAATAGATTACAAATTTTAGGGCATAATGACAAAATATTTGGGAACAGTAAAGACTAGGAATTTGTTTAAGCAAAGAATATAGTGATGATTTATCACTTTAATGCAAACCCAATTTTATTGTTTAATGGAGTTTTGTTTTTATTTCCTTGGGAAATCTTGAACAGTTGATTTTTTGTACATTTTCAGGTCTTTCAAACATGATGTCAGATGGTGAATTTTTAAGAACAAGCTGTGGCTCACCTAACTACGCTGCACCAGAAGTAATTTCAGGAAGGTAGTATTTGACACCCTCCCACACTAATACATTTGTAATTATCTTTTTTTCCTTAGATTTTGTCTGTCTGTGGTGTCATATTAAATTGTAGTGAAAGGAAAGACATTTAGGACTTATTCTTTTCTTATCCAGAAAGTGTTATATTTTAGGGATAAAACATAAGAATTAAGGATTCCATTTATAGAAGAGAATTCTTTTTTCCCCCTGGTGGAAGAAATTGAAGGTTTAAAACTAGCAAGTTTTAAAGGTAGGTCAGACATTAAAAACTTGCATAATACAGGAATACCTACTATTTATAAATGGTTTACTTAGATGAAGGGTTAAAAATATAATGTGTACCTTTAATTTTTCAGATAGAAGACATTTTGTAGTAGCTTTTTGTTTTATGATAAGGTGATTGGGGGATTGGACTGAAGTATGATAAAATCTTTAGACTTCATTTATTTTCTGGAGACTGTAGTATTATAAGAATTCTAATCTCTCAATTTACTGACCACCGGCATTGAGAACATGAGGATCTTTATACAGTGCAGCTTTTTGAATAGATTAGATGACAGGAAAATTTAATTTTTAAAGAGTAATTGTTTTTCACTGTACTACTGAAATTGAAAACAGATGGCTAGGTTTGTTACTAGTCTTTGTAATTACTTTTTTTTTTTTTTTAATTTTTTTAACGTTTATTTATATTTGAGACAGAGAGAGACAGAGCATGAATGGGGGAGGGTCAGAGAGAGGGAGGCACAGAATGTGAAACAGGCTCCAGGCTCCCAGCTGTCAGCACAGAGCCCAACGCGGGGCTCGAACTCACATACCGCGAGATCGTGACCTGAGCTGAAGTCGGCCGCTCAACTGACTGAGCCACCCAGGCGCCCCTATAATTACCTTTTAATAACGTTTCACTCAAACCATGTTTCTTTGTTTGAATGTGTCATATCCTAATTCAGAATGCAGAAATAGTATAGTATTTTCTGTTTTCATAACCTTGCTTGCCTGGCCTGCTCAGAGAAATTATATTTGGGTAAAGTCATGGCTATGATTAAGGCAGAAGTATCTAATTTTAGATTTATCAAGCTTCATCATTATTTTTTTAGATCAGCTTAATGTTCAAAGAATGTTTTTAAATTATTTCCTTTGTGCCATCTAAATTCTTTTGGAAAAAAACAATTCTGGGGGCAATGTTAATTAAAAAAAAATAAAAGAAAGAAATGTAAATATGCATATATCCATGGGCCATTTCTGAAGTCTAATTTTCCAGTTTGGAAAGGTCTTTCTGTGAGCCCTGGATGAGTGGGAACTTGTATTCAAAGCACTATTTATGGATTAGTTCAACAGTTTATTTGATCAGTTTACAGACATCCTTTCCCCAAAGCCAGACTTTGTGCTAACAGTCTGCAGTAGTTAAGTCAGTTGGCTACAGTGTATTGTAAATACCAGTTTAGGATCTTCTTTGTGAACCAGTCAGCTTGGCTTTCTTTCACAGCCTCAGGCCCCTTTTACCTTGGTAGGAAGTCTTGGGTTTTGGGGGGAGAGTGGGTTTAGGGTTCATCACTAAAGAACATTCTTAATTGATATCATGAGGAACAAAGTAAAGGAGTAAGAACAGAATTTTAGCTATAGTCTAACCTAAAAAAATTCTTAACTTTTGTTTTCAAAGATAATGATGATAGAATTATATAGAATCTTTCTGTATAGTGTAAAGCAATGACTGTAGAAACCATACTCTAATAATTCTTTATAAAGTGTCCATATTTAAAACTTTTGATTAATTGACTCTCAAGTTACTAATGATTATTTAATCCAATTGGTATTTCCTGTTACAGATTGTATGCAGGTCCAGAGGTAGACATATGGAGCAGTGGGGTTATTCTCTATGCTTTATTATGTGGAACCCTTCCGTTTGATGATGATCATGTGCCAACTCTTTTTAAGAAGATATGTGATGGGATCTTTTATACCCCTCAGTATTTAAATCCATCTGTGATTAGCCTTTTGAAACATATGCTACAGGTGGATCCCATGAAGAGGGCCACAATCAAAGATATCAGGTAATAATGCAACTTGGAGATTAGCAGATCTAATAGCTTCAATGATTTAAATTAAGTGAAAGAAAGAGTTGCAGGACAGTATGTATAATGTCATGTCATTTGTATGTTAAAAAATACAGTGTATAGGCACATTTGTCTTCGTATTTAAAAATACACAGTAAACTGGTTACCTTAGGGAAGGAAGATTAGTAGGAGGGAGGGCTTTTACTTTTGACTTACACGTCTTTCTTTTGAAAGAAAATAAAAATAGACCCTGGTGGGATGTTAAATTTTGTAGTGGCTCTTTAAGATTTTCTGTGGTATGCTTCATATTTGACTTTTATGCATTCTCATTAGGATTACTGCTTTTCAGTAGGAGTAAATTTGTGTGTTGCCATTTGAGTTCTATCTCATAAATTTCTCCCTTTTTTCCTTTTGTTCATCTCAAGTAATGAGGAATTTTTAATTTAATCAATGACATGCTTTTGTTTTTTGGGTACTATACATTGAATCACATGTGGAATTACTGATTTGTAAGTTTCATATGGAAAAGCATGCTTTTACCACCAGTGGAAAAGGATAAATCATTCTTTAAAATTTAAAATATCTAAGTGAAAGGTGCTTTCATTTGTGTTTTACATGTTTTTTTTTCCAATTTAAATGCAATATGTGACAATTAGAAGACTTAGAAAACACCAAAAACAAAACAAAAAAAACCCGACCAGAAAATGATCTTTAATTCCATCACCCAGAAGATAATCGTTGTTCTTTTGAGTGTTTTCCTTTCATGATGTTTTTAGTTTTAGCAGTTTTTGACATAGTTTAGGTCAAACATATTCTTTTATATTTGAAGAGTTGTTATCTTCATAGAGTTGTTTTATAAGGTGAGATAATGTATATGAAGTATTTAGCCTAAAATCTACCACAGAGTAAGCATTCAGTGAATGATAGTTGTCTGTTTTTGTTGTTTTTTTCACCTCACATTGTATCAAGAATATTATAATAATGAAGCCACAGAATATACTCTTTTTTCTGAACTGGAAATAAGCTGGTCTTGGTCATTTGTTTGTCATTGTCATTTGTGCCAAAACTTTAAATAAAAGTGAAGACATTTCTTTTCCAGTTAGTGCAGCACTGCTTTTTCCCTCTTAAAATCTGAGGGAGGTTGGAGCATTTCCCCCAATATATACAATGAAATGTGAGCCAGAAGAAAGTCTCGGTTTAAAAAAAATGAAAATACCCTATGTGTATAAATAGAAATGAATTCATATCCTAAATCCCCCAAACTGTTACTTACAGTCTCACCTCCTAACTTTGTCTCAGGGAGCATGAATGGTTTAAACAAGATCTTCCAAAATATCTCTTTCCTGAGGATCCATCATATAGTTCAACCATGATTGATGATGAAGCCTTAAAAGAAGTGTGTGAAAAATTTGAATGCTCAGAAGAGGAGGTTCTCAGCTGCCTTTATAATAGAAATCACCAGGACCCGTTGGCAGTTGCCTATCACCTCATAATAGATAACAGGAGGATAATGAATGAGGCCAAAGATTTTTACTTGGCAACAAGCCCACCTGATTCTTTTCTCGATGATCATCATTTGACTCGGCCCCATCCTGAAAGAGTACCATTCTTGGTTGCTGAAACGCCAAGGGCACGCCACACCCTCGATGAATTAAACCCACAGAAATCAAAACACCAAGGTGTAAGGAAAGCAAAATGGCATTTGGGAATTAGAAGTCAAAGTCGACCGAATGATATCATGGCAGAAGTTTGTAGAGCAATTAAACAACTGGATTACGAATGGAAGGTAAAAAAGAAAGGGCATTCTGACTTTAAGCACATTTGCTAAACCTGTAGTCTATAAAATGTTTTATAGAAGAACTGCTTTTGACTTTCTTTTTGTCCATACCACACACTAGGTTGTAAACCCATATTATTTACGTGTTCGGAGGAAGAATCCTGTAACAAGTACATACTCCAAAATGAGTCTACAGTTATACCAAGTGGATAGTAGAACGTACTTACTGGATTTCCGTAGTATTGATGGTATGTACCTTCCACAAAACAACTTAGTTGACAAACTAGACCTTGTTACCTAACTGGGCTTTTTAGTCTTTGATTCTTTCGAAGCTTCTTGAACTGTTCCTAGTAATTCAGTAGCAAAAGAACATTAAATGTGAGATTTGGTGCCTCTGTGATGTCAGCATTTGTGAATCTTAGGTTTGCTGTAATCTTACAGTGTATTGTCCTTTTATGATTACCTTAAAGCCAGATGCAGTCCGATCCTAAAATGATAGTTTCTGCCACATTTCTGTTTTTTGGTGTGGTTCATTTTGGTAAGATAAAATGTTTTATTTAGAAATAAATGTTGACTTTTTATTAAATTTTTTTATATCTGATATTTAATAAATTTTTTTTCATTTAAGAATTGGAGTACAGTTATTACCTTTTAGAGTTGATTGATAAGGCAGTGTGAATAGATTTGATTAGTAGCTCATAGGACAAGAAGTCATTTGTCAAGTAAGGTTTCTTACAGGGGACTGAGAGAGAAATGTTTTGGATAGGTAAAGGACTTAGTGGTTAGTTTTCTCCTCTCATCCAGCCTTTTGCTCCCAGCCTGACACTAGAGACATATCAGAGGTATGCATCCTGTATTAGTTTTGTGAGTTACATGATTCCAATTTTATCTCTTAATAAAGTGTTCTTAAATAATAGACCACTTTTGTATGAAAGCATGATATAGGGATTCCTAGGACTAAAGATAATGTTCAAGATAATGATCATAATTCGTTAAAAGTGACATTGTTAACCTTAATTTTAGATTGCTGTGCATTTCTATTTACCTACAGTCATAAACAATCAGAGACAGCCTGATGATCAAATTGAAATATTCAGACTTTTAAAGTTAGGTGTATTTTAATTGGTCATCAAAATAATGATTTACTTCGTATAAAATCTTAAAAGTACCTCCCTGAATATTTTTAAAGAAACATTAAATTATGATAAGTATTGGTTTACTGTTTTAATAGTTTGAAAGTGAAAACCTATACTTAGAAAATATATCTCTGATTACCATTATGTATAGTTTGCCAGAATATCTTAACTATTTATATTGATTAAGTTGAGGTAAATTATTAATTGCAGAAAGCAGACATTTTTGTTATTGTTGTTTGTTTGTTTATTAAATTTAAATCCAAGTTAGTTAACATACAGTGTAATAATAATTCCAGGAATAGGATTTAGTGATTTATCATTTACATATAACATGAGCACCCAGTGCTCATCCGAAATGTCTTCCTTAATTGCCTCTCACCCGTTTTTAGCCCTCCCCACCACCTAACACCCCACCACCAACCCTCTGTTTGTTTTCTGCATTTAAGAGTCTCTTACGGTTTTTCTCTTTTTCTGTTTTTATATTATTTTTGCTTCCCTTCCCTTATGTTCTTCTGTTTGTCTTAAATTCCACATATGAACAAAATCATATATTTGTCTTTCTCTGACTTACTTCGCTTAGCATAATACATTCTAGTTCCATCCACATTGTTGCAAATGGCAAGATTTCATCCTTTTTCAATGCCGAGTAATATTCCAGTGTGTGTGGGTGTGTGTGTGTGTGTGTGTGTGTGTGTGTGTGTGTGTGGGTGGGTGTGTGTGTGTACATATACACTCACACCCCACATCTTCTTTATCTATTCATCAGTCAGTGGACAGTGGGCTCTTTCCATACTTTGGCTATAGCCAAGAGTGGTGCTATAAACTTTGGGGTGCATGTGCCCCTTCAAATCAGCACTCTTGTATCCCTTGCATAAGTACCTAGTAGTGCAATTGCTGGGTCATAGGGTAGTTCTGTTTTTTGAGGCACTTGCATACTGTTTTCCTGAGTGGCTGCATCAGTTTGCATTCCCACCAGCAGTGCAAAAGGGTTCCCTTTTCTCTGCATCCTCGTCAACATCTGTTGTTTCCTGAGTTGTTAATTTTAACCATTCTGACAGGTGTGAGATGGTATCTCATTGTTGTTTTTGATTTGTATTTTTCTGATGATGAGTGATGTTGAGCATCTTTTTATGTGTCTGCCAGCCATCTGGATGTCTTCTTTGGAAAAGTGTCTATTCATGTCTTTTGCCCATTTCTTCACTGGATTATTTGTTTTTTGGGTGTTGAGTTTGATAAGTTCCTTATAGATTTTGGATACTAGCCCTTTATCTGATATGTCATTTGCAAATGTCTTCTCCCATTCCATCAGCTGCCTTTTAGTTTTGTTGATTATTTCCTTTGCAATGCAGAAGCTTTTTATCTCAATGAGGTCTCAGTAGTTCATTTTTGCTTTTGTTTCCCTTGCTTTGGGAGACAGGTTAAGTAAGAAGTTGTTGTGGCTCAGGTCAAAGAGGTTGTTGCCTGTTTTCTCTAGTATTTTGATAGCTTCCTGTCTTATGTTTAGGTCTTTCATCCATTTTGAGTTTATTTTTGTGTATGGTATAAGAAAGTGGTTCAGGTTCATTCTTCTGCATGTTGCTGTCCAGTTTTCCCAACACCATTTGCTGAAGAGACTGTCTTTTTTCCATCGGATATTCTTTCCTGCTTTGTCAAAGATTAATTGGCCATATGTTTGTGGGTCCATTTCTGGGTTCTCTATTCTGTTCCAATGATCTTGTGCCAATACCATACTGTCTTGAAGATTATAGCTTTGTAATATAGCTTGAAGTCCAGAATTGTGATGTTTCCAGCTTTGGTTTTCTTTTTCAGGACTAATTGGCTACTTGGGGTCTTTTGTGGTTCCATACAAATTTTAGGATTGTTTGTTCTAGTTCAGTGAACAGTAGTGTGCTATTTTGATAGGGATTACTTTATTTTTATTTTTAAATGGGAAAAATATCTTTATGCCAATGTTTGTATGAGTAGACTATAATAGAATTTTAGTAAATGATATGATACTATAACATGGTTTGAAATTTATATTAATTCAGATTTCCCATATGCATACACTCTCAAAACGAATTTAACACTATCTATTAAAAAGCCTGACAGAGGGGCGCCTGGGTGGCGCAGTCGGTTAGGCGTCCGACTTCAGCCAGGTCACCATCTTGTGGTCCGTGAGTTCGAGCCCCACATCGGGCTCTGGGCTGATGGCTCAGAGCCTGGAGCCTGTTTCCGGTTCTGTGTCTCCCTCTCTCTCTGCCCCTCCCCCGTTCATGCTCTGTCTCTCTCTGTCCCAAAAATGAATAGACGTTGAAAAAAAAAAAAATTTAAAAAGCCTGACAGAGCACACTTGACTCATAATATCAAGTAAATACTCTATCCTAGCATTTCAAGAGTATAACTGTATATATAAATGTTTTCTTATAAACAGAGCCTTTAATTAAGTACAAGTTTTTAGCAGTTCTTCATTGGCCATATCCATTAAGATCTGTTACCATTTTTGTTTATCTAAGATCCTATGGAATTATTAGATTTACCTATGAATTTTTTGTCTTCTTCATAAACAAAAGAATAGTACCTACTTAGTGTCAGAAAGGCACAGGTTTGAGCGGTAATGTACTAGCCTCAAATTTATAACCTTAGGTTTATTAGCCCCTGGGTTTGCCAGTTGAATGAACATTTACTGTTTTTGTGTACTGTATTTTCAACTTTAGTTTTTCCTTAATTTGTTTATTGGAATCATTTCATGAGATCTTAAATACAAAGAGAAAGTGGGAGAGTGAAAAGCAGTGAGATGACAGGCAAAGGAGGTTCTAGATTTACCTCTTTATTACCTATGGCAAGTCACTACACTTTTTGAAGTTTATGTTTTCTTATCAATAGAATGAAGCATTGGATGAGGTGATTTCCAAGATTTCCGCCAAATTTTAAGTGCATTTATTCTATGATTTTAATATAGAGAAATGAATTTTTATTGCTAGGGAAGGATGTTTATTGAGCCCCATGTTATTAGTTTATTGGGCTATTAATTTTGGAGTGTAAGTCTGATGAGTAGCTACATACTGATGAGTAGCTATGTGCTATACCCAATGTTGATTAGGCATGAGGAGAATATGTACTGTATGTAAAGAAGACAAATGGTTTAACACAGAGTCATCACCTCTATTTTAGAAAGTTTTCAAAATAAATGTGCTCTTGATAGGTGGTCAGTGGTCTCACTCAAAGAAGCAAATTAAATACTATTGAACTTTTGTTGGGGGGTGGGAGTGCACCTGGGTGGATCAGTCGGTTAAGCATCCAACTCTTGATTTCTACTCAGGTCATGATCTCACGGTTTGTGAGATTGAGCCCTGTGTTGGGCTGTGTCTGCACTGGCAGCATGGGGCCTGCTTGGGATTCTCTCTCCCTCTCTCTCTGCCCCTCCTCCCCTCCCTCATGCATGCGCTCTCTCTCTCTCTCTCTCTCTCTCAAAATAAACAAAACTTAAAAGAATAAAAATTATGGGGTGGTAATGGATTATAATAAATTGAAATTTTTTTTTACCCAGATGAAATTACTGAAGCCAAATCAGGGACTGCTACTCCACAGAGATCAGGATCAGTTAGCAACTATCGATCTTGCCAAAGGAATGATTCAGATGCTGATGCTCAAGGAAAATCCTCAGAAGCTTCACTTACCTCATCTGTGACCTCACTTGACTCTTCTCCTGTTGACTTAACTCCAAGACCTGGAAGTCACACGATAGAATTTTTTGAAATGTGTGCGAATCTAATTAAAATTCTTGCACAGTAAACCTAAAACTTTGCTTATTTCTTTGATAGCAATAAGCATGCATAAAAAAATCATAGCCAAATGCTTCCATTTATAATCAAGTTATAATTATAACTGAGGATTAGCCTTTTGGAATGCAATTTGCACAGGAATTGGAACATGATTAATAGTTAAAAGCCTAATGTGCAAAAATGAATTAAGATAATTTTGTTCATTGTTCAGTAGGCATATAGCATAATGTAATTTTCACAATGAATTATAGGTCTCTCAGGCTCACTTGGTTTTTGGCTGTTTTATATTTAATGTATACAGGGCTTTGTAGAATATTAATTTACCATAAAGGCCTTCATGTATTATTACAAGTTGATATGTTCTATAATTGCTTCATCAATTTATTCAATAAATATTTGCCTAGAATCCCCAGAGACCTTTATAGGTGATTTGTTTTGGGGGGATCCTGAACTTCTTACATAGCAGGTATTTTCCAGTAGTGACAGGCTGGACAACTCTTCCATATCTCTTCCCTTAATATTCTTTAGTATATGGTAAGCATATCAAAGATTAAATTAGACATAACTAAAATTTTTTCTTAGCTTGATAAATCCAAAAACACACAGAACTTATATATTCAGATACTCTAGGCACTAAGTTAAATCTTAAAATTTGTCTCACTATATTCTGTACATAAATTTCTCTTTTTGTCACAAGAGCTGAGTTGCATATGCTATAAATAAATCATGTTTTTGTCAATTTCACAAATTCCGCTGCTCATGTCCGTCAGTATTGAATGTATACAAAAATTTCTAGTCATTCAATTATGTATCTTTTAAATTGATTTAGCACACAGAATATTTCCTACCATTTAAATGCTCAGATAAGACTTTTTCTCCCAAATTTTATCGTGACCATTTTTAAAAACAAAAATAGAAAGGCTATAGGGTGATCACATGTGTATCTACCACTTAGATTCAACACTGGTTAACATTTTGCCACATTTGCTTTATATCTATGTATGTATATAGACATAGTGTACATATGTACGTGTATATAGATATATATGTTTTTTTTCTCCTTGAACCGTTTGGATGTTGCTGACATACTTATCACCCTCAACATTTCAAGCATCTCCTAAAAAAAAATAACATTTTCCTAAAAACACATAATACTATTATCAGATTAGTAATTCCCTAAAGTCATCTAATCATGCATATTTAGGTTTCCCCAGTTGTCTTCCAAATTTCTTTTATAGCTGGCTATTTCAAACCAGGATTCAGTGAAAAATTAGACATTGCCAGGTATGACATTATTACTTCAATAAAATAATGGAACGAATCAGTTAGTGCTTCTAAATGGTCACATTTGTTTTAGATTTTAATCATTTTTTAAAAAGTAGCATTATGGGAACTGCCTAAAGATGCTTAATTAATCTTTGTAAGATCTCTATACTTTCTTTTCCTTGATCCTTCCTTTTTCCTAGTAGCATTCCATAATAGTTGTAAATGAAGATTTAAAGTCACTTCAGTTAAAATTGGTGTCCTGTGTATGCTAATAAAAAATAAAAAGTACTATATCACCCATAATTGCCTTATACTATTTTAACTTCAAGGTATTGATTTTCTTTGGTATCAATCATTTTTCCATTGCAGAAGAGCTATCTTATTTCTCATTTAATACTTTTGTATTATAGGACTATTTTTGGCAAATACAGTGAACACCTTTGTAACCAGACAGTAATATACTCAAGTGTCTTGATAGCTTGCACAGTTAACTATAGTTGTAGATTTGGTTCCAGTACCCCTAGAAACATGCAGTGAATTCAAAAGAAAAATCTTGCTTATGTCCAGGACTTATCTATTCAACTTAGAATCTGAAAGCTGTATAAAATAATAGGAGTGCAACTTAAATACTAAGTTCAAAACTGTATAACTTGTATGTGGCCCTGCATTTTTGGGATATTGATTTAATGTAGGGTCTCTAAATGCAGCATTATGTTCCTGATGTTAAGAACAGAAGACTGTATTTTTGAAAAGTTAAAGATTTGTACATAGAACTAAGACATTGTCAGAATGTCTCTATAAGCTGTTGTGGGGAGGTGGTGGGGCAGTGGGGGGGGGGGGATTGAAAGGAGGAACCAATTAAATAGGACCTTCTAAAAATTGTTAATTTTGTAAACTTTGCTGCTTGTTAAGTTATTGTGATTCCTTTTAGTTACTGAGTTTTATTTTGAAGATATTTAAATATTGCACTTGTACAAATAGTATGATAAACGCACAGATTATTGCAGCAGATTCTTTTTTAAGCTGGGATATTTGAAATGACAACTTTTGGTTGAATATGTCGAGGTTGCATCAGAATTTTCAAAAATTTATTGTAGTTTGCAAATTCTTACTAACTGAAGATGTAAGGGAGTCAATGCAAATGATTTTTAATCTTTTTTTATTATCTTTTCAGCAATTTATATTTTTTGTGATTTATGCAACCATATTTTTACTTTGTCTTGACAACTGAAAGATGTATAAGGTTTTTGCCAGAAATGTACTGTATACATAGTTTTAAATATAACAGATTTTACTGATATGTAAAAATTTTGCCATTAAAATAAATGATTTCTCACCAAGAGGAAATTTTCTACCAGGTTGGGGGATATGGGAGCTTAATATATCTAATTTAAAATAATTTCACTGAAATAAATTCCATTGCTTTTACTTTGATTATATTTTCTCTTGAGATGCTTTTGTAGTTTTTCAGAGTTTTAAATGATTTTATATAAAAAGTCCTGTGCTTTCACCTTCCCCATCCCCCCTCCAATCCCTGCTTTTTGACCTTGTAGTTTTACCATTCACACTGAATGAATGCTTGGTGGACTGTGGCTAGATGTAGGACTCCATGCATCTATGCTTGGACTGGCATCCTTGGAATGAAAAACAAATGGTGTGCTGTTTAAATCTTTTCCCCTTAATTCTTGTCCATCTCCTCCATACACAGCAGAAGTCTTATTTTCATTGTGAATTCTCCTGACAAGATGAATGAAATTCCACATACAACATAACTATAAATTGGTAATGGGGTAGAAATCAATCTTTGTGGTACAGTATTTCTGAGATGTGTTCGCATATGTTTCGACCGGGGTATATTTAGGTATATAATTTAAAATACTTTGATTTAGAAAGTGGATGATAAAAACATAATTTTTCCTGTTACAGTGTGCTTAAATTTCTAACTTCCAGAAAAATTAAATAAAAAGCACTTATTCCTAGCTGACCATGTGTGCACCTTTTTGACAGTGTGCCTAAATATAAAATATAGTGCTTAAACAAATTTTAACACTCAGATGTGTGATTTTTGTGTCAACTAAATTACTGAGTTTTGATTTCATCTAAAAGTTAACCACCTGAACAAAATATTAAGATATATACAATAAAAGCCAAAGTGGTTACCAGTTTTCCTTGGTTGCTAATATTAGATTTGGTTAGAATTCCACTACTGTTAGAATTCAACTGTAATGAAATCTTATATCCCGTATGGCACTGTTAGGCCTTGTGCCAAATTGTTGGCATTCCAAATCGTTAAAATAGTTTGATAATTGTAACAAAAGAAAACAGTACTAAAGAATGTTATGAATAGCACATAAGATTGTTCTTTAGGGAACTTATAAATTGCTCTAGATATTTATTTACCCTGATTGTATAAAACTGTACAATAAATGCTCTTGTTTGAAAAATCAATATTTATTGAACTGTTCTATTGTAGGCAAATAGACTGTTCTACTTATTGTGAATGCCAATAAATGCTAAGTATGATAAATTTAGAGGATTTCTAGCAACTTGGAAGATCATATTGTCAATAAATAGCCTGAGAAATGTATTAAATATATTAATAAGTACATCAAGTTCATAGGACAAAGTAAGTAGGGAAGTGGTGGGTGAAGTGTGAAAACTCAGTGTTGGAGGTAGCCTTTATCAGAGTAAAGTTATTTGGGAGATTTAGGAAAGACCCCTAGAAAGGAGTACAGCTTTAAGCACCGCTTAATTAGTCACTCTACAAATTATATCCCCTCATATAGCTACTATGAACCAAGCACTAAGAATGTGACTATAAAGGCGTAAATCCTGCTGAATGTCTTGTCCGAGAGACACATGTGTTATAAAGGCTTAAAGAAGTATTACAGAAAAGTGTGCAAATCATAAATATTTGACTTGATGAATTGTCACTGATTTAGGTTTGCAGTGAACACAGTCATGTAAACCTGTACCCTTCTTAAGAAACATTCTACTACCTTTGTATCTTTTATAATTAATGTCAGTAGTTATATACTCCAAATGATAATACTTCTATGATATGACAGTATAATTGGCAACACTGTCCATTGTTTTCCTGAAGTAACAGGCTCCTTTTGTTCATTTTCATAAGGCCTGTCACATACCCAATCCTGAATAACCAGCTGGACTGCTGGCTGTTTTCTAAATAAGAGTTGCATTCCACACAAAAAAAGTGTATACCTCAGTTTATAATGCGATCTCACAATTGCTTTTACTGGTGACATCATACTTCAATACACGGCAAAAGTACTTAATGAGTACTTCCCCTTTTGTGATACAGATTAAAAACTCCTCCAGGGTCATTTTAATAATTTTTACCGCTTCCTAAAGGACATTCTTGAGTGTTTTTGTTTTGTGTTTTTGGTAGTATGAGTGTGGTGGTGAAACTGCAATGACAACTAGCACAGTTTGGTATCATTGCCTTAATACCAGCTGAGCTGTCAGCAGTTTTACCCATCACTGCTTTTCCATTATCAGTGCAAAGTTAACGTGGTGAAAAAGGCCAACGAGGTCTTCCTATGAGCATAAAAATAGTTTGAAAAAGCCTTGGCAACCCTCAGGGGTCTGAGGATCACCTTGGAGAACCATTGTTGTACAAGAGCAGTTCTCAATGCGGCAGGGGTGGGTGAACAATTTTTCTTCCAGGAACATTTGGCAATGACTGGAGACGTTTTTGATTGTCACAACTGGAGGTAAAATGGTGGTGGTAGTGGATGCTAACGGCATCTAGTGGGTAGATTCCAGAGATGCAGCTAAACACCCTTCGGGGCACAGGAGACTCCATTTCTCCAACAAAGATAATGCAGTTTGACAAACAACGCTGAGGTTGAAAAAGCATCGTCTTCAAAATTGGTCTTCCCTTGCACAAGATAGCCACGTCGATAAATTAACAATCTTTTCAATTTCCTAAACAGTCCCCTGGGTTACGTTTCCCCATCTAATTATTTTCAAGACATAAACTACACCTACGTTTAGGTTTTAATTCTTCTCGGGCCCAATTTACTTATGTTTTCCGACGTGAAGCCTACAGTTGAACTAAGGGCCTCCTTGATCTGCTTTATCAGTTTCCCTGAACCCTTTTTCAATGGAGTTTTCCCTTAGTCCTTTGCGTCTAGGCTGGCCTCTCAGCTGGACTGTAAACTCCTTTAAGGCAGGATCCCATTTTAATGCTATGAATTCCCGCCCAAGTCCTTCTCCCCGACCCCCGTTTGTTTTACCTCGCGACCGAACGAGTCCCGCAGTCTCACGGAGCCGGATTTTGACTGCGCGCACCTCAACCTGCGCAGCCGCAGTTTCCCGCGCTCCGGCACTGCCGTCGTTCGCGCGCCTGACGCCCCCGACTGCTGCTAGAGGGCGCTCCGGGTCCGGGTGGCCGGGACTACAGATCCCAGAGGGTAATGGGGGTGGAGGCTACCGCAGCGACTTCTGGGATTTGTGGTCCCGGGAAAGGGACTGGCCGACCTTAAGGGCTTTGAGAGTCGCCTCTTCCCTACCCGCTTCTCTGAGCGGTTCCGACGCCTCGGGTCGGCCAGGCCAGTTTCTTGAGAGACCTGGCATCAAAGGCAGGCAGGTAGGAGGTCGGGCATGTTAGTTTCCGCTTCCGGTCGGTAAAGGGCAAGCACAATGTAAACACGGGACCAGGGGAGTGGTCATTAGGTAACTGAGGGTAAGCTGACCGTGGTGGAAGCCCAGGAAGAGGAGGAAAACGAGGCTGGTGGGTCTTGTGGTTAGGGGAGAAAGGACTTTCAGAAGTCGGAGTTGAGACGCGACGGAGGTGCGGCAGAGCCGGGACGCTAAGGTTGGCCTTTAGGGACGAGCATTTCTAGGGGTCGGGCCCTTCCTTCCACCAAGGCAGGAGCGGCTTCCGCGTTTCCACGGCGGCGAGTGCGGCTTTGACCTTCCCTTAACGGTGGGAGGAGCGGAACCGAGCTTGCTTCCCACCTCTGGTTGAGCGTGTCTGCAGCCGCTGGCTGCCTGGTGGACTCGCGGGGGACGTCCAGGGCAGCCTTTATGAGCTTCGCATATCTTTATTGTTTTGGAAACGAGAGGAACTTAGTAATACAAGTTTCTCTCGCGCGGTGACATTTTCGGGTAAATTGCTTCTTGAATCTCTCGCCTCTGAATACATCCCGATACCCGAAGGATCCTGTTTTGATTTCCTAATGGTGTTCATCTAGTGGTTTCTCGCCTTAGGAGCTGCCTCCTCCTATGCAGTGAAGACAGGCATTCTCGGTTTGTGGTTGGATAAACTGTCCAGCCGACAACAGTAACTGAATGCCTACTGTAAAGATCATTGTACCAGCAAAAGAATTTAGAACACAACATTGTTGTTTAGAGTTTCATGGCATTCATTAACTATGATTCTATGTAAAATGAATTTATGTTTCATGAGCTTAACGTGAAACCTCTGTGATTATGGTTTACCCATATGGTTTCTTATCCGGGTGAAAAAACGTAAAGGCTAAGATGTTGGCGCCTTGTGCATCTAACTATAGATTCAGGAAAACCTTATTTATAAGAAGCTTTAATTTCATGTTCAGATATCCTTAGAGGAACAGCAAACTAGTACTAATTAAGATACCTTAATACCTGAGTATTAAGTTTTTCAGGATAGAAACTGTTTTGCATGTGTCCTAGGACTAACCCGACTTTTATTTTTGAAAACCTGTCAGCCTCCCCTCCAGGAAGCCTCAAGAGTCTCCACTGAAGTCATAGTATCCTATTTTGTTTACTCTCCAATAGCACTTATCCTGGAGTGGATTGACTATACCCTTGTCTCCAGACAGTTGAAGAAAATACAAAACTGTGCTAATGGCCCTTGGTAACAGATTCAGTGGATTTTAACCTCAGTGGTCCTTGATACTGTTTGGTATCTTTATTCATCCCTTATTGTTGATTTTCCTATCTTCCCACTGTCTCTAGTGACTCAGAACTTTTCTTCTCAAGTACTCAGATCTGTTTCTTTTCCCTTTACTTGGAGCCAATGGCTAGCCACCTATTTCTCTGGGAAATTTGAAGCTTGGGGTATGAAATCCTTCATTGTCTTTTCCCTCTACCCCTGAACTTGTCTGTACTTTTCACTCAGTATGAACTCTTGTCTGAGAGGAATGTATTCTTTTCACTCTCTTCAAGGCTAAACTTGTCAGTTACTAGCAGTCATCAGGACTTTTATACCCTGTAACCTCATTCTCTCCTGATCTCCACAGCCTCTGGTCTCTAGAAGAGCTTAAAGCATTTGTGGAGGAAAATGGCAGAAACACCTGAGGCGGTGTTGTGCATGGCTTTTCACACATGCTTGAGAACCACCATCTGGGGACTTAGCCTATACCTGTCTTTGACATTTAGAACAATGGTTCAGGTTGGAGATAGGGGATGGTAATGGGAGTCTGATTACCCATTAATTTTTAAAAAATATATTTGGGTCTCTCTGTTCCTTTTTCCTTTCCTCGCCACCTTAAACCCTGCTTCCAATAATATATAGACCTGACTGATGATTTCTAATGTAATTTGACATTAGTGAATATACCAGACTTTCCTCTGTTAACAGGGTTCCCACAGTACTTGGTTCCTCACATTGCTGCTTTAGGAACAGAGTTCATTTGGAAACTTGAAGGCAGGTAATGTAGTCATCCTCATTCTTGTCACTTTTAGGGACAGTCATAAATACAAGAGTTCTTCTTGATATCCTGATGTCTTATGAGACCTTCCTAATGATTTGTTTTCTGACATTGTTTTCATTTTGTGCCTCTGGCCTTCTTTTCCATAGTAACCACACTTCATTTTCAGCCATTTCTTGGTTCTTCCCCTAAGTTACTTATAGTCATCTTCAAACATAGGAAACTCATTCTTCTCTATTATAATGGGTCTGGGTAGAGAGTCTGCCATTATCCTGATTTCCTAGTATAGCTTATAATACATTACTACTCTGGGTTGTTTTTTGTTTTTTTTTTTTTTTTAAATAATCCCTGCTCCAGGGGAGAATATGTGGTTCACCCATATCTGTTTGTGCATTTCTTGATCGCAATAATTTATTGAGACTTCCTTGTATTCATTAGAAACTTAGGCACATGACCTATAATCTTCTCATCCCTACAAGTTCTGCCATTATCTTAGGCCTTTCCATGTGAATAACCTCATAGTCACCTTTACTTTTTTGTCCCCTCCCTTCTATTGATTACTCATATTTCATTTCAGCCATGTGCCTCAGTGATGAAGACCTTGACACCTGGTAGAACTTATTCACTATTTCGTTTCTCTTCTTCCTTTACTCCTCGAATGCCCATTATTTGATAATTTTATAAAAACATCTGCTTCATTGCTTTTCTTTATCCCCCTGGTTGATTACTCAGTTGATCATAATCTCTTTGGAGTTATGGAGTCCCTTGAGAATGGAATGAAAGTTTAGACACTCTTCTCCAGAAAACACACAGACATAACAGAAATTTATATGCCTTTCCAGGAGTTTCTCAGTATCTTTAAGCTCATCCATATAATTAGTAAGAGTTCTTGGATCTCATCATAAATTCCTTCTTTATGCTTTTATGGTTTTCTTTAATTTTGTTCCATCAATTGTCCTTTCTTATCCTTTACATTTGTGTATCATTGCTGATATACAAAACAGTTTAACATTTGTTATTTAAAAAATTTTTTTAATGTTTTATTTATTTTTGAGAGAGAGAGGGCCAGAGGGCCAGAGGGCCAGAGGGGAAGAGGCAGAGAGAGAGGGAAACACAATCTGAAGCAGGCTTTAGGTTCTGAGCTATGAGCACAGGGCCCAGAGTGGGGCTTGAACCCACGAACTGTGAGATCATGACCTGAGCTAAAGTCAGGTGCTCAACTGACTGAGCCATCCAGGTGCCCCTAACATTTGTTATTTTTTAGATTTACCCAATAGTTCTGTGAATTAAGTTATATACCAAGTTTGACTCTTAAAACTTTTTATTGTGAAAAATTTCAAACGTGTATGAGAGAGGAAAGTACAAGGAATCCTATGTGCATATCACCTAACTGTATCTATTATCAACTCAGAGCAATGTTTTCATCTGTATTTCTCCTGTGTTGTACCCTGCCCCCTCTGGTGATCACTTTGAAACAATTTCTAGATATCATAGGATTCCATGTGAAATATTTTAGTATACATTCCTAAAAGATAATAGTACTGTAATTATGTTTATAGCAAGAATGCTTATCTTTTTGTTATAAACATAATTACAGTACTATTATCAGACCTTAAAAAATAGCAGTAATTTTTTAATACCATCAAGTATCAAATCAGTGTTCCGATTTTCCCTATTATTTCCTAAACGTTTCCTCCCAATTGGCTTGCTTGAATCCAGAGCTAAACAAAACCCATGCATTATATTTGGTTATTAAATCTTTGAAGTCTCTTTTTACCTCCATCTTTCTCTGTCTCTCTCTCTCTGTCTCTCTGTCTCTCTCTCTCTCTCTCTCTCTCTCTCTCTGCTTTCCTGGAAGTTTATTTCCTGAAGAAACCAGTTTTATTTTTTAGTTTTTGTTATTTGCTGTCTGCATCTCTGGCATGTTATTTAGCACGCTCATCTGCATTCCGTATTTTCTATAAACTGGTAGAGTTTGTTAGACTTGATCTGATTCAGGATTAATTTTTGGCAAGGATACTTCATGGGTAGTATGCCACTTCCAACAGGAGATACTTACTGACCAGTTGTGTTCCTTTGTGATGTTAGCACCCTTTGTTGATTATTGCCTTGATCCATTATTTAATTAAGAGTTTAAAAAGTGGTGACAGTTAAGCATCTGACTCTTTTTTTTCTTTTAATGTTTTATTTTTCTTTTTGAGAGAGAGCGAGTGTGAGCAGGAGAGGGGCAGAGAGAGAGGGCGATAGAGGATCCAGAGTGGGCTCTGAACTAATAGCAGAGAGCCCAGTGACGGGTTCGAACTCATGAATGGTGAAATCCTGACCTGAGCCCAAGTTGGATGCTTAGCTGACTGAGCCACCCAGGCTCCCCAAGTGTTTGACTCTTGATTTCAGCTCAGGTCAGGATCTCACAGTCAGTTGTGAGATCAAGGTGTGAGATCAAATCCTGCCTGCTTGGAATTCTCTTTCTCCCTTTCCCCGTCCCCTGCATGTGTGCTCTGTCTCTCAAAACAAAACAAACCAAAACAACAACAAAAAAACTGATGACAGTCTGATTCTCTTATCTGTCTTCACCTATCATTTGTAATACTTCTCTAAAGGCCAAATTTGAATTTTAAAGTTGTTTGTTTGTAATTTTCCAGAATGGCTTCCTTTGGATGGAAGAGAAGAATTGGGGAGAAGGTCTCAAAGGTCACTTCACAGCAGTTCGAAGCCGAAGCTGCTGATGAGAAGGATGTAGTTGAGAATGAAGAAGGGAGCTGGCTTCATGCGGTTAAACGCAGGAAAGAAAGTCTCCTCGAGGGCTGTGTTGAGAAAAGTAAGCAGCTGAAGGATGAAGGAGCCAGTTTGGTTGAAAATAAAAGGTATGTTTTTGGAGTTTTCTTACAGAGAACAGTTTACATTTCTGACTGCCAGTAATGAGATGAAGAGTTATGAATTCTATAAATTTATGTTTTAAAAATCTGATCTAGGTGCTAAATTCATCAAATAAATAAGTTTTAAAGACATATTTCAGCATTCCCGTGGAATCTGAAAGTTTGTAGAAGAGTCTTCAAGATACTTGTAATGTCTCCTTTGCCATCATTTTTGTTCTGTCTAAATAAGGGTATATGCTAAATGAAATGTAATGCAAATTATTGCTTGATAGGAGATAGTTTAATTTCTGGAATCTTTCTCTTTGTGTTATTGTATACCAGATATATTAGATGTTTCTTGAAGGGTTTTGAGGACATGTACTTTTTTGTTTTTTTAAATAGATGTTCAGTTATCCTTTGCCATTGGCTTTTATATACTTCAGTAAATATGGTTGGTGCACAGGAATTTGACAGTAGTTTCATTTATCCTCAGCCCTATCCTCAGCTAAGCTCTTATGCTTTTCTGTTTACCCTTCACCCTTTTCTTTTTTCCTTTTTTCCCTTTCCTCTTTTTCCCTTTTTTCCCTTTCCTCTTTTTCCTATTCTCTTATTCCTTTTCCCCTGCCTCTGCTTAGGTCTTTCAGTGGGACCAAAAATCATTCTTTCACAAATCAGTGGGGAGAGGACCCATTGGTTAGTAGATTGTGTAGAAAAAGCTAGAAGTTTATATATGGGAAAACACAATTCTATATGTAGGAAAATAAAATACATAGGAAAACAAAATATATATAAAAAATGTATCTAATATCACATACAAAGATGGACTCTAGAGGGATAGAAAATCTCAATGTGAAATGTAAAACTACACAGTTAACGAAAGAAAATATAGAAGGGTAGCTTTATAACCTAGAGGCAGGAAAGGACTTTTTTTTTTTTTTTTGAAGTTTATTTATTTATTTAGTTAGTTAGTTAGAATGAGAGAGAGCATGTGTGCATGCACAGGCAGGGGAGGGACAGAGAGGAGAGACAGAATCCCAAGCAGGTTCCTCGCCATCAGCACAGAACCTGATGCAGGACTTGAACTCACGAACTGTGAGATCATGACTTGAACTGAGATCAAGAGTTGGACGCTTAACCAACTGTGCCACCCAGGTGCCCCACAACATTTTTATTTTTTAAAATTTCAGTTCTATATTAGAGTCGAAAGAAGCTCAACCCACCCCCCCCCCGTATTTCCTCTTATCTAGACTCAAAATTTCCAATAATTGCTTTATTCAGTTATCTTTCTGTACGTAAATATGCACACACTGACATACATAGTTGTATATTTCCAGTTTTTTTGGTGATGTATTTGAAAATAAGTTGTAAACATAATGACACCTCTCTCCTAATTTAGCATGCTTCTTATAAGAATAAGGATATGCTTGGGGCTCCTGGCTGGCTCCCTTGGTGGAGCATGTTGCTCTTGATCTTGGTCATGAGTTCAAGCCCCACATTGGGCATGGAGACTACTTCAAGAAAGAATAAGGAAATTCTTTTAGTAAACACAATAACTGTTAACTCTATGAATGTTAACATTCCTATAAACTAATATGTAGCCCATATTTAGTTTTTTCTAATTTTCACTGAAACGTCTTTTACAATATTTTTTAAAAACCAGGATCCAATCAGAGTTCATACGTTTCATTTGGCGATTATATCTCTTTAGTGTTTATGTAGGTCCTCTACTGTATCCCCCATGATAATGACTTTTTGAAGAGTCTAGACCAATTTTCTATTTGATTGTTCCCTTACGGATGTCATTTAACTTGTTTCTCTTTCTCACATGTTTCTTGTAAACTGAGGTGTGGAGGTTTGATTTAGATTCTGAGTAACCTTTTTGGCAAGAATACTTAAGAGTTATGTTTGTGCTTTCTATTGCATCATATTGGGAGATAAATAATAGCAGGTTGTTAGCAATGTGGCTGTTTGAAAGACATCATGCCTGTGTCAGTCAGTTTGCTGTGTTTAATATCTGCTGAAAGTCGTGTTTTTATAAAATTTTGAAACATTTATCCTTAGTGAAGGAAATAAATCGTATTAAGAGAATTAATCAGCATGAGGACTGTTGTTTTATTTGCACTATGGATATGATTTTGAGAAGATGTATGGTCAGCAGTAGTATCTGAATAGGTCTTTGTTTAGGACAGAATATTCTTCAGATCATCCAGAGATTTAAAGTCAGGTCTGTGTGCCTTTGATATCTTCCACGTGATAAAGAAGAATTTGAGAAATTAAAAGAAGTAGTACTGAGCAAAAAGCAATTTTCTTTTCTTTGCTCTTTTTTTCTTCTTTCTTAATTAAATTTTGTCAGGGTGGTTATAAGATTCCTTGTTAATCATTTTTTAAAAAATATTTTTTAACATCTATTCATTTTTGAGAGTGAGAGAGACAGAGCATGAGCAGGGGAGGGGCAGAGAGAGAGAGGGAGACACAGAATCTGAAGTAGGCTCCAGGCTCCTAGCTGCCAGCACAGAGTCCGCTGTGGGGCTCGAACTCACGTACTGCGAGATCGTGACCTGAGCCGAAGTCGGATGCTTAACCGACTGAGCCACCCAGGCACCCCCTTGTTAATCATTTTTGTCATGAATGAGTCAGAGTTGAGGAAGCAGCATTTTAGTGTCTAGGTCTGTTTTTATTTTAGATTCTTGGAGTAGTCTTTTATTACTATATTTTAATATAAGATATCAAAAGGTGCCTAAACTATAGTATGTTAGCACCTCAAATTGGAAATGAGATAGAAAATAAATAACAGTCAAGGACAGTTAACAGCTTAACAGTCTAGTGTTACTTTGTGAATTCTCATTTGTGGTATTTTAGCCATAAAAACTTTTTCTTTTGTAGAACTTTGCAAGATTGACCATTCTGTCTTAGTCAGAAGAAACCAACTATAAAATTTCCACATTTATGAAATCATTTGCAGAACATCCATAAAACATCTTTAGAAATTCCTGTAAATGCCTGTTAAAAGTTCATTAACTTTGTTTTTGCCTTTTTCTCTAGACCACACTAGTGCAGAAGGGAAAAGCTATTCAGTTATTGCCATGGGAGTCCCTGTGAATTTCCTGTGGTAGAGGAGAGCTATCCACTGTGTAGATAAACAAAATAACTCTTGTTTTCTGCCTGCATGTCAAAACATTGAGTCATTTCACCAAAATCAGCTGGGTTGGATGCTTTATTTTGAATGGAGAACACGGTGAGATGATTAAGTTTTTTGCTGGTTAGCATTTGTTTTGGAGTATACATACACAGCTTAGGAGAGAACTAAACAGAATAAAAAGAATCTAGTGGAATTGAATGGTTTGGCTACTCTGTGCCAAAACTAAATAAAAATAATACTTTAAAAATATCTGAGATAAAAAGCATACATAAGATAATGTTAAACTTCATTTAAGTAATATGAGGAATAAAAAAATAAGGAGGGACAGTGAAGCTAAATTAAACAACAATAACCACAACCCCCCCAGTCCCTGTCTTTGAATCAACTTAATCTTTAAGCATTCTCATTTTTACTACATTTTAGTCACACCAGCCTTCCTTGGGTTTTTGAACACAGTTCTGATACAGCTTTGTCTCCTGACACCTCTCTCTGAAAAGCTCTTGTCTTCTGTTTTCTGATGTCTGTCTTCTTGTCCTTCTGATCTCTGCGTACATGTTTTCATCTCTGTGAGCCCCTCTCTGGGTATCCAGTTGGAAGTAGTACCCCCAGGTCCCCTTGGTCTTTAATCACATGAACCTTTTTTGTTAGCATTTCTCCCTTTTTGAAGTTACCTTATACACTTATTTAGCTATTTGCTCATATGTTATCTGTTTCTCTTCTGTAGGAATGTGAGTTCCAGGACAGTAGGGACTTTGTGATTTTTCTATAATATCTTCAGCACTTAGAACAATTTGTGGCACCTACCACACCCCCAGTCAATATATGTTAAATATTTATAAAACTACATTTTATTTGCTATATTGTGGCCAAATAGGTGTTTTGTGGGTTAACTACCATTTGTTTAATTGTATCTATAGGAATATACATTTGTAAAAAATATTTATTTATTTTGAGAGAGGGAGCATGTGCATGAGCAGGGAGAGGGGCAGAGAGAGGAGGGAGAGAGAATCCAATCCCTGTCAGCGTAGAGCCTGATGTGGGGCTCAATTTCACGAACTTTGAGATCATGATCTGAACTGAAATCAAGTTAGATGCTTAAGGACTAAGCCACCCAAGCTATAGGAATGTACATTTTTAAACTCCAAATTAGAACACAGTATTTTATTTTTTATTTCATATCCCAGCCCCAAAGGGCCTTTGGGATTAGAAGTTTCCTACCCTCCTCTTGCATGAGAATATGGCACTTGAGGATCATTGCTCTTTTCTGAGTCTCATTTCTTTCCTCATAACCCACACTTCTCCCTATTATATCATCCTCTGGGAAACCAGATGGATCCTAGTGTCTTGCTGAATTCAGGAGCTGGAGACGGGGTTTTAGAGAGGCTGAGGCAGCTAGAAGTTGTGGAGCAGAGTACCAGAGAAGAGGGGGCTCCTCAGAGGAAGTGCTCTAGAAATCTGTATGAGGTCCCCTGTATTTGTTGAACGTTAAGCCATTCAGCTATGGGGGAAATTCCACAAGTCCAGCAAACTGACTGGGGAGTTGTAAGCTGAATAATTCCAGAGTTCATACAGAGCAGAGAGACATTCAAGCTTCATCCACAGAGTGGAGAGTCTTTGGTGGTCACCGATGACATTCACTAAAGTCCCCAAAGGAGATATGCCATACTAGAACAACTATACTATCCCTGGAGGGAGGGGTATGATAGACCTTCCCTGGCAGAGCTCAAAAACAGGTTTTGAAAGGTTTCAACTCATATAGAAGTTATTTAAATGCCTGCCAGAGTAGTCAAAAATTTCCAGTCAGCTGCATAACATTTACAAATAGCTAGCATTTGGTGAAAAATTACTAGACATGCTGAGGAGGAGAAAATTGACTTGTAAACAGGAGAAAAACCAACTGACAGAAACAGATTCAGAAATAAGATAGATGATGGAAATAGCAGATGAAGACTTTACAGTGGTAATATAACTGTTCAAATACTTAAAAGGAAACATGAACCTCATCAGGAGTGAAATGAAAGATAAACAAATGGCACATCTAGAGGTGAAAGATACAGTATCCAAAATAAAAATACACTTAATGGTATTAACAGCTATGCTAGTTGAGTCCTTTGACAAGCAGATGCCAAGAGCAGATTAAGTATGCAAAGATTTTATTAGCGGAAACATCTGAATGAAAGAAAATGGGAAGGGAGCTTGGTTATTTGGGAGAGCCATCAGACCACCGTGTCTGACCCGGAGTGAAAGAGAAAAAGAAGGATATTTGAGTGGAAGCATCTTAGGCAAGACCTTGGGTACTCTTCCAAGTCCAGGTCATCTATAAGGGAAGTCCCATGGCCTCCAGCGAATGGGCCCATCTTACTGTCACCTGCTATTCTCAGTCAGTGCGGGGAACAGCCCATGGGAAACATCCTTGCTGCAGATGTGGCTGTGGATTTCAAAGTGTAGCAGCGGAGGTGAAGGTCTAGTTAAGGTAATAGGATGCCATTTTTAAGGTTCTGAAAGAAAATAAAATTATCGGCTTAGAATTATATATGCCACAAAAAATATCTTTCAAAAATAAAGGCAAATGTGCCTGGGCAGCTCAGTCAGTTAAGCCTCCAGCTCGTGATTTCAGCTCAGGTCATGATCTCACGGTTTGTGAGATTGAGCTCCGCGTAGGGCTCTGCACTGACAGCATGGAGCCTGACAACAGGGATTCCCTCTCCCTCTCTCTTGGCCCCTCCCTTGCACTCTCTCCCTCTCTCTCAAAATAAATAAACTTAAAAAAATTAAAATAAGGCAGAGTAACTTTATCAAACAAAAGCTGAAGTAACTCATTGCCAGTAAGCCTACGCTTCAAAAAATATTAAAAGAAACTCTTCAGGGGGAAGAAAATGGTATGAAATGAAATTTGTATCTAAACAGAACAATAAGTGGGCACCTGGGTGGCTCAGTTGGCTAAGCGTCCAACTTCGGCTCAGGTCATGATCTTGAGGTTTGTGAGTTCGAGCCCTGCGTCAGACTCTGTGCTGACAGCTTGCTCAGAGCTGGAGCCTGCTCCAGATTCTGTCTCCCTTTCTCTCTGCCCCTCTCCCGCTCACATTCTGTCTCTGTCTCTCTCAAAAATAAATAAACATTAAAAAAATTTTTTTAAACAGAAGAATAATGGGTGCTAGAAATGATAAATAAACATGGGTAAGTATGAAGACTTTTTAAGTTTTAGAATTCTTTTAAAGGTTAATTGATTTTAAAAAACTAACAACATGTTCCTCAAAAAACTAAAACTAGAACTACCCTACGACCCAGTGATTGCATTACTAGGCGTTTATCTAAGGGATACAGCTGTGCTCTTTCGAAGGGACACATGCACCCCCATGTTTATAGCAGCACTATCAACAATAGCCAAAGTATGGAAAGATCCCAAATGTCCATCGATGGATGAATAGATAAAGAAGATGTGGTATATATATACAATGGAATATTACTCGGCAATCAAAAAAGAATGAAATCTTGCCATTTGCAACTATGTGGATGGAACCGGAGGGTATTATGCTAAGCAAAATTAGTCAGAGAAAGACAAATATCATATGACTCCACCCATATGAGGACTTTAAGAGACAAAACAGATGAACGTAAGGGAAGGAAAACAAAAAGAATATAAAAACAGGGAGGGGGACAAAACAGAAGAGACTCACAAATATGGAGAACAAACTGAGGGTCACGTGAGGGGTAGTGGGAGGGGGGATGGGCTAAATGGGTAAGGGGCACTAAGGAATCTACTCCTGAAATCAGTGTTGCCCTATATGCTAACTAATTTGGATGTAAATTTAAAAAAATAAGTAAAATTTAAAAAATAAATTAAAAAAATAAACTGGCAACATATTAGAGATTTATTATGTGCAGAAGTAAAGACATGACAACAGTAGTAATTGAGCAGGCAGAGGTAAAAGGAATTATATTGCTATTAGGCTCTTATAGTATATGTGAAGTAGTATAGTGTTATTTGAACCTAAACTCTAGAGCAACCACGAAAAATAATAGGAAGAAGGTCATAAGCCAAGGGTGGAGATAAAATGAAACATTGGAAAGCGAAATTTTTAAAAAGTACCATTTACAGTACCATCCCCAAACAAAATTATTAGAAAAAAATTCAACAAAATATGTATAAGAACTGTACATGGTAAACTATGGAACATTGGTAAGAAAAATTTAAGGAACTGAGATAAATATATACATGTATATCTATACATATTTGTATTGTGTATGTATATTTATTCACATACACATATACACACATGTATATATTTATACACACATACATGCATCTATTTACACATACATATAGATGTACATATTTATACACATATATACACATATATGTATATATTTATACATACACATATATACACACACACGCATATACATATATACCCAGTTCATGAATCAGAAGATGACGTTCTGTTAAGATGTTAGTTCTCCCCGGGGCACCTGGGTGGCTCTGTCAGTTGAGCATCCGACTTCGGCTCAGGTCATGATCTCACGGCCTGTGAGTTCGAGCCCCGTGTTAGGCTCTGTGCTGACAGCTCAGAGCCTGGAGCCTGCTTTGGATTCTGTGTCTCCCTCTCTCTCTGTCCCTAACCCACTCTCATTCTGTCTCTGTCTCTCTCAAAAAGAAATAAGCATTAAAAAAAAAAAAAAAAAAAGATGTTAGTTCTCCCCAAATTGAGCTGTAAACTCGATGCAGTTCCCATCAAAACCCTAGCAATCTTGATTTTGTAGTAATTGACAAGCTTATGCTAAAATTTATGTGGAAATGTGAAGAATCTAGACTGGCCAAAACAATTTTACATAATAAAAAAGACTTAGAGAACTTACGTTACTTTATTTTGTCACCATGTTTTTTATTTTATTTTTGTTTTTAGAAGATTCGCTTTTTTTAAAGCTTATTTATTTATTTTGAGAGAGAGAGAGTGGGGGAGGGGCAGAGAGAGAGAATCCCAAGCAGGCTCTGTGCTAATAGCACAGGTCTCACTCTCACGAACTGTCATCACCACATTCTTGAATGCTGTACCTGTATAGTTTTAGTGTAAGAATGGACATCTGCAGATCATAAAGAATATAAAATACAGAAATGACTCGCATTTATGCAGTGAATTGATCAAAGTTAAAGCTTCTGGTTATCAAAAGGCATAATTAAGGAAATGGAAAGTCAGGCCACAGACTGCAAGAAAATATTTATAATACATATATCTGACATAAGACGTTTTCCTAGGCTATATAAGGCACTCTCACAACTCACTGGTAAGACACTATCCAATTAAAGAGTGGATACAAAATTTGACCTGAAGCTCTACAAAAGAAGATAGATGAATAGCCAGTAAGCACATGAAAAGCTACTCAGCATGATTAGTCATGAGAAAACTTCACATTCAAATCACAGCATACTAGTACATAACCACTGGAATGGTTAAATTGAAAAGACTGGCAATATCAAGCAAGGATGTGGAGCAACTCAAAGTTTCATATATTGCGTATGAAAATGTGAAATAGTTTCACTACTTTGGAAAACAGTCTGGCTGTTTTGTGAAGTTAAACATACACCTTACCATACAATCCAGCAGTCTGCTCCTTCCTAGATATTTATTCAGGAGAAAGGAAAACATATATTCACTCAAAGGCTTATCTAACAATGTTCCTAGTAGTTTTATTCCTAGTGGCCATGAAATGGAAACAGTCAAAATGTCCATCAACAGGTAAATGGATAAACAACTTTTAGTGTATCCATCCAGTAGTATCCTATGGAATAATAAAAAGGAATGATTGATGCATCCAAAATTACTATGCTCAGAGAAGGAAATCGGAAAGAGTGCACACTAATTTCATCTGTGTACATCTCTTTAAAGACACATCTAATCTATAGTGACAATCCTATTGAGTGATGAAAAGGAACGATTAATGCATCCAAAAATCAGTATGTTCAGAGAAAGAAGTCAGGAAGAGGACATACTCTCTGATTCCATCTATGTACATTTCTAAAGACAAATATAATCTATAGTGACAGAATATCAGTGGTTGTCTGGAACCAGAAATTGGGGTGGGTTGACTGTGAAAGGGCATAGGGAACTTTTGCGTTCTTTGTTATGATGGTTGTGGTATTTACATATGTATACACATTAGTAAAAACTCCTCGAAGAGTATGCTTAGAATGGGTACATGTTTTGTCATCTAAATTATACTCCAGTAAATTTGATTAAAAAAATCAGCCTTGAGTGCTTGATAAATGTAAAATAATTCTTTATTTGTTTCATTTATCTCTACGTTCAGGATATATTTTTGTTCTGTATTTGCTGTTATTTTGCAAGTTAATTGATACAATGATTTCAATTTCAATAAGACTCTGACTCTGGATATTGTGTATTTGGGGGTCTCGATCATTTTATCACCCTGTTGGCCTTCTTAATTACCTCCTGTGCTCTGGAAGCAGTGGCAGAAGTCCCAGTCTTAATCTGGAAGCGGGGAGGGGAATTTCACAGTTGTGTGTATTCCCAGTTGTTGGGTTGGAATCTCACCTCCTCAAGTTACCATCTTAAAGGTTGTAAAAAATCCAGTCGCCGTTTTTAGGTTGGATTTTTTGTAAAATGATGACATGGATTAAGTACACCAAAATGTGGAAGAGCTTGAAGTTAGCATGAGTACTAATCATTAGAGTGGTGGAGAAGTAGGGGTATCTCTAGAGGAAGGGAGGAAGGTTGATGAACAAGAGGAAGCTATTTCTACTTCCTAGGATACAAACTTTTGCTTCCTTGTGATTCCCTTTCTCTCGTCTGTCCTTCCTTCGTCTTTTTTATGCTTGATATTTTCTCGTTTATTTAGCACTTAAAGGGTTGTTGAACACGTGAACTGTAGCACAATCCAAGTATGTCACCCTTCCTTCAAAGGCAGCACAGTTCTTTAGCATTACAGAACCTCCTGCTGTCAGTTTACTTCATTAGTAACTAACTGTAACTACTCTTGAAGACTTCAGTTTGCAATAGAATGGGTTTTAAGATCTGAAGTTCTACCTTACAGTGTTTATGATTCTTTGTAACCAAAATCTGGTGTATTCTTCTATATAACCAGTAAGTAATTTTGACGCTTAACAGAGACAGTATTGTGAGTATAGTGGTTTAAGAGTGTGGAGTTTGAAGTCATTTTACCTCCCTTCAGATCCTAGCCTTATCATTTCTATCTATATAACCTTTGGCAGATTATTAACTTTTTAAGTATTAATTTCCTCACATGTAAAATGGTGAGCCTTCTCTCATAGACTGTTTGGGGGATTAAAAGGCAAGTTAATGTAAAGGAGATTAACATGGCACCTGGCACCTAGCATCTAGGAAACATTCAATAAATGTATTTCAGATATTATATTTTAGGATTTTATATGTGATTGGCACATTTCATGTAATATTAAGACTTTTTATGAGTTATTTTGTTCAGATGTCATTTTCTAGAATTGTTACTAACTGGGATATGCACCTTTTCAAGAGTCGCAGGGTGAGTCCCAACTTTGAAATGTTGGCTTTTAAGGTTTCAGCCACTAGATGGTGATATTTGATTATGTAGCTAAGTTCGATTTTTCTCTGTGGGAATTAGTGTGTATGTGTGTGAAGCAGAGATATCATTAGAATTTACCATGAATTTTGTCTCTTGTCTGGAAAAGTATACCTACCAAAACGAATATGAGGGCGATCTGGCCTTGTGATAAGCATTTTACTGGCGTCCGCATGAATCTAATGACTGATCTTCATTTTAATGTCATCTGTTCCTCTCTTTGGTTTCTTCTCACTGGTATACAAACATACCCTGATAACAACCATTTAAAAAGCTTTCCTTGACTCCTACCATTTCTTTGCTCCCCTTTCACCATAAACTCCATTCTTTTTTTTATGTTTATTTTTGAGAGAGACAGAGACAGAATGAGAGTGGGTTAGGGGCAGAGAGAGAGGGAGACACAGAATCGGAAGCAGGCTCCAGTCTCCAAGCTGTCAGCACGGAGCCCGATGTGGGGCTCGAACTCACGAGCTGTGAGATCACGACCTGAGCTGAAGTCGGTCGTTCAACCCACTGAGCCCCAAACTCCGTTTCTTGATGAATCATCCTCTGGGTCCATTCCAGTCAGGTTTCTGTTCCCACTGGTCCCCTGAAGCCACTCTTGTAAAGGTTATATGACCTTCGTGTTGTCAAATCCAGTCATCATGTCTCTGTTCTCATTTATTACTGTGCCTCTCGTCGTTCAGCATAGTTGACCACCGTCTTCCTAAATACACTGTTCTCTCATCTACAGAACACCACACTGATGGTTTTTCTTTTGTTTCATTGTCCACTTCTTAATCTTCTTTGCTTCCTGGTTTCTTGTCTTCATTTTCTAAATATTGGTGGGCCACAGTATTTAGAAAGTACTTCTCTTTTCTATGTCCATTTTTTCCCTTCTTAAATTTATATAGTCTCCTGCTTTCAGTGTGCCGTCTCTATACTGATGACTGCCAAATATGTCTGCAGTGCTATCTTCCCACCTGAATTCCAGACGCTTAAATCTCCAGTGCTTACTTTATACCCACTTGGATATCTAATTAGTATCTGAAACTTAACATGTCCTAAGCAGAGGTCTTGATTCCCTAACACCCCCCCCCCCCCCCCCGCCGCAGCTACACACACACACAAATATCTGGTCTTTTTTAGTCTTCCCCATGTCAGTAAAAGGCATCACTGTTTACCCAGTTACTTATGCCCAAAAGCCAGGGGTCAGCTCTGCTGTGCATGTGCCATTACAGAGCTAATCAACCCCAGTCACTTCCAGCTCCCTGCCCTTCATGCTGTTCTTACGGCCATAAAGCCTGGGCAGCAGCTGCTGTTGTTACAGACCAAAAGCCCCCGTTCGTGGTGCTAACTGACAATCAAAGACCATCCATCACACCTTGACACTGGCCAGCTTGGACCTGTAGATGCTCAGACGGGACCGGGTTACGACTCTGTGGGGTAGAATTTGACGGATGGGAAACAGGGTATAGGAGGGAGCCTGCAGATAAATTCTTTTCCCTTCTTCCCCTCACTGGACAGTTTCCAAGGCACACAGGTTTTATACAGGCTTCTGAAGTTCTACAAGATTAGCAGTCATCTGTTTGTTTTTTAAGCTGTTGCCAGCCTAGCAGATGCCTTGTATTTATTCTCCCTCCTTCCGGCCTCACTTCTTTTTCCCCTCACTCTTGCTTCCCTGGGATCCTACCCCCACAAAGTAGAAGCTTAGGCCCCCGGGCTCTATTTCCCTGGGAACTCAAGCTAAGACATCATCCTGGATTTCCTTTCTTTTTTTTTACTCTTCATATCCAGTCCAAGTTAGAGTGACTTTATTTTTTAAACATATTTTAAATCTTTTTTATCCTCTCCTCTGTTTTCGTGGCTGTCCTCCTAATCTAATCCCCTGTCATCTCTTACCTGCATCATTCAAGTAGTCTCCTAACTGCTCTCCCTGTGCTCCTTCTTACAGCCCTACAGACCACTCTCTCTGGGCCTCACTGATTTTTTCAAGATGTAAAGCAAGTCTGTATGTTTGTTGCACAAAAACTCTGCAGATTCCTCATCACACGTACAGTTAGAGCCGGGGCTTTGGGTCTACACCTCCCATTCCCCTTCCTCCTCCTCCATAGCCATGCCGGTTTCCTTTCATTTCCTCAAAACTTGGGGTGTTTGGCCCTCTCTTGGCTTGGGCTCTTCCTTTGTCTGAAGTGACCTTTCTCCAGATCTTCAATTAGCTGACCACTTTTGGTTAGTCAGATCGCAGCTCAGATGCCTTCCTAGAGAGACTTTTTCTGACCACATGTTCAGAGTAGCCATCCAGTGACCTCCCTTTCACATCCCCCCGCTTGTTTGTTTTTTTTTTTTTTTTTTTAATCACACTTACCGTATTTTAACTTAGGCTTGTTGTTTTTCCCTGCCTTCTTCCTGCCTGTGAACATTCTAGAATGTAAGATCTAGAAAAATGGTAGGGTCATTTTATATCTTGTTGAGTGCTACAGCCTCAGTACCCAGAATACTACCTGGGCCAGAGTAGATGTTTAATAAATGTTTATTAAATGAATAAGCCGATGACTATAGAGCTCATTAAACCTGAAGCTGTCATAAATTGGAAATCTAATTGGGAGCAAAGTAGTTAAACACTTTGACATTTCTGTCTGATAAATGAGTGTGCTAACTTATTTGGCTTGCTCACCAGCTGTTCCTTACCTCAGCATAGGGTATTGTCTCACCCTGCCCCTACGCAGGCCCTGCAGCCATTCTAGTTGCTTCCTGCCTTGGCTGGTTCCCCAGCACACTGTCAAGGTTGTCTTTAAACTGGCCAAGTCAGACTCTGGTCATTTATTAACCATAGTGACTTTAAACCAAGTTTTTATCTTTTAATGCTTCCTATCCGACAGCCGCAGCTGGGCTGTGTCTGTTCGGTGCGTTCCAAACTGAAGTTGAATTAAGAGATATGCTGTAGGAGCCATGAGAGACCATCGATGTTATTACGTGCCAGGCTTCCTGTGATCCCCAAATGGAGGACCTGGGCGGTGCCACCCTTTATTTGTAGGCCAGGGGAAGTCTGTCAAAGAGAGAAATGAAAAATGAGGGCGGAGAGGGAATTCAGTAAGCTTATGATAGTGAAGTAAGTGCCCACCGGTTGCTGCTTCTCTCTAGCCAGTGGAAAACAGCTCACGTGTTCCTTTAAACTTTTGCATGTTTTGTGGGCAGAAAGCACTTTTCACTTAGCTGTGCCTCTGCTGCCGCCAATGCCAATGGCTTCAAAATAAAAGCAGCACGGTTTGGGGGGGTGCAGTGGACATTTTCCCTCCTCAAATCTGTGTGCCTGTTTTTGCACATGTATATGTTTATATGTGTGTCTGTGTCAACATGCTGCCTAATGAAAAGAGGAAACAGAACTAGTGATGGTCAATGTCACTTCGAACTTCTTAGTTTACTTTGTACTTTGTGATAATGTAAGCAGCTTTGGGGTTGGAGGGCGGGGGTGGGATAAGCCACCCTGTTTCTCAGCAGTAGTGCTGTTGGCATTTTGGGCACGACAGGCGTTTGGTGTTTGTCGGTCAGGGTGGCCTTCTGCCTTGCCAGATGTTAACATCCCTGAACCCTTATCACTAGGCCTCCAGTGACAACCAAAAATGCCTCCATAAATTGATATAAGTGCCTACCTTGGGGTGATAAATGTTCCTGGTTGAGTTAGGCAGAAAATAGGACTGAAAATAAAAAGGATATTTGATAAATGTGACAGAAACAGTGGTTGGACCAAGTAGTGCAGGGGTTGGCAAACCACAGCCTGTTTTTATAAAGTTTTATTGGATGCAGACATGCACATTTGTGTAAGATGATGATGTGTATGATGACGTTCTGTGGCTGATTTTTGTGCTACAGCAGAATTGAGCAGCTGTGAAGGAGACTGTATGGTCCACAAAACCTAAAATACTCATGGACCTTTGCTGTGCTGACCTTGGTCTCTGGACCAGCTGCTTCCTCAAAAGCCACAAAGACTCCTGAAACCTCACATATCCCCGGGCTTTAAAGTCCTCTACCTAGAATTAAAAACAAAAACCTAATGTTTATTTATTTTGAGAGAGAGAGGGAGAGAGCGTGAGCAGAGGAGGGGCAGAGAGAGAAGGTAACAGAATATGAAGCAGGCTCTGGGCTCTGATCTGTTAACACAGAGCCTGATGTGGGGCTTGAGCTCATGAACTGCAAGATCATGACTTGAACCAAAGTTGGACACTTAATCGACTGAGCCACCCAGGTGCCCCTCTACCTAGAATTTTAATCTCTTGGTTCTTTCCACCCATATTCCCATTTCCCTTGTCTTGGGATTTCTTGTGATTTCTGTATCTGGAGTGGTAAGATGGAACAAAGTAAGAATTAAAGTATTTCCTGCTTTTGTTGTAAGGTAAAATTTGTTTGTATTTCTTTCCATTTTTTTTTTCTGAGGTATTTTCATCATACTAGCTCTTGTCTCCTCTTTTCATGTCTTTCATGCTTTTCTTTGCTGTCTTTCAAGACTTCTTTTGGAGAAGGTTAGACAAATGAGGTAGATAGAATCTGGGATATTAGCACCTTCTGTGTGCCTGGCCATGTTCTGGGTGTTGTAGATACAAGTGAATCTACCTTTTGGTCCCTGAACTCATTAGTGAAGAGAAGATAAAAATGCATGGAAGAATTAGAGAAAAATTCAATGGAAGACAACAATGGGGTAGTTGGAAAAGTATTAGTCTTGTAATTGAACTAGCTTCAGATCATGGCTTTTACAGGGTTAATACCATTTGTCCTGTAGCTGCTCTCTACCTTTGTTTCCTCATCAGTAAAATGAGAACAAGCAATGCCAATCGTATGAGCACGAAGTGAATGAACTTTTCGTGAGAATAGTTGTTTGTTAAGTGATTGTACAGAAAGTACTTTGTAAAACAAATACTATGGGAATAAAAGTGTTACTCTGTGATCGTGTAAGTGGTACTCATGGTCTTCATGATAAACAGAATTTTAATTTGGTCTTGGAGAGAGAGAGCCTTTGAATAAGTGAAGAGGAGGAGGAATGAAATCCTAGATGTGCTTATGTTTGTGTACTGCTCAACCCACATGAACAGGAACATGATACGTGGGTAGGGAATGGGCGAATGTGCAGCCAGCAGGGAGCAGAGGTGGGGGTGGGGCGTCATAGAAAACAGATTGGACTGATAAGCTAATACTGGAAGAAATATATTCACTAGTATCAAGTCCTACAGAATTTGCTACTACTACATTTCTTAGAATATTATGAGTAGGAGGATTATTATGAAGGAGTAAGTCAATTTTTCAGAGACAGAAGAACATAGCAAATTTCCAAAGTTTTTCATCTTGTGTCTGTAATAACATTTGGAAATATTTAGAGATTAGGCTTGAAATCACCCATAAAGAAGTACACTTTCTCTTTAGGTGACATAGTTATAAATAGTCAAAATGGGTATTAAGTATTGTTGAGTGTCATGTACCTTTTTCCCTCCATTATCAGTTACATATGAAAGTTTCTCTAATGCTTCTCTGAGGTATTTTCTACATGGTCATGTGGACTTCATACTTTTTAATAAGTTGCTAGATTTAATTTATTAATTCTTTATTCAGGATTTTTATCTTATGGACTAGAAAGTCTGGAGTGATGATTAGGATTCTCTTTTTTCAGATAGTGTATCTTTTTGAGGACAAAAGCATTCTTTATTTTTATTGCTAGGTTATCCAAATATACTGAAATACATTAGGAGTCTTAAGACTACGTCTTTAGCTGTGGTATTTAAAACTTTGGCTTAGGCGGTGGCAACTATTTTCTGGTTCAGGCCATATTGTCCTCCTTTACCCCACAAAGACTGTAGACCATACCTTGTGTCTGCCTTATTCCTTTAGAAATTATTGATAAATGTTAGGTCCTATTGTGTTAGCTGCATTTACCTTGGTCTGCATAGAGCTTTTTTTTTTTTTTTTTAATTTTTTTAATGTTTATTTATTTTTGAGACAGAGGAAGACAGAACATGAGTGGGGGAGGGGCAGAGAGAGAAGGAGACACAGAATCTGAAATAGGCTCCAGGCTTTGAGCTGTCAGCACAGAGCCTGATGCGGGGCTGGAACCCACGAACCGTGAGATCGTGACCTGAGCCGAAGTCGGATGCTTAACCGACTGAGCCACCCAAGCGCCCCTGCATAGAGCTTTTAAACAAACACAGAAGTAAATGTAAACAGGGGGTCACAGTGAGCCTGTCTGAGGAAGCAGGAAGGCAGGGTGATTTGGTTTAGCTAGGGGAAGGGAGTCCTATTTATTGTTTTGCCTTTTGCAGACTTCGTGATTTTATCATACATTTATCATTAAAATAAGGCACTTATTATAGTCCTGCCCATTTATTTACATGTTTTAATTTGATCCAAATTATTCCATGATACTGGAATTAATTTCTAGTGAAATTTATTTGTTTATTTATTTACTTTTTTTAGAGAGAGAGAGAGAGCACAAGAGGGGGAGGGACAGACACACGCACAGACACACACACACACACACACACGCACACACACAGAATCCGAAGCAGGCCCCAGGTTCTGAGCTGTCAGCGCAGAGCCTGATGTGGGGCTCGAACTCTCAAACTGTGAGATCATGACCTGAGCTGAAGTCAGATGTTTAACTGACTGAGCCACCCAAGTGCCTCTCTAGTGAGTATTACTTTATGACATTTGTGTGTATGCTCAATGAGTGAATAATCTGGGGGTAAATAATTTTATTTTATTTTTTAAATTTATTTAATTGTTTTGAGAGAGAGAGAGGGAGAGGGAGGGGCAGAGTGAGAGGAAGAGAGAGAGAGAATCGCAAGCAGGCTCCACGCCAATAGTGCAGAGCCTGACCTGGGGCTCCCATCTCACGAACTGCAAGATCCTGACTTGAGCCAAATTTGAGAGCCAGATGTTTAATGGACTGAGCCACCCAGGCACCCCTAGGTGATAAAATAATTTTAAATGATCTCTATATCTGAAGTAGAAATTGGGAGGTTAAAATTGTGACTTTTTACTTGTTGCAGAAAACTCATTGTCTAGTATGGCAACGAGTAGACCAGGGCAATTGCTTTCAATACAGGAACAACTAGGGAACATCCTGTACCACGTAGAAGTTGGTATCATTGTTTTAATTTGCTTTGGAAAATGACCTTTATTCAGTGTGCATACATCTTTATGTAATTTCAGAGCTCCTTCCTACTGTTTCCAGAGGCAGTTGATCTGCTCTGAATTGTTTGTTCTTGTCTATAATAAAAAATTAAAAACTTTTAAGATGTGTTTGTTCTTTTATGTAAGTAAATAGTTTAAATTATTACTGAAAGTGGGCTTTATGATTCAGCCTAATCCTGAGTCCACGTAATTTTAATAAGTGATAGTGACTAAAACTCAGAGCAGTTTGGAATTTAAAGTATATTTATATCTTTCCCTTGCCTAATAAAACCACCCAGGAACTCTACTCTGAGCATTATCTCAGCACTTCTTTCCAATCCAGCCCTCCTTTCACTAAATATGTATGTCTTCTCAAGAAGAAGAAAAACATAATTACGTTTTTTCTCTTTTATTGCCTCTTGCAGATTCTTTTTTCTTTCTTTCTGAGCTGTGGAAATTAGGTTCCTTATTAGAATGTTCGTTGTATTAGCTACACATTATTTTGTCCTTGCTTTCTTCAGAATGCTACTCCAAATTCTAGACAGAAAAACCTCAAAATAACTTGAGGAATTTTTTTTGTTTAATTCAGAAAATTTATCATTGTCTAAAAGTTGGAACCTGATTTACCTACATTGGAAATCACACAACTTTCACTCAAATTAAACCTGTCTAAAACTACTTTCTGTATCATAATGTCTATATGAAAGTGTTTATAAAATCAAGGAAGCAAACTAAACTTTTGATTTCAAGTATATCCTGAACAAAAGAAAACCACTTCCAATATGAAAATATAAATTCAGCCAGAGAAGTTATTTCTATCATTTTGGGGTACAATTATTATTATTTTTTAAATGTTTATTTATTTTTGAGGGGGAGGTGAGTGGGGGAGGGCCAGAGAGAATGGGAGACAGAGTATCCAAAGTGGGTCTGTTCTGCCCGCCCCCCCACCCCCCATGGGAGCCTTGAACTCACAAACCATGAGATCATGACCTGAGCCAAAGTCATGCTTAACTGGACTGACTCACCCAGGTGCCCATGGGGCACAATTACAGTAAATATTATTAGAAACACAATATAAAATAAGGTGAAAACTTTAAAGTTCTTGATGACATAGGTTTTAAGGAGGAAATAAAATTATTTAATGATAATATATAATAATGAGGAATCTTAATATTCACTAGGGATTTGATAAAAATGTAGCTGTATGGAAATAGCTTTTAAATTTATTTTGATGTTTCCACATAAGGATGTAAAATTGATAGAAATCAATTAGAAATCTGTCATGATATTAGTGAAAGTGATACTCCTTTGTAGCTATATTTTATTTGACATAGAAAAAATGCTATAACATTTCTTCTTAAATACAGTGGAACCTCATTCATGGCTTCCTCATTTATGAGTTTACCCACTCACAAATATATTGGTAACCCCCAAATCAGTGCTCATGGTGCTTTCACAGTTGTTAGTGGACATCGGCAGAGCTGAGAAGAATCTGAGTGCCTCCTGTGTGTATTCCCAGCTGAGTCCAACACGGCAGGTGCTCTGCCTTCTTGTTTCAGCTCTCACACTGTACAAACAAGTGTCCCTTTTTGGGGTCTGTCTAGTGTTATATTTTCCACATTTTTGTGCCCTTTGTTGGTGATTTTGCTGTTTAAAACGCCTCTGAAGTATAGTTCAGAAGTGCTGTCTAGTGTTCCTAAAGACAAGAAGGCTGTGATGTGCCTTACAGAGAAACTACATGTGTTCATTCAGTAAGCTTTGTCCAGTAAGCTTCGTCCAGGCATGAGTTACAGTGCTGTGGGCTGTGAGATCAATGCTAATGAATCAACAATATTTATTAAATAAGATGTCTTTAAACAGGAGCACATAAAACAAGGCTATATATTAATCAGTTGATACAAATATGACCAGAGGCTTGCAGAAACTTAACCCTGTATTCCCCTATGAGCTGTGATTCAGTATTCACTAATTCAGTCTTTACAGCAGCTTTATAGAACATAACTACAAGAATGAGAATCAACTATATCTGGAAGACAGCTAATGAGTTACATTACATTTTAATGTATGTAGCTTTTCTTTTTATCAAAAATCTAATCTAATTAAATTTTAAATTAAAATTTAAAGCTGTGTAAAGTCTGGAAGTCTTTCTAAAAAAAATTTTAAAAAGTCTTTCTGATTTGGCAAAGATAAAATTATATTCAACATCATTTGACATTTGTTGTTTTATATTCTACTCTCCTCACCCAAATTAGTCTAGCATATTAATTTCATATATATATATATATATATATATATATATATATATATATATTTTTTTTTTTTTTTTTTACTCACTGAAAATGTATTTGGTGATTTTTGTTAAGCATGGATGCCACAAAGAAAATATTAAATAAACACCTTTTGTGGGTGATACACAGAAACTGTTTCGATATGTAGTAAAGAGGACTATTTAGAGAGTTCTTTGGATGATCTAAAAGAAGGGCATTTAACTAAATGGGGAAATAGAAGCATTAAAGAGTATTTGAGATGATTTTTGGGAGGAGAGGGCATCAGGGCAGAGTCAGGAAAGACACCTTGGAATTAGCTGAAGAACAGGCCGAACAGTGTTCCAGCCGAGAGGAGGCCAACGAAAGTAATTACTTGGGGCGCCTGGGTGGCTCAGTCAGTTAAGCGTCTGACTGACTTGGGCTCAGGTCATGATCTCACAGCTTGTGAGTTTGGGCCTGCTTTGGATTCTGTGTCTCCCTCTCTCTGTCCTTCCCTTGCTCTTGCTCTGTCTCACAAATAAATAAACATTGAAAAAATTTTTAAAAGTCATTACTTGAATTTTTGATAATCCCAGCAAGGAAGACTGAGGACTTACACTAAATAGGAGCAGTGGCAGTGAGTTAAAGGATGAATTAGAGAATTGACGACTCATGTAACCTAGGGCAGGGCAAGTGTAGTCAAGGCTGACTCCGGGATTCTGTCTCAGTGACTCGGTGGTGCTGTTCTCTAAGCCATGGTTGCAAGCATAGAGTAAGTCTGGAGTGGGAGATGATGATAAGTCCAGTCTGG
Source organism: Leopardus geoffroyi (assembly GCF_018350155.1). Lineage (NCBI taxonomy): Eukaryota > Metazoa > Chordata > Mammalia > Carnivora > Felidae > Leopardus > Leopardus geoffroyi. The sequence continues at coordinate 206,543,337 of NC_059326.1, forward strand.
ACATGTGTTAGAGATCTATGTCAACCTTCTCTGGATTTTATATTCCTAGTTAGTTATCTTTTCATTTCCCTTTTTGGTATTCACAGACTTCCCCAATCAGTTGCCAGCATTCGTTGTTCCTACTTCTTACTCCCACTTTGCTCAGCGGTCTGGTGTCCACTCCTGCCCTTCCAGGAATGCTGTTTGGTCAGTGTCACCAATGATTGACATGTTGCTGCATCTCTCTTAGGTGCAACCCGGCACTCTCTCTGCGACAGGCTTCTCTTTGGTTTCTTTGAAATGACACACACTCCTGAATTTCTTCCTTTCTTTCTCAACTTCTCAGTCATCTTTGCTAGCCCTTCCTTCTCTGCTTGACCTCTGAATTTTGAAAACTTGAGCCCTGGTATCTTTTCTCTTTCTCATTTACTCTCTCTCTGTATGAACTTAACCAATCCATGGTTTGTTTAATGTATTTGTATAATTTGTAATGAAAAGAAAAAGACAGTAACATATGTACATGATTTAAAAAAAAAGCAAATGCAATACCAACAAAGGCTATACAATGAAGACTAAATCTTGCCCTTACTCCTGTCCTCTGGTCTCTTAGTTCACTTTCCCACAGGAAACCAGTTACCAGTTCTTTGATATCTTGCCAAAGATAATCTTTAGATTTATAAGCATGTGTATGTATATATCTTTTAAAACATCATAAATGTTGATATTCTAAATATATACACCATTCTCTCCCTTGCCTTTTTTACTTAATATATCTTAGAGGTTATTTTGTATAGAACTGGCTTTAAGAAAAAAAAAGGCCATATACTATCCCTTAACCATCCAGACTCTAAAACCAGACTCTAAAACTAGACTCTATCTAAAACCAGAAACCAAACCAGAAAGATTTGGATATGATGGGGTATTTGTATTTCATTGCATGATGTATTACAATGTATCTTGCCATCTCTTTTTTGAGAAAGGATGTTTTCATCTTTAATTTTTATGAATGATATAGTGACTGGCCTTTCAGAGATAGAAGTGTGCATACATCCAGGTCAGCTGGAAAGAAAGATTTATAGAAATGGAATTGCTGGGTCAAACAGGATGTGCATTTAAAAAGGCATTCCCCCCCCCTCCCAAGCCCTCCCCTTTTTTCTTGGAGTATATTGTTAACCAAGTAAGTAACAGATGGGTTTTAGGGGGCATGTGCACATGAGCTGATTTTTTCCACTTTAAAGAACATTTCCTTACTGGCCTTTGTTTAGAGGTTTGTTATTTTTGTTTGTAAGTTTTTGAGAGAAAAAAGTTGTCTTTGTCCCTCACAGAGGTTTTGAGGGTAGTGTTCATGTACATGTTCTTTTATTGTTTACACAGTGCAAATTGAAAGTCATTGTTCATTTGAAGTGGAGCTTCTAAATGTATCCGTTTATGTGCATGCGTTTTGAAGGCTAGATTGAGAAGAGGACACGAGAGGGCTTATTTGTGTTTCATTGTAAGGATTTTCCCCCTTTTCTGTAAGACCTAAAGTAAATATTTTAAAAGTATCATTCTAGTTGTTAAACAGGTAAGCTAGTTTTTGAGGATTGAACAGCTTAAATATGATTTGTATTTTAGGTGTACATAATCTTATCAAAGAGTATTAATGCCGTTTGAATTTTTGATTAGCATAAAGATGGCTAGTTTTAAGAACCAAACCAACTGGGAACTGAAGTTATGTTTCCTGTAAAGCTGGCGGGTCATATCAATAGAAAATTGGAAGGGGAGTAGTACAGACAAGGAAATATAGTGTCTATTTCTTCCCTGATTGGCTTTTTTCTTAATTAAAGGAAATCAATGAGAATGCTATCTTAAGTTAGACTACCCTTCCTTCTAAGGTGATCTCATTTCCAGTCAGTTTTACATCAAACATAACGTGTGTATTACATTTGATCTCCAAAATACAATTTTCTTCAATAATTATTCCTGGCCCACTTCCTTCCAAAAGATCATTGTAATGGCCAAAGGGTAATTTTTTCCAGTTTTATTGAGATATAATTGATGTATAACATTGTGTAAGTTTCAAGTGGAGAATGTGATTATTTCTTGAACATATATATTGCAAAGTAATTACCACAGTAAAAGATTAGTTGACACATCTGTTATCTCATATAATTCCTTTTTTTGTGTGTGTGGTGAGAACATTTAAGATTTACTCTTAGCAGCTTTTTAAGTGTAATGTCTAACAGTAGAGGATTTATTTGAATGAATTTTGCATTGAAATAGTAGTAATCAGTTACTAAGCATTATGCTATAGAGAGAAGCATTTGATAATTTAAAGACAAAATAATGTTTCATATGTATGATATACATTAAAACACTTGGAAGAACATACAATAAAAATGTCAACTATGGTTGTCATCTTTTGGTGAAATTATGAGTGTCTTTAATTTCTGTGTGTGTGCACACGTGCGTGTGCAGTTTCCTTTCTGGTTCTTCTCTATTTGTGTGTTTGGGAAGCAATTTTTTCTATCAAAACAATTATGTCAAAACTGTCGTCATTTACTCAGGTATAGAATATAAGGAAGGCCAGATTTAAGAACATTTTGTGTTAAAAAAAAAAAAAAAAATCAAATGCTTTGTGTGAACCAACCACATGTTTTAGTTGCCAGCATAGGTTTGGAGTCCCGGGCCACCATACTAGATGTGCATGTGTGGATCAAAGAAGGAAGAGGTCCACTGGGATCCTGCCTTCCTCCTCCTTCCCTTTCTCTCTTATCCACAAGCTGTTTTTTTTTATCCCCTTAAGAGTCCACCAGTAAAGTTCAGACTTTCTCATTTCTTCTTTGTAGATCCCTTTTCATCTTCTCCTTTCCTAGCTTGAGTACCAGGTGAGGCCCATGCATCTCTTCTCTGCCATCATTCTTTTTTAAAAGTATGTTTTGCTTAAAGGAAGCTACTTTAACTGGGGGGCTGGGAAAGGAAGGACTATAAGAACGGCATCCTTGAGAGGTTAGCACATGAATCCAAGCAGTGTGATCTGATAGGTGGTGACCCTACAGAAGCAGCTAGTTAATTAATTCTGATAGTTGATGGTGTTTTAGTAAGAGGAGAATTCATAAATAAGAAATTTTAATGGTACCTGAAAAGATACATTAAATGCCTTACTTTGAAGTTTAGTGGGCAGTTTCTAAGCTAACATTAAGGTATGAATTATCTAAAAATATCTGTGAGTCTCGGATTCCCATTCAGGGTAACTAGGAGCCAGCAGTGGGACACTGCTGTTTAACCAACCCGTGTCCATCACCTGCTGAGCACAGAGTTTATAGGAAAGTCATGTGCCAGCCATTTAACACCTGTGCCTGCCACGCTTACGGGCACAGCCTGACACTGTGCAGAAGTGTCCGAATATGTGGAAAGCAGAGACGTATGGGCACTCCAGAGGGATCTCAGAGTGAGATGAAGGAAGAGCATTGACAAACAGCAGCCAGTGACACTGCCTGTTTCAACTTTGGGGACCCTGGCTCTAGATACATGCTTGAATTTGGGAAAATCCTTAATAAGGAAATAATTCTCAATTAACAGAGCTCTCAGAGGTTTGATTTGTGACGCAATATTGCGATGCAGGCAGAGGCGGAGAGAAACATAGACCACTGGGGCAGCAGGTCATAAAAATGAGGTGAATAATGGCCACACTGTTACTAAACTTCCAGTAGTCTTTCACCCAGAGTTCAACAGTTTTCAAACAGGTATTTCTTCAGTGCTCAGCAAGAGCCCCTGAAGAAGATACTAACCACGGTCCAGGCAGTAGTTGTGGTAGCCTCTCTGCATGTTCACATTTGGTTTGCTTGGAAACAAAGAGTACCAGCTTTTGCGGGGTGAATCTTTTTCTGTTTTAATTTTTTAAAGTTTATTTATTTATTTCGAGTGAGAGAAAGAAAGCTGAGTGGGGGAGGGGCAGAGAGGAAGAGAGAGAATCCCAAGCAGGCTCCATGTTCAGCACAGAGCCCAACGTGGGGCTCAATCTCACCACCACAAGGTCGTGACCTGAGCCAGTATCAGGAGTTGAACACTTACCTGACTGAGCGACCCAGGTGCCCTGTGGGATGAATCTTCAGCTTATAGTTATATATAGCCGGCTACTACAAAATAGCAGTAGCCACTGCTACAACCTATCATGGCAGCTAAGGCAGGCTTTGTAAAGCACACTCCCATCATGTCCGCCCTCACCCCTGCTGCTGGCCATGGAGTTGGCTCTGTGGCAAACTTATTTTAAGGTGTCGGTAGCCCATTTGTCATTTGTCAGGCTGGCGTAAGACCCCTGGATGTGACGTTGTCCGTTTGTACTACTAGTAAAGGAACTCTATAGCAAGGTGAAAACAGAACGTACTTTTTTATGTTCTTCACCTTTGTATTTTCTACCAAATTTTGCCTTTATTTCTTTATTTCACCGCCCTCCGTTTAAATAATAATCAGTGCGGGGCGCCTGGGTGGCGCAGTCGGTTAAGCGTCCGACTTCAGCCAGGTCACGATCTCGCGGTCCGTGAGTTCGAGCCCCGCGTCGGGCTCTGGGCTGATGGCTCAGAGCCTGGAGCCTGTTTCCGATTCTGTGTCTCCCTCTCTCTCTGCCCCTCCCCCGTTCATGCTCTGTCTCTCTCTGTTCCAAAAATAAATAAACGTTGAAAAAAAAAAAAATTAAAAAATAAATAATAATCAGTGCATATTAGCCCATATTTTGGTCGTTATGGTTGGTTTGGGCCTTCACACATCCAGTAGGAAATTGTGGAGAAGAACACATACAGAGGAAATAAGGGTCTGGAAAACAGGTAATAATGAGTGATTCAAGAGAAGGCAGCACATGGATAGGGCTTACTACGCTATGAAAGATATTTTCCATGGTTCACAACCTTGGTGTTCATTAGCATTACCTGGTTTAAAAAATATAGATGCCTGGGTCCTATTCTGAGAATATCTGTTTTAGTTGATTGAGGCAGGGGCCAGCTGTGTGGTGTGTGTGTGTGTGTGTGTGTCGTGTTGTGTTGTGTATTTCTTCCCCTCCAGAATCTCCCTAGATCATTCTGTATGTAGCCAACAATTAAAACTAGTGGATTATATATTTTCTGTTTAGTGCTAGAAAGCAGAATTAGTAGCACTGGGGGAAAGGTACAAGATAGAAAGTTTCAGCTCATAATGGAAAATATTCTGGTAAATATCCTCCTACAGTATTCAAGGATACAAGAGTTAATCACTTGTGAAGGATGCCGTGAGAATGACTGCTTTGGATAACACGAAGGACTCAGTAGTGCCTTCATTTTATTTACAAAAGGAAGTGCTGCGGTGCTTCCACAGATTTGGCAGGTGGCGTGCTAAGACCAGCTTTGGGCAGAGGGAGCCTGAGGTGTCTGTGGCACGTCTTTGTGGAGATGTGAGTTGACCACACAGCTTTGGAGCTCACAAGAGAAACCTGACTAGGAGAACGTGGGTGAAAAGGTGGTGGTGGAAACCACCATCTCTGTACTGTTTATCATTCATTTGACCCCTTTTGTTATAAGCTTGCCGTGCGTTACTAGTCCCCGAGTTCCTGGAATTTACGGACAAGGAAGCTTAAATCTGAAGAATCCTTACGCAATTACCAGACAACTTCTTAAATTGTTCTGTGCCTAGATTGCTCAGCCGAGCCCAGGATTACAACTGGATTATAAATTCCTCATTAAAGTCCTTTGCAATACATCTAACATGCATGACAACATTTGCACGTTGAGGTTGATGAAAAAGAGGGAAATTTTGGTGGTGATTTCTCAGCCCAGAAAATAAAATTGGAAAAAGATTTCTAAGATACCTTTTATTTAATTTATGTTTGTCTTTTTTTCTTTTGCCACCCTTTCCTTTATCTCTTAATTTTCTTGCTTTTGTATCATTGTTATTATTGTCATCAGTTCTTGAATAGAGCTATTTCTTGATATACAGTTATTCTTTAGTACCTGATTTTAACATCTGGTCATGTACTCTCAAGGATTTAGTGAAGATAAGATACTAATGTAACTTCACAACCACAGGTATCGAGAGGCGATTCAAAAATGGGACGAAGCACTGCAGTTAACCCCAGATGATGCTACCCTGTACGAGATGAAATCACAGGTAATGGTTATGAAGAATTTCACTTCCATTATGAAATTGTACTATGTTTATATTTGTTTGGTGAATAGAAATGAAGCAAAATAGCATTTCTTTCCATTTTCTTTCTCAAATATGTCTTTTTAAATTTTTTCCATATTTCCTTTATAGAAAACATGTCACCATATTTATTGCTCTGCCTCTTGCACAACATTAGAAATTCATTTCTTTTCACGATGAAGTTAACTTATTTCAGCCTATGGTAAGATATGAACAGATGGCTATCTTTTAGGAAGTCACTGGTGATTTCTTAAATAAATGAAATGTGTTTGCTTTCCTTGGAAATTAATTATAGTGGACTGACCAATAACTTCATTTCTTCAGAATGAGGGTGGATTGGACTCCAGATGATATGTCTCTAAAAATGGCCTAGTCCTTAGCAAAAGGTCAGAATAGACTCAATTTATTTTTAAAGATAACATTTGAATTTTAAAAATACATTTCTAATATTTTGTGGGAAGGTCTGTAAAGAAAATCTCTGAGCAACTGGATTAAGTTATCCAAAAGACGTAAAAAGTCTCTAATAGAGCATCAAACATATTTTTGGCAGGGAGTAGTCGCGCTTCAGCCTTGATCTACACACCTTACAGGTATCTTTCAGGTAATGATTTCAAACATAGGGCACATTCTTTATCAACTTTGATTTTAGATCAGCCAAGAAAACCCCAAATAAATTATGTCCACTGGATGAAGTGCTGCGAGGACCTTCATTTGGTTAAGTCTTTAATTTTCAGTCTTGACTAGATATATATTAAAGGCAGTATTTGTGGTGAACTGTATGAAATAGATTGTTTAACTTGGAACCTGATAATGATAGTTGTGTTACAAATCTTATGAAATGTGAATGGCCCCCAAAATGATAGATAAAATCTAGCCTTTTCCCAAGATTGAAGTGGAAGGTTCTAGAACTCCCTATTTTTCTGCTTTGTATGGTTTGGAGAACCCAGTTGTGGGGAGGCCTGTGGAATGTTTAAATGATTTTTGTAGCAGGAAGATGTTTATAGGGTGGTGGTTGAACAAATTTAAATTTGTCTCATTTAACAATGAGACCTGGGATCTCCTGAAAACCACATCGTAAATAGAACAATCAGAAGTGGAATTAAGAGTTCAAATAGCTCTGAGCCACCGTGGCCTAGAGTATGACCACCTTATTTTGACCAGATGGACAACAGGGTTCAGTGACTGAAAAGGAGATGTTTTACATTTTCATAGTTATTTTAGGAATAGGAAGAAGAATATTTGTTCCTGACCCTGATGGGCAGAGGAGTGGGTCAAAACCACTGAAGTACTATATTTACCAGACTAAAAATATTTTTTTTTAAATGAAAAGATTTGTTTGCATATGGTTATTCATTAGTAGTTTGCTAGTTTATGAAAATAGCTGACAGGTTTTATTTCTTCTTTTTGGTTATAGGTCCTAATGTCTCTTCATGAAATGTTCCCTGCAGTACATGCAGCTGAAATGGCGGTGCAGAGAAACCCACATTCATGGGAGTCTTGGCAAACTTTGGGACGTGCTCAGCTTGGATTAGGAGAGATAGTCCTGGTAATGAAGTCAGATTATTATAATGATGAAATTTTGTTTTGTTGTGTTTTTGATTAGCTGAACCAAAAAGTAAATAGCTATTTATCATGTCTGTGCAGAGAGTAAATAGCAAATTACCTCTTAAAGGTATTAATCCATAAACACAGATAAAAGTTATTACTGAACATCTTTTCCATTTTATTTTATTTTTTTATTTATTTTTTATTTTTTAACGTTTATTTATTTTTGAGACAGAGAGAGACAGAGCATGAACGGGGGAGGGGCAGAGAGAGAGGGAGACACAGAATCCAAAGCAGGCTCCAGGCTCTGAGCCATCAGCCCAGAGCCCGACGCGGGGCTCGAACTCAGGGACCGCGAGATCGTGACCTGAGCTGAAGTCGGACGCCTAACCAACTGAGCCACCCAGGCGCCCCCATCTTTTCCATTTTAAACATCAATTATATTAGAGTCAGAATATTTTTTCAGGTATTAGACATCATGAAAATTTTTTAAAAATGGCATTTGGTAAACCTTACTGAAATACATATAAAATAAGCAACTCTTAGGTTAGTTTTTTGCAACATTAAGGTCTCCACTTATAAAGTGATGCCAGTAGCACATGGAGACAAAACCCCTAATAGATTATGTAAGGGAAGGAAGAAAGTAGAGTATGGGAGAGTAATGATGATAAATATTTAGACGGAAAAGTTAGGCTTAGTGAGGGGAAAACGGGGCAGGATAGAAGCTTATGAAAGTGGAAGACTTATTGTGTTGTTTTGTTATTAATTGGTACGTAATGCATTTCTCAACTTGTCTGGACCATAACTTGTAGGAAGCACAGGCTAAATAGATGAGAGGTGGTTAAGACAATTATCCTGTTTTTGTTTTTGTTTTGGCAGGGCTACATATACCTGGCAGCTGACTTCCTAAAGAGTGTTTGCAAATCTAATCTAGTACTGGCAGATTTTGTTTGTCATTAACTAAGATTGTTTCAAGGCTTTATTTGCCTTTTACAGGTAGAAGTAAAACAACAAATAAAAAATTAAAAATGGTTTCTTTAAAGGCTAAGGAAATTACTGGTAAAACCTGAATTTAACTTTACTAACAATGGCTTTAGTAAGTTATAGATAACTTAGATTTTTCTGGTACTCTTGTAAATATTATTTCTATTTACCAAAAAGTGTCAAATTCTCAGAAATCATAAATATGGAATTTTGATGAGAGAATAATTGGTTTCAAGTAACTTAAATATGATAATCCAAAATGAGGTTCGCACTGATGGAAACCAGTTTAACCGAAGTCCATTTTCCTTTTTTTTTTTTTTTTACCTGAAGACTTATACCAGAGTTGGAGAAAAGAAATTCATGGTATTTTGTTTTCTATAGGTTAACAGGAAAACAAATGGAGCTTATTACACAATATTTTCCCCCCATTTCTCCTTTATTTAAAAACTTACAAAGCATTATCACTTTTGCTTGTTAAGTGTCTATGGTAATGTGGAAAAAAATCTCTAGGATGTAATGTTTAGCAAAGACTGCCCAATAGAGAAAGAAACTCTTGCAGGTGACACAGTAGAGATACTTTCAACTAGTCGGTAAAAGTAAAATTGCTTAATATTTTAAGTTGTTTTGAATAAGGGAACCAGTTGTTCAACTCTTATTTTTTTTCCTGTTGATATGGTTCTGCCGATTAAAACTGTGAAATTCTTAGAGGGATTAAAAGTGTTATTTTTTTTTTTCCCTTAGTTAATGTAATTTTTTAGAGCTCTACTTGGAAAAATCGGAGTGTAATTTTTATGTCAACTTAAGAGATTCTTTTGAAAGACTGGAATGGTAAGAAAAAAATGACTATACTTAAAATGTCATAGAGGAAGGGTCACTATGAGAAATATATTGAAAACATGCTAAAAACTGTAACATCTAACCATTCTTCCTATATATGTATATATTTGGACAAAAACACAAGAAAATACTTACATAAATAGATCTGGTAGTAAGTTAAAAGTCCATAGTTGGGGATAGCCCCAATAGTAATTATTTAGGTTTTTACATAGAGTTGAGTATTGGAAGTTATCAGTCACTAAGTTCTTCACCTGAAACTAATATTACACTATATGTTAACTAACTGGAATTTAAATAACTTGAAACTAAAAAACAAAACACGCCTGGGTGGCTCAGTCGGTTAAGCATCCAACTTTGGCTCAGGTCTCCAGGTCTGTGAGTTCGAGCCCCACGTCGAGCTCTGTGCTGACAGCTCAGAGCCTGGAACCTGCTTCAGATTCTGTGTCTCCCTCTCTCTCTGCCCCTCCCCTGCTCATGCTCTGTCTCTCTCTGTCCCTCAATAATAAATAAATGTTAAAAAAATTAAAAACAAAACAAAACAAAAGTTGGCTGTTGGAAAATGATTATGACTTAGTTTGTTCTTCATTTTCTAATTGAAGTGTAAATTTAACTTACCAATCGAGATCTTTTTAAAAAATTTTTTTAATGTTTTTATTTATTTTTGAGAGAGAGAGGGAAAGAGAGAGCAGGGGAGGGGCAGAGAGAGAGGGAGACACAGAATCTGAAGCAAGCTCCAGACTCTGAACTCTCAGCACAGAGCCTGATATAGGGCCTAAACCCACGAACCTTAAGACCATGACCTGAGCCGAAGTCAGACGCTTAACCAATTGAACCACCAAAACGTCCCATCTTTCTTCTTTTTTAATGCAGGCAATTATCTCTATAAAATTCCCTTTTAGTTCTACTTTTGCTCTATCCCATAAATGTTAATGTGTTATATTTTCATTCTCATTGGTCTCAAGATGTTATTCCCTTTTGATTTCTTTGACCCACTGGTTGTTCAAGATTGTGTTGTGTAGTTTCTACTTGTTTGTGAATTTCCCAGTTTTTCTTCTGTTGATTTCTAGTTTTATTCTGTTGTCGTCAGAAAACGGGGCTCCTGGGTGGCTCAGTTGGTTAAGCGTCTGACTCTTGAATTCAGCTCAAGTCATGATCTCAGGGTCGTAAGATCAAGCCCCGAGTCAGGCTCCAAGCTGAGCGTGAAGCCTGCTAAAGATTCTCTCCCTCTGTCTCTCTGCCCCTCCCCCACTCACTCTCCTGTACTCACTCACTCTCTCAAAAAGGAGAAAAGATGACATACTTGGTATGATCTTAGTCACCTTAAATTTGTTAAGAAGACTTGTTTTGTGACCTAACATGTGATGCTATCCACTTATCATGTGATCTTTCCTAGAAAATGTTGTTTGTCCTTGAGAACAGTGCGTATTCTGGTGCTGTTGGGTGGAATGTTTTGTATATGTCTGTTCAGTCCCTTTGATCTATAGTGTTGTTCAGGCTCTCTGTTCCCGTATTGATCTTCCTTCTGGATGCTGTCTGTATTCATTACTGGGATTTGGGTATTGCAGTCTCCTGCTATTACTTTATTTGCTATTTCTCCCTTCACTTCTGTCAGTGTTTACTTTATATATTTAGGTGTTCTGATGTTGGGATGCATACATATTTATAATTGTTATGTATTCTGGGCCAATTGACCCTTTTATCATTCTTTAATATCCTTTTTCTCTTGTGATAGTCAATACATGTTAGCATTATGCAGAGCTAAGTTCTTGGCTTCAGGGGTAGGCATTCTTGGTACCTTCCTGATCGTGGTTTAGTCAAGAAATCCCTAGATTCTTATATTTGCTGGTCTGCAGAAGCTGAACAATGCATTTGCTCTGTCTTAAACCATATCCTTAATTGTACTTCAGTGGACTTTTACTCCTCAGCAGTGATGTGTCAGTCACTTTCTTTCATACTTCTTTAACTTTTTTTTTTCATCATAATCATCATGCAGTGTTAAGGATACAGCCTAAATGTCTATCCTTGCATTCTAATATGTTTTTTAAACAGATATATATATTTATATATCTTATATACATACATACATATATATACATATTAATATATATCATATATATACATATATAGTAAAAAAAAGATATAGATGGAGATATTGTGGATTCTATTAAATCCACTCATTTTTTAAAATAAAGCAAAGGAAAACTCTGATTTTTTTTTTATCTCCCTTAGGCAATTCGAAGTTTTCAGGTAGCCCTTCACATCTATCCAATGAACCCTGAAATATGGAAAGAAGACCTTTCTTGGGCAAGAACACTCCAGGAGCAGCAGAAGGTAGCACAGAAGATTAAGAAGTGTGACGCGTCAGCGGAAATGACACATTTCTCACCAAAGTCAATCCCTGACTATGACTTTGAAAGTGATGAGATTGTTGCTGTTTGTGCAGCAATTGCGGAGAAACAGAAGACAGTTTCAGCAAATAAGACAATGGTTATTGTTTCGGCCTCTGGGACTGTAGAGACGGTCACTGAGAAGGAAGATGGTGCTACACCACCAGATGGCTCTGTTTTTATCAAAGCCCGATAAAGTAGCAGGAACCCTTTGAATCTGGCTTTTTGATTGCTCTTAAAGTTTGAGGCCTAGGGACATCTACTGTGGAGAGACAGAATAAAACTCCTGTTTGTAAAATGAGTTTTGCAGATGAGGCATATAAAAACTAAATGGTAGAATTACTGTATAGTGTTTGGGCTGTGCTTTGATAAGTTACGATTTAAACTTCTTAAGATTAGAATTGTGAGTACAGTGGGGTTTGATTAATAAACTTAAAAAAATAATCCAAAAATGTAAGTGAATGCATTTTAAAGACATAACTTGAAAAGTGAATTCTCTAATAGTGAATAACTTGATGGCCAGTGTTATTAAAATGTTGACTCGTTGGCTTTTGTTTCACGATAAAGGAAGTTGGTGATTTCTTTCCCTCCTAATACTCCTGTTACTATTCACTCTTCTGTTTTTCTGGTTGCATTAGAGGAAGTCTCCCAAAGCTCAAATATTTTTTGACATTTATTTTGATTCAAAGTTGTCATTTGGTTATTTTTGGAATCTTTGAAAGTTTGGCTGAAAATGCATGCAACTGTGTACATTCTAAACATTTTCTGGACTTTCTCTTCATTCTGATTTGTGCTTATATTTTGACTTCAAAATTATTACAACAATGGTAGTTGCCTTCTTCAGTATTAGATATGTGAAATACTGATCAATGTCACAATGATGGTTTTATTGTTTTAGTTGTAAAAGTAGATCGAGTATTCCTTACCACAAGTGAGTCATGTTTAAGATGTGCATTTTTGAAAAATGCTTTTATCGATGTGTCATATCAAATTGTATTGCTGCACTGGCCCAGTCAAAAGTAGTATTTTCTTCTCCTTATTTTTAAAAGCTTAAAAACTCTGAAAAAAACTTACCTTTTGCTTTTAACGTTCCAGCCGACGGTTTGGAATTCTTTTTCTAGATAACTTTTTTGGAACTACTCAATTAAATTACAATTTTAAATAGCTAAATTATGTCTTTCTAAAAAAGTAGGGATGTTTATGAGTGTCAGTGAATGTATATATCTTGGGCATGACATACGTAGGAACTGAAACATGACCTAACAGTACAATCCCAGGAGTAGAGAAGAATATATTTAAAGAAATATTTCGTTGAAAGGCCACGATCGCATTCACAAATCAATACTGTCATTGCTAATATGAGTTATTTTTATACTACATATATTATAGTACAATTATATAGAACTACTGGGTCCTGTTACTTCTGACACTCAGGAAGCTATTTTTGCTGTAAAATTAATTTTTTTCTTGTCAGAGATGAAAGTAAGCTGTTTTAAAGAATCTTACCTTAACCTGTTGGAGCATGTAAGTAATGGTCTACATTTTTCTGAGATGATTTAAAAAATGTTTCCTTTAGTGGAATGCTTACCTCTTTTTTTTTTTTTTTTCAGAGTGTTATATTTTCCTTCAAAGTTACATCAGAAGGTTAGCTGTGGTTAGGTTAGTTTTAGAGTAATTGAAAAACACAAATATTAGTTACATTTTATTTTGTTTAATAAAGGATATTCTCACAGGGTAGATACTTGAGTATATACAGAAGTGACCATTCACCATTTGGTATGTGGTTTTGAGTAGTGGGTTTTTGTTTATCGTGTAATTTGTGAATAAATAGTTTTTTCTGCACTTTAAAGATTTGCCTCTGTGTTGTTAGCTTTTGAAAAATTTGATTTATTTAATTTCTTTCTTATGTGAAAATAAAATATGTAAGGCACCTTGTATCTTGCATAGGAAGTACTCAGTAAATGTTAGCTATTTCTATGAAGAACTTGAATTAGTATGGAGATATTTAACCTCAGTTTCTTCTGATTTTAGGAAGGTAGGAGAACTTTGTAATCTTTATCAGAAAGTGAGAAGTCACTACTTTTGGTATTATAGGGCAGATGGTTATCAGTTCTTGGCATAACAGGTGGGATTGTTCTTGGCATAAAATCTATGCCTCAGCCCCAAAAGAGGCAAGACCCAGAATGGAAGGCATGTAGCCACTAAATTGTGTTAACAGAACCTAGTGTTTTTTCTGTATTATGGAGAGGGAAGGCAGCTCATTTATCCATGCTCCAAAAGATTCTCAGCTAGTATCTTCTATGCATGAGGAGAAAAATGCATATATCATTTTGTAAAGATGTGAATAGTGATCTACAGACATTTGCTAAACCTGTTAACTTCACTAACAAATACTTTTGAGTCTGAAAGAAAAATAGTTGATGCTACAGTGATGTAATTTAAGATGTTTAATATACCTTCTGAAATAACACTGAACACTGTATTGAACATAATTTATATTCTTGTTTGAAAATTGTATGGCATAGATACTCATTAGTCAGAACACCACACATCCAAGTCATGCCTGATAATTTGAGAATCCATATATTATTCTGTAGATGACAGGATTTTAGATTATAGAGTATTTATCCTAAATGTGCTAATAAATACTACATACACATTGAAAAATCATGCAAGGTGTAAATCACAGAACCCAGATCTGTAATTGGGACCTAGGTGCAAAATTTTATGGTAGTAGTCTTAGCATAAAGACTTTTAAATTGATGTTATTTGGTAAAACTATAATGAAGACTTAACTAAAGAAGCTTTGTCTGAGAAAGCTAAGAGTTTTCATGCTTATAACTGACCAGGATAGCCTCTTCAGTTTGAAAATTATGTTTTATGTAATGACATCAAAAGCTTGTCACTACCGTTCCCAGCAGTAAGAAAAGTTTGTATGTATGTGTATAGAGGCTTTTTCACAAAGCCTGAAAATACACACACACACACACACACACACACACACACACACACACACACACACATATATATATACACACACACACACACACACACACACACACCTTTCTAATTTGACTCTGGACCAGCCATTCTGAGCTCTGATTTCATGACATATGTGTATCTAAGTGAGTTATGAGTTGACACAAGAACCATAGTTCCATAATTATCTTTAAATCAATGGGTATATTAGATGTGTTTTTTTCTGAGAGATTTTTATCGAGCCTGTGGTGTGTACTTTGTAACTGATGACATTTTAGGATGGAGAAAGTAAGGGTTTTTTTTTTTTAATACCAGTAATAAAATACAGAAATTTGTGATTTACTCATTATCAAAGTAAATTAAAATGAAATATGTCACTTAAAAAAATTTTTTTAATGTTTATTTATTTTTGAGAAAGAGAGAGAGTGTGAACAGGGAAGGGGCAGAGAGAGAGGGAGACATAGAATTTGAAGCAGGCTCCAGGCTCTGAGCTGTCGGCACAGAGCCCAACATGGGGCTCGAACTCATGAACCACGAGATCGTGACCTGAGCCGAAGTCAGACGCTTAACCGACTGAGCCACCCAGGCACCCCTGAAATATGTCACTTTAGTCACTTGCAATTAAATATGCCCCCTTGAATGGAAGGGAAGGGGTAGCCCTGGATAGCCTTGTGGCTGGTGTACCATGAATTGTGCCTTTGTGAGTGTTGTATGTGAACTTGCTGTGTGTGCCAAGGTGGAGAAATGTTGATCTACCCTTTGTGGGGAAGTCAGAGGGCAGAGGTAGCCTCCTTTCACGGTGCTTCTTTGGACATCCAATTAGCAAGCAATTGCTCCCTTCCCTTATCCCTCCCGCCTCCCTGGGAAAGAGCGTTTGGGATAAAAAACTGGACACGCAAACCCCTTTTTTGGGATTTATCATGTTTGTGGAGCCTATGTTGTGTTCTCTTGCCAGACATGTAAACTTTGCAGTGAAGGCTCTCTGCTCTGTGGTTGTGTAGGATTGCCCATGCCTTGGTGAGCAGGTCTGTCTAATTCTGGGTTAGCTATTAGGTGGCCATTTTCGGCACAAACCTAAATTACATCCTTTAACCTAGATCTTTCAGCAATTAATCTGACATACTGAATCTCCATTTGCCTGACTTGGTCTCTCAAGTGGCTCAGAAGACAGGAGGGGACAAAGGGTATTATTTTATGATTTCCTCAAACTCCAACAAAAATTCGTGAAAATTATATTTCACTTTTTTTAGAAATAAATTTGTTTAGTCTTTTTTTTAAGTTTATTTATTTATTTTTAGAGAGGGAGAGCAATCAGAGGAGGGGCAGAGAGAGGGAGAGAGAGAATCCAAAGCAGGTTCTGTGCTATCTTCGAGGAGCCTGACACGGGGCTTAATCTCATGGAACTGTGAGATCATGATCTGAGCCAAAACCAAGAGTTGGACACTTAACCAACTGAGCCACTCAGGCACCCTATGAAAATTACATTTCAAAGCATGAGATAAATTAAAAACCAAATTGGGAATTTTTTTCTAATTTTATTTATTTTTTATCATGGTAATTCTATGTTATTGGAATGTTAATTTTAAGGTAATGTTAATTGCAAGGTAATATGTAAACATTTTCAGAATATTTAAAAGATCTACTCACTTGGAATTGTCATAGACCACAATATTGACTTGATTTAAAAAAAAAGTGGGAGGTGGCACCTGGGTGACTCAGTGGGTCTGACGTTAGCTCAGGTCATGATCTTACAGTTCATGAGTTCGAGCCCCATGTCAGGCTCTGTGCTGACAGCTCGGAGCCTGGAGCCTGCTTCAGATTCTGAGTCTCCCTCTCTCTCTGCCCCTCCCCCACTCACACTCTTTCTCTCTCTCAAAAATAAAATATTTTTTAAAAATTAAAAACATTTTTAATGTTTATTTTTGAGAGAGAGTGCGAGCAGGGAAGGGCAGAGAGAGAGACACACACACAGAATTTGAAGCATTCTGAGCTGTCAGCACAGAGCCTGGCACCGGGCTTGAACTCGCGAACCGTGAGATCGTGACCTGAGCCGAAGTCGGACACTTAACTGACTGAGCCACCCAGGTGCCCCATTGACTCACTTTAATTAGAATGAAAGAATGTAAAATAAATCAAGTTCTCTGCCTACCCTGTCAACTTTCTTAAAAGTGTAATATACATATAATAAAATGCACCCTATGTTATAAGTCTACAGTTAGAGTTTTTTGGGGTTTTTTTTAATATTTATTTTTTGAGAGAGAGAAAATCCCAAGCAGGCTCCATGTTGCTGGTGTGGAACCTGATGTGGGGCTCGATCCCACAAACCATGAGTTCATGACCTGAACTGAAATCAAGAGTTAGCCACTGAACCACCTGAGCCACTCAGGTGCCCCTACAGTTTGTGGAGTTTTAACAAATGTGAAGAACCACAGAATCCCCAATACCATCAAGAGATAGAATATTTACATCACCCAAAAAGTTCTCTAATGCTCATTTGCAGTCCGTTCTTCTCCACTCCAACAACCAGTACTGTTCAACTACTATACTTCCTGTGACTGTAAATTAGATTTGATTTTTGTAGAATTTCAAATAAATCATACAATATTTACTCTGTGTCTGACACTTTGTTCAGCATACTTTTGAAATCCACCCATGTTGGGATTCATCTATGCTATTTTGTATATTGGCAATATGTTTTATTTTTATTGCTGAGTATTATTCTGTTGTATGGATACACCACAATTTGTAGCTATTCATATATGTTGATGGACATCTAGGTTGTTGATAAACATCTAAGTTGTGGTCTCTTATGAATAAAGCTGCTGTGTACATATGTTGCAGGTCTGTGTGTGGATATGTGTTTTCATTTCTCTTGGTTAAATACCTGGAGGTAGGATTGTTGCGTCTTATGGTAAGTTATGTGTAACTTTACAGGAAACTAAAACTTTCCCATGGTATCTGTGCCATTTTGCATTCTGACAAACAGTGTATTTAAAGGTTTCAGTTGCTCTATATCCTTGTCAAAGCTTGATATTGTCATTGTTTTTTAACTAGTGGATGTATATATAGTATATCTCATTTTTAAACATTTTTTTGTTTTAGAGAGAGAGCATGAGTGGCAGAGATGGGCAGAAGGAAAGAGAATCTTAAGCAAGCTCCACACTCAGCGCAGAGCCCAACACAGGGTTCAATCCCACAACCCTGGCATCATGACCTGAGCTGAAATGAACAGTCGGATGCTCAACCACCTGAGCCACCCAGGCTCCCCTCATTGTAGTTTTAATATGCATTTCTCTGGTAATGTTAAATGTTTCTTCATATGCTTATTTGACATTTGTGTATCTTCTGGGAAGGGTCTGTTCAAGTATTTTGCCAGTTTTTCATTTGGGTTATCTAATTATTGAGTTGTAAGGATTTCTTCTATATTCTGGATAAAAACTCTTTATGAGATATTTGTATTGTGAATAATTTGTCCCTATCTGTGGTTTGCCTTTGGTTTTCTTTTTTCGTTTTTTTTTTTTTAAGTTTGTTTATTTTGAGAGAGAATGTGAGTGGGAGAGGGGCAGAGAGAGAGGGAGAGAGAGAATCCCAAGCAGGCTCTGCACTGATGGTTCAGCTGTTAGCTGGGCTCCATGCAAGGCTCAATCTCATGAACTGTGAGCTCATGACCTGAGCTGAGATCAACAGTTGGACACTTAACCCGTCTGAGGCATGAGGTGCTCTGCCCTTTTGTTTTCTTAATGATATTTTTCAAAGGGCAGAATTTTAAATTTTTGATGAAGTCCAATTTATATATACGCACACTATATTTATACTTTATATTTATATTTATATTTATATTTATATTTATATTTATATTTATATTTATATTTATGGTTTTGCTTTTTGTGTGCTGAGAAATCTGTACTTACTCCAAGATCAGGAAGATGTTCTGTGTTTTCTGCTAGAAGTTTTATAGTTTTAGCTTTTATAATTAAGGTTGAGGTTCATTTTTTGATGTCCCCTTACTCAAACACTGTTGAAAAACTGTTCTTTCCCTTTGAAATACCTTGGCATCTTGAAAATCCATTCATCATGTCTTTGTGGGTCTGAGTTCCGTATTCTGTTACACAGATTCATATGTTTATTCTTATACCAATTCCACACTGTCTTGATTACTATGGCTTACAAATTATAGTCTTAAAAACCATTGTGATTTTTCCAATTTTGTCCTTCCTCACCCCCCATAATTGTTTAGCTGTTCTAGTTTCTTTCCATTTGCATATATATATTTTTTAATTTTTTAAAGTTTTATTTTCTTTTTGTCTTCATAATACATTTTAAAATCAACTTGTCTATAAGTCTGCTAGGATTTTGTTTGGAATCACATTGGATCTACAAGTCAATTTGGGAAGAATTACCATCTTAACAATATCCTATCTTTGAATTCATGATTGTGGCATAACTGTCTTTTAGATCTTTAATTTCTCTTAATGGTGTTTTATGGTTTTCTGTGAATAGGTCTTGACCTCGTTTATCCATAAGTATGCCATATTTTTGATGCTATTACAAGGAGTGTTTTTAAATTTTTATATTCTAATTTGATGCTATTATATAGACATATAATCAATTTTTTGTATGTTGACCTTGTGGCCTACCACCTTGATAGTTCATTTATTAGTTGAATTAGCTTTTTTGTACATTTTTTACAATATTGTACCTATGTTATCATGTTTTTGTGAATAAGGACAGTTTTTCTTCTTCCTTTTCAAACTATATGCCTTTTATTCCCATCTGTCTTATTGCAATGGCTAGAACCTCCAGTATAGTATTAAATAGAAGCTGTGAGAAAGGACATTCTTGCCTTGTTATAATCTTTAGGTCTTTCACCATCAAGTATAATGGCACCTGTAGTTTTGTTTTATGTGTGTGTGTGTGTGTGTGTGTGTGTGTGTGTGTGTGTGTGTGCGCTTTATTCAATTGATGAAGTTCCTGGGTAAATAAATTTTGTTAAATGTGTTTTCTGTATGTATCAGAAGATCTTATAATTTTTCTTTTTAGCCTGTTAATATGATGAATTGTATTTATTTTTCAAATGGCAAATCAACAGCATTTCTGGGATAAACCTTACTTATTCATGCTGGATTATCCATTTTAGATCTTTCTTCATTCAATTTGGTAATATTAAGGATTTTTATATCTATCTTCATGAAGAATATTGGTCTGTAGTTTTTTATAGTTCTTGAATCAGGATAATGCTTACCTCAATTTTTAAAAAGTTTAGTATTTCCACCTACTCTTGTCTTAAAATGTTTCTGTAGATTTGGAATTTCTTTCAATAGTGTTTAATAGAACTAACAAGTGAAGTCACCTAGGCTTAGTGTTTTCTTTGAGGGAGGGTTTTAAATTATAAGTACGGTTTTAAAATAGCACACTGTAGTCTTGTCAATTATGTCACATTGAGTGATAGCATGGTCTGATTAAATTAGGATCCAAGAAAAGTCTATTCATTGCATCTGTTGATATGTCTCTTAATCTTTTTTTCTTTTTAATGTTTATTTATTCTGAGACAGAGAAAGTACTTGCAGGGGAGGGGCAGAGACAACGAGTGAGGAGAGAGAGAATCCCAAGTAGGCTGTCCCAAGTAGTGCAGAGCTCAATGAGGGGCTCAATCCCATGAACTGTGAGATCATGACCTGAGATCATGACCTGAAACCAAGACTTGGACACTTAACCGACTGAGCCACCCAGATGCTCCTCTTAATCTTTTTTTTTCAACGTTTTTTTTTTTTTTTTTTAATTTTTGGGACAGAGAGAGACAGAGCATGAACGGGGGAGGGGCAGAGAGAGAGGGAGACGCAGAATCGGAAACAGGCTCCAGGCTCTGAGCCATCAGCCCAGAGCCTGACGCGGGGCTCGAACTCACGGACCGCGAGATCGTGACCTGGCTGAAGTCAGACGCTTAACCGACTGCGCCACCCAGGCGCCCCTTAATCTTTTATAATATAGGTTCCCTTCCTATTTTTCCTTGCAATTTATTTTTCAAGGAACTGAATGTCCTTTAGAATTTCTCAGATTTTATGTTTTGTTTATTGCATCCCACCTAATGTCATTAATGTTCTTTTATATTTACTTTTCTTATAAATTGATCAGGTTCATTGAACTCTTTAGCAAGAATACAGCATAGGTGGCTTTCAGTGCTTAGACCAGAAATAAAATATTTCTGGCTGTCTCTTTTTGTAGTATCAGTAGCCATTGACTA
The DNA here is from genome assembly GCF_018350155.1 of Leopardus geoffroyi. Lineage (NCBI taxonomy): Eukaryota > Metazoa > Chordata > Mammalia > Carnivora > Felidae > Leopardus > Leopardus geoffroyi. The sequence goes on from NC_059326.1 coordinate 206,564,439, forward strand.
TCATTGCCTAGATCTATTATTTTATTAGCATCTACAAAATATTGTTAGTCTTTTTGTGCTAAAACAAAACAAAACAAAACAAAAACCTCTTAAAAAAAAAACACTTACCCTTATTTTGTGGCCAGGAAAACAATTTATGTAATAAAGGCAGTTTTTTTTAGTGGAGGCTTTGTTCTTTCCATTTATTTAGCACTGTTATGCCCAGAATTTGTGATCCCCAAAGACCACCAGGGAGCCGAGTCCGATGCAAAAGCAAAAGAGCCTTTATTCGAGCTAGCTTGAGCTCAGTCCCCTACCTGCACCGACGCAGCGGTGAGACACCAGGGAGAGAGAGAGAGTTTCAAAAGCACAAAGGTTTTATAGGGGTCTAGGGGCAGCTGATTGGCCGGGGAAGGGGCGTGGCCTCGGCCGATTGGCTGGGGAAGGGTCAGAGTCCCGCCACGCAGGTCGCTGGGCGTGTTTTGATCAGGAAGCTTGAATGGGTGAGCGGGAGGTCACTCAAAGGGAGGAGGCGTGGTCTAGGTGAAGGACACAGAACAAGATGGAGCCGGCCAGCGTAGGCCCGCCCTTTCAGCACTTCTCAAATAAGAGGTTGGTTCCCTTAGCATCCTTCAAAGGTGACTAGTGAGATATTTCATCTTGTTTTGGTATCATTATGAAGTCACGCATTGAGACATATTTGATATATTTCAATTCCCACAGTATTATTTATGTTGGTAGTGTGTACATCTAAACTTCAGAAGATAATGCCAAATTTATTTTTTCAAGATGGTTATATCAATTTTATATCCCACCAACAGTATGAGAATTTCAAAAGCATACTTGGTGTTTTCAGACTATAAAGTTTTTACAAATATGATTGCTGTATATCATTGTTGTGGAGCATCCTGATTGGGTGGAGGCTTTTGGCATGGGGGGACAGGGGGGAATAATTCACCTGTGGCAGAACAAAAGAGAAATTTGTTGAATACACTACAAGGGAGTAGTGGGTGGCACAGTAAAGGAGAGACTGCCACATGGTGGTGGTGGTGAGGGGCCATAGTTACATGGTGGAATGAGGAAGTATGGGGGACATATGGAATTTTCCCTTTTTTGGTAATCTTAAGAACTATGCCTGGTTGTAAGTAGCCCTTTTATCACTTAGGGGCTTAATGAGCCTCTGTCAGGTTGGTGGTCCCTGTGGGCCCTTTTGCCTTGCTCAGGTTTCCATTGCTCAAGCATGTTGCCTAAAAGCAGCCTCTTCAGTTGTGATTTCACCGCTTGTTCATTTTTAGACATCTATGACATGAACTTGATTTCTTACTATAGATGAATATGGTTTAGCTCTCCTGCATTTCCCCAGTATATTTATTTACTACTTCTGACTCCATTCCCAATAAAATTGACTATAATTTTGGCTTCAGTCTATATTTATTATTTAATAGGACTGTGTAATTATTACACATAGTTAATCTCACCTAGTATATTATTATTTTACCTTTTTTGTACTTCTCTTTGTTTCTCATGAAGTCAATAATTGCTTTTTTATTGCTATTCTTTAGTTTTCCATGTATGTATTACTAATTTTTCCCTTGACGTCTAATAGAAATATAATACTACTCTCAATATTGCCAAATGTGAAATAATATGTCAAAAAAATTTTTTAAACCTTAGAGACATTCTACAGCCCCCTTTCCTGCCTCAGTCTGGTTGCACATCCTGTTAGCCTGCTACAGAGCTGTTGTCTTGAGCTCTTTCATTATTGTTCTTGGAGTTCTCTTTGCTTCTCCTTTGCACTGAATCTTGTTTCATCCCTTTCCAAAAAGAAATATTGACCTAATTGTTCAGATTTTAGCGGGTGGGCTTGCCATGGTTAAAAGTTTTTAGGACTTGAATGTTTGGTGTACTCTTCTGTTCTATGGTGTGGAACGCGGTGGATGATCTGGACAGGTGAAGATAGGGTAATGAATGAACGGTAGAGACACTGATATTGATGTGAGGATAAGAGGCCCAACCATCTTTCTCTTTTCTTTTTTCCCCAAAGTGCTTCCAGCCCGCAGCTAAAGCCCCAGGTGTGGCCCAGGACAGCTCCATGCTAAACAATAGGGTGACATATTCTTGGCTAGGAGTCTCTTTTTCTCTGGTTCCAGTTCTTGTGTATCTGGAGAGCAATCTTGGGATCATACTTGCAGCATCTCAGACTCGGATCTGGTGGTGGTAGGAAGGGCATGTGGTGGGGAAAGCAGTGGAAGAAAGCACATTTCATGGTTTGTTTTCTCTGAAACTATTACCAGTACAGGTTCACTGCTAGCCAAAAGTAGAGCTTTCCTGTTGGACCTTTCATTGGTTGAAACGGTGTAAAGTGAAGTAGCAATTACCATTAATTTATAAGGAAAAAAATTTGAGCTTTCTCAAACCCCAAAAACCTCTCTTAGACTTTTTTGACACCTTAGGACACATTTTGCCAAAAAAAAAAAAAAAAAAAAATGCACAAAATAAATCCAGATAAAGCACAGATACTCACAGACACAGTTCAAGCTCTGGCAGCTTGATGCTGAGATGCTGAGTGTAGTTCTGGGGCAGGAGCGTGGCGAGGCCTCTTGCTGCTCAGGGCTCTGCTGCTTCTGGAATGGCTCGATTCAAAGCCAACATTGAATGCTATTTTTGCTTTTCACCTTTTTTGGTAAAAGCAAAAGTCTTCTTCAGAGTTTTTTGGTTGGTGAAACGTAGGCCTTTTGTAAAAGGGGAGTGGTGTAATGCAAACTTTGGGAAAGTAGGGGATGGTTGGAGTTTACTATTACATTATTACAGAAATTCTGTATTATTACAGGAATAATGCAGCTATTTCTGTCTTAAGGTTTAAGGCCAAAGGCATAGCTAACAGTAAATAGTACTATGTCTTGGTTTTCCCATGGACCTTTGTGTGTATGACCCCAATAAGAAACTCACGGAGAGGGTGACCGTACTTTGGGAAAGGACTTTTGTCCTTAGGTATTCCATGTCTTCTCATCAAAGTGCCATTTTAATAGCTGTATGAATCTCACAGTCTTTCCTAATACACGTGACCTGGTTGGCTAGATTGTCTTAAAGATTATGAGGTGGAGTTAAACTTATTTGTCAGCTATGACCCATTGGGGCCAGGTAGAATTTAATAATACCAGCCAGTTAGACTATCAGAACTTTCTTGCATAGAAAGTTTGAAGCTCTTAATGATCAGGAACAGGTTTCCCACAAGAAACCGTCTTCATATAACATAGCTGGTAAGTTTTATAAATAGATGTAGAACAAATGATGAATAATGCTGGTTTTTCTTCCTTGGTTCTCTTTTTTTTTTCTTTAATTTTCTTTTTTTTTAAATGTTTATTTATTTTTGAGAGAGAGAGTACAAGCAGGAGAGGGGCAGAGAGAGAGAGAGAGAGAGAGAGAGAGAGAATCCCAAGCAGGATCCAGACTGTGAGCCGTCAGCACAAGAGTCTGACGCGGGGCTCGAACACACAAACTGCAAGATCATGACCTGAGCCGAAGTCGGACGCTTATCCAACTGAGCCACCTGGCACCCCTTTGGTTGTTCTTTTAATAAGCCAGGCTCAACAAACAAAAGACACTGTCATGGACTGAATTGTATCTCCTTGAATTCATTGATGAAGCCCTACCCTCCTCGCCACCCTCCCCCCAACCTGACTATGTAACTGTATTTGGAGGTAGGGCCTTTAAAGAGATAATTCAGGTTAAACAAGGTCATAAGGGTGGACCCTAATCCAATATGAGTAGTGTCCTTATAAGAAGAGATATCAGGGAAGCATGTGTACAGAGAGAAGGCCATGTGACAGCATAGCAATAAGATGGCCCTCTGCAAGGCAAGGATAAGCCAAGCCTGCCAGCACCTTGATCTTGGACCCCTAGCCCCCAGAACTGTGAGAAAAGTGTCTGTTTAAAGCCATGCAGTCTGTGTGGTATTTTGTTATGGCAACCCTAACAAACTAATACGGACATATAACCCAATTTAAAAATGCACAAAGGATTTGAATAGACATTTCTCTGGAGAAGATCTACAAATGGCCCATAAGTATATGCAAAGATTCTCAACATCATTAATCATTAGGAATATGCAAATCAAAACTGTGAGGTACCGCTTCATATTCATTAGGATGGCTATAACTGAAAAAGACAATAATGAGTATGGAAGAGCATATGGAGAAATCCAAACCCTTGTACGTTGGTGGTGGGAATGTAAAATGGTACAGCTACTTGGGAAACAGTTTGGCAGTTCCTCAACAAATTAAACATACAGTTAACATATGACCCAGCAATGTTATTCCCAGGTATATAGAGAATTGAAAACATATGTTCACATAAAACCTTGTATACAGATGCTGCTATCAGTAATACAGAAATATTATTCAGCCAGAAAAAGGAAATGAAGTACTGATTCATGCTACAACATGGATGGACCTTGAAAATATTACGTTAAGTGAAAAAAGCCTGATAGTAAAGGCCATATATTGTATGATTCCATTTATGTCCAGAATCAGAGAATCCGTGGAAATACAGCCAGGTGCTAAGGAAAGAGGCGAATGGGGAGTAACTGTAGATGGGTTTCTTTTTGGGATGATATATATGTCCTGGAATCAGCAGTGATGGTTGCATTCTGTGAACATAATAAAATATGGGGCAAGCTTCATAATCTGTGAATCGTATTTGAATTAAAAAAGAATAAGCTAGAATCAGTATTCTGGGTTGTGAACCTGAAGTGAAGAATGAGTGAGATTATGCTCTAAATATTATTAGTAATGCTAACTTGTGAATGAGGCTTTTGTTTTTCCTCCCTAAACACAGGTGATATATAAACATATATATATATGTGTATATATATATATATATATATATACATATATATATAGTAATAAATATATTTCATTTGTATACAAATCTGGGGGTTGTCTCATTGTCCACATACATGGGAGAAAAATGAAAGCCTCTTTCACAGGTAAAATATTTCTGAAATCATTGTTTTCTTAGTTGTGGTTAGCATGGTGAAATAGAACATCTCAGGCTTGAGCCAGATCCTCCTTTTCTAAGCTATTCTGACCTCAGCTGAGAATCACTGTGCCTTCAGGTCTGTGAAGATGACAGTCCTATTTTTCTGACATCATCCAAAAATATTTTTTTAACTTGCAAATAGCAAATCACAACCACAGTCCTGGGTATTACTTCTACTCCAAGGGCACCACGAGAATCACCGGGGAGTTTTCTTTCAGAAATGTATACACACCCCAGACCTACTAAATCAGAAACCATTCTCATGAGCTCTCCAGATGTTCTGATGCATGATAAAGTTTGAGAAGCCCTGATTCAGAGAATTTACAAGTAGGAAGGGCCATAAGCTTAGGTTAATTTTTTTGTAATGAATATGTGGGTTTTTCACATGCAGCAAGTTAGGCATAAGACTGTCTCTGCCACACTCTCCACCACAAACTCTCCATAGACAAATGTGACTTTGAGTACACCTTACACCCAGATCTTAGTTTCTAAGGATCATTCTCCAGTAAGTGGATCCAAGGCTTTGCACTGTTGCAAACTTTTTTTCTAAATTTGACATTACTTCAAATAAAACAATTTATTCCAATTTAAAAGGATATAGACGATGACCCGAAACAAACAATTTCCAAAACTGATGATATGGAACTCAGACTGAGTGTATTTATTTATTATAATCTCCAAAATAATTTCAGTTGGTACAACCGCTTCTCAAAACCACATCACTATCAGGCTCAGAATTTAGTTATAACCAAGCGATTCACAAAAACACTTTTAAGCAACAAAACATGCTTAGTATTTCCTTGAGAAAGGTCCTTCAAATGTGTACAGCATCACTGGGTAATTCACAAAACCACTAGAAGGGCACCCTCATGTGTCCAACTTCTGTACCCCTTATGTTGTTGAACTCACAAAATTTGTGATCCTTCCACATCTCAAAATAAAGGCCTTCATGGTACAATCTGCCTTCCTCTTAAATTTTAAAGGATATTCTAGATCATTCCTTAGGAAAGTAAAACTATGAACACTTTAAGAGGGAAACAAGTTGCTTGGACTTCTTTTACATTATATACTTCAATTATGGGTTATTTAGTGAGACTTTAAAAATTTTATATTTTAAAAAGTATCAGAGGGGACAAAAATAGAAAATATTTACCAGCAGGTTAGCCTCTCCTGAAATCACCATTTTCTGGATAAATACATGTAGCATCACTAAAAATTTTCACCATGTATTATTATACATAGCTTGGAAAGAACTAACATTTTGGGCTAATATTCATGTCTTAAAATAGCATTTTGCTTGATTCCTTTTATAATCCTAAACTCTTTCTTTTAAAAATTTGTATCTTTTTTAAATAGCTCTGAGTCTCACTGTGATTTTCAACACCTTGGCCTGAACTTGTTTATGAAAAAAAATACATCTGCAACTTGAGCTGGTTATACTGGGAAGAGAGGAATTACCATAATTTCATTATACCTTGTATTAACAATAAACCTTCTCACAGAGAAGAAAATACTTTAAATACCTTAAATCATATTTACAACAATAAAATTCACATTTCATGCTTTAGTGAAACACTTAAGTCATAAGATAGTCCTCATAGTTTATTGGAATAGAGCCCTTCTGTACCTGGCCTTCTGCTGTACGCCGGGTATAAAGCTCTGGGTGTTATGAAAATAGCAAAACTTATGCCATCCTCCTATCAAGTAGAAAAACTGAGGGTAGATCTTGCCAGCCATCAAGTGGTGATAGAAATCCTGTGTCCCAGTGAAGTGACAACCAATGTGCTTCAGACATCGGGTCCTGTAGGAATCACCTTGATTGCTTGAAAAGTGCTAAAAAGCCCAAATGTTCTTCAATGTGAGTTGAAGGGCCCGAACAGCCCTTCTGAGCACAGCTAAACACTTCATTTATGTGTCTATTGCACAGGATTTTTATGTTCTTCCAGAACTAGTGCTGTGTTTCTTTCTGTAGCTACTATATACATTTTTCTGATAAGTTCAGCGTTTCATTGGGAAATGTGACTTGCAGAGAGTTCCCCTTTGGGGCAGGGCCAGACCTGCTACTCCCACTGACCTCGTCCACCAGTAAAACACTCTCTGAATCCTGCCCCTGGGAGGAGTCCGAAGTCTCCGATATTCGCAAAGTCCTCAGTGAGGTGGTGTCTGTTTGGGCCAGGCCCATGCCGGGTACACCCGGAAGCAGATTCCTGCCTCCGAGACCATTTTCACTGAGGTCGGGCATGTAAAGGAGGGTCTGAGATGTGCTGCTGATCTCCTTCAGCTCTCGCGAGAGGAAGGAGCGAGAGTGAGCAGACATGGCGGAAGATGTCCTTCTGCTGTCTGAGCAGTGCTGTCCGGAACGGTCTCTGCGGGACCCGCCGATGCGGCAGAAGAGGCATTTAATCTTCTCGATTGCTTTGCTGAGCACGGTCTTCCGCAGAAGGATATATATCCAGGGGTCCAGGATGGGGTTCACAGCAGCAATTCGGATGGCCTGCAAATCTGGGTTTTTGCTGATTTCTGGCACCAAACGTGGCTGATATAACTGGTTGATGAACACCCGTACCTGCATAAATGAGACGCCCACGTTTAGATTTCACCATTAATCAACTAGGGAAATATTTACCCGCAATGTCTAACCTAGTAACATTAGCTAGCTGCCTTATTTTCTGTTAATAACTGCCAAGAAAGAGCAACTTACATGATAAGCCTCAGGAAGACCAGCGATTGTGCAATTACGTTTGTTTTGAGTTAGTGTAACTTTAAAATTTTTGTAACTATCCTATGAATATCTTCCTTAGATAAAAGATGGTATACAAAAATGCAATGTATGTATAGGCGACAGAAGCATAAAGTTTCTTTGGGAAACACTTTATTAACTTCATTTTTGTGAGTGCTTTTAAGTTTTTGTGATTCTAATGAGGTATCTTTTTCCCTCCAGAAAGCCACTGATTTCCCTTATTCCAGTTGCTTTTTTTTATATATTTAAGTGAAATTCATTTTTTTTAACGTTTTTATTTATTTTTGAGACAGAGAGAGACAGAGCATGAACGGGGAGGGGCAGAGAGAGAGGGAGACACAGAATCGGAAGCAGGCTCCAGGCTCTGAGCCATCAGCCCAGAGCCCGACGCGGGGCTCGAACTCACGGACCGCGAGATCGTGACCTGAGCTGAAGTCCGACGCTTAACCGACTGAGCCACCCAGGCTCCCCATGAAATTCATTTTTTAAGTCAACTAACCAATCATCACAAAAAAGCCCAGAGATCCCTTTAATTATAGAGTCCAGTAAGAATATACTGGGAACTTTTAAACCAATGTCTGAATCTCCTGTCATCCAGAATGACCAGTGAATAGTTTCTATTTTTTCTATAGAGTCTGTTCCCCAGTTATAAGAATCATCTAGTGTTAATGACTCTTCCTTCAAAAACCTCTTCCAATCTTTGCCCTTTCACTGCATTCCTCACCTGGATTATTGCATCAGCCACCAAAGTAGCTTTCCCATCTGTAGTTTCTGTCCTCTCCAATCCAGCCTCCAAACTGCCATGAGAGGATTGCTTCTAGAAAGTAGATCTGATTGTGCTGCTCAATCCCTAAACATTCAGTGGCCCCCTGCTGCTTGCAAACTGTAGTTTGGCTCAATGACTGCCACTTGGTGAATCCATCCTGAAACTCCAGTCAGAACCAATCCCTCCTTTGTGTCTATAGAGCATTAGAGCCAGTAAAGAGCCAAGTGCTGAAAGCGCACTCTGCACAGACCAGTGGGGAAGACAATTCATTCTACTGCTCTTTGAGCTATTTGAGGCAAAGGGCACATCTGCCAGCCCACCATGGGATGGGCAGGCATAAATGAAGTAAACAGAAGGAGACCCTAACAACCTGTTTGCTATTTTGGGGTCTTATTTTTGGCGGTTCAAAAATTTTGCTCTTCCTATAATTACTTTCATTTTTTCATGCATTTAATCATTTAATAGTAAGTACTTACTGTGTATTAGGCATTGTGATAAGTCTGGCCAAAAAAGCTGCATTTAGAATACCACGAATTTTTAAAAATGTTTTCATTTTATTTTTGAGACAGACAGAGACAGAGACAGAATCGGAAGCAGGCTCCAAGCTCTGAGCTGTCAGCACAGATCACGATGTGGGGCTCGAACCCACAAACCACAAGATCATGACCCGAGCTGAAGTCGGAGGCTTAACTGACTGAGCCACGCAGGCACCACTGAATACCACAAACTTCTTGAAGGCAGAGAGTAATCTACAGCACAGAACATAGGAAGGAAGATCAACTCTGACTTCAGGGTGATTAAATGAAATGGGAGAGGTGTATATGGGGGCACAACTAATCCAGATCTGGAGGGGAGGGCGTCAGTGGATGCCTCCTGCAGAAGAGGAATCTAGCAGGGAGTTTTTGATCGGTGAGTGGGAATTTACTAAATTTAGAAGGAAGGACATAACATTTCAAATAGAGGTCATTCCCTGTGTAAAGTCATTGTAAGTGACTTCTGGGAATTTCAAATGATTCAATGAAGAGAGTATGAATTTATGCAAACTCAAGGAAGACTATATTTTATTCCTTAGAGGAGAAAGCACTTGCTAAATGTACACTCTTATATTTATTCTTGGAATATTACTGTTATTATTGTCTAAATCGTCTAATTCCACTAGGAGGTGTGTTTTTGTTTTTGTTTTTTCTTTTTGAGAGACAGAACAGGGCAGGGGCAGAGGGAGATGAAGAGAGAGAATCTTAAGCAGGCTCCATACCCAGCACAGAGCCCAACTTGGGGCTGAGTCTCAGGACAGTGAGACCATGACCTGAGCTGAAATCAAGAGTTGGACGCTCAACGGACTGAGCCACTCAGACACCCCTCCAATAGGATCTTGTATGTAAAAAACTCACCTCATATAAAAAGGGGCTTTAAAAGTGATCTCTGTCTTGGGGTGCCTGGGTGGTTCAGTCGGTTAATCGTCAACTCTTGGTTTCAGCTCAGGTCAAGATCTTATGGTTCATGAGTTGCAACTCTGCATCAGGCTCTGCAATGACAGCATGGAGCCTGCTTGGGATTCTCTCTCTCTGCCCCTCCCCTGCTTGTGCTCCTGCTCTCTCAAAATAAATAAATAAACTTTAAAAAAGGTACATGATCTCTATCTTTAGTAATTACTTAATAATTATTACTTGCCTTTAGTAATTATTTTCATAAGGGAGAAGTAAGAGGCAAGTCTCAGCCAAGGAGGATGCACAAAAACCATAAAAAGGAGAAAGAACCCACAAAAGCAGAGCTGGAGCCATTTAGGGGCAAATATCTCTAACTTTAACAAGACTCGAGGATACTGCTACTTTATTATGCAGTATAATAATTAATATTCATGGTCTATGAATCACCATGAAAGAAGGGATAGTTTAGAAAGATTTATAACAATTTGGATAAAATAAGTTTAAAATGTTTAAGGAAATAAGTGCATTAATCTGTAAAACTCAATTCATGAGAAACATCTCTAGATGAGCCTAGATTAGTGAGATGTAGCTGTATTTCTATTTCTTCCTTAGCTGGAATTCAGACTGTGATCTATACAGGTCTATAGTCCCTTGCTAAGAAATTATTGGTTTTCAGTTGTTGTTCTTTTGTTGTTATTCATTTGTTTTGTTTTGTTTTTGATTGCAAAACCTGACCTAAACTTATTTCGGCAGTAAAACTGGAACCGAACTAGACTGTGAGGCTATTTATAGTTCGTTTATTCTACTTAGTATTAAGTATTCCTGGGTTTTGCTTTGGAGGTATTGTCCCAATTTTGATGGGAATATTACATATGATTAATATGTAATATTACTTATTACTAAAATTCTAAAAGCCAAGAAATTCTGAATTCTAAAACACATCTGGCCCTAAATGTTTTGAATCAGGTTATTGTCCTGTAAATCTCACAGAATAAAATAAAATGGTCAAATGGCTCTAACTAGCATGAAATTAATACCTTGATCTCTGGCAGACAGCTAAATAAAAACTGAACTAGAATAAACAGAAGTATATGATGACTTAAAATACCTTTAGAAACTGTGCTTGGATAAATGATATTATCAAGACAAAGCATGATTGATTTTCCATTTTCTAAAAACTAGTGACACAAAGCACTTTCTTGCCATAGCTGTATTTGGGCACTGAGAGATGCCCTCAGGTCTACGGGCCTTTTCTCAGATGAAATGTTACTGAGACCTGAAGGTTTTGAGGAACTTATCAAGCCACCTTGTTGGTGGCTCATTCTGGTCTTCTGGTGACTTCCATGTCCCTTTTTCTGTTCTACCAGGTTGGCTGGCTTTCTGCTTAAGAATTATTTCCTGACAATGGAATCATTGGTAAAACGTATGAGGTCTGTATTTTACTCACATCACATACTATGTTCCTAAGAGTAAAAGAAACATTGGACTAAAATGTGTTAGTATCAGGCCTTCCCTGTGCATAGTCTTTAGAAAAACAAAAAACAAAAAACAAAAAAACTGAGACAGGGTCTGTGAGGACTGGAGACTTATAGCCTCTAGGTGGCGGTGTTGCTCCACCTGGAAGTTTTTGGTCCACAGGTTCTCCCTAAGAAGCGGTTTGCTTAGCCATCTCTAAGACCCTTTTTCAGAACAGAATCTTGGTAAAGTCTGGACTTTGCATTTTTGAGATTTTTAACATTGAAATCTCTTGTTGCTGGTTGCCTCTCCCACCTCAAAGGAAACATGGTTAGTACTGAAAGGAGGAACATTTTTGAACAGTTGAAATGGATATAAAAGGAATGAAATTTGTATCTATTTACTGGAATGTATTAGGACTTAGCATTTTATTTTAAAATTTTTGTGACCTTTCAGAAAAGCTAGACTGTTGTAAAAAAAATTAATGAGATTTCATAATCAAAGGTGATGAGAAGCAAGGAAAGATCACATCACTCTGTGTCTCACTTCCTCCACAGTTTTAAGTGATTTTGACTAGCATCCAAGGGAATGAAGGAAGCCCTATTTTAGAGTTCCATGGAGGGGGGACAGGCTTACAATTAATACAAGCCACTGAGCCTGGTTATTTAATGTCATTTCAGCAAAGGGGAGCTCACAAGATAGCAATAAAGAGGAGAATGAAAAGAACATTTAAAACTTCAGCTAAAAACATTCTCAAATTACTAAAAAAAAATGAAGACACATTAGTTTTCCTTCATAGCATGTTCGCATTGGAGACTGCCCTGGGGCAGAGAAAAAGACAAAATGAACAAAATCTCCATGTACTCTGTAATGTTTGAAAAAGTTTAGCGATCTCTGCCTCACTTAAAAAAAAAAAATTTTAACACTTATTTATTGTTGAGAGACAGAGCATGAGCATGGGAGGGACAGAGAGAGGGGGAGACACAGAATCTGAAGCAGGCTCCAATCTCTGAGCTGTCTGCACAAAACCCCACATGGGGCTCGAGCTCGCAAACCATGAAATCATGACCTGAACCAAAGTGGGACGCTTAACTGACTGAGCCACCCAGGCGCCCCTGTCTCTGCCTCACTTTAAAGGCTACTTGGTTTGCTCTCCCCATAGCAGGGGAAAATCCAAATGAATATGGGAATATCCACAGCAGTACTCCAATGTCATGTGGGGTGGGTGGTGAAAGCACTTTTCTGGAATTCCTGTCCTTATATGCTTCAGAAATACACATGTTCAGGCAGTTTTCAGTGTTGGAAGAGTGTGCTGCTGATAAAACAGAATCTCTGTGTCAGGGGAAAAAGCTTAAAAAGTTCATTCAACGCAAACAACATATATACTCTCTTGCAATTTTAAAAGTGAATCAAGGAGCTTAGAATATTGGCATATGTTACAATATTCTAAGCTTCTTGAGAGGATGACTACAAATTAGGATTCGGGAGCATTGGAACAGAACTTGGAGATGATAAATTCAAAAGAAGGTGTGATGACAGGAGAGCTGAAAGGGAGGCTGTATGTTGTAGAGGTCCATGCACAAGCTTTGGAATGAAACAAACCTCTTCAAATCCTGGCTCTGCTCCTTCTAATTAATGTACAAATTATGAGAGTGCTTCATTCAATGCCTAGCACATAACATAAATATCTGCTGCCCTTGCTTTTTTGGTAACCCATACATGGTATTTCGGCTACTGTGGAATGTGTGAATAATTCCAAAACCACAGCTCAGAGGTAGCTTTGGTGTCAAAAGACATTTACTTCCTATGTGAGAAAAACCTGTTGGCAGGGAATGTCTAATTGAAAAAGAATGTTGAAATTTTGATAAGACCGATTTAGTAATTGACTGTCAAAGTACAAATGTTTTCCAATAAACGACACGGTCCTACAGCTGAATTTGTGTGTGCTATGTGTTCTGTTCCAAGAACATAAAAGGAATTATCTGTGTGTGCTCGGTTATCTAACTGCCCTGTGAAGAATCCAAAATTGACACAGCTGTTACTAGAAATTTTTACCACTTTTTTTTTAGTGACCAAAAAAAAAAATCTTTAAGTAAAGGATAGTGGAAAGAGTTCTTGAGTGTGGTGATGTAAGAGAGTTCTCCCTCCTTCTGGGTCACCATTTACTACAGGCAAATTATTTAATCACTACAGGTCAGTCTCTACATGGAACATTTATTTCTGAAGGTTTTTTTTTTAACTCTAATTTTCAATATTCTAATAGGAGATTACAAGAATCACTTCATCTCTGGGGAGAAAAAAATCTTGTTAGTAGATGTTCCATAAAACCAAGGCTTGACAGGTCAGCCAAACATGGTGACAGTCTGTTAGACTGGGACTCCCCCCAGCAAGTTGCAGAAGGATATAAATTCCTCAACTGCAGGTGAGAAAACTGAAGAGCAGAATGAAAATACTGGCCAGCCCTGGGTTCTTCCTAGAGCTTTCAAGACTCAGATGAGATGCTGTACGTGGGAATCCCTTTTATGTGCTACTCTGCAGTCTTCAAGGTTCTACCAATTCCATGGTTATGACTAAAACACTGCTTTCAGGAACTGCTAATTTTTTTAGGGAGAGAAAGAGAGAGAGAGAGAGAGGAGAGAACACTCACGCAGAGGAGGGGCAGAGAGAGAGTCCATGCTCAGCATGGAGCCCCCACGCAGGGATTGATCCCACGTCCCTGGGTTCATGATCTGGGCAGAAATCAAGAGTCCAAGGCTTAACAGACTGAGTCGCCCAGTCGCCCCAGGAACTGCCATTTTTAACTTAGCCAAATTTATTTGAAAAACTAATCAAATCCTTCAGGTTCTGCTGTAATGGCACTCAAATTCATGGCATTACTCTTACACCTTTAAATGTGATTTGTGCTCATCTGAAATCCCATCAGTTGTTCTGTGACTCTACTTCAGTTTGCCTACAGTAAACAAAAGTGTAACTATTTACAGCTTCCTCTGCTATAATAAATCTTCCTTGGTCAAATGCTGGTGAAGGCTTTATCAAGACAAATGGTTTATTAGTAAACAGTCAAATAAACACTCACAGGAAGCTATTTTCCTAACCATCTGTTTTACCTGTCCAAGGCAGAAGACGAATCAAATTGGCCATTCTACCCCTAACAGAGATAAATACTTATTACTTCAGAGTAAGAAGAAAGAAAATGAAAGAAACAAGTAAGCTATTAATATGCCTCGGCTTGCCTATGCATGGGGGAAAATGCCTTTCCAAAAATCTTACAGTCTAGCTGTTTAGTCCTGCGGCAAAAGATTTGATTTTAACTGTTATCTTAACGTTAGTAACTGCAAAAATTGGGCACCAGATGTCGATACAGCTATAGCATGTAACATGGGACCTTAGAAACCTGTCTTGCTTGCATGTTTCTGAAGAATTCAGTCCCTTTTATTTATTTTAAGCATAGACTCTTTCATTTCTTCAGCTTTTTCTGAGTTTAAAAAAAAAACAGAGACTGGTTTTAAATAGAATAGACAAAATGACAGGAACCACCAAATCTTGTCATGTAATGTTCCTTGTCAAATGTACTTACACCTTCTCTATTTGTTGATTACGACTCATTTGAGAAAGTTTCTCAAGTCTAGCCCAGTTTCTTATATCCACGATTAATTCCCTAAGCTTTCTCAATTTCCATTCCAAGCTCTATTTGTGAGACATATGTTTTGGAAAACAAATTAAAATTTACTTTTTCTATGAAACTCAGTATCAACTGCCCTCTAAGAGACACTGTAGTTTTTTTTTTTTCTTCCCTAGTGTCCAAGAGACAAAATTTGCCTTTCAAGTGACTGTTAACCTCATATACTATGTCAGGCTTTTTGAAATTCCAAGTAAACTCTATTTGCTCTATTAGCCTTTCCAAAGCATTTTAAGTGTTTTGAAGGATTTGATTTTCCTCAAGTAGGATTAGCCACCAGCTTGATTTGATGTAAGTAAAAAAAGGTGCCTCAATAGTTTCCTTGGAACTGAAGATAGGTCCGACTGCTTCAAATGTCAGAGTTCAGAAGCTTTAAACTTAAATTACAATCTCAATATGAGAAACATGAAAATACATGAAAGTTGCGAAAGGAAGCCAAGGAAGACGACAGTTATGGGTAAATTCCCCTTTTAACTCTTTCAGTAACAGCCAAACTGTGGGTGGGTGAGTAGTATAATGACCTCATTGCTTATCATTAATTTACAATTAAACTGAATCTGAAGTTAAGAGGTTAGTAGCCAGAACTAAAGGCTAAAAACTGAAGCTACTGTTACTCTTTATTACTGTTATTCTTTATTACTCAAAGGCATGTGAGTACATCACTATGTGATTACCTCTTAGTTGAGCCAGTTCCAATTTTCAGAGTAAAATTACTTAGTATCTACTGCACGTTCCTGACTTTATATAATAGAGTGGATAGTAGTTGTTAGTTAAAATGTAGCTCTTTTGCAAACTACAAATATAGCTCCTATAATTTCTTGCCTCTAGCTTCTCAAATAACTTCAAACATTTTGTGCTAAATGGCCCTGTACCATAGGGGTTGGGTCCACCACTTCTGCCCATGAAATGAATGAAGTTTTTAATGCATCTCTTGATGCTCCAAGAAAACAATTCATCTGTGACTATGCAGTCATCAACAGCTCATATCCTTACCTTCATATTTTAAAAGTATGTGCACGTTGCTGAACTTCTAGCTCTAATTCCTCAGCTCCTTAAAGTGGATGTTCTGTACATAACAACCACTCACTTTGTCATTTACTGTTCTGTAAAACATAAGGCAGAAGCTAAAGAAGGGAGTCCCAGCTGGAGCAGATCTGTTTCTTCCAAATCTCACTGTATTGAGTTGCCATTACAGACAGTAAAATATATTTATGTGGCTCAAGTGTGACTTAACTTGGTAAGTTATATTGGGTCCTGGAATGGTTTAAAGGCCCTTCTGGCCAATTATATTTATTTCTGTTTATAAAAATTGTCAAGAAGCTACTGTAAGCTGGCTCTCAGCCACATCTAAGTTCCTTCCATTTACACTCACTTTTATCAGAGATATAATATTTTTATATTAAATATCCCTGGACAGTATTAATAAGAGAAAGGAATAATAGCTCATTACATTTATTTTCTCTTGCTCCCAATCAGCCTAAGACAGAGAAGTCATTTCTTTTTGAGTTGGTAGTTTAGAATTTCCAGAAATGCAGTGTTTTGAGAGACAAAAGAATTCAGAACCTGTTGCTTTCAGTAGAAACTCTAGATAAAGTATTATGCGTGTGAACCCAGCAGTTTCTGGTGCACTCCGTTTTAATGACAGGCAAAGTAGAGAACTAGGTACGTTTTCCACCTTTCTGCTTATAACAAAGTTAATCCAAAGGCAATTTTAAGAAGGCGGTGTCCTGAAAGTGAAGTGTGCCAAAACTCAAATGCACACACTGTACGAAGGCCAAAATTAGAAATGTTCTAGGAGTGAGACGTGATGTAATTTTATATGAACAGGGTTTGGAGTCAGGTGGGTCTGAGGTTCATCACAAGCTGCAGGGTTTGGGCTTGGCAATAATTAGATGACCATCTCTAAAGCTTCCTTTCTTTAGAATGACACTGTACCTCTCAGGGTTGTTGAGAATTCAAATTCAGTGACCCATGTACATCAGTCTGAACTTAATAGGCCCCCCTGAGAAACCTGGCTTTCCTGGTTCCAAGAAAGAATGAAGGAACCTGACGCTAGGCCATGCCGGGGTAGGAATGGTGACCCACATGCGCAACTAGATGTTCTCCCAGGGCACAGCCTGGGAAGGAGCAGGGAATGGCGCCTGACAGTGTGGTTCTGCTCGATTATTTTAAGCAAGTCAAGCCCTATGTAAAGTGAGGGTGATTAGATTAGACCAAAAGACATCCAGTCTCTCTAGCTCTAAACTTCTACATAATCTACCAAAACAAGCAAGCAAAAAAACCAAAACCAAAACCAAAAACAAAAGCAAAAAAACAAATCCGTACAAAAATCAAAGCACCAAACCCGCGCTGCCCCTAAGGAATCGGGGAGAACAAAGAAATCACCACCCCCGAAGTTTCGGGCTTCTGCGGTTCACTGTGGAGGACGGGGCTAAGTCACCCTACAGCGGTTTCCCCTCCACATCTGAAGGAGTGGCAGGTGTTCCCGGAAGGCTCAAGGCCAATGTCAGGCAGCAAGGGGTAGGGGCTGTCCCGGGAGAGAAAGGAAACCAGGCTTTCGGAGAAAGCAACTCGGGGATGTAGGAGAAAATCACCTACTACATCTCATGAGGGATGCGGCCGAAGAGGAGGTTGGGCCTGGTCTGAGTAGCCGAGGGTCAAGATTCCAGGCTGGAGCTGGAGGACAAGTTCACTGCCGAGGCAGGAGAGGGCAAGGAGGAAGCGTTAGACGGAGGAGGGAGGTGCATGCGAGGAAAGGGCCCAGAAGGGCCCCGTTCCCGGCCACTCACCACGAGAGGGATGGAGCAGATGAGCACCACCAGGGAGGTGGCGATGAGTAAGATGACCATCTGGATCTCGGCACCCGCGATGCGGCGGAAACTCCGGCGGCGGCGAAAGTCGCTGAGGCGCGGCAGGGCGGGGGAGGCGGCGGCCGGGTTGCCCCGGCAGGGGGCCCAGGGCACGGCCAAGGGACCCGCCGCGTGGTGCTGCTCGGTGCCCAGCGAGGTGCGGCGCATGAACTGGCGGTGCATGCGGAGCAGCGCGCCGCACACGAGCACGTTGCAGAGCACCGTGGCGAGAATGAGGAAGGAGCTGAAGCCCGCGTACATGTAGGAGAAGGCGGCGTGCGCCGTCACGTTGGTGGTCCAGTCGATGAAACACCAGGTGTCCGGGTACTGCAGCCGCGAGCTGCCCAGGCCCATGTTGGGCAGCGCGCAGAAGAGCACGTTGGACGCATAGACCGCGACGAGCGTGAGGCCCGCCAGCCGCTTGTCCACGTAGTGGCTGTAGAAGTAGGCGTGGTTGATGGCCAGGTAGCGCTCGATACTCATGGCACAGATGATGCTGAGGCCCGACAGGCCGAAGAAGAGCAGGATGAAGGTGCTGTACTCGCAGAGCGCTTCGCCTCCGGGCCACTGGCCCTTCATGTATGTGGCGATGGTCACCGGGCTTACCAGCAACGTGCCCAGCAGGTCGGTGACGGCCAGTCCGCAAACCAACGTATAAAAGGTCGTCTCCTTCTGCTCCTTGCGCGACTTGCACAGCACCACAATGGCCACCAGGTTGCCCACCACCCCGAAGATGAACATCACCGCCGGGATGGTCACCGGGCTGTTGGGACGGTCGGGGGTAGAGGAGGCGGACGCATTGACCCCAGGGGTGGACATGGTGGTGGTCCGCGGTACACAGCCTTGGCCTTCGAAGCTGGGCCTGGGGATGGTAGGAGAGACACAGGCGCGGTGAGATGAAATTACCACTTGTCAGACCCGCTCCCAAGAAACAATATGCTGATGAGACAAGACCAACAACTGGATCCCGCCTGCATCGTGGAGAGTAGCCATTTACCAACTTCGGCTACCGAAATCGCCAGGCTCAGGATACCTCCTGCCAGCAGCCCCCCACTCTGCTGTCATTAATATTTGCTAGTTGATACTTCCATTCTCTCCTCCTCCCTGCCCCCTCCAGCCCAACTCCCTCCACTGCCAAGATGAACAAGGCCTATCTCAAGGGAAAAGCGAGTGGTTCGCTCTTATTCCCGACAGATTCTGAGTCAATAAAATCCTCACCGAAAACAAGTTACGGAAGGCAATTTGGAAAGCGCGCTCGCTCCTCCCGGGCTCCGCTCGAGGAGCGCCCGCCCATCGCTCTCCGCCCGGTGCCCTCAAAGCCTCATCTCACCTGTGGTTGCTGCGGCGGTGGCAGCCGCGTAAGCCCCCAGGGTCAACACTCAGATGTCCAGGATAAGCCTCCAACCTGCCCTAAGTCTCGCCCAGCTCAGTGTGGAGCTTGCCAAGTCTTTGCCTTCTCAGAGCCGGGTCTCCGCGGCTGCCAATTTTCCGGAACTGGGGTCGGAATGGCCAGCTTTCAAAAAACTTGGGAGAACCAGAAGGGTAGCGGGATGGGTCAATGAAGTCTGATCTTGGATTTCTTTCTTTCTTTCCTCTTCTGCTTCTTTTTTCCCTCGTTCCTTCAAAGACGGGACCAAACTTTTCGGAGCCCGCAGGTCCCGTCCCCGGGCGGACAGCAGTCAGATGTGGGGGCCGCTCGCGCAGGTGGCGCGGATCCTCACTCCCGGAATCAGGTCGCCCCCCCTCGGAAGCCCAGGGCAGCACCGGCGGCTATCGGGGCTGGCGGCTGCCACTGAGGCTGCTTCCGGCGCCCTGGGGGCGGCTTGAGGTCCACTCGGCCTGAGGCTCTGACCTGGGACCTTTCATCTTCTTCCTCTTGGCTACAGGGTTCCGAGCTCCGCTCTCGCCCTTCCAGCCTCTGTACAAACTTTTCTCCAGCTCCAAGTTTCCCCGGCGGAGGCGGGGACACACAGTGCGCGGCCCGGGCGCCCATTGGCCGGACGGGAAGGGGGCGGGGCGTGTCCTCAGTGCTCGGCGCCGAGAGGCGGTGCACCGGCCTGGGGGGGCGGGGTTCCGAGCTGCGCGGGCCCTCGCGCCGGGCCTGGGACCCTCTCCTCCCTGCGTTCCCGGCCCCGGCCAGGCTAGGGTCGCAAGGACATGGCCGCGCGCCTCAGGCTTGTGTGCCGAGTACCGCCGTCGGCGCGGAGCCTCGGAAGCCCTGGTGTTCTCCCGGGAACCCTCTTAGCCACTCAGAGGGGGCTAACTCTGAAATCAGCATCCCCTCTCCCTAGTTGCCTCCTGCTCCGAGTGGCCTGTTTCTCGCACCTTCCACACGTGGATCGCAACACCTGGGCGCTAGGCAGGCAGGTCAACTGCTCTAGAACTGCGGCCGAGGTGTGTGTGTGCGCGCGCGCGTGGACCCGCGGGACGTAGGGTGGCGAGGCTCGCGTTGTGCGCGCGCGCGGCCCCGGGCTCGAAGTCAGGAGCGCGCATCGGACGGGGCGGGTGGTTGGGCCGGCGGGTGCGGGCGGGGGAACGACGAAGAATCTGCCCTTTGAAAGGAATTACAATCCATCCATGAAGGTAGTTGGTTGGCAGTGCCCAGGCTGTGGGCTGCGCCCCGTTGGGTATCCCCAGGCTAAAAAAAAAAGAGAGAGAGAGAGACCGCAGCCTCTCCCGGCGCTGGTGGCGGAGCCTTGCGGCTGTGGAAGGAGGTGACCCGCAGGTACCTCGTGGGAGTGTTAGGGTGGGAGGGGTGTGTAACCGCGGAGATCTTTCTCCTCCTCCGGGGAACTACTCCTCCCAGGAAGAACGGTAGTCTGAGCTTCGTGGCTCGGCCCTGTTATATTCACTTTGGACACTTTGACCACGAATCCTTTGGTCGGCGGGCTGATGGAGGGTGCGACGGGGATTTGAAAGTTATTGGAGTCGAGGAGTTCTCCAGTCATTACCTCCGTGATTTACTCTTGGATCGGCCTAGTCGCTCTACCTTTTTTCTTTAAATTACAGGTGGACTTACTTTGTGGTGGAAGTAGTTTTTTTGTAAACGCATTATTTAACTTCTTTGTGCTCTGGTTCCTAAAATCGGGACTGAAAACTAAAAAGAAACGATTGGAAAACTCCATGGTGTTTTAACTGCTTCACCATTTTTTGTTTGTTTGTTTGTTTTTTTAAACCATGAAGTAGGATTGTGTGGGCCTTTTAAATTCCTAGAAAAATCTGTTTCCAAGTGCGGGATACATGCATTTTAACATATTGCATCTCATCGTAGATTAAACAAATACCTCGATTCTTTTATATGAGGAGCAGGTATTCATTCATTCCTTAAAATGCGATTTCATGAATAAACCTCCTAAGAATTGATCCGGTTCTCCTGTTATTGTGAAATGGCACAGCAACAAATGAGTAATAGGAGAAACAAAGCATCCCAGACTTAACTAATTACTGATAAGTTAAAGTTAATTAAAGATTCCATATGGATATATTAGTATAACATTCTCTTGTTTATGCTATTTCCTCATGAATATCAGGGATTCAGAAGGAATCTGTAAAAATAACTGATGGCAATTGGTCAGTTTCTCAGTTTTCCCTTTATCACCATAATAACCACGTCTGTTGTCTATGCTTTCTTTGAGTAGTAACCTCTAGGGTTGTGTTAGCATTGAAAACAAGTTGGCACTAGAAAAAGGAAACAGCACATTCTACCCCCATCCTTCCCTAACTGAATTGCATCACTGTCACCCTGTCAGGTGGTTATCAGTAAACACACCAAGGGGAGGTGGGAAGTTCCACTTAGACTCATTTTATGTTAGTAAAAATAGTTTTTCCAGTTTTCTTTCCATTTGAAGTTCCTCACATGGAAAACAGTTAGGCTGGGTACCTGTTAAATTTTTAAGGATGAAGAGTATATTAAATGTAACAGTTGAGGCACACTGCTGAAGTAATTAGTGAGTGTTACAGGATTTCGCACGTCATTGATGAACTGGGCTTGTTATCAATGGAGCTTTTTAAAAAAAATTTTTTTAATGTTTATTTTTATTTTTGAGAGAGACAGAGAGAGAGACAGAACGTGAGCTGGGGAGGGGCAGAGAGAGGGACAACAGAATCTGAAGCAGGCTCCAGGCTGTGAGCTGGCAGCACAGAACCTGACACGGGGCTCACAGGGCTCCAACTCACAGACCATGAGGTCATGACCTGAGCTGAAGTCAGATGCTTAACTGACTGAGCCACCCAGCCGCCTCCCCAGTTTTTTTTTTTTTTAGTGTTTACTTATTTTTGAGATTCGGGGGGAACAGAGAGAGGGAGACAGAATCTGAAGCAGGTTCCAGGCTCTGAGCTGTCAGCACAAAGCCTGACGCAGGCCTCGAATCCATGAACCTGGGATCATGACCCAAGTCGAAGTTGGTTGCTTAACCACCTGAGCCACCCAGGCACCCCTAGAGGTATCTTTTCTTACTGGTCCTTTAAATATTTATCATCACAGTAGCTTTAGGAAGATTGACATAAGTGAGAAACCAGGACATACGATTAAAAAATTTTAATAAGGTTTACCTGTACCCTCTTTTGGTGTATGTTTCTAAAAGCTTAAGTTTAGGGGTGCCTGGGTAGCTCAGTCAGCTCAGGTCATGATCTCATGGTTCATGGGTTCAAGTCCCACATCAGGCTGTCTGCTGTCAGCACAGAGCCCGCTTCAGACACTCTGTTTACGTCTCTATCTGCTCCTCCCCACTCACGCTTTCTTTCTTTCTCAAAAATAAAAATAAACATTAAAACAAAGAAACTTAAGTTTAGCTTTTAGAAGTAGAATCTGAAGGTTAGGGAAACAATTATGTTACTTTCTCAGTTTGAAAAACCGGGATGGTGTAGTTCAATTTCCCTCACACTCTGCTAGGAATCTACATTGCAAAAGGAAATGAAGAATTGCCATGAGCGTATGGACAGTTCTTGTCATTATTTGTATATTTCAGTGAAAATATTTTTATTCTAAATGTTGTTTTGTATCCTCCCTTGCAGTTTTCACCTCAATCCCTACTTCTCTGCACTGGAAGAGCTGGGTTCAGTTCTTTAGAACTGTTGTTAAATCCTCTTTGAAGGTTGACCTCGTCCAAGAACTGCCTGACTGATCAGTTTGATTGCTCTGCTTTAGCTAGTTATTTGACAACTTTTTTTGAGTAAACACCTGAAGGTGGGAACCTGTTCAAAAGCAAAGGCTGCTTGGAGGTTATCAACCACATTCCCCTTGACTAAGTTGAATCTTCCTTGGATCGAAGGGATGGGTAAGAAAGAGGATAATTCTTGAGAGGAAGACAGCAAGATGAAACAGATCTGGTCTGGACCCTTTGCAGAGCCTAACCTGGCCAGACCTTAGAGCATTCCTAAAGCACTAACATTCATGTAGCAAGCCTGAGTAAGTTGTGTTTGCTCTCCATCTTTCATGACAGGCCATGCGGATGCTAAAAACAGTGAAAAAGGCATCTAGCTGGTGTAAATAACCCAGTGCTCTTGGATGCATTTGCTTTCCACGCATTCACCCAGTGGTTCAGTGGATCATAAAATGTGGCGTTAACCTGACCGTGGGCATGAGGCGAGGTCCACAATTGTGGCTTTGGCTGTCAAATGATTGCCCTCCCTTTTTAGTGGTGCATTTCAAATGTGTGGTCTCCCAATTATCATTTTCTGAGGGTGAATTTTATGTTGAGTCTAGTGCCTAGAGTTTGTACACATGTCAGTACTGTGACTAAGTCCCCAACATCTTCATATGATGATAAATTGACTGCTGTGGAGGCTGGTTGCCACCAACTGAAACTTCAGGTTACTTCCTTGTCCAGCAGTTTTACCCCTCAAAGTGATAGCTTTCTGCCCTTTTAATTTTTCCCCTCTCCCCCCCCCCCCCCCGATATTTCCACCACTCTTCCATTGTGGATAGAAAAAAGAGGGCAAAGAAAGAGGATTATTTACTTATTGTTGTCCACTTTGAAGGTGTGGTAGAGAGGGAGGCCTTACTAGTTCAGGAGTCTCTTTTCTAGGAAGACAGACATTCGGATTATATGTCAGGTTCTTCTCGCACCCACCTATCCCTCTGGCATTAGACAAAGTCTAGGCCAACTGAAAGGAGGAACTTACGACTTGAGAGAATCGGTCATTCGGCTACGTGTGATGCTTAGTGAACCCCTGCAACAGAAGTTCGAAGCTCTTTGTTGGGGAGCAGAGGGAGAGATGAAGTAGATTGCCATTTGTTGAAATCCAATCCAAAAATTCATCTCTTCCCTGACATGCTCCTTAACCTCCAGCGTAATGGGTATTGATCGCAAAGCACACTAAAGTTACAAGTTGAACCTCTGCTGGAGTTTATGAAGGTCTAAAGATATGGAAGTCTGAGGTAGGTCAGTTCCTTCAGAGTAAATGAACCAGATGGACAGCTAATTTTATGGGAAAACTTAATCTTTTTATTTTTATTTTTATTTTTATTTTTTAAATAGCTACAGTGCTGGATCTAACAAGAAATGAGATTTGATTTTTCATGTAAACAGCAATTTTAAGTATGATTTTCTGATACCAAGTTATTTAGAGTATTTTCCTATAAGATAATAGGTTATGTGTTAAAAAGAGCTATAAAATATACCTAAAGCATTTTGGTAGAAACATTCATTCATCTAATCTAGTAAAGGAAAAGCAAGTACATTTTGAGGATGTCTAATATGAGGGCTGAGTATCAAATATGTATTTTTTTCTTCTCTGAATCTTGAATTAGTATAAGGTGTCAACTGTTAAGAAGTAAAAAAAAAAATTGTGAAATTTTAGTAGCTGAAAAAGCAGAATACACTTTTCAAAATTGTCTTGCTGTGTTAATGAGTTGTCTGCATCTCTGATCATATTACACCAGTGCTGCGGTGTTTTTAAAAGATATATTGGCAGTGCATTGTCTAAAATGCGACTCACTCTAAACCATATATGTTTAAGTTAAACTTTAGTTTTTAACTTTTTTTTAAATTTTTAAAAAAAATTTTTTTTCAACGTTTATTTATTTTTTGGGGGACAGAGAGAGACAGAGCATGAACGGGGGAGGGGCAGAGAGAGAGGGAGACACAGAATCGGAAACAGGCTCCAGGCTCTGAGCCATCAGCCCAGAGCCCGATGCAGGGCTCGAACTCACGGACCGCGAGATGGTGACCTGGCTGAAGTCGGACGCTTAACCGACTGCGCCACCCAGGCGCCCCTTAACTTTTTTTTTTAGAGAGAGCAGGGGAGGAGGCAGAGGGAGAGAGAATCATTTTTTTCTTTTAAGTTTACTTATTTATTTATTTTTGAGAGAGAAAGAAAGTCTGAATGGGGGAGGGGCAGAGAGAGAGGGAGACTGAGAATCCCAAGCAGGCTTTCTGCTCACTGAAGAGCCCAACCAGGGGCTTGATCCCACGACCCTGGGATCATGACCAGATCCAAAATCAAGAGTCAGATGCTCAACTGATTGAACCACTCAGGTGCCCCTAACTTTTTTTTATTTGAAGATTTTATTTTTGGGGTGCCTGAGTGGGTGAGTCAGTTGAGCATCCGACTCCATTTTGGCTCAGGGCATGCATGATCTCATGGTTTCATGGGTTTGAGCCCCGTGTCAGGCACTGTGCTGGCAGTGCGGAGCCTGCTTGGGATTCTCCTTCTCTCTCTGCCCGTCCCCTACTTGTGCTGTCTCTGTCTCTCTCAAAATAAATAAATAAACTTAAAAAAATAATAAAGATTTTATTTTTAAGTAATCTCTATACCCAATGTGGGACTCGAACTCAGAACCATGAGATCAAGAGTTGCATGTTCTACAGACAGAGCCAGCCAGGCGCCCCTAATTTAAACTTTGATAGCAGTTACTTATTACCTGAGTATTCTACCTGTTGATTAAAATGTTTTTTTGTTTTGCTTTTTTTTACAGCCAAGCAAACCATAAAAAGAAAAAGTATTATTTAGTTTTGTCTTCCTTTTCCTAGCGTGCAGCTCATCTTTTGTTTCCCAAATTGAACACTTTAAAAAAATCCTCCCAAAAGAATAAAAATAAAATATATTTTCCTCTTGAGGAGGAAGACATATGCTACATACGATTTTCCCCGGACTCCCATAATTTTGGAGATCCCGTTTACAGACTGCTTTGGGTTCTTATAGGCGTGGTGCTAGAAATGCCCAATTTACGAAGTGTCCATAAATCCTAGGTTGTCGAAGGAAGTCCAGGGGTCTCTCCTTTTGGCTTAGATGGCAGATGATTCAGCTTTTAACCCCAAATCAAATGGTTTTGCTTTTGCCAAAGGCAAGTCCTAAGAATGATTTAAAAGTATATTTTAAACCGTAATTTGTATTTTTCAAAAATGTCCCTTTGCTATTTTTTTTAAGGATTAGTGTACTCTCCTAGGACTTTGACAAAAATGTGTTTTTGCATTGACTTTTCCCCCTGTGTTTTTCTAAGATGGGCTCTGTACAAGAGAGTTAGAGGCTTGCATCTACTGTTTTAGAGATTTCCCACAAACACCACTTTTGGAGAAAGGGGCCTGAGATCTGTAGCTTTATAAAAGCTGTGTTTATCCGAAATTCTTGTTTCAGGAATTTATCAGTTCTGCCCAAGTAACCCCTGCATTGCCGTGTGGAGCTTTGTGGGGCTCTTGTTTATTTTTTAGAAATCTGAGGGAATCATTTTCCTTGCAGAGCCAGCATCAACTCTGTAATCCCTGAGCTAATGTGTTAATTGTAGTGGCATTTTAAACTTTGGGCAAATGCTAATATCTCATTTCCCCCTTCCATCCATAATAATGATAAAAGCTTTCCTATCATTCAAATTAAGCCTCATTATTGAGAACTTCCCTTTCCACACCCTGTCCCTGCTCTGCGACAATGGGTCCCCACCACTCTTCTCTAGAATGGCAGACCTGTTGAGCTTTAAGTCCACAAACCCTTGGGTCTAGACAAACAGGATTCCAGACACCTTGTAAAATTACTTACGAAGATGGGGCGCCTGGGTGGCGCAGTCGGTTAAGCGTGCGACTTCAGCCAGGTCACGATCTCGCGGTCCGTGAGTTCGAGCCCCGCGTCGGGCTCTGGGCTGATGGCTCGGAGCCTGGAGCCTGTTTCCGATTCTGTGTCTCCCTCTCTCTCTGCACCTCCCTGATTCATGCTCTGTCTCTCTCTGTCCCAAAAATAAATAAATGTTGAAAAAAAAATTAAAAAAAAAAATTACTTACGAAGCAAAGCCACGCACATCTCCCCTCTTTCTTTTTCTCCTCACCCTTTCCATTTCTGTATCAGCGATATCAATAACTAACATTTATTAAGTAGTTACCATGTACCAGGCAATGTGCATCATGCTTTGGGTGAATTTTTTTTTTTTTTTTTTTTTTTTTTTTTTTTTTTTTTTGCCGTTTGTTACAAATTAGGATATTGAGGCAGAGAGAAGTTGAGTAACTTTTTCAGGGTCACAGAGCTCGTAAGTGCTGTGACAGAGCATGCAAGTTACTGACCACAGAATTACAGTCTCCTTCCCCAGCACTGAGCAGGGGCCCACTCCTAAACACCTCAGCCTATCCTTTAAAAAAGCAAAAGGAAACAAAAGGCCACTACATTTTAATAAAGGATACAGGCAAAACTTCTCTGAATAATAATGATATATTCAGTCTAGACACCCACCACCTATCCCTGTGCCCCTAGGAAGCAGGTGCAAAATAAGAAGTAGAAAATGCACAGTGTTTCTGATTTGAGTTTATAGTCACTTATTTTAACTTTCAATTTTATGTGGAGTAGGTAACAACTTCTGCAACTACCAAGGGGATCGTTAACAGTTTCTATGACATTTAAATGATCGAATACTTCCTTATGAAGCTCTGGCTTATTTTGTTCACAGACACACAGTGAAAATCAACTTTCCTGCTTAGGTTGAGCCTATAGGTGGAGAGTGCTGTCAAGAACATGAAAAAGCATCAATCGAGTATAAACTGTGTGCTATAGTTTATAGCTTGGCTTATACTAAACCCTTTATATTTATCTTTGATAAGTTTATGGTAATTCTTCAAGGGAGTTGGCATTATTGCACCTGCAGTTCTGTCAGGGTGTAAAGTCAGTTAGAAAAATCTGCATTCATTTGGCATATCTCTTTTAGGGGAAATGGTGTTGGGAAGGGCATAATCAAGAAAGTAAACATAAACTCAGGGATGGTGATGGAAGGAGAAATACATCATCTACCCCTTTTTATTTTTCTATACTCATTGCAAACATTGCTAATAACATCACTCTTTCCTTCAAGGGTACACCACTGATTTACTAGCAATGGCACAAGAAATGAAACTCCTTTGTCATGCTTGATCTAACATATGACGTGTACAGAGTTGGTTTGAAGAGACCCTAATAGATGGTGCTTTTGTAAATTTGTGATGATATGTGTTTGTGGTCCTTTTTGCCTAGGAGGTTATGGAAGGGCTATGAAAATCTTTTATCAGGACTTTTTGCTTGGGAGGGCAAACTTTGTATGAAGAGAATGTGAAGTGGGTACAGCAGGAGAGAGATCATCATCATTAAATACGTAACTAGAAAAATAAATCTCAGGATAGAGGGTCTTGCAAAGCAGCATAGTCACCTGTTAGATGCTTTAAGAATGTCTGGAATGTGTCTCATAGTATAATAAATGACTTTATGCAAAATACCCACATTTGCAAGTCAGGGAGCAGCAGGAGACAAATTGAAGAGTCAGGAACAGCTTGTTCTTGGGTCAAACCAGCATTTATATCTGAATGTTTTCAGCTCCAACTAGCTAAATCTTCCAATAACTCAAATAGAATTTTGGGACCCAAGTAAGGAGTAAATGATTGAAAAAAAGATGAATTGCGATCATTAAAACCTGACTTTACATTATTCAGTTGGTATTGTGATGTTTAAATGTACACAAAAATGAATATTTGAAAAATTAAATCATTTAAAACCTATGCATAGAAGTTTGCTAAAATACTAGAGCCCTTTGGGGGAATGTTTCCCTAAAGGATCAAATATTTATTAGTTATATCTATTTTATCTTTTACTCTTGGTGTATTTTAACAATTCTCACTTGTATCAAGTAGAGTACATAGTTTTAATCGTATTTATACAAGTTGAACTCTTGTTTACCTCCTTTACCAAATGGGTGAAATGCTATTTATTTCTTCATTATAAGTGTAGTACGGTGCACAATTAATTTTAGAACCAGAGAGAGGAGACAACTCCATTTTTAGTCTCAGTTTCTACCTACCTTAAATGCCAGAGAATTGAGCTTATTCAAGCTGATTATGTTGCAGTGCATCACTCTTAAGTATGGTCACTTATAAGAGCTGAATCATCTTCCTGAATGTTTCCCTGACATCCGGTGTTTGGTGGGGAACCTCAGAAGAATACAGCTTTCTAGTTAATAAATATTTTTGAACAAGAGAACAAAACACATTCTATAGAATAAAAATTAACTCTGTAAGTTGATAACCCTATAAGGTGTGGAGGAAGACTATATTGAACCTTTGCTTGTTGGGAAAAAATAAGTATTAAGGATAGAATATTGAAAATGTCCTGTGAATTGGTGCATGGTTAGATGAAGGAACGCTTTTTTCTTAACATATCAGGGTTCTTCTGTATTAATGTAATACTCACTTTCATTATACTGAAAAAGGGTATTATAGCGTTTTCTTTGTTTTGAGTTTGGTTCTTAATTTTATTTGAAAATGCAGTAGAAATAAATATTCATATACTTCGGCTTTAAAGCATTAGTTTAAAACAAACAAAAAGCAGAATCAGACCTGTAAGTACAGAGAACAAATTGATGGTTGCCATAGGGAAGGGCGGTGGGGGATGGTGCAAAATGGGCTCAGGGCAGCAGGAGATACAGGCTTCCTGTTATGGAATGGGTAAGTCACAGGAATAAAAGGCACAGCAGGGGGAATATGGTCAGTGATATTGTGATAGCATTATATGGTGACAGATGGTAGCTAAACTTGGGGTGAGCATAGCATAATGTATAGAGAAGTTGAATCACTATGTTGTACACCTGAAACTAATGTAACATTGTCCACTATACTCAAATAACACTATTTAAATATATTAAATATTAATAATATTATTAATATTAAAATATTTAAAAATATTTCCCCCCATGATACCACAAATACTCAAAGATAAGAATGCCTAAAGAAGATAAAAATTCTATTCTTCTTTACCACTATAAAAATATTCTGAATATGCTAATAGATACAATGTAAATTACTATTTATAATATCCATTTGTATAATTTATAGACTCAAAGAGAAAAATTAGCTTTTTGAAAATTAGTACAGCTTAGAAAATGTTTTCAATACTGATCCTGCCTGGAAGAAAGGCTTTCATGGTCAAATACGTTTTGGAGATGTTGTACTGTATTCCTGTTAGAAAGTCTCATTGCATATTGTTATAAAAGACCCTGAGATGTCGACAATTTAAAAAACTCAAAACTGTCTTACTTTGTTTTAGTTAACATCTCCCAGGTTTATATGATCATGCATCCTTTCATCAGTAACACCTACTAACATGATACAGATTAGAATTCCTTGCAACACATGCAGGGAATCTTTCCTAATATGGCAAAGGATAATTTATTATTTGGGGGAGTGGTTCAGAGACCAACATTGTAATTGCAGTAGATATATATTTATTTTTATGTGTTAGGAAAAATGCGTATCTCATTCATGATTTTACGGCTATTGTTGCTTGGACTGAATCTAAGTTAATGTATGTGGGAAATGAGTAGATTTAAAGAAAGTATAGAGTGAATGATAGTAGAAATGATATAGATATGGCAAAATCGTGAAGGTAGAAGGTGAGTAATTGAGGATTGGGAAATATTAATAGGTTGCAGTAATTTGCATGTGTATATTCAAACTCATCATCAGGACATATAGGGAAGAGGGACAGTAGCTCTCTGGTTCTGGTTTTAAAATAATTTCATGACCTGGAAGAGAAGACTGTTCTAGACCCCAGTTTCCTTATCTGTAAATAGGGATTGCTGGATTGGAGAACATTTGAGGCTGATTTAAGCTCAGCAACATTGATATGAATGGAAGGTTACTGTGGCCATCTGATGTGCTAACTCCCCTCAGGCACTCAGGCAAAGCTCCTTTATTGTTGCATAGCTGGAGAATTGTAATCCTGTAGCTATCTCTACCGGGAAAACCGTGGCCAAATGTTGCACTGACTGCACCTTACTGAAGGTTTACTTGGGCTGTCAGGTTTGCTTTGGTTCCTGGGTGTCGGTGAAGCAGAATGCTTCGTTCCTTGAGATGCCATTATTTGGGATCTTTTTTCGCCCTTTTCTCAAAATAGCTGAGCCAGGTTCTTGGATTTGAGCTCTTTGTGTGAATGGGGCACCCTGCAGTTCTAGCTCCAGGGAATTCTCTGGCCTGTGGTTGAGACTATCTGGAGGGCAAGGTTTACTCTCTTTGGTTTTACACCCACCCCACCTCCTCTCTCTGCAGTTTTTTGTTATTTTGGAGAATTGTCGTCCATATAATGTAGTATTTAGACTTCCAGTCTGGTCTTGTCTTAAATTTTCAAAAATAATGACTTTCTTTAGATAGATTTATCCCTAGGGCTTTTTAGTTTTTTGTTTTGATTTTTGTGTTTTTAATGATTCTTGATTTATGAATACGATCCTGCGATCTATTACATTTCTAATGGCTTACGGTTAAGTAACTGTAATATAATGGTTATGTACACAAACTATCAGGCTCTGTCACTTACTAACTGACTTTACACAAGTTTCTTACTTGTCTCTTCCTTTGGGTGTTTTTAATCTTTAAAATAAGGATAATACTACTAATCTCCCTCAGAATTAAATAGTAAATACATTAAAAAACAGTACAGTGCCTGGTAAATAGCCCTCAAAAACTGTTAGCTATTATTATTACAGCCAGTGTCTAGGACAATTTTTTGGTAAGATTCCTGAACTGTCACTCATGTTGGTACACTGTCGGTTGATTTTCTTGAAAGTTCTAGGCACGTAATTATATCACATGAAAAGAATATCAGCTTAAATATGTTTTTCCTGATTTGTTTTTCTAGAGGAACTCTTTACTGGGATTCTTCAGCACAACATCAAATAGTAGTTGAGATGATTTCTGTCTTGTAGTGACGATTCCAACTTTCTTTCACATAATCTATCTACTATAATTTGTAATCAATTTTATATCCTTTTTTTTAACTCATCATTATGACATGAGCATTTTTCATGTTAATAAATTTTAGCAAACATTATTTGTCCTAGAGTATATAAAATTGTATATTATAAAATGTAACATAGACACACGTATTAGTATATAAAATACAGGTATAGTTTAAATAATGATAATAATAGGAATATCTGTGTATACACCAAACTTCAATAGACTATGAGGAGGCAGTTGGGAGCTCTTAGTGCCTTTGCCCACTTGTATCAGGAATTTTTAGCCATCATTTCCTTTTTATTTTTACTACCAGTGAATAAATATTGCCATATGGATGTATTTTGATTTACTTAGTAGTTCCCCTATTGTGATTATTTATACTGGTTTATATTTTGGGTGTTGAGACTAGAGCTTTCCCATATTGATGATGCTTTCCATGGGATAGATTCTGAGGAGTGGAATTACTAGGCCAACGGGTGTACGATTGTTTTAAAAGCTTTGGTCAAATATTGATTATCAAATTGCTTTTCAGAAGGTTTGCATGTATTTATATTCCCCCAAAATAATGCATACAAGAATGACAGTTTCAGTTCAACAGTCATCAAAACTGAGGGTTAGTAATGCAAAAAGCAAGACATACCACGTTTTTATAGAACTCCTAATTAGGTTGGATTTTTTAAAAGATCAATTAAAATTTTTTGAGCAGTACTCTGTATACAGAAATGTTGATATACTGCAAGTGTTTAGCTTGATGAATTTTTACAAAGAGAACACAACTTTGTAACAAACACCAAGATGAAGAAACACATCTCACCCAGCTATAGTTGTGTTCATCTTCCAGTGTAAAGACCATTTTGTGTGCTAAAACCTTTGAAGAAAGAAAATTGACTTTGCTTTGACCAATTTAGTTTTGACAGCCAGCAGCAAGTTTTGAATTATATTCTCCTCATATAGTAAAATAGGATTTATAATTGAGTATAATTAATATATTATAAATAATATAATTCTGATCTCTTTTGAAATGGTTTGATGTCATTTGACTATCAAACCAGATAACTTTGCAAGTACTCAAGAGTTTTTATGTAAGCCATGATAGTGTATCCTATAATGCAGGTACTTTAATTATAGTGTATATAAATAGGGGTTATCTCCATGCTTATTTAAGACTCAGATTCAAGGGACCCAGCTAAGACTCACTGAATCAGCATTTGCATTTTCATGAGCATGTGGGTGATGCTGATGCTTGCAAAGGGCCCCTGGACCACACTTGAGTAATGTTACTCTAGGGGATAAATGTCTCTTCTGAAGAAAGACATTCTGCAAATGTTGGTAATTGAAGCAGTTACCTAAGACAACCCTTCCACATTTCGTGATCAGTTTTTAAAACATGTAATAAAATATTTTTCATCCGTCAGTCCTTTCTAGACTTTCCTACTGTAGACCTAGACACATGGTGTTTAACATAGGGGTGGTACAGTTTGTGTAACCAGAACAGGAAACATCCAGCTCAGAACACACCCCTTGATTGCAAAATCTTTGGAACTGACCTGGTAGAATGGATCTAGCTTTTCAAAGGATCACCCTTAGCTTATTTATCTTGGCAATCTTATGGGTATATTATCTGTAGTATGTAGTAGCCAGGTGATACCCTGTAACTTAAGGTTTTACCTGACTGTACAAGTAGCAATAAAATGGAAACAAACAAACAACTGACTCGCTCACTCCCGAAGGTGTTCTATTTAACCTAAGTTCACCTGTTTGGTGTTGCAGGTTTGCAAGTGGATCATTTTATAAATGGTTGATAATTCAAATTTTTAGCCAAAAGAGAAGTTTAGAAAACTATCCCTTTGTTTCTTCTCTTTAGACATTGAAGAACACTAAAGTTCATATGTTTCTGGAGAGTCGTTTAGAAAAAGCGACTGCTTACCAAGTAGTGAGATATTTGGCAATAACTCGTAGAAAAATTTTTGTGGAGTTTGGTTTTGCTTTCAATTATCTGAATTAGAGGTTTTGCTTGTCCTGCTGGGCTTGATGGATTAAAGTCATATTGCTTGACCCCACCCAGTTCTCTCCACCCGCACCACCACCCTGGGCTGATGATGTGCTTGCTTCTCCCTGCTGGTCTAGAGCCATGGGCTCCTGTTTCCCCTCGTATTCTTGACCCCTTCTAATTAGTTCTCCACATTACTATCAGAACGGTCTTTTTAATAAAATAAATTGGATCATGTCATTCTTCCACCTCCTCCAGAGGCTTTCCTTGGGTGCAAAGTCCTCATCATGGTCCACAAATTCCTGCACCGTCTGTCTCTGGGCTCCCTTTTCCAACCTCAGCTCAATCCCGTCTCTCTCTTGCCCATTACACTTAAGATGTTCTTTAACCCGTGCAAGCCCTTTCTTAACTCAGAGCCTTCATGCAGGCTGTTCCCTCTATCTGTAAGTCTCTTGCTACCTGGCTAACTCTTGCCCCTCTTTTCCATCCGTGTTTAAATGCCACATCCTTAGAGAGACCCTCCAAGTCTACATTATGTCTCTGCAGTGTTTCTCCTCCCTGTGTATTTCTTTTCTCTTGGTACTTATCACAATTTATAAATGCATGTGTTTATTGGTATCTGTTTTCCTCACTCGTGTGTTTTGAGAGAAGAGTTTTAGGCTACGTTGTTCATCATCATATCCCCAGTTCCTAGCATACCACCTGGTCCTGAATAAATACAAGATCTGTAATTACCCAGTATGTGAGTTACCTACTGCTGTGTAGCAAATGAAGGCACAAGTTTAGACATTTACTTAAAATATTTACTCAAAACAACAAAGAGTTTTCATGTCATAGTTTCAGTAAGCCAGGAATTTTTTTTAAAAATTAACTAATTTTTCTATTTTCTGTGGGTTATTAGGGCTGTTGGCAGAAGGCCTCTGTTACATGCCTCATGGTGACTCTATAGGGCTGTTGGAGTGTTCTCACATATGACAGTTGGCTTCTCCTAAAGGGATGACCCAAAAGGCAAAGAGAACTTTGGCTGTCACGTATTGTCACTTTTGCTATATTCTCTTTGTTAAAAGGAAGTCACCAAATACAGGTCACATTTAAAGGGAGAGGAAGTTGGCTCCATTTTTTTTTTTAATGTTTATTTATTTTGAGTGATAGAGAAAGAGACAGAGGGAGAGAGTGCAAACAGCGGAGGAGCTGAGAGAGAGGGAGGGAGAGAGAATCCCAAGCAGGCTCCAAGCTGCCAGTGCAGAGCCTGATGTACGGCTTGAACCCAGGAACTGTGAGATAATCACCTAAGGCAAAATCAAGAGTCAGGCGCTCAACGGACTGAGCCACCCAGGTGTCCCACTCCATCATTTGAAGGGAGGGGTATCAGAGAATTTGTGGGCATATTTGGAAACCACCACAGTTCTTCCTCTAGCCATAAATTACTTATATTGCCTCCACATGAAAAATATCCAAACCCCTCCTACCATCCCCCCCCAAATTGTATTCGTTTAAATTATGAGCTTGGAATGTGGGATGTTAGCTTCAAAATCAGGTCCAAGTATGGAGAGACAAGTTCATGGGCGTAGTCCCTTACATATAGCTCCTTTAATACCATTCCTCTTGAATTTAAAACCAGTGAGCTGAAGAGACAAGTTACCTACTCCACCCCAGCCAGCCTACAATGGTGGGATAGGCCTAGCAGAACCACTGTAAACAGTTCTGTCAGAAAGAGGGTGAACCGAATGTGCACAGTAGTGCTTGGTCCATGCAGTTCTGATTTCTCGCTGGGCACAGGTTAACAGTTCTTAATTAGGAATCAAGTCTTGGAAATAATGCTCCTTGGCTCTTTGCTCTTATTTTCAAGCTCTCAGCCATTTTTTTTTTTTTTTTTTTTTTTTCCATGAGAGGTATGTGTTTGCAGCTCAGTAGTCAATGTGTAGCTTACTTCCTGCTTGTAGAAGTTTGGTATAAAGTCCTCTTTTCACTTTGTATTATCTCTGTCCTTTTCAGTCCAAGCTGTTGATATCTATATCAATGTGTTATATGTAAAAAGCATAAGTATTTACAAGACACAGAAATTATATGGAAGAAGAGATTAATTCTCCTGTGGGCAGGGAGGGACTGGGAAGGCTCTAAGACAGACAGCAGTGTTTTCAAGACTGAGTAGAAATCCATTAGGAAGACCACACAGACAAGAACAATCTAAATATAGGGAAGAACATGTAGAGAAGTACCACTGGACTGAAACTGTAACATGTATACAGGGACTATGTATAGCTTGCCATTGAGAGAACATACGGCTTGCCAAGACATTTGGATTTTATTCTGTAACTAAATATTTCTCAAAATGTGGTCTACCAACGTCTCACATCCAAATCATTTGGGGACTTTCCTGAACCCCACTCTAGACTTACTGAAGACATATTCTGGACCCTCTGGAGGAGGAACTCAAGTTGAGTTTTAAGGTTAGCTGCTCTAAGGGAGTTAGAAGGTTCTCAGTAGATTCTCAGCCTGATTTACATTTTTGATAAATTACTTGGGGAGCTGTGCAGAGGGTGGTAAGATGGTGAGAAAGGGCGATCAGTATGCAAGCTTTTGCGATGGTCCAGGTAAGAGAAATGGAAGGCCTGTGGAGATGTAAAAAGGAGAATACAAGAGTTGTAACAATAATGAAGATCACACAAATAGAAGAGATTGATACAATGAAGTTTTTATTTATACACATATAGACATATTGAAATTTACAGTGCATACATGTGTAAAGTTTTATGGGAACACAGGAGGCAGAAAATAACACTAGTATTCAGAGAAATGAGGTGGAGAAGAGTGGGAGTGATATTTGAACTGGGGACTTGAAGTATGAGTAGGAGTTCATAAAACAAACGAACTTACATGTAGCGAAGATGCATAAGGCAAAGTGAGGATCTGATATGCTTTGAAATAATAAGAGGTTGGGTTGGATTTGAATGTAGTTGCTTGAGGGAGAGGTGGGATATGAAGCAGAAAAGAGAAGTTAAGGTCTCACCAGAGTGGCTTGCTGATCCCAAGGCTATTTCCTCCTCTTCCTGAGCATGCACATTTCCCAGTCTTTCTTGCAGTTAGCTGAGGCCATGTGATAGAGTCCTCACGGTTGCAATGTGTGTGGAAGTGATTTGCATCGTTCTAGACTTCTTTGCACCCTTAAAAGTCTCCCACAAGCTAGTCTCCATCTCACTGTAAACATTTGTGGCAACTTTAGAAGTCACTTATAGAAGATGGTAAAGCCATAAGACGGACAATGCCTAGGTTCTTGAATCACCTTTTGGAACATAGGTGCCTGCAGATAAGGAACACCCTTTTTGGATTCAGTATAAGGAAGAAACTGACTCCCTGGGTTTGAGCCATGGCATATGCTTGCCATGCAAAGGAATTGGGACATCGCCTCATAGGTGAAGAGTCATTTCCAATAGGGAGTGATGTGATTTGGCTTGTTTTTAGGGGAAAATCACTTTCAATACATAGTAAAAAAAAGCCCTGGGGTAACGTCTTCCACAAACGTTCAAAGGCTGTCTAGTGAATGGGGAATGAGATTTTCTAGGCCTAAGGTGCAAACCAAATACTGAATCCTTGCCTAAGTGAAAGCTATAGGGGAAAGGAGTGCATCTCTACTAGAAAGAAACTGCTAGCAGTCAGAGCTGCTTGTACAGAGGTTTCCTCAGTAAGCTTCCTCTCCCTGAAGAGATAGCCAGAGTGAGGCTGGAGGACTTCTGCTCACTCAAGTCTTTGGTGGGGGCCTGAAATAGGACACTTGTAGGATGTTTTCTATTTGGGATACCATGACCCAAAGTGATTGTTTCAGTCTAAATTAACAGACATGCATATATGCCCCATACAAGCCATGTGATTAATCTCTTCTTCATTTATGCCATTACACATATGTTTGTATTATCTAAGCACTGACTTTGAATTCTCTTGTTTCATTTTATGTGTAAAGCCACAGTCACCCTTTCTATATATATAAGTTTGAACCTGCAAGCACAGTTTAGCAGCTATGAAATTTGCGCTAACTCCTCATGTATTTATTAATATTACTTTCTATTTCCTCAGTGTCATTTCTGAACTATCATTTGATTGTGAGAATGAACGGACGCTGGATGCTTCAAACACACACACACACACACACACACACACACACACACACACACAGTTCTCATGAAAAATAACCTATAAATTACTTATTTTTCAAAACATACAGGGGCGCCTGGGTGGCGCAGTCGGTTAAGCGTCCAACTTCAGCCAGGTCAGGATCTCGCGGTCCGTGAGTTCGAGCCCCGCGTCGGGCTCTGGGCTGATGGCTCAGAGCCTGGAGCCTGTTTCCGATTCTGTGTCTCCCTCTCTCTCTGCCCCTCTCTGTCTCTCTCTGTCCCAAAAATAAATAAACGTTGAAAAAAAAAATTAAAAAAATAAAATAAAATAAAAACATACAGAACTTAATTTTCTTAATGACTTTGCATCTTTTTCCTGAGACCTGTCTTGATTTCATTTAGTTCCTGGTAGTATGGCCTATGTTAATTTACATAATTCTATAAAATATTGCCAGAGATTGTTGAAGAAACCAACTAGATTATAACATAGCAGTCTTTTGATTCCTAGATTATATAGCGCTTGAAAATGAAAAAGGTGATTGACATGGTATCTTTTACTTCCTACATATTTTCTGGGATCTGGCTGGCCATCTTGGCTTTAAGAAGACTGAACTTGATCTTAAATGGTTAGGAATCAGGGGTAAAGTTTATTAGGTTTGCCTTAATTAGACTGGTGCCATGCAGGAGGGAGCAAGGATATCACTGCCCTGTTGTTACTCTTGGCAGTCTTCCAATTTCTCTTTTGTGATAAATTACCCACCCTTTGGCCTGTGATCAACCACCAGGGAAACAGGTTATTGCTTTGTGGAGCAGAGGGGGAAGTATATTATCGTTTAATTTTCAACGACAAGGGCTGACATATTGTGTCAGGAACAAATAAATCTTAACAGTTACTCATCTAATGTTTAAACAATTCTAGGATTCTTTTATTAGGACTTGATAGAAGCCTTTCTGTAAAGGTTGACATTCTTCTCTGGCTGGCAGATACTCAGGTTATGAAGCCATGGCTGGGTCTCTGTCTCTAGAAACGAAGGAGGAGGTATCTTTCTGGGCCGGGAGTGAGACATCTTGCAGAAGAGTCTGGAGAGAAATCTGTAGAGTATTGCAAATGTGATTTTAAAAACGTCGCCCTATTTAAAGCAGGAGTTTTACACACCATGTTGTCAACAGTGGGTATTTCTTTGGAGAAGGATTTGGTCAGCAAATAGGAGTTGCTTCCATTTTCAACTTTATATACGTTCATATTGTTTGATTTTTAAAAACATAATTAATATAAATTACATTTGTAATAAAAATGATTCGTACAAAACTAGTAGCTTCCTAAATGCTTTTAGTTTTGGAGAGACACTCTGACCTAGTATACCGTTCTTGTTGAAAACAAAAAAGCTGTCAGCATTTCTGCATGTGGTTCAGAAGTGATCTTCTTACCAGAACTATAGCTTGTATTTTAAAATTAGGCATGACTGAGTAAAGAAATGGAGAGGAAGCATGACATGGAGGGAAGGCAGAGCCCGAGGTGATATGGACAAAGCAGAGCACATGAAGTTGACTCTAAGGAACTGACTTGGTGGGAAAGGAGAGTACGCTCCTCCGTGGGTGTAGGAGTTTGCTAGGCTGCCATCCAAAATACCACAGTCTCGGGGGCTTAAACAGAAATTATTTCCTCCCAGTTCTGGAGGCTGCAAGTCTAAGATCAAGGTGCTGGCAGGTTCATTTACTGGTGAGAGCTCTCTGCCTGGCTTGCAGATGGCCGCCTTCTCACTGTGTCCTCCCCCGGTCTTTCCTCTGTGGGTGCTCTTCCGGGTGTGTCCTGATTTCCTCTTATAAGGACACCAATCAGATTGGATTAGGGCAGACCTAAATTGCCTCATTTTAGCTTAATTATCTCTTCGCAGATCTTCTCTCCAAATACAGTCAGACTCTGAGGTTTAGGCTTTAGCATGAATTTGGCGGAGGGGTGGGTGGTGGTATACAGTTCAGTCTGTATCACTGGATACATTTTCTTAGAGCTTTTTATTCTTACAGACTTCAGTGAAATGAGTTGGGAATGAAAATGGCTATAAACATTCAGACTCAAAGTAACCATAGTTCACTGAAGAATAACATGTTAATCATGAACCCACTGTGCAAAATAAAATTAAAACTGAATATCATCTTGAGATGTAAGCAAAGTTATGTGACACATTTAATGCATGAAGAATAATCAAGAAATTGTACATTTACAGAGGAAGGAAGGTAACTTGTTAAGAATCCTGGCATTATTGGTGTTTGTGTGATTTATTTGGAAATATATATATATATATATATATATATATATATTTTTTTTTTTTTTTTTTTTTTTTTTAATTTTTAAAAGTTTTTATTTTCAAGAGAGAAAGTGTGCGAGTAGCAGAGAGGGGCAGGGGAGGGGGAGAGAGAGAGAAAGAGAATCCCAAGCAGGCTCCACACTCAGTACAGAGCCCGACATGGTGCTCAATCCCATGACCCTGGTACCATGACCTGAGCTGAAATTGAGTCAGACGCTCAACAGACGGAGCCATCCAGGCGCCCCATCTTTATTATATTTTAAAGAAAAGCAGACATGGCAAGAAGGTATAAACATTAAACACACCGAAGCTTTTATAGAATATGTTGTTCAGTTACAAAGGAAATATTTACCTGGTATCCAATTCAAAATCTTTTTAAAAGCATAATCCAACTATTTAAACCAGAGTATATATTTAATAAAATCTTTATTTGATTATACCAAGATTTGAAAAGTAATAGCACCACAATTATAATAGAAAATACAGAACTTTCCACAATTTTATAAATTTGAGTTATTCCAAGAGGTTTTTATATTCCTTAGTGTTTAGAATGCTCAATGCCCAAATTATTTCTAGAAGAATTTCTTTTTTACACTTACTGTCAGCCTCCCAATTTGACATGTACCATGCATTGCCTGTGTTGTTGCCTTTTTTTTCCCCCTATGTTCAAATATTGTCTTCACCAGTAAGACAGTGAGCATCTTGGGAAAGGCCATGACTAATTTATGATTATTGCTCCAGAGCCTGGCACATAGTAGGTAGCTAGTGAAATATTTAACGTATCAAGGTCAAGTAGTATACAAAATTTCTTATACATATGATTATTTTGTAAAACTGTGAAAATGTGAACTAAATTATGATTAAAACAAAAGTCAGATAAATGCATGGTTGAGTCTTTAGCTGTTGGGTCAGTTGTCCAAATAATTATCTCAGATCCCCATATACTTTTAACTTGAAATGCTTAGAAAATGGAGATTGAAAGGTTTTCATTTCTTTTTTCAAATTACCTGTGGTAGGTGTGGCATAATGGTAAAAATAGGAACTGCTGAGTTCATAATCCTGGCCTTGACACTTACTGGCTGTGTGACGAGGGGCAAGTTACCTACTTTATCTGTGCCTGAGTTTCCCATCTATAAAATGGCATGGTATTAATACTTGCCTGTCGGGGTTTTCTTCAAGATTTAATGAGTTAATCAGTGAAAAGCTCTTAGAAGAGTGTCTGATGCATCATAAGTGCTCCAAGGGTCTGCTTTTTAAGGTGTCTTTATCAGTTCACTGAAATAGGTGTAGACCCCTGACTGCCAAGCCAGCTACTTTATTGGTGTCCTATACTTGTGATGTTACTCAGTTAAGCAAACAAAACAAAATCATTTCACTGGTAAATGAGTTCCACAAGCAAAGTAGATTTTAACCTGTGAAATTAAGACATGCTTCCCACACCAAATTTAAGACTGTTTACCAGCTGAGCACTAATGGCACAATCCTTCTTCAGAAACGGTGGCTCCCTCGGATCTTGTACAGTGAGTGCTATGCAGTGAGTGCATGCCCCCAAAACGAGCTGATTAAAGTGAAGTACAGACAGTATTGATCATAGTTCCCTACAAAGGAGTCGCTTCAGAAATTTGAATAGAACACAGAATGAGCTTTTCTCAGAACTCCACAGATGTGGCTTCAATGTGGTGAGTTACTTAACAGAATGATGAAGGACACAGTAGACCAAGAGCACTCACTTGACAGCCTTTGTAGGGCCATCAGGTTAATGCCCAGCAGTAGGGAATTTAGCTCTAGCAAATAAGTCAGGATGGAATCACAAGGAAGCTGTGTGTGTGTGCTTGGTTTGTAGCAACTGAGAGCTACTGCTAGCCTGTTGGAGGTTGCCTCCTCCAACAACTAGGATACCTTTGGTTACACTCCTAAAATTAACCATCGCGATGTTATGAGAGGTTCTAACGCTACCTGGCCATATGGCTTCCGGCTTGTCACTTAACTTCTTTGGATCTTAGTTCCCTCATGTGTGAGGGAATAGAACAAGGTGTTCTTTAATTTCCCATCTAAATTCAGTGGTCTGTGATGATTCTGCAGTGCAAGTAGAAGTACAGTCAATAAAGATCTACTTCATTAACTCATTACATGTCTTCATAAGGGCAAAATCTAAGTGTTTGCAATAATACAGTTAATCCTATATTTGAAAAAAAGCCCCTCTGTTTTGTGATTATAAAATGATGACTGGAAATGCACTAATTTGGACTTCTAATTTAATGAATTGTTTAAGCATTGGACTTTTAGGAGAAACAAGCAAATCTAAAGAAGACAGTTTATTATAAAAACCAAATATCCCCAAGTCAATTGTCATCAACAATTCAGTTCTATCTCCTATAATTTTTACATCTTTAATATGCTGCTGACATAATTGACGCTCAGTAATGTTTCCCTAAAATATCAAAGACAGATTAAATTACTTAAATAGGCTATACTTAGAAGTAATATGCCCCAATATTTTTTTATATCCTTGCAGATATATTTTAGAAAGCTTTTTTGATCACAGCTACAAATCAAATGGATGTCTTGTACAACTTTAATGAGAAAATTCAGTTTACTAGACAAGAGTTTGATCAGCAGTATTTCATTATATTTCACTAATAATCTGTGTGCATTTAGGCAAGTCACTTCACTTTGTAATCCTCACTTTTCTCAGATAAACGCAGTCTAAGAGAAGAGGCAACGTCTAGGATACTTCTTTATTTCTAGAATTCCATGTGAAGTCACGTTCTCTACTTTTTTCTCCTATTTAAAAGATCCTTCCAGTTATTTTTATTTTGATTCTCCCAAAAAACTCCCTTGGCACCCACTGTACTCTCTGTATTACCAGGAGATACTGGATGCTTTCACTGACAGTAATGGGCAAAGGAAATGTTTGACTACTTTTTTCCTTTGCTGCCTGCAGAGACTTGGGTGTGGGTGGTTTCTTGGGCGGTTTCATCATCCTTGCAAGCCCTGGCCAGAGAACAGATGTAGAGATTAACAGATAAGAGGTGCAGATGACTGAAACCTGAGTTTGTTGCCTAACACAAAGCAAAAATGTTTCCTAAATTTAATCAGCCAAATACCTAATAAATGTGTGACAGACTAGGTCTAAGTGATAGCCTTGGCCTTGAGAAATGTAAACTCTTACCCAAACAAGTTAGTGCTGGTATATCTGAAATATTCAGATAATTCTGAAATGCTAACCTGTATGAAACTAACTGTAATTGTATTAGAAGTTCACAGAAGGGAGAGATTTGGGTTTGGAGTTGTCAGCAGAGTCTGATGGAGGAAATTTGACTTGCAGAGCATCTTTAGGGAAGAATAGTATGCATGATACTTCAATATATCAGTTCATTCAACAAATATTTGTTTAGTGGCCATGATGCTTTGAACTTCTCTAAGTGCTGGAAGTATACAGCAGTGAACAAAATTGGAAGAAGTCTTTGCCCACACAACTTGCATTCTAATGGAGGGATGTAAGAAAAAAATGAGTAAAATATATATTATGTCAAATGATAAGTACTACGGAATTAAACGAATATTTAGGTTAAATTAGAGAAAGCTCTAAGAAGTGACATAGTCAGACAATATCAAGCTAACCCTCTCATCTTATAAATGAAGAAACCGAGACTCAGGAAGGTTAAACAACATAGCTAAGGTCACCCAGTTTATTAGCAAGAAAGGAATAAGATCCGGGCTTCCTATCTCCTAATCTGGTGTCTTTCCCATAT
Organism: Leopardus geoffroyi; assembly: GCF_018350155.1. NCBI lineage: Eukaryota > Metazoa > Chordata > Mammalia > Carnivora > Felidae > Leopardus > Leopardus geoffroyi. The sequence continues at coordinate 206,608,705 of NC_059326.1, forward strand.
GCACACACCCCCTGGATGGTCAAATCACCCTGTGCCAAAGGTGCGGGGGAGGGGCTGGCACTTTGCGTTGGGGGGAAATGGAAGGTCTATGTAAAGGGTAAGTGCCAAATCTGCTAAACCAGAGAGAAGTTGACGTTAGGTGTGCTGTCAGGAAAGACATGCATGAAATGATCCCCAGAAAATTCTGAAACTAGTTGTACTAATTCGTCAGATTAAAAAATGCTTCTGTGATTGCCTTCCCCTCTCTTTCCTTCTCACCCCCTCAGTTCCCTGAGAAGGAATTCCTTTGCCTCACGCTGTTTACCGTCAGGTAGAGCGCTAATGTTCTCTGTGAATATCAAAGGCCTCTGCTGTGGTTTGTCTGGAAACTAGAAATAGGGGTTTTAGCTAAACCCAGATATTCTACAGTAGCTCCACTTTTAGGGATTCAGCTGCTGGCGAAATGCGTGCTGAGTGAGAACTAAATCTAGACATTCGATTTGGATAAAATGAGCAAGTTGAATGAAATTGAGAGCTGCTGTTACTCATACTTTCTTCATAAATTAGGAGTTAAATACGTTCCTTCGGGAGTCGGTGCATAAATTATAAAGCAGATCATACATTTCCTTAAGTGCAGCATTCGCTGTTGCTGATTCATTTTCATGTTAAGTTTCCAACAATTAGGTGGGAGGGAGGGGCAGAAAGAGAGAGAGAGAGAGAGAAACCAACCAAATGCGCAAAGGAAGATTTATTTGCAGGTATAAAGATGCCATAACAACAATGTAGGTACAGAAATAGCTTTAGTTTTCACTTTTCTTTAAGAAAAGCAGGAGCTTAAAGTAGGAAGAAAATATATGCATTAAAATACTACTATAAGTTCAATAGCCAGAGAGTTATCAATAGGGCAAAATCTTACCACTGTAGCTGCTGATGACATGATAGATATGAGTGTTTACTTTGTCCTAAATCTTATGTTAGACATGAGAAGTAGTTTGGAAAGGCTTCAGATGCTTTTGTATAAGGTTATAACCAGGAGATTGTGAGCCTTTATTGTTAGGGGGGGTCATGGAATACATTCAAGGACCTAACTACATTTTGAGGCCCAAGTAAACTTTTAGGAAATGGTCTAAGTCCATGACTGTCTAATTCCAAACATATATTTAATGCAATACAAAGGCTACTTAGGTTTTTACGTCTTATGATTGGGATAGGGATGGGGATATTAACTCTTAACATTCACCTATAGGTCATTCATTGCCTATTGCAATCTCCCCACCAAAAGACCAGAATCACTTGCATAAGTAATACAGAGTTACTCAACAAGAGGGTCTCTCCTACATACTTTATCTCAGGCTTCTGGCCGCGTTGGGGTTAATGATCCATGGCACTAAGAGACCTCTAAGTAGTGAGAAAAATATCCATCACTGAATTTTGAATATGCTGTTGGAGGTCAGGAGAGGAGTCACCCTCAGGTCTTCATCCAGAATACACAGAATACATACAGCAAGAGTGCAAGGTAGAAGAAGGTCTCAAAAGTTGAAGCACTAGATTATGTATCTTGAGCACAATAGGTACTTAAGATTTGTGGGATAAATGTATGGAAAGGGCTAAGGGAGAAAAGTGCCAAAGAGGACATCAAAATATGAGGGTCAGCAAAATAATACCATGACAAGAAATGGGGAAAACAGGAGAGGAAGAGTCGCTTTTGGCAGAAAGATAGATTCCATTTTAGATATGTGACATTTGTGGGGAGAGTAATCATGTCAACAGCTAACCTTTTGCACCTCGTCTACCTGCATGATGGAACCCCTCCTGCACTCAGGATCTCCTGTCATGGCCGCTCCTTCCAGCTCTAGGGTTTTCTCATAAGCCCTTCCTTAACCTTGCTTGGGATCTTGTTCCTACTCTTTCTTTGACCCCATTTTACTCAGACCGAGTTTCCTCATGGAAAATTTTTTTGCCGTGCCACCACCAAAATTAACTTCCCTGTTACAATCCTCAGTATCCTATTTCCAGATGGTTCCTTCATAACAGACCACTCTTGTACTTTTGCAATGATTTGTTCAAGAGCTTGTTCCCCTGCTATATAACCTCTATATGGTGCGGCATTCCCAGGGTCTAGGACTGTGCCTGTCACACAGTCAGTGCTTGAATCATTGAATGAAAATGTGTCAAGCATATATATACACATAAGTAATTGACATATAGCATAATAGTGTCGGGTGTACAACATAATGATTATCGAATAATGATTCGATATTTATACATACTGTGAAATGATCACCACAGTAAGTCTACATGTCAAGCACTTTGCATGCTGTATCTCATTTAATCCTCACAACAAGCCCATGAGGTAGATACTATTATTAATCTCATTTTACAGATAAGGCACAATAACTTACCTAAAGTCGCACAGCTGGTGTGTCGCAGGATTGGACCTTGAATTCTGGTTTCTCTGCTGCCAGAGCTCTGTACTTTTTAATCTCTGGTCTCTCCTGCCTCTGCCAGTTGATTAAATATATAGGAGCTCAGGAGCACAAGCACAACTGTAAGAAGTCAGAAGGGAGGGGGTGCAAAGAAAAAGGAGTGAGGAGTTTTAGGAAATTGCAGATATTTGAGTAGGAGGAGATCTTAAATTTCATGGAGCCCATGCTCTTGATTGCACGGGTGAAGAAAATCAGTCTAGGGAGTTAAGTTCCTGTGCCAGGGCCACACCACTGGTTGTTGTTTGGAGCGTGCTGGATGCCAGGTTTCCAAAGTCTAGCTGTGTGCCCTTTCTATGGGCAGGACAGATGGGGATAATGAGAATGCCAGTCATTTTGACTAAGTTAAAGACAGAGGGAAAAGAAAGTAGGAAGGAACTGAAATGAGTATCTGATTATGCTCTAACCATCCTTTGTTATAGCAACAGAATTGGCTTTCCTTTGCTATTGGTGCCTCAGGTTCCTTTCACTTCGGTCCCCACACTTGGTCAGCATGACTGGGGAAGGGAGATGATAGCTATGCCTTTGCCTCTTGAAGGAATATGGGGGTTTCTCTAATATTCTGGGATTGTCATTGCCTAAATGTAATCCATACCCGCTCCCAACTACCCCACCAATTTTGCTGATGAGGAAACTAAAATACAGGGAGGTTAAATGATTTGCCAAGAAGTAACAGGGAAAGAGGAAGAAGGGGAGGTAAGTTAATCCATTACCAGAATTAAATTTGGGATATGTGTCCTGTCTTATACATGTCCAGGGTGACATAAACCAGTCAAGTCAACATACATTTCTAATTTTCTTGTCCTCAAGAATACCTGAGTGGGTACCTACCTTCAGACTTCCCCTTGCATCAGACCCAGAACTCTTTTCTCTAATTTGAACTTCTAGGACTGGGCAGGAATTAACCTCACCTTGGAAAGAAGGGCGATGGTGCTCCCTATCTAGGACCTTCTCAGAGTGTCCAGTATGGTGCTGTGGCTGCCACAGAACTGCCTTTATCACTGCCAGGCCCAGGACAGAGGGGGATTAGAAATCAGAAGGCAATGGCTCGGCGCCCCGATCTGAGCTTTATTTATATTAATACAAATGATGCAGACTGCTTTTACTTTATTTCTTTTCAAGGCTATTCTCTTCGTTCAAAGCTTGGCTACTCAATGTAGGCATTTCCCTGACATAAACGTTGGCTGCTGTATTCCCCACGGTGTTACCTCCCCATCTACTTTCACAGGGTTTTTGTGTGAGAGCAGGTAGGTAAGAGTCAAATAGATGCTGCTGCATTCTTCTTCTTCTTCTTCCTCTTCTTCTTCTTCCTATGCATGTTTGATGAAAGCTGAAGTTTGGTTAAGATAATTTCCCTGAAGTTATGACTAGTGAAAATTTCTACAGTCTGGCCTTTGTAACGTTCTTCTAACAATGCCAGGAATTTATCTGGCATCCGTTTATATGGACCTCAAAGTGATTACCAGATGTGATCCAGTTATCCTCCTAAATCCCCGGGTGTAGCAGGCAGCAGGGCATATCCGCCTAATAGCAATGTTGGATCGCCAGGATTGAGGTGAAAGGTTCTTTCAGCCAGGCCTTGTCTTCATAGAGCAAGGTGTGCTTGTGGTTTAGCTCAGTTTCCCAAAGATAGACCTTTCCCCTGAGGGACTGTACTTCTCCATACCGTAATGAAAGAGGAACAGAAATACAGTTCTCAAGACCTGCACTTACTCTGCTTGCTCATAGAGTAGAATAAAATCAGAACCTGAGCCAGAATGTTCTAGATAGAGTTCTTTACCTTAAAAGCAACTGAAAAACAGGATGCATGTAATTGAGGCTTATGATTAGAGCAAGCATATGATTATCTTGCTAAACCCGACACTGTTACCTTACAGCAGCAGGCTTGAACTGCGGCTGGCCTGGCTAAATGAGTGTCATGTATTCACCCTAACAATGGTGATGGCAGCATGTTGTAATTTCCCAGAGTTGAGTGTTTGGCATGTTTCGTTCCTGAAGCTAATATGTAATAAAGTCCTATTGTAGGTGCTGTGAGAGAAATAGATGTACATCTCCTACCGTCAAGGAGTTTACAGTGTTGAGAAAGAGATGGCTATTACTGAGTCAAAACAATACTGGTATGTTCTTCTTTATTTTAGTCTCTATTCTCCTGATGTTAATCTCACAGATTACCTCTACTTCCTTATTTGAAAGGAAATGCCATATTAATAGCATTTCTTCGTTAACATCATTAAGTGAGATATATTTTACAGAAATTCATTTCTCCTTATAAAATGTTTCTCTTTTCTAGTTGATTTTAGAGATTTTTTTTCAACTATATTCTTATGGACCATAACAAATACGAGGTCTGACAAAATATTTTAACAATAAAATAAGGAGTTATTTTTTACAAAATTGTATTCACTTACGTAAGCAAACATATTGTCTTGTGTAGTGCTTTCAAGGTTACAAATTACTTTAACATGAATAGTCACTCAAATATCTACCACACAGGGGACTTCTCTGTCTTGTTCACAAGGAAAACTCTAGCACCTAGAACAATGTCTGGTGCTTAGTCCCTACTCAACAAATGCTTGGCATGAATAAATTTCCTAGAATATTTTTATTTATTTTGTCCAGGGAATTATTTATTCAAATAAAATCTTACTTAGATTTAGAAAAGAAAACTGATTATAGTAAAATTTTTATGGCTAAAAGGAGGGCATGGTTGTGAGGTCCATACTCCCATCTTTTATATACCCCATTCTTTGGAGCAGATATGAAGACAACTCATCAAAGATATGGAACCATGGAGAATAGAGCATTAGATCACATAAAGGCAGGGTACTCATTTTTGTCTATAGATGAAGAAAATTAAGCTCAGTGAATCTAAATAAAATACTGCAGGTTCTTTGTTATATGACATGACCAGGATAGGCACTCAAATCAGCTGGCCCCAGGGCAGAGATTTTCCTGTTACAGCCAGAGCTAGATTAAGAGGAGTAAAAGGTAGGTTAGTCAGGCAGCTCTGGAGGAAGCCAGTTTGCCTAGAAACTGGACATTACTAAGAAAGTAACAGAAAGTAACAGGGAAGAAATGATATGTACCAGAACTCTTCCCTGAAAGACTACTGACTTTGTTGGAAGATATATTTTGATAAGTCATGTGCATGAGATGTGAGGTACCCTCAAGTATTGTGTTTGAGAAACTCAAAGAAATTAGTCCTGGAACTGCTTTCAAGGGCTGGTGGATCAGGTCTTTGTATCTATCATTGGTTTGAGTTTGCAAATTTGGGGCCAGTATTGCTGATCAAATTGCCTCTTTAGGACTCAAAAGTCTAGATCCAGTCCAGATGACTGAACTCTGATTTTCTCATTTGCAAGTTGGAATTGAGACTCTTACCTTTAGAAACAGAAATATGTTAGGTTGTGATATTGTAATCATAAAGATAAACAGAGAGATTGAAAGGGTATTCTAATATTCCTTTAAAGAAGATAGAAGTATATCAACCTGATAATAACTTTTAAGGAAATAAACCAAAATTTTGGACCACTCAAAAACGTTTAAAATAGGCTTCAGTCTGCAAAAATCAATTAATCAATATTATTGAATGCTTCTTATGCTATTATAGTAATATTTTTCAAAATTTTTGATTATGGCATACTATAAGAAATATATTAGATATCACAACCAGTATACACATTATAAATATAATTGAAAAAACCCAAAAGTATTATGTAATGGTTCTTACCTTTATTATGTATTGCACCTATCACTCTAGAGTGATATCATAACTCTCAATTGGGTCATTACACAAAATGTAAAAAGTAATGATGCAAACAGTATGAGAGGAATAAAAAAGGCAAAGTTCCTGAGGGATACAGACTTGTATAGTCTACTTGGGGAGAGAAAACTAACTTACAAACTATTGGACCATATTTTTTCTCTTTATTAAGTTTTTAATTTTAATTCTAGTATAGTTAACGTACAGCATTATATTAGTTTCAGGTGTGCAATAGAGTGATTCGACATTTTTATACATTGCTCAGTGCTCACCATGATAAGTGTACTCTTAATCCCCTTTTCCTATTTCACCCATCCTCCCACCCCCTTCCACCCCTCCCCCCCCCCCCCCCCCCCCGATAACCATCAGTTCATTCTCTATAGTTAAGAGTCTGTTTCTTGGTTTGTCTCCTTTTGTTTTTCCTTTGCTTGTTTGTTTTGTTTCTTACATTCCACATATGAGTGAAATCATATGGTATTTGTCTTTCTCTGACTGGACTATTTTGCTTAGCATCATACTCTTCTACCTCCATCCATGTTGTTTCAAATGGCAAGATTTCATTCTTTTTTTTATGGCTGCGTAATATTCCAAGTTGTGTGTGTGTGTGTGTGTGTGTGTGTGTGTGTGTATACATATGTGTATACACACACACACACACACACACCACATCTTCTTTATCCATCCATCTATTGATGGACCCATGGGCTGCTTCCACAGTTCGGCTATTGCAAATAATGCTGTAATAAACATAGGGGTGCATATATCCTTTCAAATTGGTATTCTTTGGGTAAATACCCAGTAGTGCAATTACTGGATCATACAAAATTAATTTTTTGAAGAACCTCTATATTACTTTCCAGAGTGGCTGCACCAGTTTGCATTCCCACCAACAGTGCACAAGGGTTCCTTTTTCTCCATATCCTTGCTAACACTTGTTTCTTGTGTTTTTTATTTTAGCCATTCTGATGGGTATGAGGTGATACCTCATTGTAGTTTTTGTTTGCATTTCTCTGATAATGAGTGATGTTGACCATCTTCTCATGTGTCTGTTGGCCATTTGTATGTCTTCTTTGGAGAAGTGTCAGCTCATATCTTCTGCCCTATTTAATTGGATTATTTATTTTTTTGGTGTTGAGTTGTATCAGTTCTTTATATATTTTGGATACTAACCCTTTATCAGACAAGTCATTTGCAAGTATCTTCTTCCATTCAGTAGGTTGCCTTTTAGTTTTGTTGTTTCCTTCACTGTGCAGAAGCTTTTTATTTTGATATAGTCCCAAAAGTTTATTGTTGCTTTTATTTCCCTTGCCCCAGGAGACATATCTAGAAAAATGTTGCTATGGCCGATGTCAGAGAAATTATTGCCATTGGAGTATATTTTAAGACAGTGATTAATTGGTTGCTAAATTGCATGATGTAGTTTAAGAATGATAGACGTTCAGCTTTTATTTGTATATTTTCTGTATTGAAATACACAAATCTAAGATAAAGAAGACCACTTTAAAAAAGTATGTTTACTTTATACCGTATTTCCTGTTTCCTAGATGCACCTATTTATATCTTCTTACATCTCTAAAAGTGGGGTGTATCTTATAATTGATGACATTTTACAATAACTACTTTTGGGCAGTTAATTCAGCAACAAAAAGTTGATGGTATCTTAGATTTTATGAAATATGGATTTTTCTTTAAGACAATATTTAAAATGTAGAAGATAACAAAAACAGAAAGAGGGAGCAATTACTTATATTTGCGCCACACAAAAATAATTATTTAAAAATGTTAGATATTTTCCTCCTTTAGTCTTTTCCATTTCCCCTTATGTATGGTTGTATCACAAATGGCATTCCTAACTACCTTCCTTGTGGAGTTGATGTTAGAAACTATACAAACTGAATGAGAGATTTCATGGTGTTCCTGGTTGTTGATCTTGTTTATGCTGATGTATCCAAAAAGTTCATGTTTGGGTTCTTGTAACATCTCTATGCAGTGTGAATCAAAGAATTGGAAATATTTATAGTAATTATTTTAAATCATGTGTCCCTTGGCACCTGGGTGGCTCAGTCGGTTAAGTGTCCAACTTTGGCTCAGGTCATGATGTCACTGTTCATGGATTCAAGCCCCGTGTTGGGCTCTGTGCTGACAGCTCAGAGCCTGGAGCCTGCTTCAGATTCTGTGTCTTCCTTTCTCTGTGCCCCTTCCCCGCTCATCCTCTCTGTCTCTCTCTCTCTTAAAAACAAATAAACATTAAATCATGTGTTCCAAAGACATTGGATTTCATCACTGAGAAAGAACTCTAGTACAGAACTAAACTATATTATTTAGAGGAAATGTTAGAACCAAGCCCTAAAGATAGGAATCGTTAGATACTGAGATATATATAATACTTGGTAATGTGAGTGAACCTTGTTGAGGTGCAGATTAATTTTTTTATAGGCTTAGAAAATGTGCATAAGTGATTCTGTAGGCTTTCCTCAGTAATAAAGGGATTTGTATTGACATAAACTGAACCATTCCCCATGTGCCTACTTTATAAAGTTAGATAAGGGGAGATGGGTTAGCATGTCTGCTTATTGCTTATTGGTTATAAACTCAAGCTTAGCAGTGGTTGGGGTGAGGAGGTTTTAAGGGAGAAGGTCTAGACCCTAGCCTTGGGACATAGACTATTCTGACACTGAAGTTTTCATGCACCTTGCTTTGTTTTTTTATATTTTATTTTTTATTTATTCTCAAGTTAGATAACATACAGTGTATGCTATGAGGGAAGCAAACCATAAGAGACTCTTAAATACAGAGAACAAACTGAGGGTTGATGGGGGGAATGGGTGATGAGCATTAAGTAGGGCACTTGTTGAGATGAGCACTGTATGTTATATGTAAGAGATGAATCACTGGTTCCACTCCTAAAGCCAAGATGACAAGATTTCATTCTTTTTCATCTCTGAGTAGTATTCCATTGTGTGTGTGTGTGTGTGTGTGTGTGTGTGTGTGTGTGTGTATACTGCATCTTCTTAATCCATTCATCAATTGATGGACATTTGGGCTCTTTCCGTAATTTGACTACTGTTGATAGCACTGCTGTAAACATTGCGGTGCACGTGCCCATTTGAATCAGCACTCCTGTATCCTTTGGATAAATTACTAGTAGTTTTTTGCTGGTCATAGGGTAATTCTATTTTTAATTTTTTGAGGAACCTCCACACCATTTTCCAGATCAGCTGCACCAGTTTGCATTCCCACCAACAGATACAACTTGCTTTGTATAATAAACTGTGTTTCACAGATGTCCTTGTGGCTGTGAATGGAGTGAAAGGAAGACCTCCTTGGAATCAGGTGACCTGTCCTAAGAGCCAGGTGGAGGCCAGTGTTCCTGAGGGCAGGGTAGCGGTAGGAGATAGTGGCTTCCACATATGATCCCCTTCTGATGCTGACAGAGGCCAGTATTTTCTGAATATGGAGACACTTACTCCAAGTCTACCAACTTCTGAACTCTAGTTCCTGAACCCTGGGTCTTTATGTCTTCCAGTGAGAACTTAGTGTAAGTTTCTTTCTTGAGTGATTACTACATACCAGGGGCTTTTCATAGGTCACCTCATTTAACCCATACAGCTACCACAAGAGGCAAGTCTTTCTCATTTCCATTTCTCAGTCCATCCTAAGGAGGCTGAGGATCTTGCCTAAGGCCACACAGCTAGTCAGTGAAACTTGGGCTCCCTTTACCATCACATGGGGAATTTCTTTCTGTTTGGATTTGAGAAAACAAGCCAGTACTTTTGAACTGGGATATGAGAAAGGAATCTGATATCACCCATGCTTCCATGTAAATTTATATTGTCAGCCTCGTTTTCTTTAAAATTTTAAAGAGTTCTAGTCCCTTATGGGTATTCTTATGGTATTAGACCTTGGACAAGTTCCCCTTTTCCCTTTTGCTGTAAGAAAGAAAAAAGTTACCCAAAGAAATTTTAGCAAGTTGCTTTACTTCTCTAAGCCTTAGTTTCTTTATCTGTAAAGTGCAGATAACAACCATACTGATCTCATAAGGCTGCGATGGAAGTTGGGTGGAGATAGTGTGTGTAAAGCTGTGAACAAAGTCAGAATTCCAGATTGTTGTTATTATCACTACTGTTTTCAGATAGTTTTTTTTTTTTCACATGCAAAGGGAAGTGGGGACAGAAGCCTGTATGTGGAAATATTTTCCCCTTCTTGTACTTAACCTAGATGAACAGAGAACTTAAGGTATGATATTTCTGACCTGAGAAATTCTAACTCCCTTGCTTTCTGTTTTGAGAGTGGGGAAATGAATTTAGAGAAAATTCAGTGGCCATGAAGATGATTGACTGAAGATGCTGTAGGAGATATGTTCATTTTTTTCTCAATCTGGTTTGGTTAAACTGTAAGGAAAACCTTTTTCTGTCATTCAGTGGTAGAATAGAAAATATAACCAGGGTTTTGGGGCACCCGGTTGGCTCAGTCAGTTAAACATTTGACTTCAGCTCAGGTCATGATCTCGCGGTTCGTGGGGTCAAGCCCTGCATCAGGCTCTGTGCTAACAGCTTGGAGCCTGGAACCTGCTTTGGATTCTGTGTCTCCCTCTCTCTCTGCCCCTCCCCTGCTCATGCTCTTTCTGTCTCTCAAAAAGTAAACACTAAAAAAATTAAAAAGAGAAAATATAACCAGGGTTTTCAAATATGAAACATGTTAATATTTCTATGTATCTAATTTAATTTTGTGTGTGTGTGTGTGTGTGTGTGTAGAAGAGGCCTAAATTCCCTCTTGTCCCTCGTTTTTTATTTTGTTTTGTTTTTTCTTGTATTACGATAAAAAGGAAAGAAAGGCTGTGACAGTTAAATGTCACCGCATAGAATATAACAAGTTTAAACTTTTTTTTTAACGTTTATTCCTTTTTGAGAGACAGAGAACAAGCAGGGGTGGGGCAGAGAAAGAGGGAGACACAGAATCTAAAGCAGGCTCCAGGCTCTGAGCTGTCAGCAGCCTGATGCAGGCCTTGAACCCATGAACTGTGAGATCATGACCTGAGCCGAAGTCGACCACTCAATCGACTGAGCCACCCAGATACCCCATAAAATACAAGTTTAAAGACTAATATTCAAAATATTGACAACTGGTATTTGAATGCTATATACAAAACGTTATGCTTAAGACATGGCATCCTGATGATCAATTTGACACGGGAAATCCTTCATAGTAGTCATGGAGAACTGGTCTGTATGTATAGAAATAGATCTTCCCATTGGTGCACTTGTAATTAAAAGACCTGTATTAATAGCACAGCCTCAATTTGGAAGTTTTTAATTCAACAAGAATTTATTGCAGAGCATTGTATTGCTGGGAAAAGAAGATGACTAAAGCCCCCGTCTCTGCAAAGCAGTAATTTAAGGAAGGAAAATGGGAAAGGAAGAACACCATGTGTGTACAACAGACAGGAAGATCTGCCTTGTCTGCTGGGCAAAGAGCTTTTGTATGCTATGGAATGCTGATGGCAGGAGCTCTGCTCTGCCTCTTCTGGGTAGTAATGGGTGTATGACCATTGATGCCCTCATGTGAGATGCCTTCTGGCCTGGCCTCCGTTCCAAAAATACTTTCCTTTCAATGAACTGAACTTAGAAGACTTCTCCTCTCTTGGTAGTGTTTTTGTCCGATGGGGGGTTTGGTGGTTTTACTGTAGCAACTTGTTTTATAGTTTGAGTTCCGCTTTTGATTATGTAATCTTTGAACTATTTTATCATCCTTCACTTCCCTTTTTCTTTCACTTTGAAATGCAGAATATGACACAGAGTATATAGTGATGAGAAGTGTAGAGAGTAAAAATGGGAAGAAGTGGAACTTACAGCTACTGTGTAATGTGACAGCCTGTGTCCCCAACAGGGAAGACCTCTGTGTCTCCTCTAGACATCCCTGCCCAAGGAAGGCCTTTATCTTTTTCAGAGCAGCCCTCATAAGCTGGCCTATGGAGAAGCTCCAATCTTACATCTGATGAATTAGAAAGGCCCTTCCACCTTCCAAAAGGGTCCTTCCAGGTAATTCAGGAGATCCAGAAAGTAAGCTTTCTTGCGAGAGGGTAGTAGGTTAGTCCTAAAGATAGCTCATGGAAGTTTCTAGATAATGCTATTTTCTTACTTCCAGAGCAATTCAGACACTGTCACAAGAGCCAAAGTGAAGCCAAATGAAACCTCCAATTAGAACCTTGAAGTTTTGATGCCAATTAAAAATAAATGATGCTGTTTATGATAGAGTCATACATGGATCTGAGGGAGGAGGAACAAACCACAGAGAGGGACATTAAAAGCTTGATATTTAAAAATATGAGCAAACTTCATTAATAAATGAATGAATATTTCAGAGAGTATAGTTGCTGAGCTTGAGCCTAAAATGCTAATAGGGAATTCAAGGTTTTCAAGGGAGAAGATCATTAATGTAAAATGGAGATAGAATGAGAAATGTGTAAAGGTTATGATTTTTGAGTTTACAAAGTTAAAGTGTTTTAGGGACAGAAGAAAAATTCAACTGTGTTTCCAGTTGGCGATATATTGCAAATTGTTGTTCAGGTAAATTGACTTTGGTTATAGCCAAACACAGAGCTTCTCAAAAGATCTAGTTTCTGGTTTCCCCAAGAAATCACAGAGCGGTTAATGTGCTTAAGTTTATATTGATATTACTGTATGCTAATAGGATGGTTTCCCATTTTCCTTCTTAAGAAAGCTAAGTTTTTCTTTTAGCAATTGAGGGCTTCTACTTACCCTTAAGCAGAGAGATACTACCTAAAATGTCCTCAATTTTACTTTTTTTTTTTTTTTTAACAAATTTAATGTTTTGAGTGGCTGGTTCTCTTGTAGTTCCCAGTGTAAAGTCATCCAAAGCAGTGTTTTAATGTCAATCACAATCTTTAACACATGGGTGTGAGAAACCCTTCTCAGTTTACTAATTTCTTTCTTTTTTTTTTTTTAATTTTTTTTTTCAACGTTTATTCATTTTTGGGACAGAGAGAGACAGAGCATGAACGGGGGAGGGGCAGAGAGAGAGGGAGACACAGAATCGGAAACAGGCTCCAGGCTCTGAGCCATCAGCCCAAAGCCTGACGCAGGGCTCGAACTCACGGACCGCGAGATCGTGACCTGGCTGAAGTCGGACGCCTAACCGACTGCGCCACCCAGGCGCCCCAGTTTACTAATTTCTTTTTTCTACTGACATATAATCCTGCTGTTCTACATAATACATGGCATCAGGTAGAGTGGAAACATTTTTCAGACAAGCTTTGAAAGGATGAAAGGAAAAATTTTCCTTAAATTGAGCAGAGAAACAATAGATGGTGAACAATTTCCCCTAAATTATAAAGCAATTATATTTCCTATTTCAAAACAGACTGCACTGGGGCATGGTTTCTTTCTTATTATATTTCTAATAAAGTCCTATGTGAGAAGAGACAGAGCAATAGAAATTATTTTCCAGAAACACCAGATGTTGACCCACCTGTCTGATTACTGTTAAGAGGTCTAATCTTGTAGTTAGGTAAATACCTTAATTAAATCACATGCCATTTCTGCATCATTAGAATAAGTCAAAAGCTGAAGCTCTGTTCAGAAATTTGAGCTTGTGTTGGTTTGTATACTGTATACTGTTTGTATACTGCTCATATACATGTAGGCATCCACCAGGAAGAACTACTATGTCATTTTTTTAAAGCCAGATTCCAGTCTTGCTGTTCATCAACACTGAATCACTGTAGGCCTCCATTCCCTAATTTGGGATAACAATGTCCACTTAATAGGCTGGTTCTAAGTATGAACCAGCCTGATACGTAGGGAACACTCAGTGGATGTTAGCTGTTGTCTATCTCTTCTTTCTTCTGTTATAATATTGAAGCAATCTCCCTTAACCATTATCATCATCTCTATTGACTGAATTGCCTAAGGTAATTATTCATTCATTTATTCAACGTTTCATTCAAAAATACAAATTTGATATTATGTTTATTTTAAAATGAACAAAAACATGATTTCTGCTTCTAAGAAGTTCACAGTCTAACACACCAAATTAATTCCAGAATTTAAAGCTGTCTTTTAACTAAGTTGCAAATATCTGTTTCCCATTTCAAGTACATCATCTTTCCTTACTGAGTTACATGGTCCTTTTACTCAGGGATTCTCAACATTGGCTGAACACCAGAACCACATGGGGAATTCTCTTAAAAATACTCATGCCGGGGCACTACATGGATCAGTGAAGTTAGAACTTTGGGTGTGGGTGTGTTCAAAAAGTTTGCAGGTGCAATTAAAGACAGAAATCATTGATAGCCCAAGCCAAACTTGACCTCCAGGCCTTATTCTGCATAACACTCTTTTGTTCCCCTTCCGTTGAGTACGCCATTCCTTTCTCTTTTCTCTGTCAGTGTCCCCGTGACCTTCAGAATACAACTTCAGTGAGCAATTGCACTGCTAGCAATTTATCCAAAGGATACAAAAATGCTGATTCAAAGGGGACATGTACCCCAATGTTTGACTATCAACAATAGTCAAATTATGGAAAGATACACACACACACACACACACACACACACACACTGGAATACTACTCAGAGATGAAAAAGAATGAAATCTTGCCATTTGCAACAATGTGGATGAAACTAGAGGGTATTATACTAAGGGAAACAAGTCAGTCAGAGAAAGACAGATACCATAAGATTTCACTCATATGTGGTATTTGGGAAACTCGACAAATGAACGTAGGGGAAGGGAAGGAAAAATAAGATAAAAACAGAGAGGGAGGCAAACCATAAGAGACTCTTAAATACAGAGAATAAACTGAGGGTCACTCAAGAGGTGTTGGGTAGAGGGTAGGTTAAATGGGTAATGGGCATTAAGGAGGGCACCTTTGGGATGAGCACTGGGCGTCATATGTAAGAGCCAAGTCACTGGGTTCTACTCCTGAAGCCAAGACTACATCGTATGTTAACTAACTTGAACTAAAAAAACCCCAAAAACCAAAAAACAACTTCAAATACTTTGTACTACAATTTTCACCCTAGATTATGGTCCCTGTTCCTGTGGTGCCCTCTTTACTTCTATGCACTATTTTTCCCTTTTGGATATATTGACAAATGAAATTTATAAAAGTTTTCTTTGACTATTTCTTTTGTGTTTTGTTACCCAGGTCAGCATGGAAGCTTCTTGTGGAAGAGATAGAATGTTCTATTTTTTGGACACTGTTTCACAGTATCTTTACACTGCTTGAGGCTGCTGTGGCACTCAACAAATGGTTTTGGCCAACTGACTCACTTCTGGTAAGCTGACTTCTTCCTCCAGCCTATTTTGGTGTTAGCAGCTGTGGAATCACAACATGAATTATTGGACTTTTAGCTTGATTTTCTAACTCCAAATTTTAATGTCTTTCATCAGTCAGTTCTTTGGAATTTAATCTTCCTTCTTTCCCACGAGTGGAAATAAAGTATTCAAAAATTTCTTATCTTTGGTCAGTTTTTGGGAAGCTACCTGCATTAATTAAGTCCAAATATAATAAAAGCTATAGCATTGAACTATGTTCTGCTAAGCGTCTTGAATGCAAGGACCATGTCATATTTACCTTTGTGTCCCAGACACATGGACAAGTGCCCGGCATACATCAGGTTCTCAGTAAAGATTTGTTGAATTAATTGAATTAGTTTTTTGGTCAAATTTAACTTCATTACCAGAGACATTCTGAATTCATTTGTCTTGCAGATTATTTGGAAAATCAGATGCATTTCTAATAGCAATTTTTCTCTGTATTTATCTTCTTATTACTCATAAGTTCTGGGAATCTAACTTTCCTGTTTTATATTACTGTGTCTCCTTTAGCTTTTCAGTTTGCTGACATTCTTTCGGATTTTGTGTTTGTTCATGTTGGTCATTGGTCTGTCTGGCTGTCTGTGGATCTATGAATATGTAATACCATACCTAAACAGGGCTATTCTGAGTTATTGCATTTAATGCACTTAATTTATTTCTTGAAGCTTATTAGAGAAAACAGGGAAAATATGAAAAGTAAAATAATATGTCAGTCAGTTATTTCACTCAAAGACCATCACTGAGGATCTTTTGATATATTTCTTGTGTCTGTGCCTTTTTAAAGCAGGGTTGTGATCTAAACTCCAACTGTTTACTTGATTTTATATTTTGGTTTATTTCTTAATATTTTAAATTAAGTGATTTTCAAGGGTTTATAAACTTTTTGTTAAGTTCTACTTAATGGATCTATTGTATACTAATACATAGATGTATAATCCTTTAAAAAAATCATTGTCTTGTTGAACTTTTGGATTGTACCATTTTTTAATTACTGTAAATAATCCTGTGATGACCACCTTCATACATAAAGAATTTTCTCTAAATAGCATTATGTTCTAGAAGCTGGGTCCAAAGATACGAACATTTTCAAGTTCTTAATACAGGCGAATAAATTGCTTCCCAAAAGATTATAATCTCCCACAGCCCTGACTATAGTGCATCAATATTTCCCTTTTTAATGAACTCTTGTCAGACTTGAGGACCTATTTTTATTTTTGTTAAAAAAATTTTTTTATTAATGTTTCTGAGAGAGAGAGAGAGAATGCATAGGAGGGGGAGAGAGAGAGGGAGACACAGACTCTGAAGCAAGCTCCAGGCTCTGAGCTGTCAGCACAGAGCCGGACGTGGGGCTCAAACTCACGAACTGTGAGATTGTGACCTGAGCTGAAGTTGAATGCTTAACCTACTGAGCCGCCCAAGGCGCCCCTTGAGGACTTATTTTTAATATAAAAATGATAATTTTTATTATATTTAAGATCCCCCTACAGAGTCCCACTGTGCACATGTCTTTATGATTTTACTCCATTCACTATGGTATATTGCCTCACCTATGTGTGAATCTTTCCACACCAATACTGTCCTGATGCAGTTGCTGATAGGAAGAAACAGGTTACTTGGGTTGGTTTGAAAGAGCTTCTCTCTGTGTGTGATAGAGGCTGGTTGGAGTGTGCAGCTGTGGATGTCCTAATAGAGATGTGTGCATGAGCCAGCATGTCATGTGTGATAGTATATGTCTTTGTAGGTTGAGGATATCCCCAAAGAGAAATTGAAGCTTAATTCTTTGGCTGGAATTCTTGATACAGGAGTTTGGGTATTTAAGCTAGAGAAAGCTATGATACAGTCACAGGGCATCTACAGACCTCTAAAAATGGAGTTGAATGTTTTCTAATGATAAAAGGCAATGTGGGCTCTTTGGAAGGCTTCAGTTGACTCCGTCTATATCCTCAGGCCACTTCCATATTTCATTGTAATTTTTTGGGTCCATTATCACACCAAAAGAGATGAAATGTGGTCTTTATTTTGGCAATGGGGTTGCCCATCCCCCCTTGTCAGAAGGAAATTTTATTTAGGACCATGTTCAAGTTGGCTGGAGCACTGTGTCTTTTTTTTTTAATGTTTATTTTTATTTTTGAAAGAGAGAGAGCACATGAGCAGGGGAGGGGCAGAGAGAGGGGGAGACAGAGGATCCAAAGCAGGCTCTGCACTATCAGTGCAGAGCCTGATGTAGGGCTCGAACCCACGACCCGTGAGGATCATTATCTGTGCCGAAGTCAAACACTTAACTGAGCCAACCAGGTACCCCTGGAGCACTGGTTTTTAACGTGTCATGAAAGTAGACCAAAGTCTACTAAAGTCTATTAAAATGGTGCTACATGGAGAGAGAGATTTTATAGAAAAATATGAAATATTCATTTTTCAAGGTACTAATCAAATGTCACATCTTCTCTGAAGTGTTACCTGAACACCCCAACTCGTTTGCTCTCTTATAGCACTGGGACCCTACCTCTGTTGTAGCAGTAACACTGAATTAGAGTTACTTGTTTACATGACTATTCCCCTCTACCCAATTATGGTCTTGTAGAAGGCAAAGATAATGTTTTACGTATTGTATCCCTAAAACATTAGAGACCCATGTAGTACCTCACAGGGTCTGACATATGGGTCTGACATATGATCATTGGTTAGTGGATGATGGAAACATGGAGATGTAGGAAGAAATGCAAACTATTCTTAAATGGATGTATCCTAAACAGCATGTATCTTAAATTAGCTTCTTTCAGTCAAAACAGACAATATGGAAATGTGCTCTTCAGTTTATAGATGAGGAAGTGGGTCATAGGAGAGGTGAAGTGACTTCCTCAAGTGGCACAGCTGACTGAGACACAAGGCCAGGTTCAACATGCAGATGTTCCAGTTCTTAGTTCCATGTTCTTTTCAGTCTATCTCAGTGTAATTCACTTTCAAACAGTGGATGAATAGAAGTTCTTTTCTGATTATGTGGAGGAAAACATCCAGCAAAATAAGCTTCCTTCATTATGGTGCAAGTTGATTCCTTCTGGCGTATTTGAGACTAATGCAAATGGAAGAACACTCTTAGTCAACATAAGGTTCATGGTATTTTTGGACTTCATAAAGAAGATTAAAGAACTGAATCTTCTCAGTGGAAGAATTTATAAAAATTGTAGGGGTGCCTCAGTGGCTCAGTTGGTTGAGCGTCTGACTTTGGCTCAGGTCATGATCTCAGGGCTCATGAGTTCGAGCCCTGCATCGGGCTCTGTGCTGACAGCTCAGAGCCTGGAGCCTGCTTCGGATTCTGTGTGTGTGTGTCTCTCTCTCTCTCTCTGGCCCTCCCTGCTCATGCTCTGTCTCTCTCTGTCTCTCAAAAGAAATAAACATTAAAACATTTTTTAAAATTTTTCATGTTTTAGTGTTAGTCACATACTGATGACTTCTAACTAAGCTTTATATTTGAGTAATTGTCATACCTGTATTTATACTTCATAACTTTTTGTGAGTTGAATAGTTGAGTAAACTTACATAATATAAATAAAACTGTGTTTGGCCCCTAGTGCAGCAAGTGCTTGACATTTTTGTTCTTCTTTTGCTTTATTTTTGAGAGAGAGAGAATGAAGGAGAGAGCGTGCATAAGTTGGGGAGGGGCAGAGAGAGGGAGACAGAAGATCTGAAGCAGGCTCTTCGCTGACAGCAGAGAGCCCGATTCGGGGCTCGACCTCACGAACTGTGAGGTCATGAAGAGCCGAATTGGACACTTACCCAACTGAGCCACCCAGGTGCCCTTCTTCTTTTTCTTAATATAACATGTTTTTTTTTTTAAACATATTTCCAAGCTTATCTGTAGTTCTTTCTTTTTTTAAATTTAATTTAATTTAATTTAATTTAATTTAATTTAATTTAATTTAATTTAATTTTTAAATTTACATCCAAGTTAGTTAGCATATAGTGCAACAATGATTTTAGGAGTAGATTCCTTAATGCCCCTACCCATTTAGCCCATCCCCCCTCCCACAATCCCTCTAGTAACCCTCTGTTTGTTCTCCATATTTAAGTCTCTTATGTTTTGTCCCCCTCCCTGTTTTTATATTATTTTTGCTTCCCTTCCCTTGTGTTCATTTGTTCTGTATCTTTAATGTAATATTCTTTAACCAGATTTTTTTTTCTGTCCTGAGACATTCAGAAGAAGCTCTGAGAAGCTTTTTTATGGTAGCTAGAAGAAGCAGTTGACAATTTAAAAGAGGTTATTTTGGGCAAAGGGAGGTTCCAGAAGAGACAGTTGACGTAATACACACCAGTCATTTCATACTCTTGACAGGTTGCCATGTCAGGCTTTGATAATTAGGATTCTACTGGGCCTTAGAGGGGGCCAATCCATGAAGTAAATCATTCTCTTTCTTTCTCTCTTTTCCTTTCAAAAGTGGACACTGGAGGAAGCCGGTGGAGGAGGGTCATATGAGAACCAGGCAGTGTCCTGGTTTTCTAAGAACACAAAGGCATCGGGTAGACACCATGAAAGCAAAAAAGACAAAATCAAAACAACAAAAATAAACTTTGTATCTTCTGAAAACTGGAAAGTGACATCTGAGAATGGTAGAGAAGAGGGACAAAGGGACAGAGCATGGGGGTTGTGAGGGAGCACAGGCCCATAAGTAAAGTCAGTGTTCCACATGGGTTTCTGTCTGGTCTTTCTGCCATGCTTTCCAGCCAGGTGGCCTCCATGTCCTTCAGTTTCTCCATTAGTAAAACCAAGATGGACGACAAAAAGTTTTTTGCTGGGTCTTTTGGAATAAGATAAGGGAATGTACCATTAGCTAGGATGTCCATTTAATCTAACCGTCACCATAGTCTAGCTTACGGTTTTAATTAGCACTATTTTCTTTGATTATATTTAATTACCCTTATAAGCCCTAAGCATTTTGGCAGGGATGCAGTAGAGAAAGTTAGTATAAACCAAATTATGAATTTTATTGCTATAATTGCAGTTGAAACCCATGGCATCAATTAAATCCTCATTTCTTATTTCCTTGGTTCATGCGATCATCATTCTAGGTATGTATAAAATCTCCATGTGACATAATTTTGTAATTCCTTAAGCAAAGGAGCTCCAGCACATTAGTAATACCCTGCTTAGGAGAGGCAGGAGTCTAAAACCTTGCTGGTAATAAAACTGGGAGCGTTGTGAGAGCCTAAACCATGTCTTTTTCTTTCTTTTCACTCCACATCATGTAGCTCAGATCAAGGAACATAGAAGAAGTTTAATAAGTGGTTGCTATGGAGACACTGATGCTTCATCTCCCCAGTTACCTCCATGTTCAATTACTTATGGTCTGTCGCAACTTGACAGGTAGGTTTAAGTCTATGTTCAAGTTTCAAATAGCATTGAAGTCCCAAAATCTTCTGCAGAATCAGAGTTCCAAGATATATTATGGTAACTACTCTTAGTTGCCACGACAAATAAAACCTTGAAATCTCCCGGGCTTACCAAAAAATGCTTAGTTCTTACTTATTTCCTATTTTGCTGGTATGGAATTTGGAACGTATGGTTTTCTGGGGTGGTTGTGGGTGGGAAAATGGAGACAGTTGAGGTGCATTGGCTCTCGCCTGCCTTGGCCTGGAAGTGACATGCATCCGCTCAGAGTCCTTGGGCTAGAATTAGTTACATGATCCCAAATGTACTGTGAAATATAGGGGAGTTCATGGAATATTCATTCGATGAGCGCTGTCTTTGACACATCAGGATTTCTGTAGAGCCCTGGGGATTCTACCTGTAGCTTTAGATATTGACCTCTGAATGCCAAATAATGTAAACATACGGATGAGCTCACCTGTCAGTTCTATGGGAAATTCTTTTTTTTTTAACTTAAAAAAGTAATTTATTATTTATCAAAGTTTAATTGACATGTAACAGTATATTAGTTTCAGATGTACACATGATTTGATATTTGTATATGTTGTGAAATGACCACCACAGTAAGTCTAATTAATATCTGTCATCACAGTTATATTTATTTCCATTGAGAACTTTTAAGATTGCTCGATATGCAATACTGTATTCTTACTGTAGTCACCATGCTGTACATTATATCCCCAGGACTTATTTATTTATAACTGGAAGTTTGTACCTTTTGATGCCTTTCACCCGTTTTGTCTACCCACACCCTCAGCCTCTGGCAACCACCAATTTGTTGTCTGTATCTATAAGTTCAATTTTTTTTTTTTTTTTTTAGATTCTACATGTGAGTGAGATCATCTAGTATTTGTCTTTCTCTGTTTGACTAGTTTCACTAGCATAATGCCCTCAGTGCCTGTCCATGTTGTGGTAAATGGCAAGATTTCATTCTTTTAGTGGCTGACTAGTACTCTATCTCGTGTGTGTATGTGTATGTGTGTGTGCATGTATATACATATTCGTCATCCATTCATTCATCAGTGGACACTTAGGCTGCTTCCATATCTTGGCTATTGTAAATAATGCTACAATGTAATGAAGCTGTATATCCATTTGAGTTATTGTTTTCATTTTCTTTGAGTAGTATGCAGAAGTGTAATTGCTAGATCATGTGGTAGTTCTATTTTTAATTTTTTGAGGAACCTCCATACTGTTTTCCACAGTAGCTGCACCTATTTACATTCCCACCAGTAGTGCACAAGGGTTCTCTGCACATCCTTGACCACACTTGTTATTTTTGTCTTTTTTTAAATATTTATTTTTGAGAGAGAGAGAGAGAGAGAGTGAGCAAGAGAGAGAGAGAGAGAGCACGTGCACCCACGTACATGGGGAAGGAGCCAACTGAGGGAGACAGAAAAATCTAAAGTAGGCTCTGCATGGGCAGTACAAAGCCCAACATGGGGCTTGAACCCTGAACCATGAGATCATGACCTGAGCCGAAGTTGGACACTCAACACACTGAGCCACCCACGTGCCCCCTTGTCTTTTTGATGATAGCCATTCTGACTGGTGTGAGGTGATATTCTCATTGTGGTTTTTTGTTTTTGTTTTGAGAGAGAGAGAGAAAGAAAGTGCCAACAAGGGAGGGGCAGAGGGGGAGGGAGAGAATCCTTTTTTTTTTTTTTAGGGAATTTCTTTTGAGAGAGACAGCTAGCATGAGTGGGGGAGGGACAGAGAGAGAATCCCAAGCAGGCTCTGTGCTGCCTGCTGTGGAGCCCAACTCGGGGCTCAAACCCATGAACCGTGAGATCATGACCTGAGCTGAAATCAAGAGTCAGTCGCTTAACCAACTGAGGCACCCAGGCACCCCTCATTGTGGTTTTGATTTGCATTTTCCTCATGATTAGTGATGTTGAGCATCTTTTCATGCACCTGTTGGCCATTTGTATGTCTTCAATTTTTAAACGGATTTTTTGTTGTTGTTGTTATTGACTTTTTGCTTTTGAGGTCTTTGACCTCTTTGCTTAAATTTATTTCTAGGTATTTTATTCTCGTTGTTGCAGAAATTCTTTTATTAAAATAAGTTAAACATGCAAGATAATTAAAGTCAGGTTATCCTTTTGCCATGCCCTGGTTCTGCAAGATGTTTAACTGGACTTTTCCGTGGAAGCCCAACTGAAAAAAATTATACAAGCAAGTTCCATTATAGATTTTCAGTTGCAAATATTCTTTTGTTATATAGTTCTCATCCAACCTGTAGAATATTTTCTTTTTAATTGGTATCTGTATTAGTCTGGTAGGGCTGTCATAACAAAATACTGTAAACTGGGGGCTTAAGTAACAGAGATTTATTATGTCCACAATTTTGGAGGCTGGGAACTCCAAAATCGAGGTGCTGGCCAATTTGGTTCCTGTGAAAGCAGACAGCCACCTTCTCACTGTGTCTGCACATGACAGAGAGAATGAGCTGCACTCTGTTGTTTCTTCTTATAAGGACTCTATTGCTATCAGATCAAGGCCCTACATTTATGATCTCATTTAATCTTCATTACTTCCATAAAGGCCCTTTCTCCAAGTATAGTCACATTGAGGGTTAGGCATTCAGCATGTGCATTTTGAGGGGACATAAACATTAAGCCTATAATAGTGTTTAAGGATTTCTTATAAGAGATGAGTTCCTCTTGCCTAAGGGAACAAAAAGAATGCAGGAAACTTTGCCAAAATACCAAGCATCCTCCTTAAACCAAAAGAGAACCAAGGTTTCATATTAAAGATTAGTCTGGATTTTTTTGGTTGTTGTTCAGGATATTGAAATAAGCCTTAAGGAAGCTGGTTTAGGTTGTTGTTTTTGCAATTTTTTAAAGCCCATCTGTCAAGAATTTTGTCTCTTTTTTCCTTACTGACCCCAAGAGCTGGTTTCTTGAATGTTGCATGTGGTCACATTTCTGTACAGAATAGTTTGAATTACAGTTGTGTATCTTGCAGCTCTAGGAACCCAAGAAGGGTCCCATGTATTTCTCTAGATTTAGTTTTGAAGTTGTGCTCCTGAGAGACCATGTTTCCATGTAAATAATTGTTATTTGGGAATCCTTAAAGTCTTTAAATAATATAAAAAATTAATAGAGAAGTGTTATGTTATTTAACTATTACAACAAATTACAATAAAATAGTAGATGAAACTGGCCACAGTTCTATAGAACAACTCCAGTGTCCATATATAGATGAATGGATAAAGATGTGGCGCGCGCGCGCACACACACACACACACAAACATACACAGTGGAATAGTACTCAACCATAAAAAGAATGAAATCTTGCCATTTGCAACAACATGAATGGATGTAGAGGATATAATTGTAAATGAAATAAGTCAGAGAAAGACAAATACCACATGATTTCATTCATATGTGGAATTTAAGAAACACAACAGGGGTGCCTGTGTGGCTCAGTCCGTTGGTCTTCCAACTTTGGCTCCGGTCATGATCTCACCACTTGTGGGTTTGAGCCCTGTGTCGGGCTCTGTGCTGACATCTCAGAGCTTGGAGCCTGCTTCAGATTCTGTGTCACCGTCTCTCCCTGCCCCTCCCCCACTCATGCTCTGTCTCTCTGTCTGTCTCTCTCTCTCTCAAAAATAAATAAACATTAAAAAAAAAGAAAGAAAGAAACAGAACAAAGAAAAAAAAGAGATGTGCAAAAAAACCCCAGACTCTTAAATACAGGGAACTGGTTGTCGCCAGAGGAAATGTGGGTGAGGGGATGAAGAACACATTGTAGAATCATTATATTGTACACCTGAAACTTTTATAACACTGTATGTTAATTATACTTGAATAAAAATATATAAAAATAAATTAAAACTAAGAAAGCAATAAACTGTATATTAATATTTTTAAAAGCCAGTACAGAACCAGGGAAGTATTATTTGATCTTCTGAATAATATCCTGAGGTGGCAAAGGGTTGTTTGACAGCAACCTCATGTGTGTTCATTCTTAACTCAGTCTTAGCCAGTGTGAGGTCAGCTATTGTATAATATAGTTCACTGGGATTTCAGCTTTTTCCTTACATCATATACCACATTATCATAATTGATGGAAGCCACCTTTTAAAATACTAAATTATTTGGCTGAAGGAACATCTCTTATCTAAACAAGTGCCTTGTGAGCTGCGTGGCTAATAGATGGGAAGATTTCCATTAATTTCCAGCCTTTGTTCTCACTACTTTCTGCTCTGTCCTCCTCATGTTCAGGAGGCTGTACTCCCCAAAATGAGAGTCAGAACCCCCTGTGCTGTCAGGCAAGAGTCAGAATTGCTTTACCCTAAGACACTTTTGCTTCCGTGGGTTAAAAGATATTTAGTATTATATTAAAGCACCAATTAGTTGATAGTTGTAAAGTTCTTTGAAAAGAAAGAGCACCCATTGTATGAATTTAAGGAGATACTATCTTTTTATTATTTATAAAACACCTTGAAGAGTAATTATCCTTGTTTTTAAAAAAACATTTTGTTTGAACTCAACAGGATGTTGTGATTATTGTCTGAATTAGCAAATCTTCTAAGAGCTATAATTAGACTAGAGAAACCACAGGGGGATGGGACAGATTGGAGGCTTGGCTAAGGACTAGAACTTGAGAAGAGGCCCACACGGAAGGACTGGATTGTGAGTGATTGCAATGGCTTTCTTTCTGCCACTGGCTCTGGATGGCAACAATATGGCAGAGAAAAGGAATTTTTCATCACAAATAGCTAACTCTAAAAATTTGTCATAGCTATAGTATTCTCTTGCCTTCAAGTATTATAAAGCACAGTATATAGAAGGAACATGGGCTTTGGCATCAGACGGTTCTGGTTGGAATCTTGACTTTGTTTCTTTTTTAAAAAATATTAAATATTTAATGGGCACCTGAGTGGCTCAGTTGGTTAAACATCCGACTTTAGCTCAGGTCATGATCTCACAGCTTGTGAGTTCAAGCTCCGCGTTGGGCTCTGTGCTGACAGCTCAGAGCCTGGAGCCTTCTTCGAATTCTGTGTCTTCTTCTTTCTCTGACTCTTCCTCTGCTCACGCTCTGTCTCTCTCTCCTTCAAAAATAAATAAATATTAAAAAAATATTTTAAATATTTAATATATAAATATTAAACAACACACTACTGCACAAGCAGTGGGCCAAATAAAAAATCAAATGGCAAATCAAAATATGTCTCAAAACAAACAGAAAAAAGAAACCACAGTATTCCAAAACGTATGGGATGCAGCAAAACCAAATGTTAGAATGAAGTTTATGCTATA
This sequence comes from Leopardus geoffroyi, assembly GCF_018350155.1. Classification (NCBI taxonomy): domain Eukaryota; kingdom Metazoa; phylum Chordata; class Mammalia; order Carnivora; family Felidae; genus Leopardus; species Leopardus geoffroyi. The sequence continues at coordinate 206,634,960 of NC_059326.1, forward strand.
AATGCTTGTATTAAGAAAAAAATTTCAAGTAAACAACTTAACATTACACCACAAGGAACTAGAAAAAGAAGAAACTTAGCTGAAATTTATTAGAGGAAAAACATAACAAAGAAATTTCAAAAATAAAATAGAGACTAGAAGAAACAATAACATAACATTGAAAGTAATGACCAGGTTTTCCAAAAAAATAAACAAAATTGGTAATGTTTTAAACTACATTAACTAAGGAAAAAAAGAGAGAAAACTCAAAAATCAAAATGAGAAATGGAAGAGAAAACAATACAATAGATAACCATAGAAATAGTGTGATAACAGATAACAGTAAACAATTATATACTAACAAATCAGATAACTTAGAAAAAAACACAGATAATTCCTAAAAATGCACAAGTTACCAAGATTGAGTCATGAATCTTGTATCCAAGAAATAGGAAATCTTCTTAGAAAGGAAACAAGAAGGAAAGTTGAATTAGAAATAAAAAAAATATCTAATACAGAAAAGCCCAAAACCATTCATAAATGGTTTCATTGATGAATTGTACAAAACATTAAAAAAAATTAATGACAGTCTTTATCAAAATCTTATAAATAATGAAATAGAGGGAACATATTTAAAATCATTCTTTCAGGCTAGTAGTATCCTGATCAAAGCAGGATAAAAACAAGAACAAAAAAGTCTAGTTTGTCTAGTGTAAGTATTGCCACTATGACTTTCTTTTGACATCCATTTGCATAATAAATTTCACTTTAAATTTGCAGGTGTCTTTTGGTCTGAAAGGAGTCTCTTGTAGGCAGCATATAGATGGGTCTTGTTTTTTATCCGTTCTGATACCCTATGTCTTGATTGGAATGTTTAGTCCATTTACATTCAAAGTAACTATTAATAGATATGTATTTATTACCATTTTATTACTTGTTTTGTCATTGTTTCTGGGGATTTTCTCCTGATCCTTTCTTATTTTTGTCTCCCCTTTGCCCTGGAAGAGTCCCCTTTAATATTCCTTGTAGGGCTGGTTTAGCGTTCACAAACTCCTTTAGTTTTTGTTTGTCTGGGGAACTCTATCTTTCCTTCTATTCTGAGTGAGAGTCTTGCTGGGTAGAGCATTCTTGGCTGCAGATTTTTCCCATTCAGCACTTTGAATATATTATGCCACTTCTTCTGGCTTGCCAAGTTTCTGTTGAGAAATCTCCAGCTAGCCTTATGGGTTTTTCCTTGTAAGTTAAGGACTTCTTTTGTCTTACTGCTTTTAAGATTATTCCTTTATCACTATATGTTGCAAACTTAATTATAATATGTCTTGGTGTTGGCCTGCTTTTGTTGATTTTAGTGGGAGTTCTCTGTGCCTCCTGGATCTGGATGTCTGTTTCCTTCCCCAGATTATGGAAACTTTCTGCTATTATTTTTTTTTTTTAATTTTTTTTTTCAACGTTTATTTTTATTTTTGGGACAGAGAGAGACAGAGCATGAACGGGGGAGGGGCAGAGAGAGAGGGAGACACAGAATCGGAAACAGGCTCCAGGCTCTGAGCCATCAGCCCAGAGCCCGACGCGGGGCTCGAACTCACGGACCGCGAGATCGTGACCTGGCTGAAGTCGGACGCTTAACCGACTGCACCACCCAGGCGCCCCTCTGCTATTATTTTTTGAAGTATATTTTCTGCTCCCTTTTCTCTCTATTCTGGGATCCCTGTAATATGAATGTTACTATGTTTGATGGAGTCACTGAATTCCCTAAGTCTATCCTCTTGTTCCATAATACTTCTTTCTCTTTTTTTCAGCTTCATTATTTTCTATTATTTTGTGTTCTATATCACTAATTCATTGTTCTGCTTCTTCCAACCTGCTGTTCATTGCATCAAACCTGTTTCCAATCTCATTTGTTGTATTCTTCATCTCTGACTGATTCTTTTTTAACTCTTTTATCTCTGTGGTAAGGGTCTCTTTGATGACTTCCATTCTTTTCTCAAGCCCAGTGAGTATTCTTATGATTGTTGCTTTAAATTTTTCATCAGGCATGTTATTTATACCTATTTTGCTTATATCTCTGGCTGTGGCCTTATCTTCTTTCATTTGGGATAAATTCCTCTGTCTTGGCATTTTATCTGAGTCTCTGCCTTCGTCTGTGTGCTATAAAAGCCAAAAATGTCTCCTGCTCCTGAAAGTAATAGTCTTATGAAGAAGAGGTGCTGTAGTGCCCAAGGCCTGGCACTTCAAGGAGTGTCTCCAGGGTGTGCTGCGTGTGCTATGCTGTTGTCTATGCTGCTCTATCCTTCAAGCCAGTCATCTGCAGAGGCTCACCTTGCCTGCTATGGACAGTGTTTGGTCCCAGGCACGATGTAGCAAGTTTTAACCAGGTGTGCTCTGGTCTGCTTGTGAAATGAGACCTGACACCAACTCCACCTGAACTGAGGCTCTGCAGAACTCTCTGGTCAGAAGATATGGTGTGAGCAGGGGTTTGTGCTGGTCTTCTGGGGAGTGGGAGGTGCTGCATTGGGACTGAAGCAAGCATGACTGAGAAGGGCAGTTCCACTGAAGTGCAGGAGAAGTGGGGCTTGATGTTAAGCAAGTTAGACAGCCAGCGTTGGTGCTGTGCTGCTTCCCACATAAACACAGGTGGCTCTGTGTTTATGCTAAGGGGTGGGGGAAGGAAGTGCTGCTGGCCAGCTCCTTTGTTCTTGGAGAGGAGTCTCCAAGAATGCTGCCTCTCAGGGGTGCACTCAGAGAAGAGTGAATAATCTCCTTGTGTGCCACAGGCCCTCTTCAGATCACTGTTTCCACACTGTCTGTCCTTGGGTTGTTTGCCTGCCTTCTCTCCAGGAGCTGGGCAGTGTCCTCCAGGCTCTATCACAGCCAAACCTGCTGACCTTTAAAACTCTAGACTTTAAGCCCCACTAGTTGCAAGAACTTACAAAATTCAGCCCTCTTCTTTTCCAAACCAGTGGCTTTAAGGAAGTGTTCTCTTTGTGCATTCCCCTGTATACTCCTCCCCCTCTCTCTCTCTCGCTTGCCCTTCTCCATAACCACAGCTCCCTCCCCTCCTCAGCAGCCACAATCTGTTTCTCCCCTAAACCATGTCCCTGCACTTCCTACTTTCTTTGATGTGGCCTCTTCTCTCCCTTTAGTTGTGAAATTTGTTCTGTCAGTCCTCAGGCTGATTTCTGGGGGGTATTTAGGATGATTTGATAGTTAGCTAGATGTATTTATGGGATGAATAAATAGGGTCCTCCTACTCTGCCATCATCTTGGGGATTCCAACTTTGTTTCTTAGGGGCTGTTTGATCTTGACTGATCACCTAATTTCATTGATCTCAGTTTCCTAATCCATGAAATGGGAAAAGTAGTACGTAATATGTGGCAAGTACTAACTACTGGGCACAATTCATTATGGGTGCTCAATAAATTGTACTGATAATAATGATCATTTTTATTAATATAACATGAGAAAAAGATGAAGAAGTTAAACCCAATCACCAATCAACAATGGATTTTTTTTTTTTTTCTGAGTTGAGCCTTGCATTGGTTTCATCATCTAAAACTTTTGGTTCTAACAGGTTAATTGGTTACTCCTTTAAGAAAACCACTACAGTATTTGTATTTTGAGAGATATTCTGTAGGCATTACAACAATTTAACCCAAAGAATGGGTTTAGTAGGAATTTGAAGCATAGAGTTAGGCTGGTGGAGAAAGATTTAGGGAGTATGACGTACTCTGGACTTTTATATGAGGACAGTTTACATAACAAACAGCCAGTGGCAGTTTACATTATTCAGAGTTTAAGAGTTTGATGTGTGATGTGGGGATTAATGCAGTGGACAGAAAAGGGCATAGGGCATTTATAAGTCAATTGTTGCTACATTAAGATAAAGGATGACAATATTAGTCCTTTGTTGATGTATAAAATGGGCTTTTCTGCCTCTATTATTGCACCTCATAGTTTCCAGACTTATGCTATGACTATGCCAAAAAGAATGCAAAAAAATATTTATATGAATATTTCAGACACAATTTGATTGCCCTAGTATACTTATTTTTTAATTACTGAAATAATTCATATTTATTCTAAAAAAATCCTAGCAATTCAGAAGCATATAGAATAAAAATTAAATATTCATAACCTTAAAGAAGTTTTAACTCTGAAAGTTTTTTGAAAAAATATTTCATCAGGGCACCTGGGCGGCTCAGTCCGTTAAGCGGCTGACTCTTGATCTTGGCTCAGGTCATGATCTCACGGTTCGTGGGTTTGAGCCCCACATCAGGCTCTGCACCGACAGTGTGGAGCCTGCTTAGAATTCTTTCTCTTTCCCTCTCTCTCTGCCCCTCCCCCCCAAATAAATAAAATTAAAAAAAAAGAAAAAATACTTCATCAACATTTCAGTTTTCATTGTCATTTGAAACATGATGAGGGGCCTGGTTGTATTCTGGTAGAGGTTTACAAACTGTAAGCATTTTATGTGAGCACACTGTAGCCTCTTTCATTCACAGTTTCTTTCAGGATGACTCCTAGGCATAGTGGCAAGACAAGAACACAAGCTTCTGGCCTGGGTGCCTCCATACAGGTGTTAGGGGTTTGTCACACATGAATGCATGGCAGAGAGATGTAAAATTTCCCTTTAGGAATAACCAACCTTATAACCACTGATTAAAAAAATACACCTGACTCAGTTGGTTAAGCTTCTGACCCTTGATTTCAGCTCAGGTCATGATCTCATGGTTCATGAGATCGAGCTGTGCATCAGGCTCCATGCTGACAGTGCAGAGCCTGCTTGGAATTCTGTCTCTCCCTCTCTCTCTCTGCCCCTCCTTGACTCATGCTCGCTCTCTCTCTCTCAAAATAAATAAACTTAAAAAAAATACTCCTGTAGAATAAGCCTATGGTCACTGTGTAATGTATTTTGTTGGTGGGAGGAGTGCAGGAGAGGGTCTTATGGTTTCAGTGTCAAAAGGATGATGACATTAGGCTTTCAAAATGGAGTTTCTGTCTGAGGTTCCATTTCTAGACTTATCAGTATGGAGAAGTAGCAAGACTTCTAGGACATAGTGTTGATCATTGCTGAAGTCCTCTGCGGAAATTATTATTGCTAAAAAGCCTTTATAAAAGACCCGTTAAAATTCTTGGTTTCTGACCAGCAGGAGCTTACAAGTTCTCTCTGTTTGGATGGCAGCAGATATTGGGGACATATGTATAGCTGAGAAAGTATTGAACGAATTTATGGATATGCCATTGTATATGGGAAGGAGGAAGTCTGTGCTGGATGGTGGAATAACTGATAATAATTTAGGAACTTCATTTAAAAAATTCTCTTATTTCTTACCCATTCCTTCTTTATTCAAAGAAAAGATGAGGCCAGCTTTTCGGAATGTGTTTCAGTCACCTACTGCAGCATAACAAACCATTCTGAAACTTAATGGCTTAAAATAAGAATAGCTGTCTGTGGACTGAATTCAATTCAGTGGTTCTTCTCCCGGTCTCATCTGGCGTTATGCAGCTTCAGTTATCTGGAGCTGATCTAGGGCTGGAAGTCCAAAGTGGCTTTACTCATATGTCTGGTACCTCAGCTGAGATGTCTGGACCAGATAGGGACTGGCTGGGCATCAATTTCTCTGTCTACACAGTGTCTGCAGCAGAATAGCTGGACCTCTTTGCATTGGTTTAAGGCTCCAAAGAGGATGAAAGCAGAAGAAGCTTCCATACCTCTTATGGCCTAGGCTAGAACTGGCAAAATGTCACCTTCCCAAAGTCCCTTGATTAAAAAGAGTTACAAGACCAGCCTGGATTCCATGTCAAAGGGAAAGGAGACTCATTTCTTGATGAGAGGAAAGCCAAGACTTTAGGTCATCTTCAATTCACTAATATACAAGATGCACAATAATAATGTCTAAAAATTGCCATTAAACTTTTTGATTGAAGGGCAGCTATCAGATATGACGTGTTTACAACAACACAAATGGTCTAATTTCAAGGGCCTTAAAAGGTCAATTGCCAACTAGTGGGGCCCAAGGTTTAAGATTTTTTTTTGACCAGAGTCACTCATAAATTTTACAATATTAGAGTTAGGAGAGAATATGAAGCTTACCTAGCCCAACTGAATGTCTTTTGATAAAAAACAAGATTAGACACATTAATCTGTGGCACATCAGTGTAGCATATGGGCTAGCTAATTTGTTTATATGAATAATTCACTGTGACTTCGATTAAGGACAGGATCTAAGGAGATTGAACATAGGACAAACACATTTTACATGGAAGAGAAAAGGTAGGAAAATGTTAAGAGTATGGGGTGTATCCTTACCCCAGCAAGGCCCTAGGAATGGAGATGTGCATGATAGTCCTAGATAGCACAAAGTACTTAGAATTGAGGAGGGATCAGAAAATGTGTCAGATGTATTTTACATAGCTTACAATTTTGCTCCAAGGAGGAACTCTAAAGTGATTTACTACAACCCTCTTCCCATTAGTCAGAGAGAAGACTTCTTGGAAGAAGTGTTTCAACATCATTGGAAATGAGAAGCAGCTTTCTCATGAACTGCTTGGTTAGTATAGAGAAATGCATAATTTTCCTCCCAGAGATTGTCATTTTTTCATATCCTTGTATGAGCTCAAGGTTTATCGAAAGCTAAATCTTGGCTGATTCTCATCTTTGTCTTTTTATAATTCCTCTTCCTTATCTTCTTAGAGGAGGAGGGTGTTCAATCAAGTGATCTGGGATTGTATTGCTCGCTGCCCTGCTCTGATATTTTCAGAACATATGTTTCTGGTGTGGGCTAGTATCCTAGAGTGTGTGTTTATCCAAATAGAGCTAAGTGAAGCCCGGCCTGCCGGCCTTTGCCCCTGCGCTTATTGAAACACATTTCCATTTCATTTTGTAGTTTTCCTTGCTAGTTGGGCTTAGCAGCCTAGGTCTTCTCATTTTCTCAAAATACGGGGATGCTTTGAGGTGTCAACATGCCTCAACATGTTCTCAAGGAAGCTTCAAGAGGACCTTTACAGTGAAGCTGATACATCTCAGCTGGAAAAGGACAACTCTGTAACAGAGAAAAATGACAGGCAAGGGATTTCCCCCTGACAGTGGTAAGCCAGGGATTCCCTCCATCCCCCTTTCCCGCCCCTGAGCTGGCTGATGGCATTGCTATTTCCTCTTCCCAGCTCCTGGCCTCTGTTTCCTCACTGACTAGCCCCGTGCCCATAACAGGAGCTGTTCCCGTCTGCACTTTCTGAAAGGGGTAGAACTCCTTTTTGTAACACTTGTGAGGTTCTTTTTGGGTCTGAGTAGGTTTTTTTTTTTTTTTTTTTTTTTCTCGTCAGTATACAAGCACTGTGATTCCCGAACTCTTTCAGAGAGAATCTGTGCATGTAGTGGTGTATAAAAAAAAACCTGATTCAATAAAATATTTTTTTCTTAGACACAGAATAATTTCATATGATTCTGAAGTACTTAAAATGTCTTAGTATTTTGAAACAAAATACTCAGGTCCTAGCCTGTTTCTCAACATGAAAGATTTATGAAACTTGGAACTAATTCATACCTCTAGGTTCTGCTTAACTTGGTGCCCTTATGATTGAATTAACTAAAATACTATTTAATGAGTTGAAAAGACAGACTTCCTGGTCCCACATGTAATATTTACAAAAACTTTAGATATCTTTCTTTAAAAAGCTTAAACAGAAATTCTTTCTTTTAAATTACAAAACATTTTTTGTAGCACCTGGGTGGCTCACGGTGATCTCGCGGTTCCTGAGTTTGAGCCCTGCATCAGACTGTCTGCTCTCAGCGCAGAGCCTGCTTCAGATCCTCTGTCTCCCTCTTTCTGCCCCACTCTCTCTCTCTCTCTCTCTCTCTCAAAAATAAATAAACATTTAAAAATTAAATAAAATTAAATTAAAACTTTTTTTAGAGAGAGAGAGAGCATGCCTGAGCAGGGGAGGGCGGAGGGGAAGAGAGAGAGAATCTTTTTTTTTTTTTTTTTTTTTTAATTTTTTTTTTTTCATCGTTTATTTATTTTTGAGACAGAGAGAGACAGAGCATGAACGGGGGAGGGGCAGAGAGATAGAGGGAGACACAGAATCGGAAACAGGCTCCAGGCTCTGAGCCATCAGCCCAGAGCCCGACGTGGGGCTCGAACTCACGGACCGCGAGATCGTGACCTGGGTGAAGTCAGACGCTTAACCGACTGAGCCACCCAGGCGCCCCGAGAGAGAGAATCTTAAGCAGGCAGCACACTCAGTGAGGAGCCTGGCACGGGGCTCCATCCAACGACCCTGGGATCATCAAGACCCCAGCTGAAATCAAGAGTCAGGTGTTTAACCGACTGAGCCACCCAGGTCCCCTAAACAGAAATTCTATGCAATTAATTCTGTGCAATTAATTTATAGGACTCTTGATTGATCAGGAAAGCTGGCCACTGTTGATGTGTGCCTCTGCTGGAGTATGATTTTTCTTTTGAAACTTCATTAAAGTATAGCAGGGGTAAATCAGTGTCTACTGATTCACAATTTTGTTTTCTCATTTGTTCTGCTGACCTGATGTGATGGCTTCTTGACTCATTTAGCAGTATTAGAAAGACACCTGTGGCTGGAAAGGTCCCTGGCTGTTTGGAGTGCTTACACATTTGTCCTTCTGTCTTTACTCTCCCTTTTCCTGTGTGATTCCTGAAGGACAGGTTTTCTCGGAGACTTTCTAATCTGGTCAATATCAGAATATCTAGGTGGTCATCAGAAAAACAGTGTCTTAGGAGTCTGAGGCTGAGAGAGACGTCAGTGAGTCTAAGACAATTTAGCTGAAGGGGGAAACATCTGCCAAAGTCTGCCTTTCAGGTTCCTTGGGAATCTGTGCTAGCATGGGCCTGCTGTGAGTGTTTTCTGATGTTGCTTCACTTGCAGGAACCTATATAAGGCTTGGAAGGCAGGTGGGTGTGGCATTCATAAAATGACTGGGACCTCCCACACCTTTCCACGAGGGGAAACTGAGAGAAGAGGTAACCCCCACCTTGGCCTCCAGACCCAGAGTTTCTGCCCCATGTTAGCAGAAATCAGATTTCAGACAGCAGCCATCTTCCCATGGTTATGGAGTCGCTTGAAACAGGCTACAACAAGAAGAGAACAAGCTGTCAACCAATTTTGTGCAAAGTCAGGCTAGTTTAGCCTCAGAGAAAAAGAACAGTTTTGCCTGAAAGCATTTCTGGGACTGATCACAGGCTGAGGGGTTCTGAGGGCCATGCAGCTCCTGACTTGGAATAGCTTGTTAGCTTCTGGGTGGTGGTTTGCAGAAGAGGGTGGGTGGTAAGGAGATATGCGATCAATCCTGTAATCAGAGGGCCTAGCTGAAGATACAGATAGGAGAGGAGGAAGGAGAAAGACTTGGGTTACAGAGGTTTTCCAAGGGAGTAGAAGTAGAAGGGATTGGGAGGCCAAAGACAGATCCTTGAGGGACTCCTGTCCCTAATGGCCTCTTTGTCAATCCACCTAGTAAGGTGTTATCTCCATAGGACAATCTGTAGAACCGTCTTCCCTTTTTTCAAAGTCATGAGACACATCTAGGTTTCTGGCATGCAGCATATTTTATTTCTTCTTGGAGATTTATTTTTTTGAGTAAACTCCTCAAAAGAATTAGCTGTATTGCCACCTCAACTCCTCATTTCCCAGCCTCTTTTGAACTCACTTCAGTTAGGCTTTCTTCCTTTCCATGCAGGTGAAACTCCTATCAAGATCTCTAGAGTGCTCCAAACACCTACCCCAATCTCATCATCTACCAGTCTCCCCTCCATCCCACATTGGCCTTACTGTTCTTTCAATACCTGAAGAAATCTTGCACCCCAGGATTTTGTACTTGCTCTTTTCTCCTCTGGAATGCTCCTATTCTAGCTAGACTCAGTTTCATGTTTCATTCTGTTTCTCAGAGAGGCTTCCAAGATTACTCTGTCTTTTCTCTGTTTCCATGTCTTGCATTCTTCATATTATTGCTCATGACATGACAATATCTACAATATTAGAATTTAAGCTTCATGAAGGCAGGTACTTTGCCATTTGCTGCGTTGTCCTCAGAATCTAGAACAGAGCCTGGGACATAGTTGGTGCTGCTTCATGGATGACAAACCTGGATCAACCAGCTACAGTACCATATGGCATTCACATAGCTCTCAGGATGAGACGGCTTGTTTTCTAATTCTCTTCTTCACGTAAAAAACTGCAGAAAGGCAGAGAACTATCAGACTTGGCATATGATGGCTGCAGCAGAAAATGCAAACACAAACGAACGAACAAAAGAACAACAACAACAGCCCACAACAACCCAGAAAAACTCAGGCTCTTATTGAAAAACAATTCAATTCAGCTAAGTATTGACCATGTGTTTTGATGTAAGAAGTATGATAAAGCATTTGTTTTCATCTAGACTTAAACACAGAATTGTTGCACACTGTATATAGGTATTTAAATTTTATTTTTACTTTTTATACTTTTTCTTGTTTTATCTTAGTTTTGTCTTCAAGTGTACAGAATTGGACAAACCTCAGTCAATGTCTCATGATACAGTTTTATCATTGGCCTATGTATAGCCTGCATCTATCTATCTATCTATCTATCTATCTATCTATCTATCATCTATCATTAATAATGTAATCATTCATGAACCCATCACTAAAAAGAAGAGCTAATTCTTGTTAATAACTTACATCAAATTATATGGTTCCCCTCTCCCTAGCCACCCCTTGCCTTTCACTTCCTGAAGAAGCATCACCCTTAACGCTGTGGTTTTCTTTTACTTGCTTTCTCACTTCTTTTAATATAGCTTTATTGCATCGATAGCTAAGATTTACCCATATTGGTGCGTATTGCTGTAGTTATTCCATGTTGACTTTAGGATAGTGTTTCATTGTATGGATAGACCACAGGGGTTTCCATCCGTTCTCCTGTTGATGGGCTTTTTAGTTATTCCTAGGTTTTGGCTTTTCTGCTGCTTTAGCCATTCTTGAGCAGGTCTCTTGGAGTAATAGCATCAGGGTTTCTTTTGGGTCTATACGTAGGAGTGAAAAAGAATATGTGAATATTCAACTACATGAGATAGTGCCAAATTATTTTCCAAAGTGATTGAGCCAATTTACACTTTCTTCAACGGTGAATAAAAGATTCTGTGGATCCACATCCTCTCCAGCACTTGGCTTGGTCAGACTTTTTTTTTTTTTTTCTTTTCCCACTTCAGTGGGTTTAAGGTGGTATCTCTTGTGGTCGTTCCCTGATTACTAATGACGTTGAGCAGCTCTTCATATTGTTATTGACTATATTTGGTATATCCAGTGAAATATCTGCTTATGTTTGTTTTTCTACTAAGAATTTTAATTCCTTTTCTGTTTGCAAATAATAGTCATTCAACTTACAAAATGCCAATAACTTCAGAAAGAGGTCAGTAGAAAGCAAAAAAAGCCTTTGTTATAAGCCAATCTAACTTAACATTAGTCATGCAAAACTTTTAGGTTCTTTCTTTTTGGTACATTTCAATAATTGCAAAAGGTATTTGAGGTGGTGATGGTTGACTTCTTTTCACAACCTCACTACCAGGTTATAAAGAATACTAAGATATGTGTATATCTCAGACGAAGTTCTCCTGTATATTCAAATGCATATTCAACAAACATTCATTAACAATTCATTAGCAGGCACAGAACCATTCACAGGTTTGATCTGTAGCTTCCTTGAAACCTCTGTAATCTGTTCTTTCAGAGCATCAGAGTACATATTGTCATGCTTTAGTGTCTTCTAGTCAGTCAGATCAATGGCTGGATATTGGATGTATTGGGAATTAGGTTCCATCCCTTAAGGGGACAAGATATTCATATTCCTTGTGCGTGAAAGTGTGGACAGATTTTTAACAATGCTAGACAATCCACATTCTTTGAATGCTTTTAATTGTACCAATGGGAGAACATTTATAGCTTGCATTGTGCAAATAAATAACTCGTTAGTTTCACCAGTACTATCCATTTTAACATAATATGCTACTTAACAAACAATCAGTTGTCAATCAAGATATGGAGAGTAGAGAGACTTAGAATAATCACCCCTGGAAAGTGACCCTTTCTGATATAATGCTAGCTGGCATCCCTGGACTATGCATTCTTGAAAGAATGTTGCTGAATACCCTGAGAATTAAAATTTGAGCTACTCAGTACTTATATAATATCTCAATATTGATACAGAAATATTTTAAGTAAAGTAATAGTTACTGTATTCTGTATTGGTATAAGGGAGAGAATGTGGATCAAATATCCCTCTATTTGAATCCCACCTCTGCCTTTTATGTCTCTGTGACCTTGGGCAGGTTACTTAACTTGTCTAGGCCTCAGTTTTATTGTCTATTAAGTGGGGATATATATTAACAATTACATTGTAGGGTTCTTATAAGAATTAAAGGTGTCTAAAAAAAGAAATAAAGGGGCACCTGGGTGGCTTAGTCAGTTAAACGTCTGACTTCAGCTCAGGTCATGACTTCACGGTTCGGTTTGTGGGTTCGAGCCCCAAATCGAGCTCTGTGCTGATATGATAGCTCAGAGCCTGGAGTCTGCTTTAGATTCTGGGTCTCCCTCTCTCTCTGCCCCTCCCCCACTCATGCTCTGTCTCTCTCCTTCAAAAAGTAAAAATAAAACATTAAAAAAAATTTTTTTTTTAAATAATTGAAGGGGTCTAGCACAGTGCTTGACCATACATATACATATATATCCCACAGATTTGCTTCTAAGCCCTGGACAGTTTTCAAGAATCAAGTACTTCTTTAAAAAAAAGATACCATGATTTTTATGGAAGAGAATTACAGAATCTGAAGGTTGGAGTGAACCTTCTAGATCACTGATTGAAGATTTCCAAAACTATCTATGTGTCAGTATAACTTGAAGAACTTTAGAACATGCACTTTCCCAAACTCTAATGCCAGAAGGTACTGATTTATTGGGTCTAGAGTGGAGAGAAGGAGGTCTAATCTTTAAAAAGTTCCATTGATAATGATGGATACGTATCATTACACATTTGTCAAAACCCACAGAGAGTACAGTACTGAGGGTTAACTCTATGTGTTGAACTATGGACTTCAGGTGACAGTGATGTTTCAGTGTAGGTTCAGTGACTGTAACAAATGTACCAATGTGGTTCAAATTGTTAACAGTAGGGGAGGCTTTGTATATGAGGGGACAAGGAGTATATGGATGTTTTCTGTACTTACTGGTCAGTTTTGTGGTGAGCAGTGAATAAGGTCTATTAAAAAAAGTTCTGTTGAGGATTCAGATAAACAGTCAGGTTTGGGAACCAGTGGTCTCGCTAGTTCACCATTCGGAGCAGAAACACCTGCAGCTGCAATGATCTCAGTCCTGACTTCCTTCCTGTGCTGCCCCTGGAAGCTCACTGTTCTCCCAAAGCCACCGTGGTTGGGTGGCACCAGGATTCGAAAGTTCTTCCTTATATGGAACTGACGTCAGCCTGCCTCATTGTTACTTCCAATCATTGTGTGTGATTCCTCCCACCCAAGCTACAGAGACCAAATCTAATGTTTCTCACATGAGGCCATGCAAGTATTTGAAGGCAACATTCCCATTCCTCCTGTCCCCACCCCATCTCATGTGTTCTCCTTTCAAGGCTAATGATGCCGGAACTCTTCCTTGGATATAATTTCCAGGCAATTCCCTCTCCTGGTTAGTTGCTTTTCTAGGTATTTCCATTTCGAAAATATTAACAATGCATCTGGCAGCAGGTAACACCCAATCAGAGTGGAGACCTGGGTATGCCTCTCATTAACCTTTACGTTGTTGGGGAGGGGCGAGGTCCTGGGAGAAGGGCTGAAATGACCTGGGGGCTCTAAGCAGCAGCTATTCACCAACTGGTACTGAAGCATTTCAGTGTTATAACAGTCACTCTGGCCATCCTGGTGCACACTTGCCAAATATCAGCCTAGTCAACCTCGCTCTTAAAACAACTCCAAAGGCACCTGGGTGGCTCAGTCGGTTGAGCATCTGACTCTTGATTTTGGCATAAGTCACGACCTCAGGGTTGTGGGATCAAGCCCCACTTTGGGCTCTACACTGAGAAGCCTGCTTAAGATTCCCTCTCTCTCCCTCTGCCTCTCTCCCTCCTCTCTTTCTCTCTCTAAAAACAAAAAACCAAAAACCTCTCTAGTTTGGAACATGATGCTGTAGAGGTGGTCTGAGGCACAGAGTTGAGTGGGAAGGTGGCAGCTTGCAGACATCTGCATCACCCAGTAGGTTGTGTGTCTGGTGGTAAAACAAACCTAGGAAATATTTTCAACTGAAGAGCTGTGAAACATTTTTTATGGCACCCGTTTATTGCAATTTTACATTTGACTTCTGAATCTGAATGAAGGTTCATTTGTCATGAGATTTACAGTTTATTTTTTCCTGCATTTTTGGACTCTTGGGCTGGTCAGGCAGCATGTTGTCCTGTCTCATGACTTTGTCCTATCTGCAGTTGATAGCTTTTGACATCATTAAGGACAATAAGGTTGCAGAGGTGGGGCTGAACAGACAATACAGCCACACACCTCTAGAGATCTCTCTCTAGCAGTGTTCAGTCCATTCATTCTGACTGGTTGTAGTTGGAAGTTACTGGGAGAATTTTTAAAAAATCAAAATGCCAGACTTTACCTCAGACCTTTTGAGTCATCTCCTCCAGGGTATCGATTTTTACAAAAGTTCCCCAGGTTAAGTGTGACACATGGTCAGGTTTAGGGATTGCCACTTTAATGCTCGCTAGGTATTATTTTTAAACTTTATGAATGCACTTGCTGGATAGGTTTTTAGTACTTTTCGTGAAATTTTTTCAAGCCTAATACCTTTAAAAATCCTCTTTATTCACTACTCCAAAAATAGTATTACTGTTAATATCTTTTCTAACTTGGAGTCATTACTTCCCCTGAGGAAAAATTTTCTCATGATAAAATGGAAGCAGTTACGTGACTGGTTCTTTTTAACATGTTTTAGAATTCCGCCCCCCCCCCCCCCGTCTCCCCCCTGCCCTCCTTCACGCTCTCTGTTCACCAGTTTACTTTATTTGGGGATATTCTGAATCCACAGCTTTCTTCTTTGAAAAATTCACTAACATAATCCCCTCCCCCCAAATTGTCTTCAGCATACATTGTCTTCCACTGCTCCAATTGAATGGAGTGGGCTGATAATATATTGATTTTGTTTATCTCATGTAGTTAGCAGAACTTAGAACTTCTCATGTGATAGACATTCTTCTGAGAGGTCTACACATATTAATTTATTTAATTTTTATAACATGTTATGAGGTAATATTATTGTCTTTATTTCTCAGATGAAATTGAAGCAAAAGAGGTGAAGTAATTTGCTGAATGTCATACAAATAGAGAGAACGGACCTGGTTCCAGATTCCATGCCCTTAGCTCTTAGCAAATACAAAAAAAGATAGCAGTAAATTGCAAGCAGTTTTTAATTTGATGTTTTTCTGCTTTGGGCAGTGGTGGTGGTGGTGGGGAGTTTGATGTAAGTATGACAGGTGTCACATAAATGAACCCACACCAGAAGTGGCAGTGGTTGCCATCTGGACTGTTCGTTTTTCATTTACATAAATTTATGAGTTCTATACATTGAATTCCACGTAGAAAATTCTCCTATTTTTTAAAAAATACCCTAGCTCTATAATGTTGAAAATGTGTTTTGGGGCGCCTGGGTGGCTTAATCAGTTAATCATCTGCCTTCAGCTCAGGTCATGATCTCATGGCTTGTGGGTTCAACACCCATGTTGGGCTGTGCTGCCAACTCAGAGCTTGGAGCCTGCTTCAGATTCTGTGGCTCCCACTCTATCTGTCTCTCTCTCTCTCTCAAAATTAGATAAACATTAAAGGGGCTCCTGGGTGGCTCAGTCAGTTAAGCATCTGCCTTTGGCTCAGGTCATGATCTCACGGTTGGTGAATTCTCAAATTGTCTGCCCTCAGCATAGAGCCTGCTTTGGATCCACTGTCCCCCCGCTCTCTCTGTCATCTCCCACTTGCACTCTCTCTCAGTCTCTCTCAAAATAAATAAATAAACTAAAAAAACCCCCCATAATAAATAAATAAATAAATAAATAATAAAGTGTGTTTTGAAATGAATAAGGGGAATGCAACTGTACAAATTTTGTTCTTTCTGTCTCCAATATAATGAAAAAACAACTGACAATGAATAATGTGGACCTTCAGGATGTAGCCTCTAACTTTGCCCTTAACTATACTGTTCTAGCAGACTTAGGTTCATTTCTTTTATGTCCCTGTGACTTGGCCATTCATTCATTCCTTTGTTAACTCAACAAATATTTTTTGAGAACTAATCATACGCCAGATTTTGGGGGAATAATGACCAGAAAAATCTAGGTTCTTATCCTCATGGAGCTTAGACTCTAGTGGAAGAAAAGACATAATCAAACAATCAAAATGTCCTCCATAACTGTACTGTGTACAATTTGTTCCATCCTAGCAATTATCATAGTGAATTATAAACATGGAGTTAACAGCCTGTCCCTGTTCTGATTCTAATAGGTTTGAGGGAATGCCCTAGGTTTGTTTCTTCTCTGTACTCCCTGTGTTTGCTAATTCACTTAGTACTTAATTATGTGTTAAATCAATATGTAGATTCATGTTTTTCTAAATATGGATCTGAAATAATTGGCCTATAGTGATTCCAATTTTATCTCTATAGTTCAGAATGCGGAAAGATAATGTCATTTTGGGAGCAGTTCAGGAGCGTTTTAGGGGCTTAGTTAATGAATGGGAAGATGATTTGGCTGACATCTTTACTGAACCACTATTAGAAATTTCACCATTTTCTTAACATAAAGAATATAGAAGATAGATGAAATTTCTTAATAATCAGTCATTGAAGTATTTGGACTCCTAGAGACATTAAAGATCACCTGACTCAACCTCCACATATTGTTAAAGAGGAACTTGAGGGCAGGGGCTAATGAATTTAACCAAGGCCACATAAATGTTAACAGAGCCACAGCTGGACACTGAGCTCTGCACAGTCATCTTTTTTTTTTTTTTTAACGTTTTTATTTATTTTTGAGACAGAGAGAGACAGAGCATGAATGGGGAGGGGCAGAGAGAGAGGGAGACACAGAATCGGAAGCAGGTTCCAGGCTCTGAGCCATTAGCCCAGAGCCCGACGCGGGGCTTGAACTCAGATCGTGACCTGAGCTGAAGTCGGACGCTTAACCAACTGAGCCACCCAGGCACCCCTGCACAGTCATCTTTAAAGCAAAACAAAATGAATACTAGATGGTGCTTGGTTTTTCATTTCATTTCATTTCATTTCATTTCATTTCATTTCATTTCATTTCATTTTTTATTTATTTAAAAGTAGTTGCCTTTTTTTTTTAAATAGAATCAGTTCTCTGTGTGGTTGTATTTATTTTTGAGAGTAAGAGAAAGAGAGAGAGAGAGAACATGAGCTAGGGAGGGGTAGAGAGAGAGGGGGACAGAGGATCCGAAGCAGGCTCTGTTCTGACAACAGAGAGCCTGATGTGGGGCTCAAAGTCACAAACCATGAGGTTATGACCTGAGCTGAAATCAAGAGTTGGATGCTTAACCGACTGAGCCACCCAGGTGCCCTGGTTTTTCATTAAAAAAAAAAAAAGAGTATGTGAATTTATTTTCCCATCACGGTTTACTGAAATTTTAGAATTTATTGATTAATTGACTGAAATGGCCCCATATTGTTATTTACTGACAAAAGCAGATCTTGCTAGAACACACGTTATTCATGAAGATTAATTATCTTGTTCATTCTAGTCTTCCTTTTTTTTTAAAAAAAACTTTTTTTCAATGTTTATTTTTGAGAGAGGGAGAGAGACAGAGTACAAACTGAGGAGAGGCAGAGAGAGAGAGAGGAAGACGCAGAATCCAAAGCAGGCTCCAGGCTCTGAGCTGTCAGCGCAGAGCCTGACGCAGGGCTCCAGTTTATGAGCTGCAAGGTCATGACCTGAGCTGAAGTCAGGCTCTTAACTGACTGAGCTGCCCAGGCACCCCTCGTCTTCCCTCTCGAATGGGTAGTGCACAAGCTTATAGAGTAAGATATGGAGATTGCAGTCATAGGGAGGTTGCTGGATTCAAAGGCAGCTTGCACAGGGAAATTAAATAGGCAGGTTCAGATCTGCTTAAAGGAACAGCAAAATAGCTAACTAACTGACCAGGTTTTCCTAGAAAATACATTGATTGGGATTATATATATGCAAATTCCAAAATACATTTTTCTAGTCAATGGAAAAGTGAAACTAAACCATTCTCTGTTTCATTTTCTCTAATCTGTAGTTTTTATCTTTGCTGGAAATCCAGACAGGATCAATTCTTAGAACCCTGCAAATAGTGATTTCTATACTTTAAATTGTTTGTAGGATAATGAAATTATTGAGCCCTGGACTTGGGTTTCTTTTCTTCCAGTTTCCATCTTTTCCATTCATTGATTCATTGATTGATTGATTCATTCTTTATACAAGAATATTTTAAATATATGTGTTCCTCTGTATTATGCCTGATCAGAATACGACTGTGAGAATTAACATTGACAAGACTTACAGTTTATTTGGCTCAGCAGCACAAGAAGTGTCAAGGCACAGAGCCCTGTTACACTCTCTGATGTCACCCAAAAGCTTATGGCCTCTGCAAACACAATTCTTCTTTAAAACTTACTACAGGAATATCATCTAGTGACTTATGTAAACATTTTGGAAACCATTTCTGTATTTCATTTTATATTATTTAAGATAATGTTTATAAATCTTCCAAAAGACTACTGTGTTCTAGATACACGTCTTTCAAGTTTCATGTTTTAATTGTAGTATTTGGATATTAGGCGGTGAGATGCGTATTCATTCAATTCAGGGTTTTATAAACTAGGGACGGTGTTTCTCAGATATGTTCTGAGGGTCCTGGGCATGTGCAGGATGGTGGTTGATAGTTCAGAATTATCACAAGGGAGTTGCAATTTCATGTGTGCCCAAACATTGTCTCTGGGAGGATAAATACATAATGTCACACATAAATACACACATACCAAAAATATGTAGGTAGTGCTGAGATTAATAAAATGCAAGTTAATTAAAAAATGATTCAATTTGTGAATGTTTTTTGTCATAATGTCTTTTCCCAATCAATAATTATTAAGCGTTTAAACACTATCATGTGTATTCTCAAACTATTTTGGTATTAAAAAAGGTTTTTATACTCAGAAAGACCAGAAGCCACTAACATAAAATATGTCCCATAATAGGCTTTGTTTTTTTCTTGGTGAAAAGTTCACATCTTGTTCATTCTCCTGCCATCCACTTCAACACTTTAGTTTCTGTCTTCTATACTTTTTCTAATAGTTTTTTTTATGTCTTTCCTTAGGCGAGGTCATAGAAATTTCACACATATTTTTTGTCATACAGAGGTGAGATAACAATGTGTTGTTTTGTTTATACCACATTTTCTGATGATACTAAATATTTTCTGGGTTCTCCTGGTGGCACCTACTCACTGGGCCTATATTCTAAGAAAGTGCCTTCCACGGAATGACTTTGTCGTTTGAAGCTAAGGGATGATTTCCTGTGATGTCACCTGGCCCGACTGCAGGGTCCTCAGGCCTCCACTCCTGTTCTGGATTCCCCTTGCCTCCCCCACCTAGGAATATCAAACTGGCATCCACATCCTGTCATTCCTTTTCTTTCTTCTTCTTCTTCTTCTTCTTCTTCTTCTTCTTCTTCTTCTTTTTTTTTTTTTTTTGTAAGTCAACCTCTCCTTTTATGTTGGCTCTTTCTCCTATTAACACCCTTCAGCTCTCCCATCTTAGAAAATAGAACCTTCTCTATAGCCCCTTATCGAATCCCATGGCTCCTCAGGGTTAGAACAGCACTTCCTGAATTAGTGCTCACCTTCATCCCCGCTTCCTTACCTCCCGTTCGTTCCTTAGCCTGCGCTCACCTCTCTGGCTTCTGCCTTCACCTATTCCCTGACACTGTGCAGGCTTAGGTCAAAATGGAACCCCCCCATTTCAAAATCTAGCAGGCACCTTTAGTTCTTATTTCAGTTGCCCTCTCCAGAGCCTGTGAACTACTTACTTTGACTGGGTCATGCTGTCACATTCCTCCAAGGCTTTCCCTCATTTTAGAGTGCTCTTTCTCTTTTGTTTAACTGGCTGACTGCCATGTAGCCTGGAAGATTTCGTGTTAGTGGCACTAATACGGGAGGCTGTCCCCAGTCTTCCTGTCAGCTTCAGACTATTAGGGGCTCCTAGAGCACCCTCTATTTATCTTTTTTTTAATTTTTTATTTGTATTTTTTAAATGTTTTTATTTATTTTTGAAAGAAAGAAATTTTTTATTTGTATTTTTTAAATGTTTTTATTTGTTTTTGAAAGAAAGAAAGCACGAATGGGGGAGGGGCAGAGAGAGAGGGAGACCCAGAATCCGAAGCAGGCTCCAGGCTCTGAGCTGTCAGCACAGAGCCCGATGTGGGGCTCGAACTCACGAGCCCTGAGATCATGACCTGAGCCGAAGTCAGATGCTCAACCGACTGAGCTACCCAGGTGCCCCCTATAGATATATATATATAATATATAAAATATAAAATATATATATATATATAAAATATATATGTATAAAATATATATATATAAATATAAATATATATAAAAATATAAATAAAAATAATATAAAAATATAAAAAATAAAATAAAAATAAAATAAAAAATAAAATAAAATAAAAATAATATAAAAATATAAAAAATATAAATATATATAAATATAAATATATAAAAAATATTTTATAAAATATAAAATATATATAAATATAAAATATATTTTTATATTTATAAAAAATTTATAAATTTATAAAATTTATATTTATAAAAATATTTTTATATATTTATATATATTATATATATTTATATATTTATAAATATAAAATATTGCCATATATATATATAAACGTTTTCCTATTGAGAGAGAGACAAGTCCTGGCAGTGTGGAGCATGCTTCAGATTCTCTCTTTCCCCCTCTGTCTCTGCCACTCCCTAGCTCTCTCTCCCTCTCTCTCTTTCAAAGTAAATAAAAATCATAAGAAAAAAATGTTCATGTCAGTTTCTCCTTTGTGTAAGTAGTGTGTGTTCATTATATCTAAATTAGAAAATCTGGTGAACATGAAGGAGAGTCTCTAAGAAACTTGTAACCCAGAGAGAACCACTACTAGTATTTTGAGTTTTATCTTTCCGTTGCACACATACACACATGTTGTGTAGCCTATTTTTTATTTTTATTTATATTTATGTATTTATTTTTTAATGTTTATTTACTTTTTAGAGAGAGAGAGAGAGAGTGAGCAGAGGAGGGAAAGAGAGGGAAGGAGACACAGAATCGGAAGCAGACTCCAGGCTCAGCTCAGCACAGAGCCTGATGTGGTGCTCAAACTCACAAGTTATGAAATCATGACCTGAGCCAAAGTCGGACGCTTAACCAACTGGGCCACCCAGGCACTCCTTGATGTAGCCTGTTTTTTAAAAACATAATCATATATCTTGAATATTGTTCCATAATCTGTAAAAACATTAAAAAAATTTTTTTTTAATGTTTGTTTCTTTTTGAGACGCAGAGAGACAGAGTGTGAGCTGGGGAAGGGTCAGAGAGAGGGAGACACAGAATCCGAAGTAGGCTCCAGGCTGTGAGCACGGAGCCCGACGCGGGGCTTGAACTCAAGAACTGCAAGATCGTGACCTGAGCCGAAGTTAGATGCCCAGCCCACTGAGCCAGGCAGGCACCCCTGCATCATCATTTTTAAGGCTTCCGTGTATTTGCTTTGATTATATCCTAATTTATTTAAACTGTTCTCCTTTCCCCTCTTTCTCGCTATTGTTTAACATATTGTCTTGTATAGACGTCTTTGAAACTTATCTCATTATAAACTAAGGATACATTTCTAGGAGGGGAGTTGTTGGGGCAAATGGTATTTACAGTTTTAGGGATTTTTTATATGTTCAGCCAAATTAATCTCTAAAAAAATCTTGTTTCAATTGGTAAGAGTGGCTGACCACATACCGTTGTAGTTGCTGGCTTATTTGATGTCCCTTCCTAAATTTTTGGTGCTTGAGTGTGCTGATGCTGTCTTTCATGGAGATTCCTATCAGAGTGGCAATTATTTGTTGAAGGAATCAATCTATATTGATTTTTTTTTCAAGGAAGCATATTCATGCCTGGCTTTGGGGAAGAGATTTTCAAACACAAGTAAGTTAGGATAGATTTATAAGTGGAGTACATTACAGCCATTGCACATGTTGATGTAGATGTATGGAAATTGTTTATAAATAGGCTGCCATTCAAAAAAAATAGGCTATAAACAGTATATGTAGCATGAATCCCTGTTTGTAATAAACACCTATATTCATAAATTACATTTACAATATTGAAATTGGGGTGTACTATATTTTATTATCTGTGTTAAAAGAGTGCCCGTGAACCATTCTATAACCTATAAATAAGCAATTTAAGTCATCCATTATACCAGTGCTTTTTCCTCATCATCCTGACTTTTCCCTTACCAAGAGATAACAGTGCAGTTTAGCACCATGTTGTAGGATAGTTCACTCAGCTTTCCTGTGAAACTTTTCTAACCAGTGACTTAGGAGCAATGATGGCCATCTGCATCCTCTTCCAAGGTGTGTTGTGAAATTAGCAAGATTACTTGGTGTTTGGGAGGAAAATTCATGTAGAAATCCTGGGTGTTTCTATTTATTATTAATATGTACCCTTGAGTTTTGAAATGACTCAGGACTTAATGTGGCTTAATGTGTGTAATGGGAGGCTACTTGGGAGGAGGGAAGGAATCTGATGAAATGTAACACAATATTACTAGCAACATAATTACATTTATCACTGTAAGAGACTATAGCATCTTGTTCCTTAGCATCCCTGATGATGTAATGATACATTTGTGTCTTCTGTCCTTTCCTTTCTTCCTTTCTGATAATGTTGCCTGTTGAAAAACTTTTAAGTCATCTGGGTACTGACTCTGTTAAGAGAGAAACTTTGCAAGTTTCAATTTGTGTACATTTGTTTACCATCCTTATGTCAACACTAAAAAAAAAAAAAAACAAAAAACAAAAAACCCCAAACAACTGCCTGGCAAGACTTGAGGTAACACTATTTCTGTTTTTCATTCTATCCACAATAACATTCTTGCCTTTTCTTTGATAAGGTGCCAAAATAGGAAGGATGGAAAATTCTGCTGCAATTGTTAGATAAATCACTTTCCAGACAGAACTCATAATAATTGCTACAGATTGCTGGCCTTAAGGAATATTTCTTTTAATTAAATGTTAAGGAGATGAATTATAATTTTTATTTTATTTTATTTTATGCCTTTTAACTTTTTAGGAACTGTCTCATCCATGGCCATAGAAAGGTTTGGGCAATTCTAGCATGAAACCTAATGATAATAATTACTATTAATTATCAAGAGCTTATAGAGTTCTAAAATTATTCAGTGCGCCTCACATGTCTTACTTCGTTTATTATTCTTGCTGTTATTTACTATCGGGTAATTATTTAATCATTTTATGGGGGCTCCTGGCTAGCTCAGTCAGTAGAGCATGCAACTCTTGATCTTGGGGTTGTGAGTTTGAGCCCACATTGGGAGTAGAGATTACTTAAAAACAGAATCATGAAAACTTGCAACAAAACAAAACAAAATAATTTTATGGACTTTCTAGCTTTCTCATATGCTCCATGCCTTCTAGTCTTATAGGATATGCTATGTAATCTGTTCCTTACTTTGATCAATTTTGGAAAAAATAATAAGTACAATTGTCATTTATGGAGCACTTATTAGTTGCCAGTTGCTGTTCAGACAGTCTTGTTCCTACTTCCCTATTCCTGTCTTTCATATGAGGAGGGTGGAAAGGTTAAAGTTTTTCTCCATGTCCCACAGAGAGTAAATGTTAGAGCTGGAATGAGAATGCCGCTCAGAGTGACTCCAAAAAAACAGGCCACTTTACACTCTGCCACCTGTTCTGTGTGACATATGATGTAAAAAGAAGAACATATTCTGTGAGTTATATGGGTAATTAAAAAGCAGTAACAATAAGGAGCTCTAAGTGGACGTTAACAATATGAGCCTAAAGTCATACAATTAATTAAGAGGTGCCCTAACTTTTCTTTCTTTCTTTCTTTCTCTCTCTCTCTCTCTTTCTTTCTTTCTTTCTTTCTTTCTTTCTTTCTCTTTCTTTCTTTCTTTCTTTCTTTCTTTCTTTCTTTCTTTCTTTCTTTCTTTCTTTCTTTCTTCTGTTTGTTTATTTTAAGAGAGAGAGCAAGCAGGGGAAGAGCAGAGAGAGGGGAGAGAGAATCCCAAGCAGGCTCTGCACTGTCAATGCAGAGCCTGACACGAGATCTCATCTTACAAACTGTGAAATCATGACCTGAACCAAAACCAAGTCAGACACTTAACTGACTGAGCCACTCAGGTGCCCCAGAGGTGTCCTAATTTAAAAAATTGACTTATAATTTGGTTTTATTTGCTAAAAAATGAATAAGTCAGGACCTAGAAACATCTGCTCTTATAAAAGCTTTTCTAGATCATTGGGCAACTGATAGAGCTTCAAGTTCAATTTGCTTAACATCCATGGAGCACCTGCCATGTACTGGGTGCCAGTGTAGAAGTAAAAAATATAAGTAAAGGATGTTGTAGTAGGAAGGGGCCTTAGAAATCACATAGCCTATTGGTTGTCACTCTGGATTCCACAGAGCCTTTGGGTTCTACCCTGCTTTATCTACAGCCATCGCTGGGCACAGGGAAGAAAGGAAGAGACAGGGGAGACAGTAATAGAATTCTGGTTCTCTCCTGTCCCCTTCCACTGGAGCAGCTCCAAACTTTTACTTATTGGCCCTTTTGAAGTTTCTTCCTTTTACAGAGGAAGAAACTGAGGGACAGTCAGCATCTGAGGTGAACAAATGGTGGGTTAAGAAGGCACAAAAATAGGATCCTTCCATTTGCCAAACCAATGAGCTGCATAGTATTCTTTATGCTCTCCATACTCTTTATAGGAGTGAATTTCACTTTCATCATGTTTATGCAATGCCGCAGCCAAGACGGTCATATTGCATTCAGGTGGCCATGTCATAGGCATCAACTAATGGCCACTGTGGTGACTTTGGGGCTTTTAAGAAATTGCAGTCAGTGAGTGTGATGCACATTGCTTTGACCTTTATTGGTGTTACCTCCTCTGGGATTGTTGCCCATGATTCCAGATGAAGTCCTGCCTTTCCAGTCACGGTTTCAAAGGTACATTCTTCTTAGTGATAGACTAAGAATTATCATGCAAACCCAATTCCATATCTTCTTTTCAAACACTTTGATAGAGGAGAAGATTCTGGGTTAGGGGAAATGACTCTATTAATTCTATTTGTGCTCTCAGACTATAATTCTGTACTCTTTGGACATAATATTCAAAGAAAAGATACATCTCATTCTAGGTTTCTAGCAATCCAGCTTCTATTGCTTTTATCCATTAAGATAATTAGAGAGCAAGGAGACTCAAGTATTCTATATCAAGTCAGAGGTAAGAACTATTTAGCTAGTATCATGAAAATTATATTAAATTATTGGGTACGGGGCACCTGGGTAGCTCAGTCGGTCACACATTTGACTTCAGCTCAGATCATGATCTCGCAGTTTGTGAGTTCAAGCCCTGCATCAGGCTCTGTGTTGATAGCTCAGAGCCTGGAGCCTGCTTTGGATTCTGTGTCTTCCTTTCTCCTCCCCTCCCCCGCTCATGTTATCTTTCTCTCTCTCTCTCTCTCTCTCTCTCTCTCTCTCTCTCTCCCTCCCTCCCTCCCCCTCAAAAATAAACATTAAAAAATTTTTTTTTAATATTAATTATTGGCTAGACTGACAAAAATGTGTTCTAGTTGAACTTTAGAGCCCAAGACATGGGCTTTTCTGCTGTTGGACTGGAGGACAGAGGCAAGGAGGCAGACTTGGACTTTAAGACTGGGAGGCCTTTGCTGAAGCGGAGGAGACAGGGGAAGCAACGAAATTCAATTAGTGGCTGGTAGGAGCAGATGACATCTGCAGCTGGAGATCATCTAGCAGCTGTGGCTGGATCATCATGGTGACTGTAACCCAGACAAGAAAAACAGACTGTGGGAGGCAACCTGCCTGCAACTGCCTTATGCCAGTATTAAAACAATGTTAGGGCTTACTGATTTTTTTAATGAAGGAGAAAAAGTAGATGGATTTTTTTAGATGGATATGAATATGACTTCCATTAATAAAAATCTTTCCTTCCTAGACTTTCCAGGTAGTTTCCTTTTTAATTTTGCTTTGAAAGATAATGCAGTGATAAGAATCCTTGTTTGCTCATTTCTTAATGGACACATTCCATTTTTTTCCTGAAGATAAAAACCTAGAATATAAATTTCTGTGGTGAAGGGTGTATATATAATTAAGGTTTTGGTAGGTAAACAAATTATCTTTTCAAAAGCTGTTGCACTTTTTAAAATGTTCATCTATTTGTGAGAGAGAGAGAGAGAGAATGTGCACAAGTGGGGGAGGGGCAGAGAGATGAGGACAGATTCTGAAGCAGTCTGTGTGCCAACAGCAGTGACCCTGATGGGGGGCTTGAAGTCACAAACCATGAGATTATGACCTGAGCCGAAGTCAGATGCTCAACCGACTTAGCTGCTCAGGCACCCCAAAAGCCGTTGCATTCTTATGTGGATTTCTTACCATTTTTGGGGGAATCACAGAAATTAAGGATGCATTGTTGCTTCACAGACTCCTGAAGTTAGATAAACTCTCAGGGGCCGGATGGATCATTTTTATTGTATTAGATTTTCTGAGTAATCTCCTTGCCAAAGCCATAACCTCTTCTGAGGTCAGTTCCAGCCTTCTCTTCTGTCCTGTCTGCCTTGTTAATACCCAGGGCCCCTAGCTGGATGAACCACTGAGCCAAACTTGGACACACTTTTTTCTCTTAAGAATTTTAGCCAAAAGGCATAAAGTCTAGGAACTTAGAGAATGTAGCTAGATGTAATAGATCCTGGATCTCTATGGTCATACAGAGTTAAGGAGAAGAGTGGACATATAGCAAACTACATGTTTTGAAAAAAGGTGAAGTAGAAAACTTTTTCTATCGAGGGGATGTACAGAAAGAAATGGGTGCTGAACATCAGAGACCACGTAGCCTGAGCGAGTCAAAGGTGC
This sequence comes from Leopardus geoffroyi, assembly GCF_018350155.1. NCBI lineage: Eukaryota > Metazoa > Chordata > Mammalia > Carnivora > Felidae > Leopardus > Leopardus geoffroyi. The sequence continues at coordinate 206,662,180 of NC_059326.1, forward strand.
AGTCCCTGTGAATCAGTATATTCTGTGGTTCCTTCCATAAGGACCCTCCTCTGCTTTCTGAAGTTTGATCTATTTCGATCCCCATTCAAGACACCTGACTCCAGGTAAAATGCATAGCGTTTACTTCAGAAACATCAGGCTCCAAACATAAACAGAGAACCGTATTTTCTGAAATACAAATTAGAACATGCCTGGCAAAATGATTTTTCAGAATGGTACATTTACATAAAAACTTCTCAGACCAGAACTTGTGGAATTTCATTTACCTAACTTCACCTTGATTTATCTAGTACAGTAGTCCTCAAACTTTAGCACACATCACAATTACTTGGGAGGCTTGTTATAACTCAGATTGTGGGACCCCATCCTAAGTTTCTGATTCAGCAGTCCTGGGGTAGGTCCCCAGAATTTATATTTCTGACAAGTTCTCAGGTAATGATGCTTCTAGTCTTGGGGCCACATGTTGAGAACCATTGAGCAAGTAAGAATGTGGGAAAGTCCCTCAGAGAAGAAAATGATACAATTTCTCATGTTCTTACTAGTCACTCTTAGGAGGATCTTCTTAGCATTAACTCTTCCCCTTATCCTCTCCTCCCCTCTACTTCCCTACATCTCCCAACCTCCACCCTTGGAAACCCTTTGTCTCAGCTGCTGTATTCTACCATGGGTGGCAGTTATCACACTGCTTGGCAACTGTTGTATGCCCAATTAACTGCCACATCCTGAGGGCAGGGACCAGTGTCTTTCACTGTGTGTCTTCACTCACTAGCACCATAGCTCAACACGACAGGCATGAAATACAAAAGTATTGACTGAATGATAGAATGAATGAGAATTCCTTTCTTTTTGTACTGACTCTTTAGGTCCTTGACAAAGTCCATCTCTGGTGGACTTGATCCCTCCATTTCTCTCTAGTAAAACAGTCTGTTGCTTATCTATTTCTTCACCAGTATTCTTAGGATGTAAGTGGTTTGTCAGGGTGGAATAAAGTAGGGTAAAGGAGAGAGCATGTGTGTATATGCACATGCATGTGTGTTCTGTTTTCCTTTTTTTTTATTTTAAAGTAAGCTCTAGGCCCAACATGGGCTTGAACTCATGGCCCTGAGGTCAAGGGTCACATGCTCCACTGACTGAGGCAGCCAGACATCTGTTTTCTTTTTATTTCCTTCTTGTTCATGTAGATACAACAGCTGTGTGAGTTGGTGGAGTTGGGCATTTCCACCAGACCATGTACCCCCTTGAAGAATGTCCCGTTCATAGATCAGAAAGTTTTATTTTTACCTCTTGTGGCTTACAACTCTTGGTTTTGCTTGAGTAGCGATGCATAACCCACAAAACTGGATTATAATTCGTTCATATAATTTCTTGTGAGTCAAGACATTTTGAGATAGCACAAAAAAGTATTAGACTAAGAATCAGCAATTCTGGATTCTAGTCTTAACTTAACCTTTAATTAGTTACATGCCCTTAGCCGAGTCTCCTAATTTGATTTTTCAATGAAGGCTTTAATAAAAATAATCTAAATATTCTTTCCAAATCTTAACACTCTCAGCATCTGTGAGTTGAGAGGAATGTGTTCTCAAAAGTGTGACATGCTTTAGGCATATATTTATTTTGCATATTCAGGTGTGGCCCATATGTCCTTTTAGATGGTAAAGAGATCATTTGGTGAAATAAAGACATTCCAAAGGGCTATACATAAAGTTGTGTTGCAGGCAGTCCTGTGTCTTTGGCTATTCTAGGAGTAAATGAAAAAGAGGATAAAGAAAGAGGAACCAATTAGAAGAGATACTTTGCATTTATTCCCATGAAGAAGGAAGCTTGAGTTCTTGCTCAGGTCTGAGTATTTAATTTTTCAGTAAGCAAGAACCAGGTCCATCAACACATCCTCTTCTTTGAATATTTATGGTTTGCTCTATATCTTGTCCCTGTGGAATTTCCTGAGCAAAGAGATTGTATGTTTGACTCTTGAAGAAGATAATGTGATCTCAGAAATATGCTATTTGGCATCCGAATAAAGTCCAGATTTAAAGTATCATCTTGGTCACTTGCTAACTTCTTCCAAATGTCCAGCTGTTATCATTACAATATATCATGTCTTAGTCTTGGGAAGTATAGTTTACAGCCATGTCACAATGGCAGAATAGTTGGTAAGAATGTTTTTTCTGAGTATTTGACTTGTTAAAGAAAAACAATTTGGGGGAAGTGATGGTGAGGGTGGAGAAACATATTTTCATGGTGATGAAGCCACAGCAAATTTCCAGAGGAAGACAAGCTGTCACTTTCTTGACCTTTTGAGATTCCCCATGAAGTTTAATTCTCCATCATTTTTCTACTTCATAGGAATTAGATCTGATTTAAAAAACTGGGCTGGTATATTGTAAGTACTTCCTTTTATGGGAACTGTGTTGAAGGTGATCCTTAAACTGCTTGGTGCAACTGAGATATTAACTTACCTTCATTCCCAATGTTCTAATTGTGTTTTCTTAAAAAAAAAAAAAAGGACAAAAACAAAAAAACCCTAAGTCAACTAGATTGAATTTTGGCTGAGTTGTGCCTCCTTTGAATAACATTTCCATTTGGTCTTACTGGGATGCTCAGAAAACCTTAAAATCTTTAAAAGGTCATGTTCCCTTTGTAGATGTAGAAAAGTGCTTTTGACTTCCTGGGTCCCTTTAAAAAAACTTTACCAAAATAAGATATACACATATCAGGAAAGTACACATAGCATCAGTGTAAAAAGCATTAAGTTTTTGATACTGAACACAACTGTGTAACCAGCACTTAGATCAAGAAACAAAACACTGGGGCACCTGGGTGGCTCAGTGGGTAAAGCATCTAACTCTTGATTTCAGGTTAGTTCATGACCTCATAGCCATGAGATTGAGTTCTACAGTCATGAGATTGAGCCCCGCATTGGGCTGTGCACTGAGTGTGGAGTCTGTTTAAGATTCTCTCTCACTCTCCCTCTGCCCATTTCCCCTGTTTGTTTGCTCTCTCTCTCAAGTAAAAACAACAACATTGTCAGCGTTGCATAAGCCCCCTTGTGCTCTGTTCAGGCTCCTATCTGCTCTCCCCACCGATGATAACTGTGATGTTGACTTCAACAGCATAGACTTCTTTTGCCTGTTTTTATACTTTGATCTTGTTTTGGTCATACTAAAGACATTATTTGCCTATCCAAAAGTACTCTTTTGGATAGGACTTATTTCATTCAATATTACGTTAGTGAGAATCATTGGGTTATATGTACGTGCCAATCATTCTCATTTCTGAATAATGTGTAAAAATGCAGTATTTATTTATCAGTTTTACTGTTGATGGAATTTGGGCATTTCTGTTTCTGGCCTTTATGAATAGTTTGGCTATGAACATGACAGGACATGTCTTTGTTGAATAGATATGTATGTGTTTGAGTCGGATATATTCCTAGGCATGGAATTGCTAGGTTATAAGATATGCATAAGTTCAGCTTTACTAGATACTGCCAGCTTTCAAAAGTCATACTAATTTACTGTCTCATCCTTGGGTTCTTTTGACTAGTGTTTGTGGGAAATGCAGGAGAGAAGCATCAAAGGAAAAGGCTTCAAAAGGGAAGGGCTGGAGAGGGTGCAAGGCCTTAGGACATGTTTACACAGCTGAAAGCGGCTGCGGCTGGTAAGGAACACCTTAGAGCCATTAACGTTCGTTCTTCACACCTGACCCTTCCTAGTGTTCTAGAAATCAATTAATTCGAAATTCAGCCTTGAAATGCTAAACCATTAGACTGATTAACACACTTGCTTAGCTGACTTTATGTAGATAGTCTTTAGCAATTATCCTAATAAAAAGAAGCTTCATTCTGGAGTCGGGGCCTCGTTTTGACTTGAGTATGAGGACCTTCACTTAACTGCACTTTGTCTGCAGACTCATCTTTTGCGACTCTGGCCATACTCCCTGCAACAGATGTTCCCGAAGGTGTAAAGGAAAAAGGGTAGTTGAACAAGTGGCTCTGATATTAAAGCTGAATTGTGGTAAGCTTTCATCGCTAAGGTTCTGATCTTTCCCTAACTCTTACTTAATGAAATCATAAAGGCCTATGGCTCTTTTGTTCGACTAAAGGTACAAATAATGTTTTGAGCTTCCGTTATGAGATAAGAGATGGTTTAAAATAATTTTTTAAATTGTCTATACTAAAGAAAAATGTAAATATATGAGTCTTTAAAGATTACTCCTCCCTGACTAGTATCAAAAAATGGCGAATGGAACCCATTTAAAAAAAATTTTTTTGTGGTGTTTATTCAATTTGCTTCCAGCTTCCACTAAACTAAGAAAGACACATTGAAATGTGGAAATGTTGGAACCATCCTTTTTAAAGAAAAAAAAATGCTTTTCAGCAGGGGAAACAACATAACAACTATGAAAATATATGGACATGTCAAAATATTTCTAAAGGAACTAGAATGAATTTGTTATTTAAATTTTTTAAAATGTTTGTTTCTGAGAGAGACAGAGCGTGAGTGGGGAGGGACAGAGAGAAAGGAAGACACAGAAGCTGAAGCAGGCTCTAGGCTCTGAGCTGTCAGCACAGAGCCTGAAGTGGGACTCGAACCCTCTAACTGCAAGATCATGACCTGAGCTGAAGTTGGACACTTAACTGACTGAGCCACCCAGGCGCCTGTAAAAAATATTTCTAAAGGAACTAGAATGAATTTGAATACTACTGACAATAAGGACATTTACTGTAAAAAGAAAAAGACACCCACTAAGTTTTCTTTGGACAGCTTTCTTAGAGAGACTGGAGCACTCCAAATTACTCAACTGAATATTTCTAAATTCTTAGATAAACATTATTATTATGAATTAAGCAATTATAAACAATGTATAAATTAAAGCATTTCAGTGTTTGTTATAGTCTGCATATTAATTTTAGACAAAATATTATGGACTAGAGTGCTCATATGTGCTATATTTGCATCAGTCCCTGAGGTGATCTACAATTACAGTATTTGATCATATTTCATATTTGACCTGAAGGATAATTTTATTATATCCAGAAGTCCTTAGGATATGTATTTTTAGCTTTATTTTCTCACCTGTTACTATGGGCATGTAATTTATTTCATATAAGTTTCTTGGTTCAGAATGAAGTATGTAATTAAACATGGGTTCTTTGCAAAAATAAATCATATAGATTCCAGGAATGTATTGTATTATGAATGACAATACCCCATCGAGTGTGTATTGTGTGATATGACTCTGTGTACACACACACACACACACACACACACACACGCATATCAATCCTTGTGGTGTGAAGTAAGGAAAGTTCATTTTTGTAAAAGCAATGCACTATAATATAGCTCAAAGGACCCCTGGGAACTCTGCTCAGATGTTTGGATTTTGTGCAACAAACAATAGTGAGCCAATTAAAGTTTTTCATCGAGGAATGAGATCAGAGGTGTTTTAAGAAGAATGATTCTGGGAGGAATTGGGAGCAGGAAGAAGATTTAGAAGCCCAAACTGGCTCACATGAGAGAACTCTTGAAAGTCATAATCATCTTTGTAAAACATTATGAACAATTGTTCTATTAAGCTTAAGAATATCATTTCATGCTATAAATACCATCTCAAACCAAATTCTAGTATAGATGAGCTACAGATATGTCAACCTTTTAAGGAAAAGGTTTAGAACAAACACATTCCACTGAGAAAAATGAATCCGTGAATTCTCTCCACTTCTGAAAGTCGTAAAACAAAGCCACCCAGATTGGATTTAAAAAGCTGTCTCTGTCCGTCTCTTGGAGCCTCAGTGTTCTACAGGAGTAAACCTTGAGAATGGTCCATTCTACTGTTTCTCTTGGCAACGAGGGCTTAAATGGAAAGGAGGCAACAAGAGCAAGAAAATAAGGGCTATTGTGAAGGAGCTGTGGAGTGGTTGGTGGTAAAGGATGGCAGGAGAGGAGCACTAAAATGTTAATAGCTGTCATGTGGAAATCCTTCTCAACAAAACCAAAGCTTCCATTCTGATTTCAGATTGGTGCTAGATGTTTCTCGTTTGATAATCTTCCTTTTAACATTCTTTTTTTTTAGGGGTGCCTGGGTGGTTCAGTTGGTTGGGTGTTGGACTCTTGACTTTGGCTCAGGTCACGATCTCACAGTTCATGAGTTCGAGCCCTACATCAGGGTCTGTGCTGACAGTGCAGAGCCTGCTTGGGATTCTCCTTCTTCCTTTCTCTGCCCCTCCCCTGCTTATGCTCTCTCTCTCTCTCTCTCTCTCTCTCTCTCTCAAAATAAAGAAATAAAACTTAAAAAAATAAAATTTTTTATTTTTTTAAAGCAACTAAGTGTTTAGAGACAGAAACAGAGAAAGTACTCCTAGAAATGATGTTTGTCTTATCTCTCAGTGTTCATGCTAGATTGCTAGTGTTCAGAATCATGGAAGCATATGAATTAGGCTTTTGGAAAAACCAACCTCCTCGCTTAAGACAAAATGTTCTGTAAAGTGTACACTCCACACTCCTGCATGACATTAATAAATAGGTCCTTAATTATGCTTATGTGCCTCTATTCTTGCGAGGCAACCAACTATATACAGCAGAGCTGGAAAATCCCAGGTGGCTTATGGCTAATGACAAAGGAGCATCAGCAGCACTGACTAATGAGGTATTGAAAGAATGATACAGCCTAATTTTTGTTAAGCCACTGCACAGATAAATGACTTGCTTGATAGTTACCCATTGACCTTAATGATAATTGTGCACAAAACAAATAAAAAAAAAAAAAACCCAACAGAAAGTTTTTGGCACAACCTTGGCCAGCATTCTTGAGCACAAAGCCAGCTTAAGAAAAGGGTGGAGCAAACGATCTTGTAGTGTCTGCAAAGTAGAAGAAAGTAGCACATAAGCTTTGACACAGCACAGAAGTTGTAATTTTGTGCACAAAGTATACATTGGAAAAGGACAGAGGCAGTGTGTTTTGATGAGCGAGGAATCAGAGAGACTTTGGTCTGAGTCCTACCAAAGATTGACTCACCTGAGGCAAACCCTTGGTTTTGCTTTCCTCCAAAGTTAACCATGTCAACCATGTCATGGTTTGGAAGTTTTGGGTTTTTTTGAACTTTTTTTTTAATGTTTTTTTTAAAGTTATTTTTGAGAGAGAGAGACAGAGCACGAGTGGGAGAAGGGCAGAGAGGGAGGGAGACACAGAATCTGAAGTAGGCTCCAAACTCAGCTTTCAACACAGAGCCTGACATGTGGCTCGAACTCACGAACCTCTAGATCATGACTTGAGCCGAAGTCAAATGCTTAACTGACTGAGCCACCAGGTGCCCTGGTTTGGAAGTTATTGTAACACAGCTTTTAAATATAGCTATTAAAGTTTATCTCCCGACTTTTAAGGGGTTTGTATCTTAAATTCCTTTACCTGATCACGTAAACTTTTGTGGGCATAAGTAGGAGGCAAAAATGCATTGAAAACAAGAATGTTAAATATAACTGAAATATTATTGCTGGAAATGTTAAGTCATCTCTTGAAACATTGAGCATGCCAAGAATTGGTTTTGGTCCACCTCAAAAAGCAGGAGGTTATAACCTTCAAAGGAAACTCTCCTAGGAGAGGTTAGGATAGAAAGGGCCAAGCTATGTGCATAATTATCAATGGGGGCCAGTTTGTTTTATTGAAAGTCTTGCTCTGCAACTCCGAACTCGGTTCCCACACAGCCTGAAACTGCATAAATGATGGTGAAGGTAAAGGAAATAAATATACTCCTCCTTACTTGAGAAAAGTGAATTTAAAATCATACATATGGGGTACAATGGAAGAGTCAGGATGTGCCTCATAGTACGTAACTCTAAGGAAACCATATCTAGAGTTAACAATTTTAGCTTGACCCACAAAGACTTCATGAAAGGGATTGAGGAAGAATAACTTTTGATATTTGTAAGACATAGAGATGAGATTTGAGGCAAGGTTAAAGGGCTTTTTATTTACATATATGTGTGTCATATATATAACCACATATGTATATGTTTGTATATATAAAATATAACACATGCAAAGTTTTTTTTAATTTTTTTTTTCAACGTTTATTTATTTTGGGGACAGAGAGAGACACAGCATGAACGGGGGAGGGGCAGAGAGAGAGGGAGACACAGAATCGGAAACAGGCTCCAGGCTCTGAGCCATCAGCCCAGAGCCCGACGCGGGGCTCGAACTCACGGACCGCGAGATCGTGACCTGGCTGAAGTCGGACGCTTAACCGACTGCGCCACCCAGGCGCCCCCACATGCAAAGTTTTCTACATAGGTAGGCATGTGTATATGTTTATATATGTGTGCATGTTTATATGGTATAATAAATACATCACAATGACAGTAATCATATTTGAAAGCAAAATGAGAAAACTGACAGAAATCTTGGGAGTGATTTTGAGGAACCAGTGACATTTTAAATATATTCATATAGACCTTTAAGTTTTCATTGAAAACCAGAGTAATCTAAGCAAGACTTCAAGATATTTCCCTGTGTGAAATAAAGACAAGCAGTGGTGTCTTAGAAGAGACTTAGTGCACTCTTAACCTCACATTAAACTTGTATTTTAGGATAATTTTTTGAAAGAATACATCAAAGCATGTGAAACTGGTGCCTAATTATATTGTCATTAGTATACAGTAGATAGTGTTATCATTCTGCATAAAGCACTATGAAATGAGTACGTTAAGAATATTTAATTATGTGGGTGAGCGAAATAATAAAGGAAAATTGCTAGTTAATTGCTTTTCTTAGAAATGCTGTTAGGGGTGGTAGTTGCCCAGCAACATGATTCATCCTAAAGAAATATGCTGTTGGGCTGCTTTCTGCAGATTTATTCTGGGGAAACTAGGAGGGAGAACTAGGACTTGTTGGTACAGATTTCATTCTTTATTCTCTGTAATGTGCCACTGCCTCTGGGAAGCCTTCCCTGACTTCAGCTGAAAGAACTTTCTATGAGCCCTGAATACTTTGCCTGTACCTCTATCTAGTATGCTTCTCAGCACTTGGTATTTTAATTATTATTCCACGTGTTTGTTTCTCCTTCCAAACTGGGAAATTATTAGACACATGACTGTGTATTATTCTTCCCAAGCCCTAGCTCAGGTTCTGGCACAGAATAGGTGCTTGATGCAGGTTGTGGGGTTGAAAAGTCTCTTCTCATAGAATCAAAGGCAGTGGCTGGGGAAAGTGGGTGTGAGCCAAAGGTTCTTCCATTTTGTCCTTTCGGGAGCATCTGAAACAGTCTCATTACCTTTAAAAAGAATCTCCTGAAGAAATTCAGTCTGTTGACAAACTTTGCTTCCTTCTTTTTCTTTTTCTTTTTTTTTCAATATATGAAGTTTATTGTCAAATTGGTTTCCATACAACACCCAGTGCTCATCCCAAAAGGTGCCCTCCTCAATACCCATCACCCACTTTTCCCTCCCTCCCACCCCCCATCAACCCTCAGTTTGTTCTCAGTTTTTAAGAGTCTCTTATGCTTTGGCTCTCTTCCACTCTAACCCCCCCTTTTTTTTTTCCTTCCCCTTCCGCATGGGTTTCTGATAAGTTTCTCAGGATCCACCTACGCTATGACCCAGCAATAGCACTGCTAGGAATTTACCCAACGGATACAGGAGTGCTGATGCATAGGGGCACTTGTGCCCCAATGTTTATAACAGCACTCTCAACAATAGCCAAATTATGGAAAGAGCCTAAATGTCCATCAACTGATGAATGGATAAAAAAATTGTGGTTTATATACACAATGGAGTACTACGTGGCTTCCTTCTTTTTCTAAATGAAGAAGAGAGAGAGAGAGGGAGGGAGGGAGGGTGGGGGGAAGAAATGCATTTTCTCCTCTTTACATTTCATCTCATTCGAAAAACATCACTTGGAGGGTATGACTATTTAGAACAATAGAACCATCTATAATTCAGGATCAGTTGTCTTTTATGGATGATTTACATTATCTTAAATACTCTAAACATGTCTTTTGATCTTCCCCATTTACTCTAATGTGTTATAGATTTGGGTGTGTGTGACAGGAGGAAAGGAAAGTGTAAGTGTTCTACAAAGTAGTTGAACCTATTGCCTTCTTAATATAAAGTCCTAGGATCCTAAGAAAAAGTATATAAAAACTTTCTCTCGAATTATTTTTCTTGTATGCATTGCAGACTTGGGCACCCATCTATTCTCAAGGGTGCATATCTAATGGGGACATGCCTCATAAAAAAATCTAATTTGGAGTCAACAGGGAAGAGGTAGCCCCACATAATATTTAAGAATGTGAATGGACACATAATGTTTAAGAATGAGAATGAGAGGGGCGTCTGGGTGGCTTAGTTGGTTAAGCGTCTGACTTCGGCTCAGGTCATGATCTCATAGTTTGTGAGTTCGAGTCCCGTGTTGGGCTCTGTGCTGACGGCTCAGAGCCTGGAGTCTGCTTCAGATTCAGTGTTTTCTTGTCTCTCTGCCCCTCCCCCAGTCGTGCTCTCTCTCCTTCTCAAAAATAAATAAACATTTAAAACATTTTTGGAATGAGAAAATGAATTTTATTAAGGAACTCATGCCTTTTATCGGGAAAAAAGCAGAAAGTTGAAAAAAAAAGTCAAAAAAGTAGAACCATAGGTGGTTTATCACTAAAAATAGAGGAAAATAAAAGTTTGATTCTGAAAGTATCTGTTAAGGATCGGTTGCAGATAATAAGAAGTGAAATAGTTGCTTAGAAAACACGTATCAGCTTTGAGAGGAGGAGGAAAGTGATATGTAAATTACCAGCCAGAGCCATAAACCAGCCAGTGTTCAGCTATGGTGGCACTAGAAGTGCGTAATTATATTGGAAATTATCTTCCCTCCCTCCCTGCCTGTCTCTTGCAGACTAAAATGAACACTTGGGGTAACACTTAAGGAGGAAAGTAGGAAAATGAAAGCATATTGCTGACACACACATACATGTACACGTGACGAGGCTTTAACGGTAGAAAGGTAATTGTCGATGGATTGCTTTGGAGCTCACCTCTGTTAGTGTTGATCTGGATCCCAGCCTTCCTTCTCTCTCTCTCTCTCTTTTTTTTTTAAGTAATCTCTACACCCAGTGTGGGGCTCAAACCTACAACCCCTAGATCAAAAGTCACACATTCTACCGACTGAGCCAGCCAGGCACTCCCCTGGCCTTCCCTCTCTAAATCAGTGCCTGGCTTCTTAGCCCAGATGTGTGTGTGTGTGTGTGTGTGTGTGGTTGCGTGTTAACAGAGGCAAAAATTGAGATAAAGACAAAGTTAGAAAGTAACAGTGACATAGAAGATGGGAAGAGATATTTGTTCATTTTTTCCTACCATGTATCGATTATATCCTGGTTGATATTATATTAAAAGGACAAGAAAATGAAATGCCAAATGGTTTAATGTATAAATTCCTAAGCATTTTTTTAAATTTCAGAGATTTATTTTGAAAACCAGGCTTAATGTCAAAAATTTTCTTTTTTTTTTTTTTAACGTTTTTTTTTATTTTATTTTTGAGACAGAGAGAGACAGAGCATGAATGGGGGAGGGGCAGAGAGAGAGGGAGACACAGAATCGGAAACAGCCTCCAGGCTCTGAGCCATCAGCCCAGAGCCCGACGCGGGGCTCGAACTCACGGACCGCGAGATCGTGACCTGGCTGAAGTCGGACGCTTTACCGACTGCGCCACCCAGGCGCCCCAATGTCAAAAATTTTCTAACCACATTTGGCTTTAGACTTGCATTGGGATTTCATGTCATTTTCACTTTTCAATTTCTTGAAATATATGAAATATCTATAATTTGTAGCTAACAGCTCCTATGGAATACTGTGATAGTCTGGATTAAAACCACTACATTGGAAAAAATAAATTGGCACAACAGTGTGTCAAACGAAGATCCTTCTCTGGGCTTTTCATTCCCCATATATTTGTTTTTTTTTTTTTCAAAATTTTTAATGTTTTATTTAATTTTGAGTGGGAAGGGGCAGAGAGAGACACACACACACACACACAGAATTTGAAGCAGCCTCCAGGCTCTGAGCTGTCAGCACAGAGACTGACACGGGCTCAAACCCACGAGCTGTGAGATCATGACCTGAGCTGAAGTCAGACACTTAACCACTGAGCCACCCAGACACCCCTCCCATGTATTTGTTTTATTTAGTGACCCATATATTTAAGATGTTTCTAAAAAGAACGTAACTTGATATATCAGTATGATAATAAATGAGCATCCTTTGTTTAATTTGGCTTGTTTCCATTCCATCCCTGTAGCACAGACTTTATTTTTTATAATTTTATAGATAAGGAAACCAAGACCCATAAAGTTTAAGCAGCTTTCCTAAAGGCTCACTGCTGGCCACCTCAGTGAATGACCTGTCTCCTTCCACTACAAGGCACTGCTGAGTATCAGTCCTAAGTCATTTGAAGCTTGGATCAGTCCTAAGTCATTTGAAGCTTGGAGTCATGCAGTCCAGGACTTTTGCTAATTCAGCTGATGATGGGAATGGCAATCATGAACAGATACTATTGTTTCCACTTAAGCTGATTATGGCTTTAATTTCATATTTTGTTTTTTTCCCTCTTTAGTACATTCTGATTGCAAATCTGGAAAGTTCTTTCTTAATAAGCTAAATTGCCAAGCTTATGCTCCAAAGTAGTTTTTTAAAGTTTATTTATTTATTTTTGAGAGAGAGAGAGAAAGAAAGAGCACACAAGAGAGGATCAGAGAGAGAGGGAGAGAGAGAATCCCAAGCAGGCTCCAAGCTGTCAGCCCAGAGCTTGATGCGGGGCTCAAACTCACGAACCGTGAGATCATGACCTGAGCCCAAACCAAGAGTTGGATGCTCAACAGAGTGAGCCATGCAGGTGTCCCTAAAGCAGTTTTTGAATTATTTTGCAGTACATGTATAATTAGTAGGGGTCATTGTTTAACCCACAAATTTGACCCCTTACTTCCTATTTTAAAAGAGACATAATGTCACAAAGATGATTTATGGTGATGAGGGTAGTCGTTGTTCCTAAGCTCCTTCATCTTGGAGTTGAAGCAGTGTTCTGACCCTTCCTTCAAAGCTCCTATAGTTTTCCCAGCAGGGTTAGTAGAAGAAAATGTTATCTGGGTTTCTTGGCAAAACTTTTAGACCTAAGGCTTCATAGTTTTTTTTAGTTTCCATCTGCAGACATGAAGATGCTCTCCACTCCTTGTCTCTTTGTTTCCCCTCTCGTCCTTGCCGGATCCCAGCTGGGGATAGTAGACAGTGGCACTTGTTTCTTACTATTGACATTAGAGGTGGTGTCTGTCCATTCAGGAGAGGACCTGTGGACTTAGAGGTAATTCAATGGGGGATGATCCAATGCCAAAGCCAATAAGCATATTTTCTCTTCAGCTTTGACTCTAGTGTGCAAGACTCAGAATATCACCATTTCCTTACCTGGTAGGATCTCCATTACGTGCTTGGCTTCAGAGGTGTCACACATGGGACGGACTCTATTGCTTGCTTACTTCCATGCCAGTGTACCCGGCTCCGGGTATAAATCACGTTTGGTGTAAAAGCACCTATGACAGTCTTGTTGCTCCTTGCCAGTGACTTGTTTGGATGAGCATATGAACCTGTTCTGGAAAATAATCTTCAGGTAATACACTAGGAAAATCCTATTGTCATTGAAAACAGGGTGCTGTGATACTTATCTTAGACCTTGAGGAAAAATATTAAATACATACTGAGGATGGTGCAGAAAATTTGAAGGAGCCTGCATCCTGATGACATCATTGAGCCACTGATTCAATGTTGGGATGGCTTTTCTCTGGTCTTTTTGTTAAGTAATGTCCCTGTGGCTTAAGCCCACCAGTCAGGTTTTCTGTTACTTGCAGCTAAAACTACTCCTAAGTGCTAGAATATCCTAAAAGGGAATTGTATATTACATTTTGCTTTTCATAACCTAATTTCACGCTACAGAAGTTCTTACACTATAATTAAAAGTACAGTTTAGTTCTCGCCCACCCCCCACCCCCGCCCCGCCCCCTGCCCCCTTGCTGAGCCAGCCAGCCTGGCCTCTCTCCTGAGGCCAAACTTCTGCACTGTCCCCACTGCACGAGGGAGAGCGTTCAGTGAGACCTGGCTTTCTCCAGGTTCCCACGGGATGCTTCCAGATGCCAGAAGTGGGTGGTGAATTGCAGGAGAGCAGACTTAGAAGATAAAACACCTGATCCACTAAATAGACATTATTGATTATGTGCCAAACACTTTGAGACCTCTATGATCTGTAGAACTGTGCATTTTGCAGAGGCATCGGCACACTCAAGAATGATTGGGTTATTTTATTTGTCAAAATTAATTGAAGCAGATACTTGTGAAGTCATTGGGAGAGGCCTTACAGGACAGTTCTTTGAAATAATGCGATATCAACAATATTTGATCTTACCAGTCATTTGACCAGTCATTTGGTAGTCATTTGTGTCTATCATAGTAGACAGAGAAAATGAATGAAAGAATTGAGTGAAGACTCAATTGGGTCCTGAGACTCTGAAACAGAAAAAAATGGATGAAAACTTCTGAACAGGAACAAAAACATAAAAAAATAAACAACAGCAATGCTCAGAACCCCAGTGCAGAAGAAGGGGGTAAAGACCAGGATGAAGACATTTTACCTTTAACCCTTGAAGAGAAAGAAAACAAAGAGTACTTCAAATCTTTATGTGAAATTTTGATTCTTGTAGGAAAACAAGACATACCTGTGGACAGACATGAAACTGATGAGCCCCCAGAGGGTCTCTTTACTCCTGGTAACTTTCAAGCACTGCTGGCATGCGGTGTAAATTCCGGAGAAGAGGTTCAAGAAAGCTCTTTGAGACAACAGCATTTAACGCATTGTTACGCTCGAAAACACAGCAGAGGCAGATGCTAGAGGTCTGTGAGAGCTGCGTTTGGGAGGAAACCCTCAGGGAAGTGAGAGACTCCCACTTCTTTCCATCATCACTGATGATGTAGTGGACATAGCAGAGGAAGAACACTTGCCTGTGTTGGTGAGCTTGGTTGAGGAGTCTCATAACCTGAGAGAGGACTCTGTGGCCTTCGTGCCTCACGAAGCTGATCCAGAAAGTTTGGCTGTGAAATTTCACACCGCGGTAATTGAGAAGTGGGGACTGAACGTGGAATGTTGTCATGGCCAGGCTTAACGCTGTGTCCAATGGATTTTCTTCCAAAATGAAAGTTGTTGCTTCTGGACTTTAGAGAAATATCCCCAAGCTGTCTACACACTTTGTTCTGCCTGTCCCTTAAATACATGGTTGGCAAAATCCGTGCCTGTTGTGGGAGTATCTGTTGTATTAGGAACAATCGAGGAAGTCTGTTCTTCCTTCCATCGAACTCTACAACTGCTTTTAGAGCTTGACAGTCTCATTTCTGTCCTCTTTCAGAGCAGGGAGGAAAAAGGTAAAGAAATGAGGGAAATTTGCCATTCTTAGTGGACAGGCAGGCATAATGGTTTTGAAATTTTAAAAGACCTCCTACAAGCACTTGTTTTATGGTATAGTTTAGACGGTATAAATAGTGATACAAACATTAGATGGAATAACTGTTTAGCTGGTTGAGCATTTGTACTCTGTAGCACAGTAACAGATTTTGATTTCATTGTTACCATTGTTGTTCTTAAAAATGTTCTATCTTTTACAAGAGCCTTTGGGAAAAATCTCGAGGGCAAACCTCCAATGTCCTCTTTGCCCCCGGTAGCTTGGTTGCAGTGCTGTATTCACTAAATGAAGTGATGGAAAATATTGACGTTGATCATGAATTTTGGTCTGCCGAAGCCACAAATTTGGCAACTAAACTTGATATTCAGCTGAAACTCCCTGGGAAGTTCCGCAGAGCCCAGCAAGGTAATGTGGAATCGCAGCTAACCTCTGAGAGAGTTACTATAAAGTAACTCTACCTTACTATAAGAAACTCTAAATGTCCCAACAGTGGAACGCATTATTCAGGAACTGAAAGGTACATTCTCAGAACAGCACTTCAGAGCTCTTAAATGCTTATCTCTGGTACTCTATGTCATGGGACAGCTCAAATTTAATACATTGGAGGGGCACCATGCTGGCATATACAGGAGTGACTTACCCAACCCCGACACACTCTCAGCTGAGCTGCTTTGTTGGAGAATCAGGTGGAAACAGAGGGAAAGATATGGAGCTTCCATCCACCATTTATGGAGCCCTGCATCTGCAAGACATCAAGTTTTTTCCTAATGTTTATGCATTGCCGAAAGTCCTATATATTCTTCCTGTGATGAAGGTTGAGAATGAATGCTATGAAAATGGGCAAAATCATCTCAAAGCGTACCTGAGGAACATTTTGACAGATCAAATATCAAGTATCTTGGCTTTGCTTAACATAAATTTTGATATAAAACATGACCTGGATTTAATGGTGGACACCTATATCAAACTCTATACAACTAAGTCAGAGCTTCCTACAGATAACTCAGACACCATTGAAAATACCTAGGAGACTTTTAAAGTAGGCTCTTTCTTATGTTTGATATTTGGAAAAATCTGTAAGAAATTTGAAAACATCTTATGAAAAGCTGTCACATGTATGTAGGCCACTTAATCACTGAATATCTTGACCCGTCAACCTCTCATTGAGTCCATTAGTCATTGATGATCTGCCTACTTAAATGGCCCCTGTTGGAACTCTTATGCTTTGGAGACATAACTGTTCTTCCAGAAGATAGCATTGAAAGTGCCACATTACACTTCTGTGTGATCTCTGCTAATGGTGCTTTGGAATTGTTTTAGTGAGGTCATTTTAGACACAACATTTATTATCACTGGATCCAGTTGTCAGGTATTGAGTTATCAGTTCTTGGAAGAAACAGATTTTGAAGAGGTGTGGGAGAAAGGAATACATTGTATAAAATGTTACAATGAAGCTCACAAGTGACCTGGAGTGTGAAGTTTGTTAAAAATCTGTAATGGACAGTTAAGAGAGTTACCAGACAGCCAGAGAGAGATATATAGAGAGAGAATGGAAAACAGGTGAGCTTGCCAAGCAAGGATTTCAGTGTAGATTTTGTCTTTATCAAATGAACCTAAAGGAACAAGTTACAGTTACAGTTTGAATGGGCGAGCCTGCCATTGTTGGTGCACATTAGGTTGTTGCTGTTTGTAGTCCTTTGTTGAGCCTACATCTTCATAAGCTTTTTATCAAGTATTTGTTGAACACCTCTATTTCATGGTCAAGATCAGAGGCCATGGATACTGACAACTGATTTGTCTGTTTTCCTCTATCTTTTTCACGACTATATCTACTGCCTCATCTTGATTTATAAGCAAAATCCGGAAAACCTACAAAAACAAGTGTTTTGTGGTGTATCTAGGAATAATACAGAAAATATTGCTGTTATTTTTGGTGAAGAAAATCAATTTTGTAGAGTTTATTTCAATAAAATGTGAATTTTACTTAAAAAAATAAAAGTACAGTTTGTTCACATAACAAATGGCATAATCTCATAACACAAAATCAATAGACAGGGCACTTGAATATTATGTTAAGAAAGTAGGCAAGAAATTAATTTAGCAAATACATAATGCATAAATGTGCCTTATTGGTTCAATGCCAATTATCTTTAATTCATAAAATTATCCAAGCTTAATTATCATCCTCCTATATCATATTAACATCAGTATTTATAATAGCAAATTTTTATATGCTGACATTTGTAGGTCAGTTGAAATATTGATGCCTACATAAAGCAAGGCTATAAGTTGAATGTATTTAAAATAATATGGCACCGGTGCAAGCAGATGTGAGGGTTAATTCTGGAAAAGCAGGCCCCAAATTTAACAGATTACTTACAGTGCTAGTGTGGGTGGGTGACCCAAGGTATTTTTCCTTTCTCTGCCCAACTTTGCTCTGGTGAAGAGCCAGGGAATCAGAAAATACTTAGAGACCCTAGGATGAGGAGCATTAGGAAAAAATGTGGGAGGATCGAGTATGCCATTAAATAGATACTGGTATGTAAGTATTTGAACCTCCACTATATGTATATTTTCTCAAGGTCAGCTCACATATTACTTAGGAATGCCTGGCATCGGTACAGTAAATAGAACATCTAGGTCCCTGATGTTCAAGTGCTGAAACAACAGTTGTTCTTAGGCCAGCACATTCTCATCGTGCACAAAAGCAAACCCAAGTCTTTAAGGGATTATTAGAGGAAGGATATTATTTTCTCAGTGACTCAAAGCCAGCTGTGAGGGCCTTTAGTGCAGTTTATGCGTCTTCTGCCTCCCTCTCTTCCACCTTTGGCATGTCTACAATTGGATGAAGTGCTTTTCCTGCAATGGCAATCACTATTAAATCCATTAGCTGGAAACCAAAATGTTTCCCTAATTGTTTAAAGTCTCATTGCGAAAAGGAAGTTTCTATTGATTGCAGTATGAGGGGAAACAATCCCAAGTTCATCATTTTTTTCCCCTTTTTATAAACACAGCCAGATGAGATGGACATATTCAAAATCATCAGATTTACTTCTCCAAAGATTCTCATTCACCCCTAGAAGTTTCTACTCTGGATTTCTTTGTGCCCATTCTTTATTTTGTATTTGCTGACCACTTTCTCTCAGTTTTCTTTTTGGCCTTATCTTGTGTGCTGTACATCTTTGCCTTGTCTTCAGTTTTGTAATTAATTTACAATTATTTTTAATGGCAGTTCTTTTAAAAAATTAGTTGGCTGGACCGTACTCCTGGAATATGGCACTTCTCTTTCCTTCAACGAACATTTCAGCTACTCTCAAGCACTCACTTTTAGCCATTGCCCAATATTTGGAATCCTGATGATGCCTTTCTTTGGACGTGTCCCTTAGGTACGTATACCCAGTTCTTAGAACAGTGCCTGACACTTAAAGGGTGACGCTTAATTCCTTCTTAATGAATGCAGAAATTCAGGTGTGATTTATTTATTTATTTTTTAATCTCACCAAAAACTCACTTTGACCGAATAAATGGACCCAAATTAAAAGAAAAAAATAAAACAGTCAGCATGAGGATTTCTACTGTGGTCACATAGCATCTTGTTTGGTTTAGATTCTCAGCCTCTTTGACAAAGCTTTTCTTCTCTCCTCACTGAACCAGAGATGTTGGACAATTTCTGAGCAAAGAGAAAAAGATGTTGTTCACTTAGAAGTGCTTATAATCGGATTAACCTAAATCCCAATAAATGTGACATTACCAGCCAAAATGCTTTATAACTTTGATATTTGTAAATGGGAGCTACAGACAAATCTTACTAAACCTTTTGAGATTCTGGTTGTATAGATTCTGGCTGTATTATTCCCACTGAACGAAATTTCATCTTGCATATAGAAAACTTAAAAGGCTGCTAGTCCAGAACGTTTCCATAGGGGTAATGAAAATTATGGAATGGCTGAAGACTGGATTTAATTGTATACTTAGCAGGCTAGTATTTAATTTCTCCTGAGCTCATTAATTATATAGCTTATCACATTGAGAGAAATTGCCGTCTTTGATAATATAAAATTGAATTTCATTTGATAATCACGATGAAGTACAGACTATCAAGTATGCACTCCTTTTCCATGGTGTTGACATTCAGGTATCGTCAGTTTTCTTAGTGCTTTAAATTATATGGTGGAGTGGCTGCCAAAATACTTGAAAGGAGAATAAATAGATTTACTGATTCAAATTTGGCAGTAATTTTGCAGGAATGAGCATAGGCCGTTACAACATTCTAATCACAAAACTCCAAAGGGTTTTCAGTGTAATCTTTATGTTTTAAGTACTGTTTAGTTGTTGGACTAAGATAACCATGTGCTCCTGTAATTGTCTTTGAGCTTTGTACACTGGGTAATCCTTTAGCATGATCAATCCAGAGGGGTGAAGAGGGACGAATTAGCTATCTTTTTAGCTATTTCCCAGAAACAATCCCTAGAAACTAGAGGAAAAGTTTTCTAAAGGATTGGTGATAGGTAGTTTGGTCCCACCGAGTGGCTATAGTTCCAAAGTTGGTACCTTAAATGACACGTGTGTTCTATTTCCTTGGTGTTAGCTATGAGAATTGCTATACAGAGTTTTCAGACTTGGGACATTGGGAGCAAACAGAACAAAATGGAGAGCCACTTCCTTCGCTTTATTAGATCCGAGTTTTCTGAGGCTGTAGAAATGTATCTTTTTGTTAAATTTGTTTAATTATGCTCTGTCTTTGTTTGTACTGCCTACCCATTGCGTGGCAATTTCCTTAAGGTCAAAGACTGTCTCAATCCATATAACCCATAGCAGAAAACCAGTAGGCTTACCAGGTTCTTACCTGATGTTTTACTGGATAGGCTGTTATTTTAACTTTCAGTTTGGTAAGTCAAAAGTAAAAAACTAGATGGCAGTGGATTTTAAAGGTGGATTTAAAAATATTGTCAATATTTTCTTCTCAATGCTCCTAGGACAGAGACAGGATTTGGGGCTGACCATTTCTGTGTTCTGGGAGGGATTCTTTTGTGGGCACTCTGAGTCATGCAGGTGTGAATCAAGTCAAACTAAGTCGCATGTATTGATTTCTTATTATGTGCGGCACTTTTCTAAATGGTAGTAACTCATTTAAGCCTCATAACAACCTTGTGATATAGGTACTAAATACTAACTTCATTCTATGAATGAGGAAACTGAGGTACAAGTCATACAGTGTAAGGGGTAGACCTGGGATTTGAGACCAGGAAGTCAGGCTGCAGAGCATGTATTTGGAGACTGTCACAACTACTTCCTTATGTGTCTTGGAACGGTTCCCAACTGTGCCAAAGGAATCCAAAAGCACTTATTTCAGACAAGGATTTTGAATGTTATGTTTGCTAATGTAAAAAGCCATCCTATGGAAGAAGCCATATCTCTTCAGAACCTCTATGTATGTAATGTATGGATGTATGTATGTATCTATGTAATCTACTTACTGTGGTAGGCGGAATAGTGCCCACCCAGAGATGTTTATGCCCTAATCTTGAAGGCTGTGGATATGTTATGTTACATGGCAAGGGTGAATTAAGGTTGCAGGTGGAATCAAGATTTCTAATGCGCTGACCTTAAAATTTGGACACTATCCTGAGTTATTTGGGAGGACCCAGTGTGAAAGTGGAATTGGGAGTCAGAAGGGCATTAGAATCATAAAATAGGAGAAAGATTTGACCAGCCATTGCAGTCTTTACAGATGGAAAGAACCACAAGCCTAGAATTGTGACTACTTTTAGAAGCTGTAAAAGGCAAAGAAATGCATTCTTCTTCTATAACCTCAAGAAAGAATTGCAGCCCTGCTACATTTTGATTTTAGCTCTGTGAGACCCATGCCAGACTTCTGACCTCCAGAACTATAAGAAAAGAAATTTGTGTTGTTTTAAGACATGAAGTTTGTGGTCATTTTTTATATTGGCAATAGGAAAGTAATATACTTACTTATTTACCATAAGTGAGGAATTGGTAATTTCTTTGGTGGGTTGGGAGATAGGGCTTGGGGTTTTTGTTAATGATAGGAGACAAAAAAATATAAGAATCTCTAGGTCAACTAAGAGCTGACCTCAGAATTTTTTATTCAAAAGTTAATTATAAATTTACTAAGATTAGGTCAGTGTTGTGCAATATTTATGATTTTTCTGAATTCTCAACACATGAACATCGTTCAAGATTTAAAAAGTGTAGAAGAACATAAAACGGTAAGCATGTATTTGCTTTTCAAAATTTGCTTCTTCAGGGTCCCAGGACAGAAACAGGATTTTACGTTGTTTTTGCCTCATCACCTAGGATTTTACCTTATCGCTAAGCTACCTACCTTCTCTCCTCAGAGGCATCACTAACATCAGTTTCTTCTAGAAATATTTCATGTCTCTATGAGCATATATTTATGTATAGTCTTTTTCTCTTAAATAACAGTAATATACAGGCCTTTGCATTTATTTCTATCTTAAATTCAGAAAAAAAAATTTATGATAATTAAAAATAAGCAAAACAGAATGTTAACGAAGTTGGTGGGAGGGGAACTGTGCATGATTTTCCACATTTCTGTATTCCATGAGTTGAAATATATCCAGGAGAGGCAATAGTGAAGGGTATATTACGGCTTATGTAAAACAGGTACTCAAAATGTTATATGATGAACTAATGAATACGTATGAGATGACTGGGTAGCCAAGCTAAGATTTCATTCGCAGGCTTCTTGCAGAAATTCCTGGGGAAGAGAACATGAATACCCAGGATATAAGTTCTGACTGAAACGTGACTCTTCTGTCTTAGGGTTGAGATCTTTGAAACCTGAATGGCAATGGTAGAAGGTGAGGGCAAAAGCAACCTGTCATTTCAAAGCTGCAGGTGTATCTGCATGAGCTGGAGACTCGAACACACCTTCAGCAGAAAGAGTTCTTTAGTTAGGGAAACCACAGGACTGGGGTAGTTGGTTTTATAATTACAGAGCTTTGCTCATAATTAGAAAAGTGTATGTTTGACAGCCATAGCTCTCAGTAGCTAAACTGCTCTACGTCACATTGTTGGAAGGTGTTTATGTTCTAGTCAGAGCTGGATCTCTGAAGACACCATGCCCTTTAGGTAATTTCTAAATTTACTGATCCAGAAATAGTTACTTACTCTTGTGAAAATATTTTGTGTGTACTCATTTTTTCCAAGTGAAGTTAGTAGCTGAGCTTTGGAAAGGTTGGAGATGGGAAGATGACACCCTACCCAGCATCTTGGATTGGCTTAGATGAATGATGGATTTTGTAGGGCTCTGGATATAGCATATTGCTTCCAGCTCCAAGTGATATTGTACAGCCTAAGAGTGGGTGGAGGGCTTTTCATCTCACCTATGGCACAGAGCCCAGGAGCTTTCTGGCATCAAAGGACTACAGACCGCATCTTTGGCATGGGCATTCACATTCTCACGGTGGGCATCATCTGCAGTGGCAGCTAGGGAGTCCTTCAAGAAGCTTTGTAAGCATAGTTACACAAACTCATACACATCATCATACATATGTGTAGGATTGTTTATATTTTGTATAAACCAAAGTGTACTAGACATAACGTTTTGCTCACTTGTACATTGTTTATCTTAAAAGAAGGAATTGTCAGGGTGCCTGGGTGGCTCAGTCGGTTAAGCGTCTGACTTGATTTCAGCTCAGGTCATGATCTCACAGTTTGTGGGATCGAGCCCCACGTCAGGCTCTGCACTGACAGCATGGAGCCTGCTTGGGATTCTCTCTCCTCTCTCTTGGCCCCTCCCCCACTCACTCTCTTTCTCTCTCTCAAAATAAATTTAAAAACTTAAAAAAAAGAAGGAATTGTCAGCCAAAAAAAACAAGGATTTGAAAGTTGATAATGATTAAAAATGTCAGTAACTCAAATTGCTCGAACAATTACTTTGTGCCAGGTACTATGTACTTTATGTGTCTTTGCTCATTAATCTGTATAGTTGCTCAGCAGAGGTTCATAGGTACCTCACAGAGTAAGGAGCTTCCTGGCTGTAGATGTTTTTAAGCAGATATTAGTGACCATTTGCTCCAAATGTAATAGAGAAGGTTCCTCCTTTGGGGGTAAGTCAGAAGAGGTGATTGCTAGACCCTTTCCAAGTGACAGTGCTTAGGACTCCACCAGTTAATGATTGAATGCAGGGCTGGGTTATTTGGAGTGTTCAGTAATGTTTGCCAAGGACCAATGAAGACTTGAGTTTCTCTCTTGCCTCTGGGTAATGATTGGTGCAGGTTAGAGGTGATGAGGGCAGTCCCTGCATGCTGCTCTCATTGAACTGAATCCAGTGCAGGGTGGCTCGCTCTGTCTTCTAGACTGAGTGCGTGACCTTGATTAAATCAGGTTATAGAGCAAATTGGAGGTCTGTAGAGAAGCTGTCTTATTTTTTCTACGACCTCTAAGGCTTCTTCAAGTAACAGATATGCATCCAGACTTTTATCCTTTACGTCAGCTTCATCGCTGAGCTACAAGGATGGCTTAAAATGGCAAGTTTAGGTCATCCGACTACTCAATTGGTGCTTTCTGAAAAATAGTTCTATCAGAGGAGAAGGCTATTAATTGCTTCATTAATCCATCAGTGATTTCTTTGTCAGGAACCATTCTAAATGCTTGAAAAATAACTTCCTCTCTGGACGGATAATCACATAAAGAAACAGCTGGGTGCTATATTAGCGCTGCAATGGAGATGGGGGCAGATGTGGTAACATCAAGGAGGAATGACATTTAGTGACCGAGGTGTCACGGTGGCAGTCATGCCTCAGCTGGGATGTGAAGGATGAATAGGATTTCACCAGGCAAAGAAGAGAAAGAAGATAATTCTGTTCGGGGAGGTGATAGCTCTGTGGCTTGAAGCTCTGAGAGAGAAGGACACGCTGCCGATGGGGGTATGGTCACAGCTTCAGCAACGTGGGGGTGGGGAAGGTGGGGTGTGTTCATGCTGGAACAGTGTGTGACACTGTGTGCTAGTAGAATAAGAGGTGAAGCTGTGTAACTGAAAAGCTGAACGTCGAGAAAGAAGGAGCCTACATAAAAGCCAGGCAGAGAATTAAAACAAAACAAACAAAAAAACCCCACATGTTAAAAAAAATACATCTTGACTCATAATTTTATTTTTTACTTTATAAGTTTTTATTTAAATTCCAGTAGTTCACATATGGTGAATATTAATTTCAGGTGTACAATTTAAGTGATTCAACACTTGCATACAACGCCCAGTGCTCATCACAATGAGTGCACTCTTTAATCGTCATCACTGGGGCCGCCTGGGTGGCTCAGTCGGTAAAGCGTCTGACTTTGGCTCAGGACATGATCTCAGGGTTCAGGAGTTTGAGCCCCGCATTGGACTCTGTGCTGGCTCAGAGCCTGGAACCTGCTTTGGATTCTGTGTCTCCCTCTGTCACTGCCCCAAATAGTCTGATCTTCATGCCTTCTCTCTCTCTCTCTCAAAAATAAATAAATATTAAAAAAAATTAATTGTCATCACCTATTTTACCCATATCCTCACCCACCTCCCCTCTGGCAACCATTAGGTTGTTCTCGATAGTTAACAGTCTGTTTCTTGAGGGGCGCCTGGGTGGCTCAGTTGGTTGCATCTGACTCTTGATTTTGGCTCAGGTCATGATCTCACAGTTGGTGGGTTCGAGCCCTACGTCAGGCTCTGCACTGACAGTGCGGTGCAGAACCTACGTGGGGTTCTCTCTCCCTCTCTCTCTGTTCCTCTCCCCACCCCCCGCCCTTGTGCTCTCTCTCTCAAAACAAATAAACTTTTTTTTAAAGAGTCTGTTTCTCAGTTTGACCCATAATTTTAAATGATAGACCATGGTTATTGACTTTAGGCATTCCCAGGGGTAAGTAAAGATGGGCCTCAACAGTTGCCTAGAAAATTGGCGTTTGAAAAAATTGTTTTAATGTTTATTTATTTTTGAGAGAGAGAGAGAGAGAGTGAGCTGGGGAGGGGCAGAGAGAGAGGGAGACACAGAATCCGAAGTAGGCTCCAAGCTCTGAGTTGTCAGCACAGAGCCCAATGCAGGGTTTGAACTCACGAACCGTGAGACCACGACCTGAGCTAAATTCTGACACTTAACTGAGCCACCCAGGCACCCCGAAAATTGACAGTTTTGTGTGAACAAGTTAGGAGCCCAGCTCAGAATGTGAACTGGAACCCCCAGACATCTGAAACAGCAAGCAATTTTTGCACCTGCAAACAAAATTTCAGTCTTCACATACAGACAACGAAAAGGAGATTTTATATATATATATTTATTTATTTTTGTTAGCCACATCCGCACACACAAGATAGTGATTTCCATCTGTGGTGTTACTTTAAATGAAAATGGAGCTTCCTGCTCAGAGCTCAGAGGTGTGCTTTTGGTGAGCGTCATCTGCCATGCTCTGTGACATCTCACTCACAGAGACTAACCCAAGCTCTGTCAGTGTCTGTGAGTGGTCCAAGCATTTCATTCCCATGCCAGATGGTGAGCACCTTCAGGAGAAGGATCACGTCTTAAGGTTCTCTCTAGCTTGAATACATTTGCCTTACATGTTAACTGAATGGCTGAATGAATTCTATTCACAGGCCATCCCGGAGAGCCTATGAATAGTCTGATCTTCGCTTTTGCCACTGACCAGAACCACCCTCCTTGTCCAGGCTGACATTGACAGGCCCTAATTTTGCCTCTGTGACCTGTTTTTTTTAATGTTTATTTATTTTTGACAGAGAGACAGAGCACAAGCAGGGGAGGGACAGAGAGAGAGAGAGAGAGAGAGAGAGAGAGAGAGAGACACACAGAATCCGAAGCAGGCTCCAAGCTCTGAGCTGTCAGCACAGAGCCCAATGCAGGGCTCAAACCCACAAACCATGAGATCATGACCTGAGCTGAAGTCGGATGCTTAACTGACTGAGCCACCTCTGTGACCCATCAAAAAAAAAATTCACCTAGAGACTAATGTTCACAGTTCCCTTGTTTCAAGCCATGGAACAGTAGTCATTTGATTAAAAAGCCAGTGGTTAATTAAAGTGCTAAAGACTTTCTTTGGGAGGGCTCATCTCCTTTGTAGACCTCTGTAGGGTCCTCCTATCTCTTTCCTGAAGAGCACCCTTTACCTCACCCTTCTCTAGTAGAATCTGCAAACTTTGCATCTCATCTAATTTTACCCATCTCTTTGTCCATTCCCTTAGGGTCTTGTTCTCTGAAGTTGGCTAATGGCTAAAGTCATCTGTGCCCAGCACTAGAGTCTGGAAGTTCAACTTGAATTTTGATAGGGACTTGGCGGAAACAGGGAATTGACTCAAAAGAAAGAGAGAACATTCTGGGACTTTTGACCTTTCTCAGATCAAGTACCCATCCGGACCTGGATTCAGAGGCAGCTCAGAGTAACTCAAACTCTCTTTAGGTGCCTCAAGTGAGAAATAACCAGATGGTGAGCAATCCTCTGAAAGCAGATAGAAATTGAGAATAGTGAAATGATTCTTTCTCCTCCCACTACTGGCTGGGAGTTTATTTAAACACACACACACACACACACACACACACACACACACACACACACATAAGAGCAGGAGACTAATTGTGAATGAAATAAAGAACATCAAAAGAATCTTCCTAATTAGCTTAAATACTGATTGTTACCATTAGAAAATGAGTCAGCCTAAAAACACATGTAATTGCAGTCTTCCTGTGTTGTGGGAAGCCTAGAGACCGAAGAACTACATTATTAGCAGGAAAGGACAGGCCATGGTGACATCCATCATAAAGAAGAGATGGTTTTTCCAGCACTGACTGTGGCATGTGACATTTGCTTGACTGAATGCAAAGCATTTGATGCCCAGGAGGCTGGTAGTCGTCCCTACACAGCCAGTACATGAGTGGCAAGCATGTATTACCACTCCTGCCTGGCAAATGGGAAACCGAGGAACTGGAAATTGTAATAACTAGAATTGAAGTGAATCATCAAAGTTAAGGGCAAAGTAGTGAGAGAGACTTTGGTGCCCTATTTCTCTTGCTGTGCTCTTTTCCCTCCCTCCTCAATGCTTCTTTCTTATTGCACAGTTCTCCTATTTAAATTTTTCTTGGAGGTGAGCCTGGGTGGCTTAGTCTGTTAAGCATCCAATTCAGCTCAGGTCATGATCTCATGGTTCTTGAGTTCGAGCCCTGCATCGAGCCCTGTGCTGGCATTTCAGAGCCTGGAGCCTGCTTCAGATTCTGTGTCTCCCTCTCTCTCTCTACCCCTCCCCTGTTCACGCTCTCTCTCTCTCTCTCTCTCTCTCTCTAAAATAAACATAAATTTTTTTTTAATTTTCCTTGGAGAAACTGTGTGTTTTTTATACCTCTGTGTGAATGTTAATCATCATCCCCCTTGGAGAGGGCACTTGACTATTAACTCTTATCCCTAATAATGATACAAAACTTTTTGAAGGGGCCCTCATAAACCCTAAATTCATAAAGAAATTACAAGCATCCATAATTAGCATGAATCTGGTAGAGGAGGAAGGTAGAAGAAACAAACTCTTTCCTGGTGCCCCTGACATCCTATCGCAGACCTGCCTTGTGTAAGGTGAGATATCTAGGAACAGGTGGAGTAGCAGAGAACAATTGAATTTCTTCTGATGATGCAAGTGTGAATGGCTGACTTGCTAAGTTAACTAAAAGAGTATGTATTATGAGAAATTACTTGAGAAGTATGTGATGCCCAGATTGGGGATTATTGATTAGTAGAATTGTCTTAGTTTAATCAAAATACAATAAACAAAACCAATTTGTATGTCATTGCTTATTCAAGTATTTCTAATTATATGGCCCTGGGTAGGTATTTTAATCTTACTAGTGCTGTGAACTTTTGGGCAGTCTTGTGAAGTCTATGGGCCCCTTTATAGAGTAGTACTTTTTTTTTTTGAGAGGGCGAGAGAGAGTGTGCACGTGTACCTGAGCAGAAGGGAGAAGGGCAGAGAGAAGGGAGAGGGAGAGAATCTTAAGCAGGCTCCATGCCTAGTGTGGAGCTGGTTGCCAAACTCCATGTCATGATCGTGAGATATGACCTGAGCCAAAATCCAGAGATGGATGCTTAACTAACTGAGCCACCCAGGCACCCTGAAAATAGCATTTTTAATACATAAAATCAAACACTTAAAAAACTTCAAAGAAAACCAATACTACTGGAAGACATTAATCAAAAGTTTTGAAAATTTGTGATATATGCTTTAGTAATGAGTTAAAAACAAGATCTAGTGCACAGACATAATGGTTTCATAACTTCATAGTAGTGATGAATACAAATAATATTTTAAGATACCTACAACAACTATACTGTGATATTAAAATATTTGAGGTTTCTTTGGAGGTGAAGTTACAAATACCTGATTACCTGTGGCTATTAGTGACTACTGGTCCATATTTATAATGGAATGAAGGGGCGCCTGGGTGGCGCAGTCGGTTAAGCGTCCGACTTCAGCCAGGTCACGATCTCGCGGTCCGTGAGTTCGAGCCCCGCGTCGGGCTCTGGGCTGATGTCTCAGAGCCTGGAGCCTGCTTCCGATTCTGTGTCTCCCTCTCTCTCTGCCCCTCCCCCGTTCATGCTCTGTCTCTCTCTGTCCCAAAAATAAATAAACGTTGAAAAAAAAATTTATAATGGAATGAAATGCTATATTTAATTCAAGGTTGATAAAAGGTTTGCAGTAGACTTCTTGGCTTGACAGTCTATGTACCTCTTTGAGCTGTGGGTGGTGTTGGAGGGAGAACATGGCCTTTGAATCTCAGCTCTGAGTTCAAGTCTCCATGAAGACTTTACCTCCAGCATGTCTCAGATATTTTAGTTAACCTTTTGGAATTTAGTTTGCTTTGATTACAATGGGAAAATAGTGAATTCTGCATGAAGTTATTGAGCAGACTAAATGATATAATATATATTTAACATCTAGCACAATGCCTGTCATGAAGAGGGAGCTCAGCAAGTAACAACTCCGTCTGGACACCTTTTCCCCCACAGCCGAAGGAAAAGCGAAGTAGGTAAGATATTTGTAAAGATAAATCTCTCACTAACATCCTAGTCCTGGATAATTCACTGTCTGAGACAGGGTACATACAGTCTTTTAGTTTCAAGAGAATTTGGGAAGGAAGATACTCTGGAAAATATATTCCATTTTATGCATCTCTAAGCCAAGCCATAAATGTAACTGTCTAAAATTTCAAGTCTGTAAAATTCAGACAAGTTTTCAGGAGTTAATTGTTAAAAGGTAATTAAAATTCCAGTGAAATAAGATACCATTTTGGGATTGGGAATGCTGGCTTCTCTGTTTTATGATGATATTAAGGTTTTGGTAGAGTCCTCATCTTGTCCCATGCAGAACCAAGAGAGGGCTGACCTACCACTGAGTTCTGCAGGATCCATGTGGAAGAGGAGGACAAAACCCTGGTCTGCTCAGGAACCTGAGCTGCTCCCTCAAGCCATAGGTCAGACACAAAGCAGCTAATGGACGCAGTGGCCAATTTCAGGTGCTTTGTGGACATCCCTAAACTGAGTTGATCCACAAGGTATTTCCTGAGTAAAAACTTCTTGAATTTTAGCTTCTTAAGCAGTCAAGAAGTTATTGGATTTTTGGAATTTTTATTGTTACGTATTCCAGATATCTTAGAATCTACAAAAATTTATTTGAATTTAAACTTAAAAAAAATAGAACTTATTGTGTGGTATATAAGGCATAAATATTCAATTTAATGAAACTTATTTAAATTTTTGTTTTCAGATTTCAGAAGCTACAATCAAGGTCATTTGGGAAGTAGGACCCAGTGTATTAGCATTACCTATGGGTGTCCACATAGAGATTTATAGACACAGGAAAGGCTAGATAATGAGAATGCCCCATAAAGAGGCACCACGTTTCACCAGGGAGAAATGCATCCAAGTTACCTCACAAATGTTAAGAAATATGCCTACTTAATTGTATGGTGCATTTTCCATGGTCTTTGCTTTATTCATTTCATGTGCATTTTGATTAAAAATTTTACATTTTATTATCCCTTATGTTTTTCAATAAATACAAACCAGGACTGCTTTTTTTTCCCTCTTTTTTTCATTCTTCTCAGAGGTGTGGTGAGCATCGAGTAAGATAATAATTTTGCAATGCTTATGTCTTGTCCATTTGGGCTGCTGTAACAAAATGCCACACACTGAGTAGCTTATGGATAACAGAAACTTCTCTCTCACAGTTCTAGAGGATGGCAGTCCAAAATCACGGTGCCAACGTGTCGGGTGAGGGTTCGCTTTCAGGTTATAACTTCTTATATCCTCTAGTGGCAGAAGGGGCTCCTGGAGCCTTTGTTACAAGGCACTAATCACCTTCCAAAGGCTCCACCTCCTAATACCATCACCTTTGGGGGTAAGAATTCGACATATGAATTTTGGGAGGACACACTCTGTGATACTGTGATTTATAAGAAATACATAGTTGGCCGTTTAGATGCCCAAAATATACAGTAGTTCCCCCTTCCTGCCGTTTCGCTTTCTGCAGTTCGTTACCTGAGGTCAACCTCGGTCCAGAAGCAGGTGATCCCCCTTCTGACATTATCAGAAGGTCAACGGGAGCCTAAGGCTACATCACAATGCCTACATCCTTCACCTCACCTCATCATGTAGGCATTTTATCATCTCACATCATCCCAAGAATAAGGGTGAGTACAGTACAATAAGAAATTTTGAGAGAGAGAAACCACATTCATGTAACTTTTATCACAGTGTATTGTTATAATTGTTCTATTTTATTACTGTTGTTGCTAATCTCTTTATGTGCCTATCGTATAAATTAAACTTTATCATAGATATGTATATGTAAGAAAAAACATAGTATATATAGGATTCTGTACTATCTGCAGTTTTAGGCGTCCACTAGGGATCTTGGAATGTATCCCCTCAAATAAAAGAGGACTACTGTATCTCTCATATATATTTAGTCTTTCTCCGCAGTCCCTGGCTCACAGTTCCCCAAACCCTTGGAATTTCCTAAGTGTTGAGAATGACAAAGGTGTCTTATATCATGTTAATGAGACGACCTCTGGAAAGCACCTAAGGCTGGGGGGTGCTTTCCAGGAGAACCAACCTTGTGATCCGGTTGGGACTCTCAAGCAACTCCCCAACCTCTGGGGAGGGGAGAAGCCCTGGAGGTTGAATTCATCATCAAAGGCCAATGATTTGATCAACCATGCCTATATAATGAAGCCTTCAGGAAAACCACAAGGACAGGGTTTGGAGAGCTTCTGGGTCGGTGAATGCATGGAAGTGCTGGAAGAATGGTGTCTTGGATAGAGCATGGGAGCTCTTTCCCCAAGCCTTGTCCCGTGCAGCTCTTCCGTCTGGTTGTTCTTCAGTTATATCTTCTTATGATAAACAGGAAATCTAGTAAGTAAAATGTTTTTCCGAGTCTGTGAGCTGCTCTAGCAAATTAATCCAACCCAAGGGAGTGAGACTTGGGAACCTGTAGTTTACAGCTGGTTGGTCAGAAGTACAGATAACAGCCTCAGCTTGCAACTGGCATCTGAAGTTGAGGGTGGCACTCTTGAAGGACTGAACTCTTAACTTGTAGAACCTAATGCTGTCTCTGGCTAGATGGTGTCAGAGAACACCGATGGTGTCTGAGAATTGTTTGTTGGTATGAAGGGAATCCCCCTCACACACATTGAAATTGAGTCCAAGAATCCCAAAAGACACTCAGACATAGCAACTTAATAAACAGAATTATCTGATTGCTATTGACATTATATTATAAATAGGTGTTCTCTCTTAAGAAGATGGCTTATTTTTTAAAAAAAAAAGATGAATTATTTTATTACATGATTATCCAGCTATGGCATTCAAATTGGTGTTGCTTTGAATGATTTTATAAGATACTCTTTTTGCTTTTTTAAAAATAGATTTCTTATTTTAGAATAATTTTAGTTTTATAAAAATATTGGGAAGATAGTACAGGGAGTACCCATACACCCCACACTCAGTTTCCCATCTTGACATCTTACATTAATATAGTGTATCTGTTATAATTAATGAACTAATATTGATGCATTGTTACTAATTAAAGTTCATAGTTTATTTAAATTTCCTTAGTTTTTATCTTACGTCCTTTTTCTGTACCAGAATCTCATCGAGGATACCACATTGCATTTAGTTGTCATGTTTCCATAGGCAGTTCTTGGCTATGACAGCCTCAGCTTTCTTTGTTTTTGAACACCTTGCTAGTTTTTTGGAATACTGGTCAGGTATTTCATAGAATGCCATCTGTTGGATTTGTGTGATGTTTTTCTTGTGATTAGATTGGAGTTGTGGGTTTTGGGAGGAAGGTCACAGAGATAAAATCAATTTTTAAATCATATTATATCAAAGGTCCATACTATCAACATGATTTATCACTATTGATACTGACCTTGATCATCTGGCTGAGGTAATGTAGGTTAGATTTCTCCACTGTAATTTTGGTTCTAGTTGTGCTTTTCATTACTGGTGTATTGTTGCTTTTAGGTCTTCTCTGCCAATGGAGTAAGGAAAGATAGGCTTATGTGTGTGTGTGTGTTTATATATTATATATTGTGCATATTTATAACATCTGTAACTATTTCTATGTGTAACCATTATGTGTCTGTATTAAGCTAAACATGAGTGCATGCTGGTATCTCCAATTCTTTTTTTTTCTTTTAATTAATTAATTTAAGAGAGAGAGAGAAAGAGAGAGAGAGAGAGCACGCACGCAAGTGGGGGAGGGGCAGAGAGAGGAGAAAGAGAGAATCCCAGGCAGGCTTCATGCTGTTAGCAACAGAGCCTGACTCAGGGCTTGAACTCACCAACGGTGAGATCGTGACCTGAGCCAAGATCAAGAGTCGGACGCTTAACTGACTGAGCCACCCAGGTGCCTCTGGTATCTCCAGTTCTAACCAGTTATTAAACAGATCATTCTAGGCTTTTCCTCTTGCTCTTCCAAAACTTCCCATACCAACATTGGGAAACCTGGTTCCCACTATTCATCCATTTATTTATTGTTCCATTGCAGTACACATGTATGGCAGTATCTGACTGATTATCCCTTACTCTTATACTCCTATGGGAAATAACTTTGTCACTTACAGTGCTTATAAGCCATTTGTTTTGCCTTTAGTCTTATAGACTCCACTCATTTCTATATTTACTTAAGTCAGCACTTCTTCCCCTTGACTCCCTTCCAGTGAGGTTGTTTCATACATTTGTAATACAGTTAGATTTTCTTGTCATGGTCTGATTCTTTCCTGATACCTCCAAATCTTCTAAATGATTTTTGAAAAATTTTATATACACTAAAGTTTATTCTTTGTCCTATAAAGTTCTATGGGTTTTGACAAACTCATAATGCCACGTATCTACCGTTACAGTGTTAGAATAGTTTTACTGCCTGACCAGATCCCCAGGTGCATCAATATTCAGTCCTTCTCTTCTCCCTCTGAATACCCTGGCAGCCATTAGCTTTTTACTATTTACTCACCAGAATGTCTCATAGTTGAAATCATATAGTATGACTCTCTCTACTTTTTAAAAATTAGTAAATAAAGGTCCCAAAGCCACACTTTTTTAAAACAGGAGAAAAGGATACATATTGATTTAATACAAGTTTTATATGGCATGGGAGCCTTCACAAGGAAAGGAAGACCTGAAAAAACAGAGTTGAATATTGCTATGGTGGTTTGATGAAGAATGGACAGTTGTGGAGAAATATGATAGGTTAAAGAGTATGAGGTAAGTGTCATACTCTGGGGGAAACTTAGCAAACCTATTTGGATTCCTTTCAGTGTCCCTTTGTCTTTAAAGATAAGGATGCTCCTTTCTTCCAGGTATAGGGAGGCACCTCTCACATGAGGGTTTTAGGACCTGAGTGACCTTCCTGCTTCTGCCATTTTTTTTCAAAATGTCTTCACCTTAAAATATTTAATATGCCAAGGTACCACATTTGGAGTAGCATGTCCTGAACCCCATCAGCTGCCATAACAAAGTATCACAGCCTTGGTGGTTTAAACAACATAAATGTATTTCCTCACAGTTCTGGAGGCTACAAGTCTGAGATCAAGGTGTCGACAGGGTTGGTTTCTTCTAAAGCCTCTCTGCTTGGCTTGTACGTGGCCGTGTTCCTGCTGTGTCCTCGTATGACTTTTTTCTCTGTGCATGTGCATTGTTGATGTCTCTTTGTGTGTCTTAATCTATCTACTCTTTTAGTTATGTACACCAGTCAATCATATTGGATTAGGGTCCAGCCTAATGACTTCATTTAACTTAATCACCTCTTTAAGGACCCTATCTCCAGCAGGTGCCTGGGTGGTTCAGTCGGTTAAGCATTGGACCCTTGATTTTGGCTCAGGTTATGATCTTGCAGTTGTGGGATTGATCCCCTCCTCAGACTCTGTGCTGACAGAGTAGAGCCTACTTGGGATTCTCTCTCTTTCTCTCTCTCTCTCTCTCCCCCCCCCCCACTCATTTGCAAGTTTTCTCACCAACCCCCCATAAATAAACTTAACAAAAAAAGATTCCAAGACCCTATCTCCAAATACAGCCCCATTCTGAGGTATGAAGGGGTTAGGGCTTCAACATTTGAATTTTATTTTTTTGGTGGGGAGAGGCACAATTCAGCCTGTAACATATGCCTTACCACCTGGTCAGAATTTCTTCATTAGAGATAATTTCTGTTTCTCTTATCTTACTTTAAGCCCTGTCTCACCTTCTGTGGAGATGAAGACTAGAACAGTATTCCCCAAACAGAAACCTTTCATTGGTCTATGTGAGATGATTCAATCTCTTTCTCAGCAAACTGTTTTATTCCTTTCACTTAAAAATAATTTTATTTTATTTGACTGTAGTTGAAACACAATTTTATGTTAGCTTCAGGTACAACATAGTTTCAACGGTTAATATTATGCTGTACTCACAAGTATAGCTACCATGTAACTGGAAACCTGTATCTCCCACTCCCTTTCACACATTTTGACCATCCTCCCACCTTTCCCCTAACTCTGGCAACCATCCAGTTTATTCTTTGTGCCAAACCCACGCTTTTAAAAATATACCTTCAGGGGCGCCTGGGTGGCTCAGTCAGTTAAGCATCCGACTCTTGATTTCAGCTCAGGTCGTGATCTCACAGTTTGTGAGATCCAGCCGTGTTGGGTTCTGTGCTTACAGCACAGAGCCTACTTGGGGTTCTCTGACTCTCTCTCTCTTCCACCCCCCCACCCCTTCCCACGTGTGTGCACACACACGTGCTCCCTCTCTCTCAAAATAAATAAAGTAAAAAATATATATACCTTCAACCACAATTTTCTAAAGAGCATCTTGTCATTTAGAGACACTTGGTGTGAAGAAATGTAAAAAATTTAAAGCACATTTTATTATACATTTTTATGAGTCAAGAGAAATAACTAGAATTATATTGCGATTATTTTCCTTAAAACTGTTGAGATAGGGGCGCCTGGGTGGCTCGGTCGGTTGTGCGTCCGACTTTGCTCAGGTCATGATCTCAACAGTAAGTGAGTTCAAATCCCGCATCGGGCTCTGTGCTGACAGCTGAGATCCTGGACCCTGCTTCGGATTCTGTGTCTCCTTCTCTCTCTGCCCCTACCCCACTTGTGCTCTGTCTCTCTCTCTCTCACAAAAATAAACATTAAAACAAAACAAAACAAAACAAAACTGGTGAGATAGATTTTTAAGGTTAAATACGCATTTTCTCTAGTTTAGCTTTTCAAACTGTTCTCCTTGTCCCCACAGCCCCAAAGCACTGAGGCTTAAATGGAACTTAAAATTGTGAGTTGTAAAATTGATCCAAGAAAGGATTTCCAGGTTATTTCCAAGTTACCACCAAACACAACAGGAGGTATAATTTCTTGGCAGAGCACAAGCGAGGTGGTCTTGTGCTCTTGGAATGAAGTGGACAGCGACAAGCATCACTGTCCCTGGTGACACCCGTACTGCCAACTACAGCAGGCAGCTTTTTTCTTTTCATCCTCCCTGGTTTCTCAGCAGTGATTGATCAGATGAGCACTCCTCACCTCTGCAAAGCTTTTCCTCTCTTCCCTTCGAGTCCTTATATTGTCCTGTTGTCCTATCTTCCTGCCGCTCCTTCGCTCCTTCGCAAGAGCGTCTTGAGGCTCTTAAAGTTCCATCCTAGGCTGCGTTCTCTTTTGTGGTTGCCCTCTCTCTCTCTTCCTTTTTTTAAAAGACATTTTTTTAAGTTTATTAATTTTGAGAGAGAGAGAGAAAGGAGCGAGCAGGGAAGGGGCAGAGAAAGGGAGAGAGAATCCCAAGCAGGCTCTACACCATCAGTGCAGAGCCTAATGCGGGGCTCAAACTCCTGAACAGTGAGATCATGACCTGAGCTGAAATCAAGAGTCCGGACGCTTAAAAGACCCAACCACCCAGGTGCCCCTCTGGTTGTCCTCTCTCGGTGATGTTTTCATTCCCAGTCTTCAAGCTCTACATGCTTGTTACAAGACTCCAGTTTGACCTCTCTCTTAATCTTATGCTCTACATTTCTTAAAGCTTTAGATACTGAATTATTCTGAAAAGTAGAGAGGCCTTGTTGCCAAGGGAAGGGGCAAATTTTAAAATCTGTTTTCTTGCAGTGGCCTTTCAAGTGAATTCTTAGGCCTCAATTAACTTAGATATTTCCTCTGGGAAATATCTATACAATTGTAAGTTTTTGTCAGGAAGTTATTTCTACTTATCATTGTTTTTCAACTTCCTTTTTGGGCTATGAATTAGCTTATAAGCATGCTGAGAGGAATCATCTGCAGTTATGCTTCTGGCCAAAAATATTTGTTTTGGCCACTTACAGGAACTCTATCAATAGGTATCAGAAATATTGGTTACTTTGTGTCCTGGACAGGTGGCCTTAAACTGCCTATTAGTTCATGACATTTAGGTAGCCTTCTACTAGCACAGTATCTCCAACCTTGGCTAGACACTGTGATTACACAGAAAGCTTTTTTTTTAATTTTATTTATTTTTAACAATTTTTTTTCAAGTTTTCTTAGTAATCTCTACATCCAATGTGGGGCTCAAACTTACAACCCCAAGATCAAGAGTTGCATGCTCTACTGACTGAGCCAGCCAGGCGACCCTCCCCCCCCCAACCCTTTTTTAACAAATTTTTAAGACGATTTTAATACAGGAAGCTTTTTATTTTTTTTAATAATTTTTTTTTAATGGTTATTTATTTTCGAGAGAGCCAGAGACAGAGCACAAGCTGGGAGGGGCAGAGAAAGAGGGAGACACAGAATCCGAAGCAGGCTCCAGGCTCTGAGCTGTCAGCACAGAGCCTGACATGGAGCTCAAACTAGTGAACTGTGAGATCATGACCTGAGCCAGTCAGACGCTTAACAAACTGAGCCACCCAGGCACCCTTGAAATGAGAAGCTTTTTAAAAGTATTCATGTATGGCTCCCTTTAAAAAGTACTTTTTAGAAGTACTCCTGTAACAGATGTTCATCTGACCTTGCATGGTGCCCAAGCAAAGATCCTTCGGTGACAGCAGCATGAGGCTAAGTCTGAGAACCACTGACATCTGTACGGGAACCAACAATTGTTGCCTCAGTTGAATGTGGCATTCATTTCTGCCTCATAGGTCTCACCTGAGTGGGCATATTGCTTTCGTGTTCAGAGCCCAATTCCTCCTCTGTAACGTAGGGGAAATTATGTCAACACCACAAAAGCTTGTTCTGAAGAGTATAATTTAACCTGACGTGTCTAGCACTTTAAAGGATCTAATAGGGGTTTAAATCCATGTCTTATTTTTCTTCCCTGGTGACATTTTCTTTTAAAAAACCAATAGTGACATTTTCTTTTGTCCTCTTAAAACATAGATCTGTCCCCATAATAGCACTTTATATCCTGTTCTTGATGATAATAGCCGGGAAAAGGCAGCAGATCAAAAGTCAAAAAATGGGATCTTGGATCAGCTCTGCTCTTCTCACTTCGTTCTCAGCATCTCAGTATCTCAGTATCAATTTATCAAAAAAATTGTGAAAAATCAATAGCTCTCGGTATCACCACGACAGTGCTGGTGGTGATGATATGATGAGGATGGTAACTGATATTGTTTCCAGGACACTTAACTACCATTACAGTATGAAAAGGAATTTGTTGTAGTTTAAGTGGGAGGACATGAGTTCAAAAAGCACTTTTCTTCACTGGCTGCAAGACATTTTATGGATGTTTCCTCTTTTCGGTTGAATCAAGAACTCATGTTTAGAGCCAGGCTGAAATCCTTTTTCTCAGCTATTTGCCACAGCTCATGAAATAGATTCTTTTCCAATGAGATTGTTCTGAGTTCATGAAAAAGTCCATGACAGGCTATTGACACCAAATTATTTTGAAAATGCCACATTAGCTTTCGTTTTCAGACCAGTTTTACCTGAAACAAAGAATACTTTTTATGTTTAAATTTTAATTGGCAACATTTCTAAGCTGTCATCAGTGTGGATATAATGCCATCTCACTACGTAAAAACTGAAATACTAGATGTCAAGTTCAAATTAATGGGGAGAAGAAAGATATAGTCAATATTTTACTCATATACTGGTGATTTATTTTGTTGTTATAGATAATGTACTGTTGAGAAGTATTTTAATCCATAAAGGGCCATCTTGAATCCATTTGTAAGGTGTTCAATTCAAAAAGACGTAGTAATTCAACAGTAATATATGCCCCGAAATCAAACATCATTAGAGAAAAATCAATAGCTCATCTTCCGCATAGAGAATGCAGCACACTGCACTTTACTCAGCAAAACAGGATTCTTTTCTGAGAAAAGCTGCAGATTAAATACTTCAGTGACTGGTAGACTTTAAAACAACTAAATAATACCAGGGAAATGAAGGGAAAAGTGTTTCTTTAAAAAGATAGCCAAAGACCCAAAGATGACCTCATTGACTGTTTTCCTGTTGTGATTTAGAAATGACTAATGAGAAAATAGTGTGGGCATCCATATTAACACCAGGTTTCGTTTTGCAGGGAATTAAAAAGAGAAGTAGGTAAGGAGATCTTGGAGCAGATCGCCAAATTCCATGATATCCATAAAATCAGGATGGCTGTACATGATGTATCTAATAGTATCCCGGGCAAGATAAGTAGGCCTTGCTAAACTGGGGAGGCATTTATTACTTGAAGGAAGGATGCAGACAAATTGGGGAGACACCAACAAATTCATTCTGAACATAAAGGAAACATATGAACATATGAATATATAAATAATGCCAAAGTCTTATTTAGGACAAAGTTTCAACCTCCTTTTCCTATCAGTATTATTCCAGAGATTTGGGGGGAAACAAAAATGGTTTGCATTTTAGGGTATTTGGATAAGCTAAGTCAGTCTTGGTAATGAAATAATTTAAGACAGGTAGTTAGAAGGAAGCTGATAAAGTAAGAAGGGGCGATCATGTATGTGTATACTTTCTGATGACTCCATAAAAGCTTGATGTCAGAAAATTTGTTCACACCAGTGGGTCTCTACGAGAGCCAGGCTTACTTGGGAACCACTCCTCTAAATCATCTCGTACAAAGTTCTGAATTGTTGAGTCCATTCAGAGAGAGTTATTTCCTCTGAATTTATTTGTAAACCTTTTTTTCTGCTTTGTATTAAAAATATAACTCACTTTGAACAAGGTCAATATAATAAAATGTGGATTTATACAAAAGCTTAATAATTTGGGGATGTCCTGTCTGGGTTCTGAGAAGAGGGTGAGAATGGTCAGGTGAAGTTCAGGATTGTAAGTCCAGGCAAACTGACATGAAATGAGTCTGAAGGAAGGTTCAGAACTGGATGCCAGGCCAACAGGGAGGAAGGACAGATCGCGTACATCTACCTTTGGTCCAAGTCAAGCACAAAATCTGGAGCAGGTGACTCATAGAGATTCAGAGGTCGGGCAGTTAACCCAGGTACAGTTGGAAGGCAGCCAGCAGGGAGCAGAGACCTAGTCTCCAAAAGATGAGGATAAACGGAGGAATACCTGACTTTGGAGGAACTGGAATATCAAGCAGAGACATGAAAAAGAAGTCAGTAACTAATACCAGGGACATGGAAAACTATAACCCAGTAGGTTGGGTTGGGATCTGTGGTGCCGTGGACCATCAGTGAGAAGTGTACCACACTGACTCAGAGGGCGGTGGGTAACCAGGACACCTTAGAGTACTAGGCCTCAGGCCAGGATGATGCTTGCGTCAGAGCAGTTTAATCACTTGGCAACAGGTGTTTGAATATCACACGGGTAGGGAGTCAGACATACGATTGCAGGGGTGATCTGTCTACCCTAACAAAGAAACTTAAATAATGTGGGATTTGGTTTTGTCAAAAGCAATTCTGTTTAAATTTCTAGATTTGTTAGAGTTAAGTGTCATGTATTCTTTTCTCCTTTAATTTACTTTCTCAAAAAATTTATTCACTGTAGGTTATGACACATGTAACAAGCCATGCACCGGGGATATATGGATGCCTATGACATGATACTTGCCATTAGAAGCAAACGGATGGTGACTTGATACTTAAAATATCCAGTAGTTAGTGCAGGGGAGATGCGCACAGGGTACTGTGGGGTCCAGTTTGGGAAGAGGAAGCTATGTGAGGCTTCTTGCAGTTGGACACCTACAGTCTGAAGTGTAACGGGAGAGTAAAGCTTATTCAGGTAGATAGGCAGGGGTGCAGGGTAGTGGAAAATGGGGAAAAGAGGTCATTCCAGCCGGGAGTTCTGCAAAGCCAGTGTAGGAGGGGGAAAGATAGTAAGTAGTGAGGCCAGAACTGCCAAGGAGTGGCAGAAAATGAGGTTAGAAAGGTCAGCAGAGGTTGGATCCCAGAAAGCCTTGTGAAAGAGGGTAAGGAACGTGAGGGTCATCTTTTAGGTAATGAAGAGCCACTGAAGAATTTTAAGCAGGAGACAAGGTCAGATTTGCCATTGAGATAGCTTACTCTGGTGGCAGTGAGAGACTGACATAAGGAAGTTAACACTGGAGGAAGCCTGTTGTAGTGAGAGATCCTGAGGGCCTGAGCTAGAGCAGTGGTATTCATTTATAGAAAGAAGAGAATAGATCCACATGTAATGAAGCACCTGTTGGAGACAGGAGTTTGAATTTGAGAGAACTTATCTTTAAAGTTTGCTGACAAGAAGGATATAAAGACATAAAATTGCCGGAAGCCTGGTTTTTAGCAAAGGAGAGGCTAACTACGTTTTGGAGCAAATTTAGTTTTTTCCAGCAAACTATTAGTACAGGACCTCTCCTACTTAGATTTCTCCAGAAAGCGGAGTCTGAGTACTTCTGGGCAGTACTTTACTGGGGAGTGTTATTGCAGGGTATAGGAGTGAGGGAAAGGACAAGTGGAGCAAAGAAGGAAGGAGAGCCCAAACTAGGAAGTGTTAACCAAGTTGGAAACATGGAGAAACGGGTTGTTCAATCCCAAGGAAGCTTATGAGGAACAGCATGAAATGCACTTTAGGGGAAATGTTTTTCCATTAGCTCCCATCCCTATTGGTCAGAGGTTTGCCCCACAAGGAATAACTCTCCGGCACTTCTGAGTTAGGTTCCCATAGCGTCTCTCGCTTTGTCATCAAAAGAGAAGCCCCAGTGTGAGAGGCAAGAGGCACAAATTCCACAAATGGAACCCTGGGGCTGATTGTGAGAAGAGCCAATCTCATTTCAACTCCTTGGTCCTGAGACTGATATATTGCAGCTGTTGAGGAGATAGCATCATTTTTCAGCTGTTAGTTCAGTACATACATCACATCATGGAGGTCAGTATCTCAATCCTGCACAGTGTTTGCCTCAAGTTGGTGCCTTAGCAGAGTCTCTGACAATACCCCCACTCTTATTGGGTCTGCTACTTCTAGTTCAGTGTGTGGTAAGGGCCAAGGGATTCTGTGGTCTTGTGCCCACTGTCACACGTACTTTGCAATAAAACAGGCCCCTTGACCTAAGGCAGGGTTGTATGTGATACCATGTGATAGATCAGGCATTCTGTCACTCTCAGATGGTACTATTGCAAGAGGCACTTAGGACAGGAAAGACAAACTCTTCTGAAAATAGATGTAAATTCTGGAA
Source organism: Leopardus geoffroyi (assembly GCF_018350155.1). NCBI lineage: Eukaryota > Metazoa > Chordata > Mammalia > Carnivora > Felidae > Leopardus > Leopardus geoffroyi. The sequence goes on from NC_059326.1 coordinate 206,704,751, forward strand.
AGACAAAATTCTGCTACTTCTCATCACATCAGTACTGGCTTGGACTGGCCTATCAGTACTGGCCTATCACATCGGTACTGGCTTGACCGAGGAAAGAGGCCTGCTGATGTTTACTGAACAGGTCATCCTGAGTGCCTAGTTTTGGTTGCAATGGGTGGAGGAGGGTATTGTGAAACAAGGAAATCTGCCTGCCTTGGCCATCTCCCATGGGCCATCCACATACCTCTTTATGAGGGTTTTTTTTTTTTTGGTTCCCCAATCTTTTAGTACAATTACTTCCTGACCTCTAATAACCATCCAAGCCATTCATCTGCTCATAAATCCATGTATATTTGTATCTTGGACCACTTCTCTCTTCATACAAAATAAATAACCAAACAGACTACTTGCAGAAGTGCTTACTGGGAAGATTTATCATTTCCCACTAGGACCACTCCTGAGTAGGACTGTGTTACAACAGAAGTCCGTTTTTTGCCAGCACCAACCTTGAACTGGTTTCTCTGTACACCAGGACTGTTTTTCCTCCTCTGCCATTTGGTCAGAAGGGACCACCTCTTCCTTCCCCATGGGACTGTATATGTAAGTTGAGGGATTGGTGTTAGTACGACCAAGGTCTGTGACATGGGAGTCTGGGCTGCCTTTTCATATAATTTGCTGGTGCAAATGGGATCTGACCCAGAATGTATTATTTCTATCATTCTGTCAGTAAATCAGCCAATTACTGTGACTTGCTTTTAACAATTAAATGTCAGTAACTGATTCCTATTAATCTGGAGTATTCATCCCCTTGACAGTAGGGAACACAGCTATATGGTGCCATGTTCTACTGTCAATACTATATGTCAGAGGACATCCTTCACTGAGTTTCTTAGTGATATTTCTTAAAGATCTCTGTCATGCCCTACCTATGCATTCTGTATCCTCTGTGCCCTCATAGGAAACATAGACATGAGTTGGATTCTTACATAATAATTCCACTTTAATATTCCAACCTCCCTGAGTCTTCTGATCCCTATCTTAGTATTACGCTAAGAAAGTTTTGGCATGGTCCACTTCATTTACAATGGACCCATCATGTCTAAGCTTCAAGAAAGCATCTTAACAGCATATTAGCACTGGTTCCTTTTGTCAATAAATTCTCCCTGTCTGATTTTGTATCCTTAGACCAAATATGCAAATTACTTTACTGGGGAGTATATTTCCAAAGAACAGAATTTCAGGGCAGCAAAGAGAGAAAGAGGGGGAACCTCTACAAAGAAGTATTATCAGGATGGTCACCACTTCATGGGATTATCCTAGAAACCTTGTGAAATGAATCTCAGAACCATCTCTCCTGAGGAAAAGAGGGGGAAACACTTATCCATCAGCTCGCACCCCCTATTTGTCAAAGGTTCACCTCATGGGACAAATTATCTGCCCTTCTGGCTTGTATGAGGTTTAGCATGAAACAGGTTCCTGTAGCGTCTCACTCTGTGCTGTCAACAGAGAAGCCCGAGGGTGGAAGGCAAGGTGTGCTTGGCACAGGACTGACGCAAAGTGCCATCAGGTTAAGTATTGTGTTTGATAATATAGATTGAAAGTACTGTGGAAACCGTATCATTATAGAATTAGAGAAATAGAGAATTATTAATCTGGCTCTGTGTTTCTGTGTCTTCTTTTTGATCAGTGTAGTATTTTCAGGAGACCCTAACATTGGAAACCAGCAGGAGGAACCTACAGGTCTGTTGTTTTCCCCACTTGTGTTAGGGGAATGGCCATGCAAAGGAATTAGCCTGGGTTTGGTGCTGAGCTATCTGGACTAGATTTCTGGGAAATTTAATGCAGGCTACCGAGGTGCCCCAGATGATGAATTTAGGGATAAACCAGAGCCTCAGAGCAAAAAGCATGTTAGCTAAGTTGGTACCAATGAGTGCTAGCTGGAGTACCTACCCATTAGCCTTCTATGGTCTACATAGAGGACTTCAAACTTTTGCTTGCATGTCCATTAAAATAATACTGAAAAATCTATGTATTTCTTCCACATTTATAGCTAAAATATTTTACTCGAAGTTGTTGAAAGTAGTGTAATTTCTGCCCAGTTACCAATATTAACATCAAAACAAACGATTAAATCACCTTAAACATTTTCCAGTGGAATCCTAACACAATAACAATCAATAGCTATAATGTCTCACTTAAAAATATGTGAAGGTCATTTTAATAGTCAAATTTTATACCATTTCTTCTCCTTTTGAATTCATTTCCATCTAACCTCCCCCTGTATATTTTAATCTAATTTAATCAATGTTTAAATGTTTGTGTATTTTTAAAAGAGAGAGAGAGACAGAGAGAGAGCAGGGGAGGGGCAGAGAGAGAGAGGGAGACAAAGAATCCCAAGCAGGCTCCAGGCTCTGAGCTGTCAGCACAGAGCCCCACACGGGCCTCTGAACCCATGAACCATGAGATCATGACTTGAGCCCAAGTCCAATAGTTAACCTACTAAGCCACCCACGCACCCCTCTACTGTAATTTTTTAATGCTTGAATGTCTTACACTGGTCCTGTATACTTTGCAAAAATTGTGTAAATAAATTGAAATGTGAAATTAGCATTTTTCTGTGGTAAGTCTCGAAGTAATAAAAATTTTATTCTGAATAAATTTAACTTTATTGCCATTATGACACAAAGTAGCTTACTTTACAGTTATATAATTATAGATTCACAAACATAAAAGTAGACTTCATAGGAGAAAGGATCGCACGAACACATACAGTCCCACGGGACCACAAGCAGAAGCCGGGCCCGCCGCTAGTGGAGAGGTGTCCTCCGTGCGCGGTCGCAAAACCTGGGGCTGCAGTGTCGTAAAAGCTCCCTTCTGGGAAGTACTGGCGCTGCCCTGGAGCTGGCAGAGGGAGAGCGAGCGTGACGATCGCGGCTGCCTGTCGCCCTCTGGAGAGCTCCCCTACGGGCCTCAAAATGTGTGTAAATCAGATGCCTGTTTCTTAGGCCAAAGTTCCAAGACCAGCAAGTGAGCCTCTTCTGCACAAAATCCTGACTACCCTCCATGGGCGGCTTCTACGTGGAACCCAGGGCCGGGTGAGTCCCAGCGCGCCAGCCCTTTTAGTTGTCTAAGCTATATGCTTTGGGGACTCCTTTCAGGTGCAGATCTTAAAAGTCAGGGATGCCCGTGTGGGCTTCAAACTCTTCACTCCTCAAGGAGAAGCACCAGGTTTTGAGTTCCCTCCGGACTGGGTTGCCCCAAGTAGGATGGTATTTATGACAAGATTGTGACCCAGCCTTTCCTACCCACTTTGGTGTGGGTCTTCTCTCTTTGGCTCACTGCAGACAAGTCAGTTTTTAGGGTTTTTTTTTTCTCAGAGGACATTGTTCCACGTGTAGCTGTAGATTTGGTGTATTAATAGGAGGAAGGCCATTCAGGATCCTCTTACATAGCCGTCTTGAACCGAACCCTCCTAAAGGCTCATAATGAGGTACATTAGCTCATTACCTGCATCTGAGTATTACTGATTATTGGAATGGGAGAGGATTCAGTGGCATTCAACAGCCAAAACTGTGGAGGATACTAAATGTATAAAAGGTATATTAATCACACCATATTCTCATTAATGTAAATCTACCAGGTATATGATAAGAATGAACGAGAAATCAGAGAAGTGGTTGATGAGTGACAATTGTCAGAAGACTTGGTGCCCAAGTAAAATATGCATGTGGATTGTCATTGTATGGTTGTGGAAGGAAATGTTCAGCAAGATATCTCTGCTGTAGCTGTAGTCTAAGAGTGCAGCTGAGGATCTGGAAATTCATTGCTTGGCAATTACCCATGCTTGCCTACTCTGTTATGTAACTCGGGGCTACTTGAAACCCAGTTCAGAGACCCCTGATTATTTGCCTTATTTTATAAATATCATTAATTATGTCATGAACCAATAGAGCAAAAGCAGTAAGAAAAATAGAGTGCCTGTACGTAGGGATGTGCATTGACACTAGAAATGAAAGTGGAAATCAAGGTAGAGGTAATTTTTTTTTAAAGAAGGAGAAAACGAATAAAATTTAGGGCTGTATGCAGTATAGGAATGATTTTGAAAGAAGAAAAGGCAAATCAAACAAATGTGGGAAATGCTGATTGGATTCTATTAGCATATCAGAAACCCCCAAACCAAAAAACCAAAACAACAAAAAAGACCAAACCCCAGAAAACAACACAACCTTATAAGTATGTGGCTAGAGGTTACCATCACCACTGCAAGTCAGTTATGGTTATCATGAATTCAGGGAAGACAGTCATGTGCTGGACAATCTAAAGCCTAAGCTTGGTGACGGTACTCTGAAGAACCCTTTCTCAATAGATTCCAGGCCTGGTGCCCTCTGTACAAATAGCAAAGTGAAGGATGAGGCAGCCTGTGCAAGCACCTGCACACCCTCGGGGATCATCATAAAAGGTGTTGCTGGCCACATTGGACTTTCAAAGTAGCTGTGAGTGGCCACCCCTACTAACAACACTGTAGGTTCCTCTGGGACGTACTCATGCTACGTACTCATGCTACAGGGATGAGATCAGATTCATCTGTATATAAACATCTAGTGCATATCACCATGCCCTAGGATTTAGAACATATTCTGTTGACTGAATAAATGTATATGGCAACTGTTATATGATGCCATTTAAGGTGGGATTTTCTCAGGAGACTCAAAACTTTGACAGTGGATTCTGAGCTCCTCCATTGAGTTTGAAAGTGAAGAAAATTAAAAGAAAAAATTGGAGCTATAGTCTCATCAAACTGCCCCTTCATCCAAGGGGAAGAGAAAAATAGGTCCTATGTTCTATTTACTGCTTTGGTATAGAAAACCTTAACCTTAGGAAGTGGAATGTACAATCTTAGTGAACTCTTCTGGGCAAACAATAGTTAAAAATACATTTAACCAATGGATTTTCAAATAATTAGCTCATCTAAAATATTTTGAATTGATTCTCTTGGGTTTTACAGACAAAAAAACCCCACACTACACGTAAATAATAGTAATGATTCTGTCTCTGCTGCTTTTAAATTTATAATTTATTTTATGTTATTAGTTTTGGTCAGACTACTAGAACAGTGATAAATAGTTGTGCCTTCAGGCACGCTTGTCAATGGAAAATTTTCTTATGTTTTGACAGTAAGCATGAAATTGTTGGTTGTTGGATTGGGAACATTTTTCTCTATTTTATTAATATTTCTTCAGATTACCAAGAATGAATGTTTAATTATTTACAAATGTTGTTCCAGCATCTGTTGAGATGGTTGCTTTATCTCCTGGTTTCCTGATCTGATAAATTGCAGTAAAGATTTTCTTTTATGTATTAAAGAAGCATCCACCTAGAATTCTTGGAATGTTTTCTACTGGCACTGACTATGGGGTCTTTTTTTCTTTTTTTTTTAATGTTTATATTACATTAAAAGGTTTGTTTTTGCTAATATTTATAAATCTTATATTAATATTTTTAAGTTAGATGGGCTTGTGGTTTCTTTTATCTGCTATGTCAGATTTCTGTATAAGGATTATTTTAGATTGACTAAATTAATTATGAGGCATCTCATCTTTTTTCTTTACTTTTTAACAACTTAACTAGAAAAGAAATTATTTGTTACTTGAAAGCACAGAAACATTACCCATCCATTTGCATGAATGTGGGCCATACTATCTTTTGATGGATTTTCTTTTGGCAACTTTCCCCAATTTATCCTATGGTTATTTATTAAAAAAATTTTTTTTTAATGTTTATTTATTTTTGAGAGAGACAGAGTGTGAGTTGGGAAGGGGCAGAGAGAGAGGTAGACACAATCTGAAGTAGGCTCCAGGCTCCCAATTGTCAGCAGAGAGCCCAGTGCGGGGCTCGAACTCACAATCCATGAGATCCTGACCTGAGCCAAAGTCAGAAGCTTAACCATTTGAGCCATTCAGGCACCCCATCCTATGATTATTAATCTTTTACTTTTTTCCCAAATTAAAATACTTTTCATTTTTTGTTGTTTGATCTTTTTTCTTTTTCCTTTTCTTTTTAAAAATTTATTTATTGGGGTGCTGGGTGGTTCAGTCGGTTGAGCATCTGACTTTGGCTCAGATCTTGATCTCAGGGTTTGTGGGTCTGAGCCCTGCCTCAGGCTCTGTGCTGACAGCTCAGAGCCTGGAGCCTGCTTCGGATTCTGTGTCTCCCTCTCTCTCTTCACCTCCCCCACTCACGCTCTGTCTCTCTCAAAAATGAACATTAAAAATTAAAAAAAAATGCTATTTATTTTTAGAGAAAGTGTGTGTGCACAAGTGTGAGTGGGTGAGGGGCAGAGAGAGAGTGAGAGAGCATTCCAAGTGGGCTCCATGCGGGGCTGGATCCCACAAACTGTGAGATCATGACCTGAGCTGAAATCCAGAGTCAGATGCTTAACTGACTAAGCCATCCAGGTGCCCCTGATCTTTTTCTGATATTAGATAATGCGTCTGTGTTTTTTTTTCCTCCTTCACTTTTCTGTTTTTAAATTATATTTGACCAAACTGGTTTATTCTATTGTTCTTTAAAAATAGCTTTTAAATTTATTTATAATTCTAATTTATCTCTATTTTACTATTTCTTAATTTATCGATTTGTATTTTATTAATTTCTGCTTGCTTTCCTAAGTTCTGTTTTACTCTTTCTAACATGAGCTACTTTGCCCATTTATTTTATTTTTTAGAAATTAATAATAAAACATTTAAAGTAACTTTCTTTGGGGGCACCTGGGTGGCTCAGTCGGTTGAGCCTCCGACTTCGGCTCAGGTCATGATCTCACAGCTAGTGGGTTTGATCCCCGGGTTGGGCTCTGTGTGGACAGCTCGGAGCCTGGAGCCTGCTTCTGATTCTGTGTCTTTCTCTCTCTCTCTCTGCCCCTCCCCCGCTCATGCTCTGTCTCTCTCTCTGTCAAAAATAAATAAACATTAAAAAAAAATTTTTTTAAAGTAACTTTCTTTGACTATATAGCAATATTTTCCAACTTTTTATATGTAGTATTCTCATTTTTGTTATTTTCCAAATGGTCTGTAGTTGTAATGGTTTTTTGTTTTATCCAAGTGTTATTTTTTATTTTTATTTTTATTTTTTTGAGAGAGAGAGAGAGAGAGAGAGAGAAGGAGAGAGAATCTTAAGCAGGCTCCACATTCAGCATGGAGCCTGACAAGGGGCTGGATCCCATGACCTTGGGAACATGACCTGAGCTGAAATCAAGAGTTGGATATTTAACTGACTGAGCCACCAAGGTGCCCCTATATAAGGGTTATTTAAAAGTAACTTTCCTCTTTTAATTTCCAAATGGTACCTAAATTTTAAAAAATAAGTATTATAATCTGCTTTGTGGTGAGAAAGTGTAACTTGAACAATTCTTGCTCTTTGAATTAAGGGAATTTTATTTTGTTTCGTTTTGTTTTTCTTTTTGTTTTTGTAGCTGAATAGAATATCTGATTTGGGGGAGGGTAAATGGGTATAGTTACTCCTTCTTTACAGAATAGAATAGAGAAAGTGAAAAGTCACACTGACCTTGTTCTTCATTTGTAATACCTTGGGTCTTTTGAGTCTGGAAATATATGAAGAGAAGTCAGAAAAAAACATTCCTACCTTCTTGTTTCTTGTGGTTCCTATTTCATGGTATCAAATTGGAATGTGCTATGAGTAGAATCCTTTGTAGGTTGATTTTCATCTAGTTTCTTCTGCTGTGGGATAACCTAGTAGTCTTAACCTATCAGGTTGACTTATAAAAACTAATTTTTATTGTTTTTTTAAATTGTATTTTAGTTTGATGTTTGTCTAATGTGTTGTGGATTACGATCCAGATGGCAGTATGACCCCAAACTTAATGTTTGTAATAACTTTGCTCTCTCAAAATTAGTGTTAATATGCTATTTTGTTAATCTTGAAACATACAGAAAAGCAAAAATAAGTAGGTTACTATCACCCATAATACAAACATCCTTAGATAACCAAACTGTTAATATTTTGCTGCATAGCTTTCCAATTTGGTCCTGTTATTTAAAACAAATGCTGTTGAGCATACATGAAGCCTTTTACTTCTTTGAACCGTTGAAGGAAAGTCACTTGAAGGAAGAATACAGTCTAGGATAAGTAGATCTAAATTTTCACCTACTTTCTACAGGAAGGCAAACCTATTTCTTCTTGACAGATGTCCACAGTATATCCTGAATCACCACAGAGATCAGTGAACACACGGGGGTAGGAGGGATCAGGAACAGTGAACATGTGAAGGCACAAAATCATCTGAATTAAAACTCAGTAATAAAACTAAGGGATAGCTGGTATCTGTATAGATACTATTGCAGAGGAGATGAAGTTGGGGATTATCATGTTAGATCTCTACTGCTGATTACATAGTAAAGATTAATAAAATGCCTAATATTTAAAAAAGAATCCTAGTCATCCTCAACAGTGCATGTTAGTAAAGAAGAGACTTTTGGGGAAAAAAAGAATTTCGAGCAATTTGAAGAAAGAATAAAATAGCTTACTGAAAGGATAATTTGAATATGTTTTGCATGATTATCTTGGGAGAAGTTGAAATAAGAGGAGAAAGGGAGATGGCAGGAAGAAAATAAAATTTGGCTGGACTGATTGGAAGATAGTTATTTACAAAATGGACTCCTGTGTATGTGGGGAAGAATATAATGTAATTTAGAGAGGCTCACAGCATTGTCACCCTTAAAAAAATGTTATATGAAGATGGATAGAATGGTAAGGATTAATGTTGGATGGAAAAGCAGGATTGTTCGTGAAGGCTCGTTACACTATTGCCCAAAGTTTAGCATGTTACACAACACCAATTTTGCATCAGTGCTCTGGCCAAATGCCAGGAAAACACCCATGAGAAAATCTATGGAGCCAGTAAACAACTGGTTTCTCAAGAAACACATTATGAAGATATTTTGTATTCATAGACATTAGAAGTAGCCTCTGTGGTCGGCAGAGCACTTTAAACAGTAATGTGAAACCACTTGCATCTGCTAATTGTTTACTTATTCAATTGTCTTTTTTGACCTGTGCAGTCATAGCAGGGAATAAGGAGAAGCCAGTAATAATTGCATGATTGCAGATCTAACTGTGAGGCCCGAGTTGGTATCCTTGCTATGCCCCTAATTTACTTGTTGACCTTGACCATATTAGTTTACCTCTCTCTCTTAGCATCAGTTTCCATAGAAATAAAGTAAGATATTTGAATTGTTAGCTCTTCATGTTCCCTTTTAATGTTGAAGTTCTAGAAACCTGTGATTTTTAGATTTAAATTCCTGTCATTTCAGCTCTTTGGTGTTTTGATTATTTTGTTTTGTTTTGTTTTTAGTGCAAGCCGTATGTGTTTGTGTGTATGTAGGTAGGTGTGTGTGTGTGTGCATGCATATATATCTATATATCTATATCTATATCTATATCTATATCTATATCTATATCTATATCTATATATATATATATATATTTCTTTTACCTCTAAGTAGAACTGTGCGTAAATCAGCCCTAAAATGTTATAATGATAACCAATATTTATAACAGGGTATGCATGCATACCCTTGACATGCATTCTCTAATGCAAGGAAACAGTGCAGTACAAGTTGTGGAGTGAGACCTGTAGAGCTCAAACCCCCTCCACCACTTATAATCAGGTGGTTTTAATCATGTGCTTCTGAAAGTTTAATCATCTGTTGATCTTATTAGAAAGCAGGTTTTGATTCGGTAATCTGAGGTGGGGCTTGACATTCTGCATTTTTTAACAAGTTCCCAAGTGATGCCGCTGCTGCTTGTCTCTGGAACACAATTCTGTGCCTCAGTTTCTTATTCCACAAAATAAGGACAATAGTAATATCTGTCTACCTCTTATTTACTCTAGGGCTCATGTGAATTTATACTACTAAACTACTTTAATAGTGCCTGGCACATAGTAAACATTTAATAAGTGTTGGCTATTATTCTTATCGACATTCAAATCAGCCTCATGGGGCAGGTGCTATTATTATGCATTTTCCGGGGAAGAAAACTGAAGGTAGAAAAGCTAAGTAACTTGTTCAAGGTCACGTGATTAGTCACATAGGGCAGAACTTTGACTTTAAGTGGTAGCTTTTCATGATTTCTTCAGGAGGCAACTGCACGAACTCCTTTGTTCATTAAATTTTTTGTCACAAGTGACTCCAAGAAGCTAAGTTCCCAACACTGTGTTCCAATGTCCAGTAAAGGACACCACAAGTTTTGCTTAAAAGCTTTCTTCAGAATCTGTTTATTGTCAGGAATTTCTTCCTGAAGTTAAAAAGTGTGCTTCATCTAACACGTTGAGTCATGTGTTCAGTAGACACAGATGATTCTCTACCATTTCATCCTCTTGAACTGAAAGTTGCTGTTCTTTTTCAAGTCATTTGCTTCTTTTCAGCAGCTTTCTGTATCTTTCCATTTGCATTATCTTTGTCATACTGCAGATGGAAAACCTAAGAAATGATTAGCTTTATTACCGAGGTGAGAGGGTTTTCAAAATAATCTATAAACTTCCTGTCAAGAGTGTATGTGTTATGAAATGATGTTCCAGCAGTGGTACATAGAACGTGCTTTCTACTCTCCAGTTGTCCTTGTGACCTGTGGGTACCTCCGTGGGAGGCCTTGTCAAGATGAACTGTCTCCTGACTGACTTGTCAGTGTGGGGAATGAATTTACAACCTGGGCCTCAGACAACATTTTATGAAAGTGTATTATTTATACACTTGTCATCTGGTAAGTTCTTTCTAAATTTGAAGGAACTTAAAAGGGATGTGGATGATGGTCAGTAAACCTAAGATGCTCATGGGTATGTGAGACAACCCAATATTTTGCTCCTTTGTTGAAAAAGCAATGACAGCCGTTTTTGTAGGCAGTCATGTACTTTGTGTACAGGAGAAAAGTGAATTGATGTTTCTCACTCCTAAAAACATTGTTTACATTTTTAATTAAATTCGGGTTTGAAAAGCAAAAACAATGTATTTGATTACAATATTAAGTTCAGGAAAACACCTTATTTATTGCACCCTCAGAATGTGTTCCCAAGAGATAATGTGATATGGCTCATTATCTTCCTGCTCTGGTACACCGAAGCTATTGCTCCTTTCATCTAGGAAGTTAGTTTAATTAGTCTTGATCTCCAGGTTTTCACCTGAGCAGTTGCAAAGTCAATGGCTGGAAATCAGTATTTTACAGAAATTTAGGGATTTATTTTATTTGGAGAGCAAAGATTTAAAAATGCATCATGTCAGAAATTGTTTAAACTAGGTTAACAGAAATCAGACCTTCCAAAATGGCAACACTGGGCACGTTATACCAGTAATTTAAGGGGAAGTGAGGACTGTTGCTATAAATCTCAGCGTCTTTATTACAGGTTTCATTACCTCACAAGTTTTTAAAAAGGCGTGTTAAGAATGAATGCTGTTGGTTGCATCTTTGAAGTGTAAGGGGTAGTTTTTTAATGATTTCTACTCCTGGCACAAAGAAGTTCCACACACTTGCTTGTTATTCATCCATTCATTCATTCTGTACACTATTCATTCATTCTATACACATTCATTCTATACTTCAAATCAGCCTTACTTATGTCTATATGACATTGTCATATAGTCTATTCATATAGACAGAATATTTAGCTAGGTGACTAGAATAGAGTACCTGGGGCATAGGGGTAGGCTTAGATAAGAAGGTCTAGAACTGAGCCCTGGTCACCCTGCCACACTGGGGTTGAGAAGAGAAGGAGGATTCTGTGAAGTAGATAGCAAAGGAACAGTCTGTGTTAGCTGTGTTCAGCACTGTTGAAAATTGGTATAGGCTGGGGACCAAACACTGATGGTTGGGTTTGGCAATGTGGGTAAGCTTAGTGAAATGATGAGTTAACATTCTGATCGTAGAGATTGAGAGCATAAAGACAAGTATCATAAGGTCTCTTTGGGGGGAGTTTTTCTATAAATGAGAGTTAAAAAATGGTCCAGGTGCTGGAGGGAGATTGTGGGATCGGGGATATTTTTACGACAGGAGATAGTACAGCATCATTGTATACTGATGAGAAAACTGTATTACAGATGAGAAAACTGGTGTTACAGATAGGAGAGGGGATAATTGTAGGAGCAAAGTCTTTGGGTTAGGGATAAAGGGGTGGCATCCAGATAATTAAAGGAGAGGTTAGCTTTAGATAGGAGTAGGAACAGTTTCATCCTTGTGACAGGAGGGAAGATAGAGGGTATGGGTGCAGATGGAGGTAGGCTGGTAAACTTGGTGTAAGAAGGATATAGGAATATTTCCTAAGTGATTCTATTAGGAAAATAAGAGGCAAATCTTTTAGCCATGAGTAAATGTAGAGTTAGTGTGGAGGTTTGGGGATAGAAAAGATATGAAAAGGGGTGTCCTGCAGAGTGGAGAAATGAGACGAATATAGATTGCTGTACAGTATTAGCCTTTTTGAGATTTGAGGCCATCCTTGAAAGACCAGTGAGCAGTGATTCAAATTTTTTTTAGCCACGTTCAGCTGCTCAGTTGCAGATGTGTAGTGGGCATAGAGTTAGTTTTAGCAGGTTGTAGTTTTGTTGGACAAATCTAAAAGATGCAAAACAGATGAGGATGTAGGCAAAGAGTGATTAAAATCATGGGTCTTGGACCTAGATTTTGTGCAAGTGAAGGAGGGAATTGAGAAAAGTAGGTGGTAGGACCAGTGGATTAGATGTCCCAGTAGGGCCAACAGAGTTTTGGAATAAGTGTGGCAGAGAGTGTAAACTGGAAAGATAGAAGTTAGAGAATAGAGAATGGTATCTTTGAAATTGAAATTAGTGATCTCTGTCAGTAGTGACAAGATCTAGGGTAAAACCAATGAAGTGTGTACTTGAGGTAAGGTTGAGAGCAAGATCAATTCTAACCAATAGGTCAGAAAATTGATACGCCTCCTCCTCCTCCCTTCTATTCCACTGCCAGACTTTGAGGTGCAGAGAGGCAGAAGAAGAAGAGATCCTTCCTTCAAGAGGGCTCAAGGAGACTGTGTTACCAGACGGCAGCAGGGGAAGGGAGTGTTCAGAGAAGAATTATGTTAGCTTGTTGGTACTGCATCACAAAGCACCATAAACTGGTGACTTAGAACAGCAGAATTTTGTTGTCTCACAGTTTTGAAGGCTAGATAGAAGTCTGAAATCAAGTTGTTGGCAAAGTCATATTTCCTCTGAAGACACTAGGGAGGGATCTGTTACAGGTCCTTACTAGCTTTTAGTAGTTCCTTGATTTATGACAGCACAACTCCAAGATCATATCCTCCCTATGTGTATGCCTGTCTCTAAATATCCCCTTTTTATAAGGATATTAGTCCTATTGGATTAGAGACCACCCTACTCTAGTACCGCCTTATTCTAAATTGAATAATTACATCTGCAATGACCCTGTTTCCAAATAAGATCACACTCTGAGGTACTTGGGGTTACGACTTCAATACATGAACTTGAGTAAAGAGGGGAACCCACTTGAACCCATAATAAGAGTGTTTGCTGATGACAGACAAGAAGACATAATGGAAGGGTTTTGGAGGGTAGAGGATGGTTGGGAAAGTGGGTCAGAGTACTAGATGTACACAATGCTTGGGAGGATGGATGATATGGGAGTTCAGGTTTCTGACTGACAGTTAACAGGGATGTTGGGCATGATGGTATTAGACCTGGTGGCTAACCAGGGTGACATGGGCCCCTGGACAGGTGTTTTCTCCTGCAGCTGTCAGCAGGATCATGGCTGAAGGAGTAGTGAAAGAGCCCTCGGTATGCTAGTATGCTGACCTTGGGAACAGAGGAACTCTGGAAACTTCTTTTCTTGAGTTCTGAGGTGGTGTGGCAGACTCAGGGAAGGCCAGTCTCACTTGGTACACGAGGCTGGGAACACCTCTCTTTTTGGGGGATTGTGTTGTGTTGGCTGAGACATGAGTTGTGGAGAAGTGTCTTTACCATCTGATAGCCTCATGTTGTGGAACTTATTAGTCAGGTGACCTCTCAAAATTATAAGTATTTTGTTAGCTGTAGAATACAGTGTGGGGTATCGTATTAAGAACGTTTCTTAACATGTTTCAGCAATACAATTTAAAATTTGAGTAAAAATTCAAATTTCAAGGGGACATGTTTATTCTTTAAAAAAATTTTTTTAATGTTTATTTTTGAGAGAGAGAGACAGAGTGTGAGTGGGGGAGGGGCATAGAGAGAGGGAGACACAGAATCTGAAGCAGCCTCCAGGCTCTGAGCTGTCAGCCCAGAGCTCGACGTGGGGCTCAAACCCACGAACCATGAGATCATGACCTGATCTGAAGTCAGATGCTTAACTGACTGAGCCACTTAGGCGCCCCCATTCTTTTTTTTAGTGTTTATTTTTGAGAGAGAGTGCAAGCGAGGAGGGGGACAGAGAGAGGGGGCAGAGGATCTGAAGCAGGTTCTGCACTGACAGCCCCCAGGCCGATGTGGGGCTTGAACCATCGACTCGAACTCACAGAACTGTGAGATCACAACCTGAGCAGAAGCCAGACACTCAGCCGCTGAGCCACCCAGGTGCCCCAAGGGACATGTTTATTCGTAAAGGAAGAAACTTATGGATATGAGTACTTGGAATTATTTAATATATTCATTATTATATGCTGCTGCTAAGTGAGTTTTCTATGTTCATCAAGACAGGCATGGTGGGACCTGTATCAAAATGAGCTTCACAGATTTGTCAAATAGAAGAATTTTGGTTTGGGTGTCCATCTATTTTTCTCTTCTCTCTCTATATATTCTACTTGCTGATACTTGCTTTTCTTTCTGCTCTGTGGGGGTTCCTTACTTGCCTGCTTTATTCTTCTTGATTCTCCATTTTCTTCCTGAGCTGTCTCAGTTGTATTTTAGAAAAAATATATTTATAGAACTAAGGGATATTCCAAAAAAAAAAAAAAAAGGTGAAGAGCAAAAGCTTGTTAGCTAAGATGTTAGATGCTTTCACAGTCTTACCTTTTCCTTTCCTTTTCTTTTTTTTTTAGAGACAAAGAGTATGTGCCGGGGAGAGGGGCAGAGTGAGAGGGGGAGAGACAGAGACAGAGACAGAGACAGAGACAGAGAATCCTAAGCAGACTCCATATTCAGTGCAGAGCTTGACTTAAGACTTGATGTAGCGCTTGATCCCATGACACTGGGATCATGACCTGAGCCAAAATCAAGAGTTGGATGTTTAATCGACCGAGCCACCAGGTGCCCTAATTGTTACCTCGTAATTTCAGTTACTCCTCATAGGGAGGGAATCGATGGTATTCTCTTTCATAGGTGGGGAAACAGCCACAGAGAGATTAAGAGACTTGGCTCAAGGTTATACATTTAGTTAGAGAGATGCATTTTTGATTCAAATTCAGTCCAGTGGACTTGAAAGTACTCTTTTCCCCATTACATCATTTATTCCCTAGTGTGACAAACATGTGGCCTCCTTCAAGTGTACTGCCTTTGAAAGAAGATGCTGCCTGATGTAATAAAGGCAGCTTCTTGATCTGGAGGTTCGACACCTGTTCTCAAAGCTGGTGTTATCATCTAGTAGCTTTGTGATCCCCTATCTTCACCTTTAAGGTAGGGCTAATATTATCTACCTCCAAGGTTATGATCATGATGAATAAATGATATGATAAAGAACTGGGAAAATCATTGCATTGGTTGTGTTCTTTTCTGTGTGTTTTAATATCAGTTATTTCCTTCTCTTTTCCATTAGTTATTTAAATTCAGAACAAGAATGCTTGTTAAACCAGAGGAAAAAAATCCCTAACAATTGGTAATGATGGGCCAGGGCATAGGTGATTGGGAGATTTTACAGTGCATCTCAACCCATATCAAAGCTAAAAGCCTGGATCTAAAAATTGGCCTTAATTTGTGATTAGAATATATTATTATTGCACAGGGGAAAAATATCTCTATTAAAAAGGTCCAGTGAATCTGACCCCTCCCAAATTAATGCAATCTCTCTTTTTAACAGGTCCAAATTAATCATGCATTACTATATTCAGCTCTTTAAGTGTGGCTGAGCTATTAGTAAGGATAATTCAGGAACATTGAGCAATTTCCTCTCAAACACAAGAGCCAAAGAAATTCCTTTAGGATGTGAACTTGAGTTCACTTAGTAACTCTTAGTAAATTTAACCCCATGTAAGTCTCTTAGTAAAATTTAACCCTGTGTGGGGCGCCTGGGTGGCTCAGTCGGGTGAGCATCTGACTTCGGCTCAGGTCATGATCTCATGGTTTGTGAGTTTGCGGAGCCTGGGCCTGCTTCAGATTCTGTGTCCTGTTCTCTCTTCGCCCCACCCCTGCTTGTGCTCTGTCTCTCTCTGTCTTTCAAAAATGAATAAACATAAAAAAAAAATTAAAAAAAAAATTAACCCCATGTAACTGAGTCATTCTCTCACTTAGGCCTGCATTGGAATCTCCTGAAAGATAAAGAGGAGATGGCTCTTATGGCAGCAGTCTCAAACTTTAGTATTTTGGAATCTCTAGGGAACCTTGTGAAAAAACCCTTTGCTCAGAGATTCTACACTGCTAGGTGTTAGGTGAGACCCAGGCCTCTGCATTTCTGCAAAGCTCTTGTGGTCATTCTGATGCCAAGGATCAATAGGCAATTTGAGAAACACTGACCAATTGATACAAGCCTATCATTTGAAAAATGCAGTCATTTTAAGTCAATGACCAGTTTCTTACTGTTGTCCTTTGTTCTTGTTGTGTTTGTTTATTTTGAGAGAGAGAGAGAGAGCGAGCAGAGGTGGCAGAAAGAGGGAGATAGAATCCGAGAGAGAGAGAGAGAGAGAGAGAGAGCGAGCAGAGGTGGCAGAAAGAGGGAGATAGAATCCCAAGCAGACTCTGCACCATCAGTGCAGAGCCTGATGTGGGGCTCGAAGTCATGAACCATGAGATCATGACATGAGCTGAAGTTGGATGCCTGCCTAGCCAACTGAGCCATCCAGGCACCTCTATTGTCCTTTGTTCTTGACTTGCTGTACTTGGTATCTTGTGGTGCGTGTGAATGGAGCTTAATATATTTTAGTAGGTGAAATAATCTTGGGAAAATTTACCTGTAAACTATTAGAATTTCAAGGAAAGAGTCAACCTTCAGCAGATGTTGGCCACATTTTTGTCCACCTGTTTCTCCTGGTTTCTTGCATCATGGTTATCCATTTTCTTCACAATAGAATGCTCAGTAAGGGAAGTTAAGTGCATCACTCCTGTGGCTGTATTTTCTACAAAATTCAATAATGCTGATCCCTTTAATTTCAGATCTCTCAGGGGCAAAGAGTCAAGAATCAGATTTATAAGGCTACAAAAACTCATCAAATGCTATCTAGTATGTTCCTGGCCTTTGGCAGGATCACATTTAAGTCAATCTATTGCAGTTGTACTTCCTAGGGGACCAGGAGTACTTGCACCTGCGCTGTGGGGGGGACACCTCCCTGCACACGTGTTCCCTCACCTCTGCATCCTAGATTACAAAAATCATTTCTCTGTGCATTGGCCATTTATTTGTAGAGGATTGTTAAGGCAGGAAAAGGCACCAGGTCTTTTTTGACGTGGTCAGCAGACATGGTCCTTATGAAAATGAAAGGATCATTGGAAGGAAGAAACATCAGCACCTGTTCTTTAAGAAGAAGCACTGAGACCCAAAGTGTGGATTAGAAACCAGTAGCAAGTGTGTTCTCTTTCCTTGGGAAGTACTGTTGTACTGCCACAGGGGATGTTCTGTGATGGTACCAACCCCTCGAAACCAAGCCAGTGGGAGTAATGAGGGATTCAAAGAGCAAGAGTCAGTGATATCCAGGTGTAGTTTGTGATTTTCATATTAGCATAGGATTCTTTTGAATTGCCTTGCTTTATCTAAAATTTTCCATATTACCTTCTTTGAGAGGTATTAGAACAGGGAGCAAAGCCATCAGGAATGGAGACAAGAAGGCTGTTAGTTGAATGAGCAACTAAAATTGGAATTAAAACAGTTTTATGTTCAGATATAATTGCCATTCACTCCCCCCCAGCCGTGCCTGTGCAACCCCTAATAGGGTGCCCTGTGCATAGTAGGTATTCAATAAGTGCTTATAACCTGTTTATTCATTTTAGTGTATTTGTGAGACAAGAGTCCTTGGATTGAGATTCTTTCAGTTCTGAGATCAGAACCATGGGAATTTTCAGTGTTGTCTATAAGGGGTGGACAGGGTTTGGACTAAAGATGATGACACAGCCCATCACCTCCTTGGGGAGTAGGATGATATCCTGGGCCATGGCTGAATGGGGCTGAGTGGCTTGCAACACCTCACAGAAATGACCTGTAATGTAGCATAGAAACTTACTCTATTGGGGCCTTCCAGGCATCAGAGTCATAAGAATGAGTAGGTCTTGGGACTTCTGGTTGATGTGGGAATTGCATTTGCCACTACGGGTGGGTGCATTTGTGGCAGGCAACCTGTGTCTGGAATTTGCTTGAGTGGGACAAATTCTGCAGCACCGTGTCTCTGTGGTCCCATTCCCTGTGGGCAATTGGACTTAGAAGGTGGCCAAAGTGGTTAGGGTCAGTCATCCAGCCTGACTCTGTGTGTCCACCCTGGGCTGACAGTCCCAAGGACTTGGGGAGAATGTTTCACTGACAGAAAGTAAAATCACCCCAAGACTTTCTTTAGTGTCCTGTTTGAGTATTACGATAAATATTTATTATTTTGGTGAAAAGAATCTTCCTTGCATGTCATATTCCATCTTCTGGGAGGAAAATATTAAGATAAGAGGGCATTTATCATTCTAGAGTTTATTGGCTTGTACTGTTTATTTATTTCTGAAAGGAAAACAGTCCCCATATCAGGAAGTGGTAACATGACAGAGCCAAGTCTACAGATGCAGGGTGGAGAATGGGCTGGCAAAGTCTCAGGCTGTTCTGGCAGTGTCATTTTTCAGAAAATGATTCTGCTCTCATGTTGGTGGCACTGACACTCTGCTCTCCCTGATCTAGTTCGTGGCCACCCCCTTTCCAGGCTTTAAGACCTCTCACCTCAGCATCAAGCCTCAGTTTCTCCATTTGCACATGAGAGATTGCAGATGTTACTTTAGATGTGTTTTTCATCTCTAATGGCTGTAGTTATTATCTTTCAAACATTTAAGGCTTTTTTGGTATACTGTATTAAGAGAGTGAAAATCCTTGGGGCGCCCTGGTGGCTCAGTCAGTTAAGTGTCCCACTCTTGGTTTTGGATCTGGTCATGATCTCACGGTTTCATGGTTTTGAGCCTGCTTGGGATTCTCTGTCTTCCTCTCTCTCTGCCCCTCCCCCACTCGCCCAGTCTCTACCTCTCTCACAATAAATAAATAAACTTAAATCCCATGAAACCTAGAAATTCTAAAAGTATAAACTAAAATGTGTCAGCATTCCTTGTATGGTGGGTGACCAGACCAGAGGAAGGTTAAGTGTTGGTATGGATACTTCCCTGCAGGCATGGGAAGGGCAGTGATTTCATCTGGGAGGGCTGGCTCTCACTAATAAGAACCTCTGGAATGTAGTGCCCAGGAAATCAAGATTCTGTTCTTGGACTGGTGTGTAGAGAAACAAAATTACGTCCCATTTGTGCTCTACGGAATCCCCCCCCCATCTCCTTCCACTCCCTCCCCATCCTCCAGCTTTACCACTTTCTTTCTCTTCCTCTCTTGTTTCTCTGTAGGAATTTTTGTACCTCTGATTGCCTTCTCTCTCCGTTTCATTTTTTTCCCCAATGTTTCCCTCTTTTTGTTTGTCCCGGATCCTTTAGACCAAACGTATTATAGCTCTTATTTTATTTTTAAAAATTTCTTTGATTTTTAAAACCTTCTTCTTAATTGTTAATGAACAGAGGCTTATTCTTTTTACACTAAATGAAAGTGGAGTTAAATTGATTTCCATGCATATGGCCCCTGATTTTCCTTTTTCCTGCATGAAAGTGATTTTCAAAGCCAAAAGCAAAACAACCAAAATGAAGAAACAAGTAAACAAAAAAAGTTCCACCACCTTACTGTTAACAAGATATGCGTGAACAGTGAAGTGTTGGTATAATACCCAAGATGGGGAAATGTAAATTATTTTACTACCTGTTGCTTTTTAGAGGCAAGTAACACTCAAGGTAGAAAGATTTTCATTTTCCAGAGAACCGTTGGGGTTGGGCTTTCAGATGAAGGATCTTAGCCTAAGTGAAATATCTGAGAAGCCTAAAGGTGGAGATTGTGGTAAGGGGGTGCTCAAGTAGGCACACATCCAACCTCCCTCATTGTATCCAAACCCTTACTTTAATATTTTTTTTAAAACTTTAAAATTTTATTGAGGTGTAATTGACATATAATATTGTATTAGTCTCAGATGTACAACATAGTGATTTGATATGTGTACATATTGCATAATGATCACCACAATAAGTCTAGTTAATGTCCATCACCATACATAGTTATAAAGTTATTTCCCATGAAATGAGAATTTTTAGGGTTTACTCCCTTAGCAACTTTCAAGTATACAATACAGTATTATTGACTATAGTTATCATGCTGTAATTATATCCCCATGACTTACTTACTTAATAACTGGAAGTTTGTACCTTTTGACTCTCTTCACCCATTTTGCCCCCTCCACTCCTACCTGCCTTTGGCGACCACTAATCTGTTCTCTGTGACTAAGGCTCTATTTTGTTTTTGTTTTTAGGTTCTACGTACAGTGAATCAAACTATGTCTTTTCTCTGTCTGACTTAGCTCACTTAGCATAATGCCCTCAAGCTTCTTCCATATTGTTACAAATTCATTCCTCCCTCCCTCCCTCTGTATCTCTTCCTTTCTCCCATTCCTTCTTCCTTCTTCCCTCCCTCCCTCTTTCTTTTTTCTTTTCTTTTCTTTTCTTTTCTTTTCTTTTCTTTTCTTTTCTTTTCTCTTTTCTTTTCTTTTCTCTTTTCTTTTCTTTTCTTTTCTTTTCTTTTCTTTTCTTTTCTTTTCTTTTCTTCTCTTCTCCTCTCCTCTCCTCTCCTCTCCTCTCCTCTCCTCTCCTCTTCTCTTCTCTTTTCTTTCTTGTTAAGCTCTACACCCAACATGGGGCTCGAACTCACAACCCCAGCGTCAATAGTTGCACCTCTACCAACTCAGCCAGTCAGGTGCCCCCAAGATTCTCTTTTTTATGGCTGAATGATAATTCATTTGTGTGTGTGTGTGTGTGTGTCACATTTTCTTTATCCATTCATCCATTGATGAACACTTCGGTTGTTTCTATGCCTTGGCTATTGTAAATAATGCTTCAGTGAATATGGGGAGAGGTGCATGTATCTTTTCAAGTTAATGTTTTCATTTTCTTCAGATAAATACCAGAAGTAGAATGGCTGGATCATATGGTAGTTCTTTTTAAAATTAAAAAAAATCAAGGGACCTCCATACTGTTTTCTATAGTTGTTGCATCAATTTACGTTCTTACCAGTAGTACACAAGGGTTTCCTTTTCTCCACACCCTTGCCTTTTCTTGTCTTTTTGATAATAGCTATTTTAACAGGTGTGAGATGGTATCTCATTGTGGTTTTGATTTGCATTTCCCTGATGATAGTGATGTTGCGCATCTTTTCAGGTACCCGTTGACCATATGTTGGCTATAGCTTGCCACTTATGTTTTCTTCTAGGAGTTTCGTGGTTTAAGTTCATGTTCAAGTCTTTAATCCATCCTGAGCTAGTTTTTGTGTACAGTGTTAGATAGTAGTTCAGTTTTATTCTTTTACCTGTAATGATCCAGTTTTTCCAGCACCATTTATTGAAGAGAATGTCCTTTTTCCAAATGTCTGTTTGCTCCTTTGTTGTAAATTAATTGACCATATATGCACAGGTTTATTTCTGGGCTCTAATGTTTCATTGATCTGTGTGTCTGTTTGTATGCCAGTACCATACTGTTTTGACTACTAAAGCTTTGTAATCTAGTTTGAAATCTGGAAGTGTAATGCATTCAGCTTTGTTTTTTCTCAAGATTGTTTTGGCTGTTTGGGGTCTTCTAGTTCCAGACAAATTTTAGGATTGTTTATTCTAGTTTTGTGAAAAATGCCATTGAAATTTTTTTTTTTTAATTTTTTTTTCAACGTTTATTTATTTTTGGGACAGAGAGAGACAGAGCATGAATGGGGGAGGGGCAGAGAGAGAGGGAGACACAGAATCGGAAACAGGCTCCAGGCTCTGAGGCTCGAACTCACGGACCGCGAGATGGTGACCTGGCTGAAGTCGGACGCTTAACCGACTGCGCCACCCAGGCGCCCCGCCATTGAAATTTTAATAGAGATTGCATTGGGTCTCTGGATTACTTTGCATACTCTCATTTTTAACAAGGACATTCCCTGCCTGGCTTTTTAGCATATTGGTCTTAACATGAGATTTTAATTGATGAAACATATCCCCTGTTGATTTCATGCAACTTCTTCACTTTACAGATGAGGAAATTTCCTCTTTGAAAGAAAGTTCTCTTTAAGGAATGTATCCCTGACATGGTAAATAATAATAATAATACCATCAATACCACAATAATAGAAGCATACTGTTCATTTCAAGGTAGGGACTCCGTGCCAGTTGGGTATACTGCTGTCGTTGTGTTCTGCTCTAAGTATACAGAATGTAAAAGTCACTATTGATTTAGAGGAGGGTGGCCAGGATGAAAAGAGGCTGAAAATCTAGTCACATAAGTACTAGTTCAAGGGGAAAGAGGTGTTTAATATGAAAAAGAGAAAACCAAAGCAGGGACATGATTGAAGTTTTTATAGACACAGGGCAGATGTGTAGAAGGAAGAGAAGATATTTTGAATCCTTGAGGGCAGAACCTGTTCTAGGGGATGGAAATCTATGAGAACAGATCCAGGCTCAGTCATCAGAAGGGGTCGCCAGTGATTGGAATTGTTTCACAGTGGTGCAATTTTGTCTTGTGCTGTAGGTTGCTAGATGCAGACTGTTTGCTAGAGCAGCCCAGCAAGGGGGCTATAGGGATTTTCAGCGTCAGCTTGAAGGTTGCATCTGATGTCCACTAAGGTCCTTGATCTCTAAAATTCTAAGAGGGAATGGATTGGGAATCATATTATACTTACTTCAAGAATCACTTTATACTTCAAATTATAACTTTAAATTTACACAGCTTTCAGAGCTGGTGAATTCCCACAGATGCATTTCTGCCATACAATTCAAATTGCCTTTTACCAAATAAAAGGGTTGCAGGAAAATTCAATACACCCATAAACTCACTACAGTTTTTAGTACATGAAGAGGCTCTTATGAAACTACAATTTTGTGACATAAGTGAACATAAAGAGTATGTGAGCTGACATTTTTTAATACTCCAAAGCTTTTCAGTGGTATTAAAATTTAATACTCTTTTTATTTGGTGTCCAGTGTTACTTGGTTTACAATTTGGAGCAAATATATGACACTAAAGATTTTAAAAATTAAAACAAGGGGTACCTGGGTGGCTCGGTCGGTTAAGCGCCCGACTTCGGCTCAGGTCATGATCTCACGGTCCGTGGGTTCAAGCCCCGCGTCGGGCTCTGTGCTGACAGCTCGGAGCCTGGAGCCTGTTTCAGATTCTGTGTCTCCCTCTCTCTGTGACCCTCCCCCGTTCATGCTCTGTCTCTCTCTGTCTCAAAAATGAATAAACGTTAAAAAAAATTAAAACAAAATTTAAAAAATTTTAATGTTTATTTATTTTTAATGTTTTACTTTAGAGAGAGAAAGCGACACAGGGACTGAGCGGGGGAGGGGCAGAGAGAGAGAGGGAGACAGAGTCTGAAGCAGGTTCCAGGCTCCGAGCTGTCAGCACAGAGCCTGACACAGGGCTCAAACCCGTGAACTGTGAGATCATGACTGAGCCGAAGTCAGATGCTTAACTGACTGAGCCACCCAGGCACCCCCTATTGATTTTTGAGAGAGAGAGAGAGAGAGAGAGAGACTGAGTGTGAGGAGGGGAGGAACAAAGAGAGAGGGAGACAGAATCTGAAGCAGGCTCCAGGCTCTGAACTGTCAGCACAAAGCCTGACATGGGGCTCCAACTCAAGAACTGTGATATCGTGGCCTGAGCTACAGTCAGAAGCTTAACTGACTGAGCCCACCCAGGCACCCCGAAAATTAAAGCAAAATTTAAGAGAGATAGCCTTTTCCACAGTTCCCTTTAATGTTCTTTGAACTCCCTCCCTGGTACCAGCAAGATACTGATTTGTTAGAGCATTTCCCCTTAATGTCCTTTAGGGATTCCTGAGTCCTATATAAAGTGATCTTTTTGTTTCCTCTGTTCCACAGGAATTTCTCAATTAGAAATGGAGATAAAAATTTTAAGGGACATTCCAATATACCTGAAATAGCAATGTTTTCTGTTCTGGAATTTCAGCATGAAGCAATGAACAGCTTGATTGCTTTTAGATTGAATACACACCCACTTGAATAACTTCAGATCTCTTAATGGCATAAATAAAGTCCCTTCTTCATTATCCATTTTATCTCTAATGTAGAGTGGCAAAACCAAAATGCTAAGTCTTAGTTATAGGTAGAGAGAGTCATGATTTTCTTTTCTTGTCCTTTAATTTGTATGTCTTGTTTTGAGCAAGATGGGAAGAAGGGATTTAAATTTTTACATGGCATTAGCTAGTGGGTCCTTTGTGTGACTGAATGCCTAAGAAAGCTTATTGAGCTTGAAGTTCATCTTTTTTTTTCTTCCTCCTCCTCCTCCTTCTTCTTCTTCCCTCTTCCCCTCCCCCTCCCCCCTTCCTCCCCCTCCTCCTCCTCCCCCCTCCTCCTCCTTCTTTTTCTTTTTCCCCCTCTCCCTCCCCCTCCTTCTCCCCCTCCCCCCTTCCTCCCCCTCCTCCTCCTCCCCCCTCCTCCTCCTCCTTCTTTTTCTTTTTCCCCCTCTCCCTCCCCCCTCCTTCTCCCCCTCCCCTCCTCCTCCTCCTCCTTCTTCTTCTTCTTCTTCTTCTTCTTCTTCTTCTTCTTCTTTTTCTTCTTTTCCTCTGGTAGGGAAAGACTTCTCCCTTTACTTCTTCTTTCGAGAGCATTTTAAATTAGGAAGTACCCTCATTTAATGTCTGTCCATTCCAACTCCCACCCTTAGCTAATTTTAGTCTTTGCTAGAGTTTAAGGCAAACAATTCGGGGAATTCCGTATGATGCAAGATCCTAGCCTCAGAATTTTAGAGCTGCGTCAGATACGTTTTAGAGACTTAGTTCATGACTCTGTCATTGATTAGAACACTGAAACCTTGAATTCAGTGATTTACCAAAGTGCATGCATCAAGATGAAAGGAATGGGGTCAAGAAGCCATATTTTCTAACTTCTTGTGCAGTAAGTTTTCTGTGTCCTATGCCATAAATGGATATGTGGAGAAACTTTTTTTCTTTTCATGAACATTCTTTATGAATGAATTTATTTGATTTTAAAAATTATCACACAGTAAAAGCGGCTCTTTCCTTGTTATAAAATTCTATTAATTTCATTTCATTTAATTTTTTTTTCAACGTTTATTTATTTTTGGGACAGAGAGAGACAGAGCATGAACGGGGAGGGGCAGAGAGAGAGGGAGACACAGAATCGGAAACAGGCTCCAGGCTCTGAGCCATCAGCCCAGAGCCTGACGCGGGGCTCGAACTCACAGACCGCGAGATCGTGACCTGGCTGAAGTCGGACGCTTAACCGACTGTGCCACCCAGGCGCCCCTAATTTCATTTTTTTAATGTTTACTTTGGGAGAGAGAGAGAGAGAATCTTTTAGTGTTTATTTTTGAGAGAGAGAGAGACTCCAAGTTGAGGAGGGGCAGAGAGAGGGAGACACAGAATTGAAGCAGGCTTCAGGCTCTGAGCTGTTAGCACAGAGCCTGATGTGGGGCTCAAACTCACAAACTGCGAGATCATGACCTGAGCCAAAATCGGACACTTAACCGACTGAGCCACCCAGGCACCCCAGAGAACCTTAAGCAGGCTCCACACCCAGTGCAGAACTTGACTCGGGTTTGAACCCACAAACTATGAGTTCATGACCTGAGCTGAAATCAAGAGTTAGATGCTCAGCCAACTGAGCCACCCAGGTACCCCCAAATTCTATGAATTTTAATGCACGTATAGATTTGTATCACCATCACCAGGAATGAGAATAATATTACCTTGAAAAACTTTCTCATGTTGTTTTATATGAATGCGCTTTCCTACTTCCTATCCCTTGACAACCACTGACATGTTACCTACCACTATTTTTTTTTTTTAAGGATGTCTTTTAAATTGGTTTATGCAGCATGTAGTCTTTTGAAACTGGCTTCTTTCACTCAGCATAATGCCTTTGAGATTCATCTGAGTTGTTTCATGCATCAATAATTTGCTACTTTTTATTGCTGGTATTATTCTATTTTATGGATGTTCCATAGTTTGTTTAGCCATTAATCCATTGAAGGATAGTTAGATGGTTTCAGAATATTGATAATTGAGAAATTTTCTTGGGCATTAGACAGATGGACAGACTTGAATCAGTGATAGGATGACCAATCCTATGATTGGCTCCCAATCATATGATAATCCCAATTTGCAGTGGCTGATTTTAGCATTGAAAATCTCATGTCCTGGTAACTCTTGAGGCCTGTTAGTCTCTAGTGACCAGAGCTGATCTTAGCTTGAAGTGTAAAGCAGTGAAAGTTTGTCTGCTTCCTTGTTTTCTCCACACAGAAATACTACTTTCCTCCTTTTCTCCTTTATCAAATCTAGCTTTCATTTGATCATTATCAAAATGATCTGACAGACTCATTCATATCAAGTGATCACATCTCAGGTAGAGATTGCCGAGTTACCTGGTAAAGGACAGTGAGAATGCTTAAGATAGAGGGATATAGCAATTTGGGAAGTTTTTGTGACCTTCTGATCACCTGTGAAGAGATTATTCCCTTCAGAAGAATCAGAAGGTGAATAATCTTATTGGATCCTTGTTGCAAAGGAGCAACCAGGGGTAGCTCATCTTCTACCCATGAGTTCCCATGAGTTTAGCCATCCTTGTTGTACCCTAGTTCAAGTGCTAATAGAACTTATAGGCATCAAAACAGTCAGGGTGAAAGCAAGGCCTTTAGCAGCCCTTCCAGGAATCCCATTTCAGCTCCTGCTTTCATCTGTGTGGTGGGTAGTCTCAAGAACAGTCAGCTCTGTGCTCGATGGTTGGGTACCACATGGCTAGGAGTCCAAGATCAGAGGATTGTTTCCTATTTTGAGAATACCCACCTATGAATTGCCCTCTGAAGTAGCCTGCTTAGAGGTAATCACTGAAATGTTTCACATATGTGGTTGCTCCATGACATAGTGGTTTAGCTTCCTGACTCCAGAACTAAACTCTGTAGGTCTAAATCTAAATTCTAGATTTTCCACTGGTGTACCCTTGACAAGTTACTTGACATTCTAGGTTCTAGTTTTTTTTTTTTTTTTTTTAATTTTTTTTCCACGTTTTTATTTATTTTTGGGACAGAGAGAGACAGAGCATGAACGGGGGAGGGGCAGAGAGAGAGGGAGACACAGAATCGGAAACAGGCTCCAGGCTCTGAGCCATCAGCCCAGAGCCCGACGCGGGGCTCGAACTCACGGACCGCGAGATCGTGACCTGGCTGAAGTCGGACGCTTAACCGACTGCGCCACCCAGGCGCCCCTCTAGGTTCTAGTTTTTTAACTGGTCAAATGAGACTATCAGTAGTACCTGCCTCATAGGAGTTTTATGAGATTTAGATGGAATAATACATAGAAAATGTTAATAAATGTTAGCTATTATATAATGGAATTAAGATAAAGGTTGTGAGGAAACTTGTAGTGTATCAGTGGATGCCTTTTCTGTTACTTGAAAGCCTTCTTAGCTTAGGTAGGAACGTAGACACATTATGTCCTATTCCTGATTTCTTCATGAGTAAAGGAGAGATTATAGAAGTTACATGCAGTATTTACCTGCAGGGTAACCCCAGGTAGTCATTATAGCCACAATTCATCATTTTGATGGCAGACTTCTCTTGTCTTTCCCTTGGAGAGATGTAAGCACATACTGAAATTCTGGACCTGTCCTTTTGCAGCCTTTTCTCTTTGTTTGTAGATATGGAAAAACGTATCTTTCTTTTCTATATATCTGAGCCTACACCCTCTAGAAACTTATATATAAAGACAATTTCTATATGCTGAAGCTCAACAACCACATTAGGAATGACAGCATGGTAGAGTTGATACTTTTAATTAACTTTGTTAATCAATACCTATGACTAAAGCTATAGGTGAAGAAGTGTACAAGTAATTTACAGTATCTGATATTTGCCCATTGCATTTAAAATGTTACTCTAATTGCAAATCTTTGAAATGTATGCATCATATTAAACACAGAGCCATCTGATTCAACTAGCTTGGGGTACTCTTCATAGAAAGAAACAAATATTATCTCATGCTAAATTTAATTAAAATAAATTGAAATCTAGTGGTTTTTCCCCCCAAATGAGAAATAATCCAGTCTCTTCATAAAGATCTAAATGGTAAATTCTTTTTTATTCAATATTTTTTCAGAAGCAAGATGAAAAATGAGTAGTATATGAATGAGATGCACAAAATAGGAGTAAAATCAGCAAGGTCAAGAGAGGCTTGACTTGAAGTTGGGTTAGATCATTGAATGCAATTGTTATCAAGAGATTAAGTCAAGTTTGCTTCAGTTTTGGCTTTGGGTTTCATGAGATTTCCCTGACTAGTTAGGAATGGGCTTGGCAGCAAGAAAAATTAAAAAAAAAAACCCAACAAACCCTAAGTTATGGAGACTTAAATAAACATTTACTTTGCCTTCAAAATAGGTAGTCTGGAGTTAGTTGGCTGAAGGCATGGATTCAGGGGCTCAGTGATGGCAGACTGGCATCTCTGTGGTTTTCTTTCTCATACATTAACCCCTCATAATTGCATGATTCATGCTGTAGCTCCAAACATCTTGTCATCGTTCAAGGAGGAAGGGATTGCACTAACTTTATCTGCCCTATTTATCAGGAAAGGAAAACTTTCCCAGAAGCTTCCCTAGCAGACTTCCCCTTTTATCGTACTGGATAAAACTGGATCACATGGCTATCACATGGCTACTGCTAGCAGAAAAGGAAGTTGAGAAAGTGGGGGAAAGTATGCCTTGGCTAAGGCAATCTTCTATTACCTAATGCTGGAATAAGGGAATGGGTAATTGGGTAGGTGAGGAACAGAGTCTACCTCGTATATCATAGCACTTCCCCCTGTTTTTGTTGCATTAGCTAGGCCCACTGAGTTTCTGTTTCTGTTTCTTGAAGTCATGAAGGTATTAGTAGAATTCTTTTTTAATGATTTAGGATTGTGCTGAATGACCTATATAACATGGAGGTGAATATTTTTGCAGATAATCTACGAAATTTAGTCTGTTAGCCTGTTTAATGAATGATTACATTAGAGTGATGTTCCTTTTTTTCCTTACAGTTGGTAATTTTGTAGTCCTCAAAGCACATGATGTTCTTTAGACGTTGTGATAATATCAGTTGCTTGGACTCTGGGACTCCTGCCTAGACCATGAAGGGCTTTTGTGCCTCTGCCTCCCAGGGTAAAATGGAAGTGAAAGGCCTTTGAGGCAATGCTAAATCCCCTCATTTGTTACTACACATCCCAGGAATTTAGCCCAGAATAGGCAGAGCAAGGGTCCAAAGCCCAAGGTGGCTCATACTAAGGCCTCAGAAAAGCTGCAAACTCAGGGTATGTGCAACATATTCCAAACCTTGTTTCTGCTTCTTTCCATGTTAGATAGTTGTCTTATTACCCATGTAGTACTCCTGTGACTCAGGGCCCATATATCCCCCTACAAAGACCTGTTTCCCATTTAAGTTCTCTTATGTCTAAACTTTAAGTTTTCATAAATGGATCAATCACCAAAAGACTCACTAGATGTTAAGAAGAAACATCTTAATTGTTTGCTTAAATTGATTAAAAATAAACATGAAGGATTTCATATTTAACCTTTTATCACTATTTACATCAATATTTATGCATCCCTTGAACTTTTACATTCCAATAGGTAAAATGTTGGAAGAGATAAGAAAGAGAGTAGGTCTGAATGGACGAGAGCCAAAACCTCTTGGCTCATAATGAAGGCAAAAACTAAATTTGAGGGAATACCTCTATTTTATTTTTAGAACATGGAATAGAATTTAGTCCTAGAAGGGAAATTAGAGATCATGTAGGCCAAATATCTCACTTTTTCTATTTTTAAATTGAGATTTAATTGACATATAGCATTAGTTTCAGTTGTACAACATAAAGATTTAATATTTCTATATATTTCAAAATGATCACCACAATAGATGAATGTGGTTAACATTCATCACCACACATAGTTCACACTTTTTTTTTTGTGATAGCTTTTGAGATCTAATCCTTTAGCAACTTTCAAATATACAATACAGTATTATTAATCATAGTCACCATGCTATACATACATCTCTAGGAGTTATTTGTTTGATAACTTGAAGTTGTGTGTTTTGACCACCTTCACCCATTTCAGATACCTCATTTTATAGATGAGAAAATCAAGTCCCACATTGGTATACTAACACTCCCAGTACATATAACTTAGTGGCAGAAGAAAGAGATCAACATCTTTTGAATTCAGTGCTTTAAATGTGACCTGAGTTTTTTGAAAGCTCTGACTCACTGTCCATGTGACCCTGTGTTCATTTATACTTATATACATCCTTTTTATAATTACAAACAGGTAAAAATAACAGTGTGGTTGATCGCTTACGCATTTCTCTGGAGGTCGGGTCACTATTATCATCCTCCCTTAGCCAATGATTCTGTGGCTTTATATTAATGATTTCATTAGATATCAGTTTTTAGTGTACTTAAGACTGGGGGCTAGTTAAGAGAAGACTATAATGAAAACATATATAAAATGAAGTCATGTTGAGTCCAGGGAAGGGTTAGTAAGAAGAGATTCAGGGAATCCCCTGGGACTTTGTGGAGGCATCAGAGCAGAAGTGAGAGCTGGGAGGGATGCCATAGATTTAGTGACACCACGTCAAAGCCCTGAGTTAGGAGTCAGGAGATCTGGGTTTACCTTTGGTGAGTAATTTCACCTTTCTGAACCTTGGTAGATCTTTCTGTATCTTGAGAGGGTTAGACTAGGTGATTTCAGCTGTTTACTATGGATTTTATGACTAGAAGGAGCTAGGCTAGGAAAGGAGGCCACCTTTGAAGTGATCTCTGCCACCTGGAGCTGACGTAATATGTCTCTGTACCAGGTACACTGATCATTCACCCACCCCCATTTGAGAAGCTGCACTATGATTTTTGAACTTGTCCTGTGGCTCTCAGAATGTGTGCTCTCGGGTACTGGGGATGAGGAGAAGTCTTTCTGGATGTGAATGAAAAGATGCTAGGGACTCCCACAGTTAGGAGGAAAAATTCTTTACTCATTCCAACCTTCAATAGCTATAGCTGTTCAAAAAAAAAAAAACACAATTTGAAAATAATGATATGCTAAGTTGGGACTCAGTCATAATGAGCATAATTTTCCATTAGATAGCCATCAGAGTGATATTATGGGATGCTCTGTTGGTTTTTAGTGATGGCACAGAAAGGGCAGTGACTTTAGTCAATATAAAGAAAATGGGGCTCCAAAGTAGCTAAAGCAAAAGGAATGAGGCCAGCCCCAAAATTATATTTTTCAGGAATATCTCTCAAATGGGGAGGGCAGTCAAAAAAAGGTATGATGACAGAAATGGTTGGCAGATGAAATTTTGTGACCTGAATTTTCAAGAATAATATGTTTGCATTTTAAATATTTCATCTCATTGTCAGTACAAATTTCCAGATTTTTTTTGGTTCAGAAAATATGATTGCTGAAAAGATAGGATTATTTGTCCATGAAATTGAGCATACTATGAATGAATAGGCCTAAAAGATACGGAGATGCACCTATAATAGTTGGCTTCTTTGTTTTCTTTTGCTTCACAAGGTGGTGAACTGCATCCAGGGAGGCCAAACACATTTTTCCTCAAACTTGGTTTTTCCTTGACCAGATTCTGTGCTACCGTGTTTCTTCTATTACCTGGAGTAGTGCTCAGGAAAAGCCTTCTGATTTTAATTATAATTAAATTATATATATTATATAATAATATATAATGTATAAT
This sequence comes from Leopardus geoffroyi, assembly GCF_018350155.1. Taxonomy (NCBI): domain Eukaryota; kingdom Metazoa; phylum Chordata; class Mammalia; order Carnivora; family Felidae; genus Leopardus; species Leopardus geoffroyi. The sequence goes on from NC_059326.1 coordinate 206,736,922, forward strand.
ATATAATTAAATAACCTCACAAGTTATTTGCTGGGAAGATAAAAGAAAACAGAAGAGCTCTGACAAAGAAGAAATAGTGTCATACCAGTGCCCATAAGCTGAAGTTCAGATATGAGTTCCCTATACTGGCTTGGTGACTTGGACAAGTCCCTGAGTTGCTCTGGGCCTCAAATCCTCATCTAGAAAATAACAGTTGGGATGAGTGCTCTTTAAGTCCCTTCTTCAGCCTCCTACATTTTATGTGTCTATGCATTCCAAAGTCCCTTGTTAGTGACATTTAATTAGCCCCTGGTACAGGTTAGTCACACTTATGTTGCTTCCATTATTGTTATTGATATGGCCAACACTGATTGCTTCCTTGCGGTCAGCTTCTTTCTAAAATCCATGTGCATATCTCAGTTATTTCTATAACAATTGTATGTGACCGGTGTTATTATCTCTACTTCGTAGATGATGAAATTGAGGCTAAGGATCAGGTAGTAAGTAGTAAAGCTGATATTCAAATCCAGGCTGTCCAACCCCAAGGCTCATACCTCAACTTAGATATGCTATACATTGCAAAGTTGACACCTTTATGAATTTTGAGGAACACCTTCTAGTGACAGAAGTTTAAGATACAGAATATAACTACAATGTAACTACACTAAACTGATTTCAACCTGGTATTTTTTTTTTTTTTTTTGTTCACTTAGATTGTTTCTGGTTAAGAGAGCAGGTGATTTATTATAGTTGTTAGTTTAAAAAAATTTTTTTTTTCAATGTTCATTCATTTTTGGGACAGAGAGAGACAGAGCATGAATGGGGGAGGGGCAGAGAGAGAGGGAGACACAGAATCGGAAACAGGCTCCAGGCTCTGAGCCATCAGCCCAGAGCCCGACGCGGGGCTCGAACTCACGGACCGCGAGATCGTGACCTGGCTGAAGTCGGACGCTTAACCGACTGCGCCACCCAGGCGCCCCTAGTTGTTAGTTTTTAAAGAGATCTATGTGGGTGAGACCATTTTTATCAGATTTGATAGTTTGTAAAAGCCCAGAATGTCTCAGTTTGGGTGTCAGAGCTCATTCTCCCCGGAAATTGCCACCTCTCCCACCCCAGTATGAGAAGCCCAAGTTCACAGGAAGTTTCTAGTGCTTAGTCAGAGACATTCACATAGCTTTGGTGAGAATTTAGAAGATAAAAACCATGTAAAGCAACCATCCTCAATCCCTATACATATGTCTAGTTATGAAAGCGTAGATGAGGTCTGAGTTGGCATAAAGGTTTATGTCAGTTCTCTGGGTGAGGATAGAAGTTACCATTTTTACTTTTGAGGAATTGGGTGAATTATTCTTTTTTCCCCAGCTTTATTGGAATATAATTGATAGATAGAAATAGTATACTTAATGTTTTGATATACATATACATTGTGAAGTGATCAAAAGCTAGTTAACATATCCATCACCTTACATAGTTACCATTTTTTTTGTTGATTCTTTCTATGCTAAGATCTACCTACCCTCTTGAAAAATTGCAAGTATACAGTATAGTATTGTTAACTGTCATCACCATGCTATTAATTAGCTCTTCTGAACCTGTTCATCTTGTACAACTATAATGTTGTACCACTTGACTGACATCTCCCCATTTCCTCAACTTCCCTACCCCTGGTACATACCATTCTACTCTTTGCTTCTATAAGTTTGACACTTTGAGACTCTACATATAAGTGAGATAATTGTCTTTCTGTGTCTGGCTTATTTCACTTTGTTCAACATCCTCCAGGTTTATCCATGTTGTTGCAAAAGGTGGGATTTTCTTATTTTTTTAAGGCTGAATAATATTCATATATATACAAACACCACTCTTCTATCCATCTGTCCGTGGACACTTAGATTGTTTCTATATCTTGGCTACTGTGAACAATGCTACAGTGAACATTCAGATATCTTTTAGATATGATTTAGATATCTTTTCAAGATATTATTTCATTTCCTTCAGATATATTACATATCCCGATGTGGGATTATATTTTAATGTTTTATTTATTTTTGAGAGAGAGAGAGAGAGAGAGAGAGACACCGAGTGTAAGCATTGTGGGGGGAGCTGCAGAGAAAGGGGGAGACACAGAATCTGAAACAGGCTCCAGGCTCCAAGCTGTCAGCACAGTGCCTGATGTGGGGCTTGAACCCATGAACTGCACATAAGATCATGACCTGAGCCAGAGTCAGACACTTAACCAACTGAACTACCCAGGCGCCCCTGCGTTTGTATTTTTGAAGAACCTTCATACAGTTTTCCATAATGGCTGTACTAATTTATATTTCCACTATGTACAAGGGTTCCTTTTTTTCACATTCTCACCAACACTTGTAATTTTTTGTCTTTTTGATTATAGCCATTCTAGTAGGTGTGAGGTGATACCTCACTGTAGTTTTGGTTTGTATTTCCCTGATTATTGGTGATGGTGAACACCTTTTCATGTACCTATTGACCATTTGTATGGGTTTTTTTTTTTTTTTTTTTTTGAGAAATGTATATTCAGGTCCTTCATCCCTTTTTAGTTGTGTTATTTTAATTAATTAATTTATTTTGCTATTGAGTTGTATAAATTTCTTAGATATTTTGGATTTTAACCCTTTACAGATAATCAGATATATGGTTTGCAGATATTTTTTCCATTTTGTAGGTTGACTTTTCACTCTGTTGATTGCTTCCTTTGCTGTACAGAAGCTTTCTAGTTTAATGCAACTCCACTTGTCTATTTTTTGCTTTTGTTCTCTGTGCTTTTTGTGTTATATATAAAATATCATTACCCAGAGCAATGTCAAGAAGTTTTCCTCTATGTTTTCTTCTAAGAATTTTACAGATCCAAATCTTACATTTAAGCCTTTAATCCATTTTGAGTTGATTTTTTTTATATGGTATAAAATAAGGGTCCAATTTCATTCTTCGGCAAATAGATACCCAATTTTCTCAGCACTGTTTATTGAAGAGACTTTCCTTTCCCTGTTGTGTGTTCTTGGCAGTCTTGCAGAAGATCAGTTGAATGTAAATACATGCGTTTATTTCTGGACTCTGTATTCTATTCCATTTGTCTATGTCTGTTTTTATACTATTACCATACTGTTTTGATCACCTTAGCTTGGTAATATATTTTGAAATCAGGAAGTGTGATGCCTCCAGCTTTGTTCTTCTTGCTAAAGATTGCATAGCTCTTTGGAGTCTTTTTGAGGTTCCATATGAAGTTTTGGATTGTTTTTTCTCTTTTTATAAAGATTGCCATTGTGATTTTGATGGAGATTACATTGAATCTGTAGATCACATTGGGTATTAAGGACATTTTAACAATATTAATTCTTCTAATCTGTGAACATGGGATGTCTTTCCATTTATCTGTTTCTTCAATTTTCTTCCTCAATGTATTCTGATGTTCAGTATGCAAGTCTTTCACTTTGGTTAAGTTTATTCCTAAGTATTTTATTATTTTTGTTCTGATTGTAAGTGGGATTGTTTTCATAATTTCCTTCTCAGAAGTTCATGATCAGTGTGTAGAAATACCACTGTTTTTGTATGTTGACTTTCTAACCTGAAGGTTTACAGAATTCATTTATAAGTTCTAATAGTTTTTGTTGTTGTTTAGTTAGGGTTTTCTACACATGATCATGTCATCTGCAAACAAAGATAACTTCTTTCTTTCCAATTTGGATAATTTCATTTCATTTCCATGTCTACTGCTTTGGCTAGGACTTCCAGTTTGATGTTGAATAGAAGTGGTAGGAGTGAGCGTTCTTGCATTGTAATGGATATTAGAGAAAAAGCTTTCAGTTTTCCCCATTGATTATGATGTTAACTGTGGACTTTTCATATATGCTCTTTGTTGTGTTGTGGTAACGCCCTTCTGTCCCTAGTTTCTTGAGAGTTTTTATCATGATTGGATGTTGAATCTTGTAAAACTCTTTTTCTATATCTATTAAGATGATCATGTGGTTTTTAATCTTCCATTCTATTAATATTGTGTATCATATTGATTAATTTGCATATGTTGAACCATCCTTGCATCTCAGGGATAAATCCCACTTGGTCATGGTGTGTGATCCTTTTAATGTGCTATTGAACTTGGTTTGCTAGTGTTTTAATGAGGATTTCTGCATCTATGTTCAGGAATATTGGCCCATAGTTTTTTTTCTTGTGGTATCTTTCTCTGGTTTTAGTATCAGGGTGATCCTGGCCTAATAAAATGAGTTTGGAAGTGTTCCATCTTCTGTTTTTTTGGAAGAGTTTGAAGAGTATTGCTATTAATTATTTTTTGAATGTTTGATGTAATTCACCTATGAAGTCATCTGATTTGGGGCTTTTGTTTGTCGGGAGGGTTTTGTTTACTAATTTAATCTTCTTATTTGTTATTGGTCTATTCAGGATTCCAATTTTTTCCTGATTTCTGGTTTGGTAAGTTGTATGCTTGTAGGAATTTATCCACTCATCTAGATTATCCAAGTTGTTGGAGTATAATTGTTCATAACAGTACTTTATGGTCCTTTTAATTTCTGAGGCATCTATTGTAATGTCTCCTCTTTTATTTCTGTTCTTACTTCTCTGAGTCTTCTCTTTTTCTTAGTCTAGCTAAGGGTTTGTCAATTTTGTTTATTTTTCAAAAACCAACTCTTCTGTTGTTTTTTTTTTTCTATTTTTCTATTCTCTATTTGATTTTTTTCTTGTTCTAATTTTTTTTTTTTTTTTTTTTTTTAAATTTTTTTTTTCAACATTTATATTTATTTTGGGGACAGAGAGAGACAGAGCATGAACGGGGGAGGGGCAGAGAGAGAGGGAGACACAGAATCAGAAACAGGCTCCAGGCTCTGAGCCATCAGCCCAGAGCCCGACGCGGGGCTCGAACTCACGGACCGCGAGATCGTGACCTGGCTGAAGTCGGCGCTTAACCGACTGCGCCACCCAGGCGCCCCTCTTGTTCTAATTTTTATTATTTCCTTCCTTCTACTAACTTTGGCTCGGGGCTCTTTCCGGGTCTGCAGTTGGGTCTGTAGATCGCAGGCCTTTAACCAGGTATGGAGGACTGTTCCTGGATGATGGCAGAGTGGGGTGGAGCCAGATTCACTGATGATTGGGGCTACTTCTGGTCTTTGATTGGGACTAGTCAGCAAGCCTGACATTGAGGCATGTGCCTGCCTTCTCAAAACAGCCCTTCTCAGTCTTGGCTCCACTAGGGTTTCACAATCTCCTACCTACATTCCAAAGCTTCCGCATAGACACTTCTGTCTGTAAATAGCTGCCAAGTCATTATTTCTGTGGGGCATAGGAACTGGGAACCTCCTCTTCTGTCATTTTGCTGATGTCCTGAACTATTCTTTTCTGAGGATTCTTTTATTAAGTGAGTTTTGAGAACGGAAGTTTTGCTTTTCTTTCCTCACTTGAAAATTCTTTCCCATCCACTGTCCTCATTTTCTGCTTTGGTCAACATCTCAGTGTGGGGTATTTATTTTATCTTTAGGATTTCCTCACTGCATCAGACAGGCCATTTTTATTAAGCAAAGCTCCTATGCACTCTTGCCAAATAAAATTGGACCTCAGATATTCCTCCCTCACAATACAAAGATTTTAGAAAACTTGAGCACCAATCGTCAATCATGCCCTCCTGGTTTATGTTATATTGTCTAGTATTTAAGTGCTAAAGCTTGGTTTTCACCAACCTTCCCCCATTATTATTACTACTTTTTATAGCTTATGTTAAATTTTGTCATATATTTACCATTTTCTTTGCTCATCATTTCTTTTTATATTTCAGATTTTCTTTCTGGATCATTTTCCCCTTTCTTGAAACACATCCTTTAATCAGAAACTGGTAGAGAACAATGCTCAGTATTATGCTTGCTTGAAAGTGTCTATTTCATCCTCATTCTGTCATGTAAGGAAACCCTGAGAAGTGGGCAGTCTGCAACCTAGAAGAGGACCCTTACCAGCTCTCAATCATGCTGGCACCCTGTTCTTGGACTTCCAGTCTCCAGAAGTATGAGAAATTTATTTCTCTTCTGTTGTTTATATAAGTTACCCCACCTATGGTAGTTTGTTATATTAGCCTGAATGGGCTAAGTCAACACTTGATCCATTTGTCAAAAAAATGAATGATGAAAATTCAGGATGGATGAAGAGGGACTTTCATATTTTATCATTTGTTCCTTCTAAGAACTCTCATTCTGGCACGGGGGGGACAAATATTGATCTGATTTGCAATGAAACCTCTTGCTTGATGATGGCACTACTTTGGTGTTTCAGTGCCTTTCCACTGCAACCTGCCCTTAGGCTAACATACAGCTCCCTCCTTGTCGACTAACCAGAGGCAGAGGTAAGCAAGAAAAGTGTGTGATATCAGCAGCACTGACTTCCATGCCAAAGTCCTCATTAACCTTTAAACCTCTGGTGACCTCTAGGTGGTGTCCCAATGGAAAAATTGAGTCATTCACTGAATCACACTGATAATGGTCACAACATCTACTTGATAGCTCATCAGTGCTCAAACATTACAGAATTTCCTCTTTATTTCTTTATGGTTATACATGTCAACAGAAGTTCAAGGCAAGGGGTAGCCCAGGGAAATTTCCTGGGAGTTCTAGTCTCCTCTCCTCCTGTATGTGGTCAGCCCTCCTCTCAACATCATGGCATAATAGTTGTATTAGCAGATCTCTTCTATGGTACAAGTTCAAACCAGTAAAATCGAGCTGTGAGCTGTTTATGTTTATCAAACACCTTTATGGTTGGTAGGCTTATTGACATAGTCTCATGAAAGCCTCATTTCAGTGGCTTGTCTAATCACTAGTGTCATTATCCAGGTAGGAAGTGGCGTAGTTAGAGTTCATATTCAGATCCTCCAACTTCAGTACTAACCATTTTTCCACTTCAACACAGGCCTGGGGGCTTTTTTTCCCTGATTTTTGGTGATGTTACAGCTACTGGGGGAGACAGTCATAGATCTTGACTTCATAGATAGCGTAGGGTAGACACAGCCATTGACACAGGTCTCCTTCCTTTCCCTTTCGTGTCACTATGAATGTCACATTTCAAATGCTGCTGCTCTGATTTCTTCATCTGACCTTCAGTTTTCTGATGGATAGTTTGCTATTCTGTATTAATTTTAGTGGGTTCAAGTCCATCAGGTTGACAAGTCCATTTTGACCCTAAGAAAGGATTCTGGAAACCTGGGGATTTACAGGCAGCTGGTACAGACCTGTTGTGTGATTCTGGAGAAGTTTCTTAATCATTTGGAGTCACTTTTCTTATTTACATGAAAAAGGTAACCTAGGTCAATGATTTTTTAATGCTCCAGTTTTAATCACAAGAATCCTTTTTCTGGGCACCAAATGAAATCTGACATGGGCCTTAGTATATCGCACAAGCAGAATTAGTTTACTCTGGTTGAAGCAGGGATGGAGCCCAGCGCATTGCCTTGTTAACTTTCCTGTTTCAGCTATTGTGGCTCTTGAGACACTGATCCAAGTAGATGATTGCTAAATTACTATTATTAGTTGCTACAGGGCTTTTTAAACTGTTTACCAAATGCCTAATGCTGGGGGATTCTGAACTATTTCACATTTGCTGGACTTACACTGTAGCTGGATGCCTGGGTTTGAATCCCTATCCTATTTCCTTATTATCCAAGTTGTCTTTGGCAAATCATTTAATCTTTATGCCTCTGTTTCTGTGTCTTTAAAATAAGGATAATAATAATAACTGCCTTAGGGGCACCTGAACGTCTAACTTCAGCTCACGTCATGGTCTCGCCGTTCCCAAGTTTGAGACCTGTGTCGGGCTCTGTACTGATAGCTCAAAGCCTGAAGCCTGTTTCAGATTCTGTGTCTCCCTCTCTGTCTGCCCCTCCCCTGCACTCGGTCTCTCTCTGTCTCTCAAAAATAAATAAACATTAAAAAATTTTTAAAGATAATAGTACCCGCCTTATAGGTTTATTGTGAAGACTAAAATAGTTCATGTATGGGAAGCATTTAGAATAGTGGCTGGCACTATAGAAATAGTAGCTATTACTCCTATGATCTTGATGATCTAGCAGGACTATGTAGGGAGTGGAAGCTTAATAGTGACCAGCTGGCTTCTGGAGAATACAGACCTGGAAGACCTTTTAGATGTCATGAGTTCCAGTGTCTCCTAAATTGATGTTTATAGAGGCTTTCCTGGGTCATTTGTTAAAATGCAGATCCTTGGACGTTACTGCTAGACTTACTCAGCCAGCATCTCCAAGGAAGCAATATGGAAATCTGGATTTAATAACAAGTGTTCAATAAGATATTTATGAATAGGCAAGTTGCAAAATACATGGTGTCCAATTGTTGTATTTCACAGATGGGAAAGCTGAGTGCATGGAAGGAGAGATGGCTCACTCAAGGCCAGAGTTAGTGGTGGAAATGGTACTAGAACCCAGTTCTTGGTCCCTGGCTCAGTGCTACTGTCACTCATCTCTTTGTGGTGGCTGTGCCATTTCTGTCCAGGTGTCTGAGATTCGCTCTACAGAAGGAGCATTTCTCAGGACAACTTTACCAAAGCAGCATTTGGCTGTGAGCACAATTTACCTGCTGAAAGGGTATGTGAGTTTCCTTCTTTAGGCAGATTTGAGTGCCCATGTTTATTCTTGACTTTGTGCTTCCAGGATAATGATCTCTGGGACCCCACGTGTCTTGAATGATCTCAAAGTCTGGGAATAGTCCTTGCTGTCCAGTTTGTGGAGGAATGAGCAATACATTTCAAAGTGCAAGTCAGTGCCAAGAGGGTCCCGGAGTGGGCAGATAGATAACATGAAAATGCCAAAGTGCTGACACACTTAACCAGTTTGCACCATGTGAACCACTTTGGAGCCTGAGGACAGAAACCAAAAATATGCTTCTGTTCAGAGGCAGCCAGCCAGTTATTACTAGTCCCGTTATTGTTATTATCATCATCACTGCCACCATTCTTTTTCTCATAAACTTACAGGTGGGTGGTTGGGTGCTGTCTCTGGGAGCAGTCCTGCAGGGAGTAAAAGCTACGATGAATGTAGACAAGTAAGTGTGGGAGCATGCGAGCCCGGTAACTCAGCATCTCCAGCTCAGACCATACTCTCAGCAACCCTGCCCACCAGCTTTGTTATCACTATGAAGTCAATTTTCCACACCCAGGACTTGTTCTAACAGTAAAAAACATAGAGAAATGCATAAAGTAAACTGATCCTGCAGGGGAATTCTTACCCTCTCCAGGGTAAGGGAGGAGAACAAAGGCTGGGGAAACCTGGACAAGGAAAGAGCAGCCCTTTATTCCTGGAGAGTAGGTGGAGACCTTGAACTTGAAGAGATGTAGAGATCGGAAGATAAGATGTAATTGGAGTCCAGGTCCTCAGGGGAAGTGCCAATTTAAACTCTGTGGGTGGGATTGGACCTTACTTTCAGGTAGAAGAGGAAATTCAATTAAGTGCCTTAAAAAAAAAGAACAAAACTATTTATGTGTCCACTCTTACTCAGCCTTGTGTTGCTGCTGCAGATAACAAATCTCACTCTTCTCTGTAACATAGAAGATGCTGGAGCCTGATGGAAATTGGTGATTTTTTTTTTTTTTTTTGAAGGCAAAATTCTTGTCTCTAGTCTGAATTTTATAGATAGAGCCTGAGTTTGAGCTAAGGAGTGTAGGGGAGATTCCCAAGGTGTAAAATAGGGGAGATTTCATTTGTCCTCCTAGCTAGTCCCGTTCTCGAGCCAAAAACTCATTTTAAGCTTCTTAACAGTTTACTTTATTTCTTCAATTGAGTAAATATTTGGCATGGCCTAAGTTAGAAGAGAAATGAAACATAGGACGTACAATTGCATGGTTTTTCCTAAACAGTCCTGGACTAAGCAACATTTCCCCACATTTACAGTGCCATTAATACTAATGTTCATGTTGATGACCATAAGGCACTAAAAGTTTCCAGAATATTTTCTTATTCCTTCAGCAATTTCAAATTATGTTCATTCAAGCTTTATTGTGGATTAATAAATATTTAGAAATAAGTTGAAAATCAGAGATTCCACGGTAGTCACCTATTTTTCAGAAAAAGAAATGGAAAGGTAGAATAATTGACTTGCCTAAAGTCACTCAGACTGGTGAGTAGCAGAACTAAGATTACAATTTAGGTCTTTTGATTCATTTATGTATTCTAATCTTTTAAAATTCAGTCAGTTCATAGTATGGTGTTTCCTCTCTGGCAGGTTAAATTTGTGTTCTAGAATGTGTTCAGCACTAAACTGTTTAATATGCTTGTGTGTGAGAGAGAGAGAGACAGCAAAAATTATAAGATATGGGACTTGTCCAAGTGCTTATAACCTAGTCGAGGATATGAGACCTATACAGGTCTACCTGCAGTAACAACTGGTAAAATTCCATGGTGTTTCCCAAACTTTTATGTACATGAGTATCATTGGGAATTTTGTTAAAATGCAGATTCTGATTCAGTAGGTCTGGGATAAGACCTGAAAGTCTGTATTTCTTAAATTTTTATTTTTTTAATGTTTTTATTTATTTTTGAGACAGAGAGACACAGAGCGTGAGCAGGGGAGGGGCACAGAGAGGGGGAGACACAGAATCCAAAGCAGGCTCCAGGCTCTGGGCTGTCAGCACAGAGCCGGATGCAGGGCTCGAACTCACAGACGGCGAGATCGCGACCTGAGCCGAAGTCGGACACTTAACCAACTGAGCCACTCAGGCGCCCCTGAAAGTCTGTATTTCTAACAAATTTTCAGGTGAAGCATTTGCTGTCAGAAGAGACATACTTTGAATAATGAAGCAAGGCAGCAGATAATTAAGGGGCAAATTATGTAGTGTAATTATAAGATATGAAGGAATTGAGAGTAATGAAGGGTAATCAGGGAAAGTTTCATGGAACACATGGAATTTGAGCTCATCTTGAATAATGGTCTGACTGAGTTGGTGAAGGTGTTGGGTGAAGGGATAAGGTGAGTAAAGCATAAAGGTACCAGGCAGGAAGGCGCAAACTGTGCCTGGAAGATGGGAGCAAACTTGCCCATTGGGATCAAATGGTGTAAGATGCTATGGCAGGCAGCCTCTGAGATGCCCCCATCTGACTCTTCCTGGGATTTATGCCCTTGTGCATGCCCTGGGGCTAGTGACTCCTTTCTGAGGAACAGAATTTAGCAAAAGCAATAGGATGCCATTTCCAAGATTAGGTGATTAAGGAGACTGACTTTCGTCCTGCTCCCTCTGATGCACCATCACTTTGTCTAAAGGAGTGATGGACTGTCCTATAGAGAGGCCTGTGTAGCAAGGAGCTGGTGGGGTGTTTCCAGTCAACAGCCACCGAGGATCCAAGGCATGCACGACAAGAGCCATGTGAGTGAGGGAAGTCACTCCTGAGTCAGACCTTGAGATGACTGCAGCCTTGGCAGATACTGAGAGGCCGAGCCAGAGGACCCAGCTAAGCCATTCCCAGATTCCTGACCCACAGAAACTATACAATAATTAACGTTTGTTGTTTTAAGTTGCTACATTTGGGAGTAGTTTGTTACAGAGCCATAGATAACTAATACAGTTGGAAATAATTTGGAAGGAGAATGACGTCATGTGACATGTGATTTTGGAGCAGGGAAGGGCTTGAAAGACTGGCATAATTTGGACATGATCTTAAAGCTGTGGTTAAGTTCTAAGTCCTCTCTCTCTCTCTCTCTCTCTCTCACACACACACACACACAGCTTTATGGAGATATAATTCATATATCAAATAATTCACACACTCATTTTTTTTTAGTATATTCACAGAGTTGTGAAACTCACTATAATCCATTTTTGGATATTGTCATCATCCTTCAAACAAACCCAGTACCTATCAGCCATCATACCCCATTTACCCCCAAAGCTCCCAGCCCAAAAACCACTAACCTATTTTCTGCCTATATGGATTTTTCTATTCTGGAAATTTCAGATGAATAGAATAATATATGACCTTTTTTCTGCATGTGGCTTCTTGTACTTAGCATAATATTTCTAAGGTTATCTGTGTTGTAGCTTATATCCGTATATTGTGACTTTTTACAGCCAAACAATATCACATCCTATGTATTTATCCCATTTTGCATATTCCTTGATCAGTTCATGGATGTTTGGGTTATTTTTTTCTTTCTTTCTTTCTTTTTTTTTATAATTTACATCCAAATTAGTTAGCATATAGTGCAACAATGATTTCAGGAGTGGATTCCTTAGTGCCCCTTACCCAATTAGCCCATCTCCCCCTCCCACAACCCCTCCAGTAACCCTCAGTTTGTTCTCCATATTTATGAGTCTCTTCTGTTTTGTCCCCCTCCCTGTTTTTATATTCTTTTTGTTTCCCTTCCCTTATGTTCATCTGTTTTGTCTCTTAAAGTCCTCATGAGTGAAGTCATATGATTTTTGCCTTTCTCTGACTAATTTCACTTAGCATAATACCCTCCAGTTCCATCCACGTAGTTGCAAATGGCAAGATTTCACTCTTTTTGATTGCCGAGTAATCCTCCATTGTATATATATGCCACATCTTCTTTATCCATTCATCCATCGATGGACATTTGGGCTCTTTCCATACTGTGCCTATTGTCGATAGTGCTGCTATAAACATGGAGGTGCATGTGTCCCTTCAAAACAGCATTTACCCTTGGATAAATGCCTAGTAGTGCAATTGCTGTGTTGTAGGGTAGTTCTATTTTTAGTTTTTTGAGGAACCTCCATACTGTTTTCCAGAGTGGCTGCACCAGCTTGCATTCCCATGTTTGGGTTATTTCTACCTTTTAGCTGTTAGAATTAATGTTGTTATGAACTTTCTTCTGTGAGATTTTGTGTGGCTTGTGTTTTCATCTCTCTAGGGTATATGATGATTAGTAGAATTCCTGGGTCATATCATAACTCTACGTATAACATTTTGAGAGACTGTCAACTGTTTTCCAAAGCAACTGCACCATTTTACATTTTTACTAGTAAGTATGAGGGTCCAATTTTTCCTCTTGTTGTCTGTCTTTTTAATTATACCTTATCCTTGTGGGTGTCAGGTGGTATGTCTTTGTGATTTTGATATCTCTGACTAACAATGTCTGGCATCTTTTCATGTGCATGTTTTCCATTTGTATGTCCTCCTTGGAAAAATATCTGCTTAAATCCTTTGTCCATTTGTAAATTGGGCTATTTGTCTTTTTATTAGTAGTAGGTAGTTTTTTTATATACTCTAGATACAAGTCTTTTGTCAGATCTGAGTTGCAAAAATATGCTCCCATTCTATGGACTGTCTTTTGAAGATGTCCTTCAGAGTACAACCTGGTTTTAATTTAGATGAAGTCTGATTTATCTATTTTTACTTCAGTCACTTATGCTTTGGAGTTGTATCTAAGAAAACTTTGTCTTGCCCACGGTCACTAAGATTTAATCCTATGTTTTCTTCTAGGACCTCTGTAGTTTTTGTTCTTATGTTTAGGTCTACTATCCATTTAGAGCTAATTTTTGTGTCTTTCTGTCCCTCCCCCACTTACACTCTGTCTCTCTCTCAAAAGTAAATAATAAAACCATTAACAACAACAAAACAATTTTTTAAATCTTTGGGAGAATTCACTAGTGAAACCAGCTGTGTCTGGGATTTTCTTTGTGGGAAGTTTTAGAATTATTAATGCTATTTCTTTACTTTCCAGAGCTCTATCCAGAATTTCTGTTTTTTATTTTGGTTTGGTTTTCGTAGTTTGTGTCTTTTTTCAAAAATATTTTTAATGTCTATTTATTTTTGAGAGAGAGAGACAGGGCAGAAGCAGAGGATGGGCAGAGAGAGAGGGAGACACAGAACCTGAAGCAGCTCCAGGCTCTAAGCTGTCAGCATAGAGCCTGACTTGGGGCTGGAACCCACAGACTGTGAGATCATGACTTGAGCCAAAGTCAGGCGCTTAACAGACTGAGCTACCCAGGCGCCCCAGTGTAGTTTGTGTCTTTCCAAGAGTTTTTCCATTTAATCTAAGCTATCTAATTTGTTGGCATGGTTTTACAATATTCTCTTATAATCCCTTTGAATTTTGTGAGGTCAGTATTGATGTCTCCTTTCTCATTTCTGATTTTAGTAATTTGAATCTTCTCTCATTTTTTCTTGGTTAATATAGCTAAAAGTTTGTCAATATTGTTTATCTTCTCAAACGACCAACTTTGGTTTCTTTAATTTTTCATTTTTTTATTCCCTATTTCAATAGTTTCCAGCCTAATGCTTATCATTTCATTCCCTTTTGCATGCTTTGGCTTAACTTAATTTCCTTTTTCAGTATCTTAAGGAAGGTTAAGTTACTACTTTGAGATTTTTTTTTTCAAATATAGGCATTTTCAACTATTTTCCTCTAAGCATTGCTTTATTTGCATATCGTAAGTTTAATGTATTGTGCTTTTATTTTCATTCATCTCAAGGATTTTTAAATTTCTCTCATTATTTCTTCTTTGACCCACTGGCTGTTTAGGAAGGTGTTATTTAATTTGTACATATTTGCAAATCTTCTAAATATCTTTCTGTTATTGATTTCTAATTTCATTCCATTATGGTTAGCAGACACACTTGTATGATTTCAATCTTTTTAAATTTATTGAGGCTTGTTTTCTCATCTAGCATATATGGTGGATCTTGGAGAAATTTTCATGTGTGCTTGGGAAGAATGTGTATCTACAGCTGTTGGTTAGAGGATTTTATAGATGTGTGTTACATCTACTTCTGTAGTGTTGTTCAATTCTTCTGTTTTCTTTTTGATCTTCTCTCTAGTTTTTCTATTCTTTTAGAAAGAAATAACAATTATTGTTGTTGAATCATTTGTTCCCCCTTCAATTCTGTCACTTTTTGCTTTATGTATTTTGGGGGTTTAGTTGTTAAATGTGTATGCTTATAATTGTTATATTTCTGGTGGATTGGCCATTTTATCATTATGAAATATCTATCTCTGTGTCTAGTAACTTTTGCGTTGCTGTTTTGCCTGATATTAGTATATCTACTCAAGCTTTCTTGTGGTTGTTGTTTGCATCACATTTTTTCCTATCCTTTTACTTTCAATTTTTTATATATTTGAATATGCAGAGCAAATAGGTGGATCTTGTATTTTATCCAGTCTGACAATCTCTGGCTTCCATTGAATTGTTTAACTCATTTACATTTAATACTATTATTGGTATAGTTGGATTTATATTTGCTATTTTACTTTTTGTTTTTTATATATTTCCTCTATTTTATGTTTCTCCTTTGCTGCTTTCTTTTACATTAAATGAATAGTTTCTAGTGTAAAATTTTAATTCCTTTAATGAATTTTTTTCACTATTTTTAAGTTATTTTCCGATAAAATAGAGAAGTTCCTTGTGTGTGGGAAAGTAGAATTATTGGGTGAGATTGCCAGTATATATATATATATTTAAGTTTATTTATTTTGATATCTACCTATCTATCTATCTGTTTATATATAGAGAGAGCGAGTAGGGATGGGCAGAGAGAGAAGGAGAGAAGGAATTCCAAGCAGGCTCCATGCGATTAGCATAGAGCCTGACGTGGGGCTCCATCCCACAAACCATGAGATCATGACCTAAGGCGAAATCAAGAGTTGGATGCTTAACTGACTTAGCCACTCAGGCACCCCAGTTTACCAATATTTATTAAACATCAAGTGCAGGAAACTATATGTGTATATGTGGAGGGAGACAGAGAGACAGAGGAGGCAGATGTATTTTTCATATTTTTGAATCTTGTAGAAATATTGAGGGGAGAATTGTGCAAGGTTGAGGGAAGAGGTGTTGGAAGACCATGAAGATACCTCTAGCAGTAATTTCTAATTTTATATCATAGCAAGTAGAAAGTCTTCTAGTAAGCTGACATCTATCCAAGAGGGTAGCTTACAGATACCAGGTAAGTAATAATCGGGTTGGTAATTACACAAAAAGAAAATTTATGTGTGCCTTGAACTTTCAAACTTTCCTTTTCACCTTGAGTAAGATTGATTTTGTCACAAGGTCACTCTCATTTGAATACAGAAGTGTTTCCATGATTGGATCTGATATTGATCTACCAGTAGCTGCTTAATTTAAACAAGGTGTTTTCCCCATATGGAGACCATCTTATCATGATTACTTCCCACCTTTTTCCTCAGGGAAAGATTCTATATTTATGTTAATTGTTTCAAAGTGGTCACAAGGTAATTGCTGTTTATAGTTATTTGCCCTTCACTTTAATTTTTTCAAAAACAAATCTTGGCACAGTCTCACAAAAACCCTGTTTATCAGATTTCGGCAGCTGCTAAGCTTTGGATCTGTGAATTCTACCATCAGACACGTTCAGAGGGACTATTGAGGGTGGTTAAGAAGTTTTATGCTTGAAAGGAAGCTTATTGCTTAAAGTACCTCATAGTTGATGGTGTATCATTCATATGAATTTTAAAATTTGGCTTCTATAGCTATTTCCTCTTCTATATACTCTATTCTGCCCTCCCTACCCCCCGCCAACTATTTTAAATTCAGATTTCATCTTTGATGAAATTCTCTATTAAGTTTAAGAGTATTTTGTTTTTATAGAAGCAAGTAACTTAAAGAAAATTAAGCTATTTTGATTTTGAAACCCCAGACTTCAATAATGGCAGTGAAAAGCCTTTGAAAGTATTACTTGTTGCTGCTTAAAACATCTCTGGGAAGTGAGTCAATGTTTATTATTTTCTGTTGGATGTCATTAGGTAGGGACAATCAAAAAGAGTCAAAGTAAGATTAAGTCACTTATATAAGACCCTAGTGAAGAAGCCAGAGTTAAAATCCAGGTCTTTGTATACTGAGACTTACTCTTTCTTAAGATCATTTTTTCTAAAACAGCATTCTATTCATCAATATAATATCAGCATTTGACCTGATATTTGCTTCCATGACCCTCTTGACTGAAACAAGAGATAAAAAGGTTTACATTACTTGTAAGGTGGACTGATAATTGATCACATGAATAGGAGGTGGAGTGGTAGATGTAATTATTCCCTCTAGGATGAGGTTAGAACCCCACATTATGCTTCTGGCTTTTTACTCCTGGGGAGTGCTCACATCCTTTCGTATCTTTTATGCATGATTCTCCATATGTGAGATGGAGCTCATTATAAGTACATGGCTGTGAGGGGACATTGTTAGGAATGCTTTATTATCACATCATCTAGACATAGAGTTGAAGGATAGGGAAGGGAAGGAAGTCACAATATATACTCATCAACCTCACCATGGACCTGACCTGTCCAGTCTTTGCTGTGCCCTCACAAATGACCACACAAATTCTGTTTTATATCCTTATCCTTTAAAAAAAATTCCTTGGTTCTAAGATGCTATAAATTTTAAGATGTGCCATCAATTTAATAGTATCATCAGGGAAAAGTTTCTATATCAAATGCATGTGCCTATGGAAAGAGGTATCCCAGTTTCAGGAACATTAATATGGGAAGAATATATCTTCAAATCAAGGAAATGAAGTACTTGTTCAAAACTTCACCATTTACTTTTTTTTTTTTTAATTTATTTTTGAAAGATAGAGTATGAGCAGGAAGAGGGGCAGAGAGAGAGGGAGATACAGAATCTAAAGCAGACTGTCAGCTAGAGCCCGATGCGGGGACTCAAACTTGTGAACCATGAGTTCGTGACCTGAGCTGAAGTCGGATGCTCAACTGACTGAGCCACCTAGGTGCCCCACCATTTACTCTTTTGAATGGAATCTGCTTCCTCAAGCCCACTAAGAAAAGAATATAAAGAGTTCTGTTTCCTTAGTCCCTAGTAACTAGCAGGTCCATTGGTTGTGCTGGTGGTCCCCAACTCAAGATGTGGTATTTTCTGGGTATCCATAGTATGTACCATATTATAATTATGTATTTCCTTGCATTAGTAAATACACTTCAACCTAGAAAATTCTAAGCTCTGTAAAGATAAACAAAAGACAAAGACAAAAGTCCTAAATGCTTGGCTAAAACTTACAGTTAATGAAATACCCATTTACTAGGGAAATAGTAAGAAGAGCTCATCTGCTTTATATGTTTCGATTAGATGTCCTTTCAATGGGAGATAAATTATTCCTTCCAGTTATAAATCTTTAAAGAACTATACTAATACCCAGAGGTGATGCAAAAATCTATGTCATAGAAGGTTAACATAGGCTATAAACCTGTGGTGTCTCTGACCTCTAACTGTCTTTGAGTAGTTTCTTAAATGACAGCTGATTTTATTATGTTCCAATGGTGTCACATTGCTCAACCTCAGTTGCTTGCTTCTGGTTGAGATGTTTGGTTTTGTTGCAGCAACTGAGAACAAAACCCAAGCCGTGTTTTTGGTTAGGACAGTAGGATGTGGGGAAAGTTACTCTGTACAGCTAAACATCGAACACATTGGGTTAAGAAAATATATTGGTCCTACAGTGTGGGGTTGTTTTAAAATGCTGTCTTGTTGTCTGGTCTTCCAAAGCCCTTCTGCTATAGTTCTCATCTGATGTTAGGGTATACATAGAGCTTTTTACAGTTAGACACATTATATTTCCCTCCAGAGTTTCTGGCACATGGCTTGAGAGCGATGTTTTAGACACTAACACAAGCATAGATTATATACAAAAAAAACCTCCAAGTAATTTTAATACCTCTTTCTGTCTTGCTTTATTCTTGATTGAAAACTAGTGGTCCATTTTATTTGTTTATTTTTAATTAAAAACTCCAGTATAATTAACATACCATGTTATATTAGTTTCAGGTGTACAATATAGTGATCCAACAGTTCTCATCATGATAAGTTTGCTCTTCATCCCCTTTACCTATTTCACCCATCCCTCCAACTCCCCTTTGGTAACCATCAGTTTGTTCTTCATATTTAGGAGTCTGTTTTGTTTGTTTGTCTTTTTTTGCTTTGTTTGCTTTGTTTCTTAAATTACACATATGAGTAAAATCACACGGGTATTTGTCGTTCTCTAACAGTCCACTTTAAAATGGAATTTCTATAGAGAGATTTTCTTGGTATTAGACAAAGGAGTACTTTATGACACCTTACACACTGAGAACTAAAGCCCCTTTCAAGTCTTATTTATTAGGTTCCATCTTATAGTTCTGAGAGTTGCTCCCATTATAGTCCTCTGTTATCTCTTGACCCTGTAGGTCGACACTCTCGTTTGCTGGAATGGAGCCTGTTTCTTCTGGTCAGTTTCTTCTTCATCTTCAACTGGTGCTCTAGCTCCAGGCTTGGATATGCTAATTCCATTTCCTTGTCTGGGTTATGTTTTAAGATTTCTAAATCATTTTTTATTTTTTAAAGGCCAGCTCTCCTCTGACCTCCTCCCTGAGACTTTTCCTCAACTTCATTTGCTCATGCAATGTCTCTCTGCTCTGAATGCTCCAACGTTTGCTGTTTTCATTTCCACAGTTGACATGAAATCATTCATTTACTGGCTTGTGTTATTTTCTAATTGTTTCCTGTGTTTGCTCTGCATTTTCAGTGATCTTTCAAACTACTAGAGAGCATAAAAATATTTCATATTGCTTTTATAAACGATGGCACTTAACACACCATTCAACACATGATAATATCCCAGTAATGGTTAGTTAAATTGAGTTGAGCTTTTCCTTTAGATTTTGGTTTTACAATAATGTTCTCATTGAAATTTCCAACCACTAGTATGGAAAAGCATGAGCCTAAAAAGTGTTTGAATATCAATAAGCCAGCATCATTATAGTGCTCTGTCTCATTGAATAATGGTAAGTGCCTGAGTATGCATGGAATTAGACTGAGCATAAATTACTCAAAAGATAGATTATCTGCCCTCTAGAAAATTACATTTACATCCACATTGCACCGAGTGCGCATAATCTCCTCTTAGAAGGGCCAAGATTTATAATAGAATTTTATGTTTTCCTTTGTAACTGTCATAAAAAGCCATAAATAATTTTACTGTGCAAGTATAGTAAACATATTCAGGCAGTCATTGGTGATATACTGTTTATGCATATCTTTTAGAAAATGTTTGCTGAAAAACCCTTAGATGAAACCACTGGCTTATGAAAGGAAACATAAAATGAAAAAAATAGAGATGAAAGAATGTCTTGGAACAAAAATTAAGTCTGGTTTGTAAAATATTCAGAAATTTATCATTACTAGATCATATTTATTGATTGGAAACCTGTGTTTTTCTTTCTTCTGTTGGCAAGAATGACACGTATTAGTGTTAAACTTATAACATTTCTTTATTCCAGTATCAACTGCTTGGCTATGACTAATATTCCTTACTGCATTTACTGTGTTGTAACTCAAATATTCAATCCGTATTTAGATGTTTGAGGACACAAGAGAACTTGATGAGAATATGGTTGATTGATTCTTTTTCATATCAATCACTTGGAAAATAAAAGTCTAAAGGACAACTTGATCATCTTCTAGCTCTACCCTTGCTTCTGGGCACAATCATGCAAAGATTGGTTTGGGCAGAAACAATTATTGCCTGCTTCAGTTGCTCATGAGATTTAAAGATTTCCAATTTGCCTTCTCCAGATTTAGGGAAAGGAGACTGCTTACCTCAGTACTGTAATGTATCTTTTAAGAGTGAGAGTTAAAGGTTCAAGTGATGAAGAGAAATCACTTACAGTGGTTTCTTAGATAAAAGCTGTCGGTATTAACAATTTCTCATTGTGCTTTGGGACATTTTTGTTTTTCCTAATTAGATTTCATGGTAGTCCCAACTATCTGTCTCAATCACTGAAGGTAGACAAACTCCTTAACAGTAACTATATCTTTTTCCCTTCACTCTGATTTTTTCCGTTATGTCTTAGAAATGGTTTTAAGCTTCTGTTTTGTTTTTGTTCGTCTCTCAGTACTTTTATTCCCAATCCGTTTTCTTACTCAGTGTGTTCATCTCTCTGTAGCCTCTGGAGAACTAATCAAGGATTAATCAACCTTCCCCCCTAGGTCAAGCTTAATCACTTAACTCTCCTTTTGTGTTCTGTACAAGAGGTATGAGATAACCTTGATGTAGGAAAGATTTAAGGCTTAACTTCTTAACCAGTTTTTGATTCAATGACCCCTTTGAGAATGTAACAAATGCTAGATCTTGTCTCCACATTATAAAGCACACATGAAAATTTTGATGTATCATTTCGTGTGCTGGATAGTCTCCACATACTTCCCTACCCTGTCCATAGACCTCAGGTAAGAAGCCCTACATAGTCTGAGGCTGTGAAGGGCTTTATTTTGATTTCTTGTAGATTTGATTCTAAGATGGCCATATGGGCATTAGATGGGTGATTGGTTAAGGTAAGCAAATAGAAACTAATTCCATATAAATATCTTTATGCCTGTGATGGCATAACAGCAGTTTATAAGGAAGCCAGTGGATTAGTCACTCAAAACAGTTTTATGTCTCTGTGTTTTCAGTGTGGATTATTATATCAGTGATAACGAAGACTCCAGAGACCACATGCCCATTCCACGGCAGTGTGCTATAGCTGGAACATCAGTTCCAGACATATGAAAACTTAAATCTCACTGGAATTAATGTGACAAATGAGAAGGAAAATGATATGATGTTCAGTTTATATTAAATATCTTGGTAAAATGATTGACTGGTGGCCAAAAAGAACACTAGGTCTTGAAATACAAGTATTTATTCATGTTATAAACTTAACTCACCATCTAATTTGGATTGTGAAAATTTTTCATCCAGAGGGCAGTCTTTGGAAAGTAGGCTCAGAAATTTCTTCAAAGTAAAGAGCTTTCTTTCTGAGGGAACATGACCTTGAAGAAAGAACACCAGGTTTCGGTGTTAGGTGCTACCGTGGACTTTAATCGCTATTAGCAACTTGTTGAGGTTTGCCCAGGACTTCCCCAGTTTTAGCACTGGGAACTCCCTTCCTTTCCCCCAATCTCTTCCCCCTGTCTGTCCCAGTCCCAGGCAAACTGGGATGATTGGTCAGCAATTAGTTGTATGATCTTCAATCAGACACCGAATGTCCCTGGTGTTCAGTTTTCTCATGGATAGAATGAAGAGGATGGATTCAGTGGCTACGGATCTGAACAGGCCCCCAAATGATTTTATCCTCAGGTATTTTTCTTTCTTCCTCATTCTTCCTTCGGTATCCATGAGTCTTGGGGATTAATTCCTCATTTATCTTTGTATCTACTTTTAATTTTTACCACATCAGTTCAGCACAAGGCTTAATCTCCTTCAGTGAGCCAAACACAACTCACACAGATTTTTGGCGGTGGGGATGTAGAATTAAATTTGCGTGCTTAAGAGTATGTAGGCAATTTTGGAATTTGTACCAGTAGCTTACCTAGATTTTGATGAACAATAGATTTTACCACCATTTATTTTCTTTTTCTTTTTAAAGCTTTCCTGGCAATTTATATATCATTTTTGAAAAACATCTATTCATATCTCTTGCCTACTTAAAAAAATTAATTGAAGTATTGTTGATGTAACATACGTTCATCACTGATGAACAGCGTATGATTTGACAATTATATACATTACAAAATGCTCACCATGAGAAATGTAGTTACCATCTCTCACCACACAAAGTTATTACAGTATTATTTATTATATTGCCTGTACTGTACTTTTTAATCCCCATGACTTTTTTATTTTATCCTGGAAGTTTGTATCTCTTAATCCCCTTCACTATTTTGCCTATCCCCTCATGCCCCCCCCATCTCCTTTTTAAATTAGGTTCTCTTTTATTACTAAGTTGTAAGAGTTCTTTATATATTCTAGACACAAACCTCTTATCAGGTAAATGATTTTAAGAATTTTCTCCCATTCTATGGGTTATGTTATCACTTTCTTGATAATGTCCTTGCCTTGTTCCTGCTATTAGGGAAAAGCACCCAGTCTTTTATCATTAAGTATGATGCTAGTTGTGGGTTTTTCATAGAGACTCTTTATCAGGTTGAAGAAGTTCTATTCTTAGTTAGTTGGGTGTTTTCATCATTAAAGGGTATTGATTTTGTCAGATGCTTTTTTTGCATTTATTGAAAAGATCATGTAGTTTTATTTTTTATTCAGTTGATATGGCATATTATATTAATTGATTTTCAGATATTAATCCAACATTGGATTCCTCACTTGGCATGTGTTGCTGGATACAGTTTTCTCTTTTGCTGAGGACTTTTGCATCCACATCACACAGTCACATAGTGATCTGTAGTTTCTTTTCTTGTGATTTATCTGGTTTGGCATCAGTGTTATACTGTCCTCATAAAGAGAGTTGGAAAGTATTCCTGAGTCCTTTTCTGGTTTTCTGAAGAGTTAGTATTAATTTTTTGTTAAGTGTTTGGCAGAATTTATTGGTGGAGCCATCCAGGCCTGGATTTTATTTGGGTAGTGTTTTGATTTTTAATTCAGTGTCTTTACCAACAGGTTACAGATCTATTCAGCTTGTATATTTCTTCTTGAGACATTTTTGTAACTTGTATTTTTCTAGGAATTTGTTCCTTTTATTTAGATTATCTAATTTATTGGCATACAGTTGTTTACAGTATTCCTTTACAATTTTTTTTAATTTATGTAACATTGTTAGTGATATTTAATCTTTTATTTCTGAGTCTAGTAACTAGAGTAGTCTTTTTTTGTTGATCTTTCTAGTTAACAATTTGTTAATTTTGTTGATTTTTCAAAGTACCCACTTTTAATTTCATTGACTTTTTTCTATTTTTTATTCTACATATTATTTATTTCCATGCTAATCTTTATTATTTCCTTCCTTCTTGCTTTAGGTTTAATTTGCTCTTCTTTTTCTAATGTCTTAAGGTTGAAGGTTTGGTTATTGCATTGTGATCTCTCTCTCTCCCTCCCTCTCTCTCTCTCTCTCTGTTTTAATACAGGTGTTTACAGCCATAGATTTCTCTCTAAGCACTTCTCTTTTTTTAGCCGAATCCCATATATTTTGGTATATCTTAATTTTTTACTTATCTCAAAATATTTTGATATTTCTCTTCTGATTTCTTCTTTGACCCATTTGTTGGTGAGGAGTATGTTGTTTATTTTCTACATATTTATGAGCTCCCCAAATTTCTTTTTGTTACTGATTTCTAATTGTATTACATTGTGGTTGGAGAACATACTTTGTATCAAGGTTTGTTTTATGGCCTAGCACCTGTTCTATCTTGCAGAATGTTCCAAGTGTATTTGAGAAGAATATATATTTTGCCGTTTGGTGGAGTGTTTTATAGATGTCAATTATGTCTAGTTGTTTGGTAGTGTAATTCAGGTCTTCTTATTTTGTTGTTGTTATTATTGATCTTCTGCTTATTTATCCTGTCCGTTATTGAAAGTAGTGTATTGAAATCTCCAACTATTCTTCTTGTAGTATTGAATTTTAAATATGCAATAGCAAGTTAAATCTGTTCATTTTTACAGTTAGAAATATATCATGCTATTTCAATTCTGTCTATATTGCTAGAGGAGTCTTTAACTTAGACCACTCTTCATTTTAAGGCACATTTGCAAATATAACCATTATGATAAATTTAATAGCCCCAAATTTGTTGTATCTGCTTGCATAGGGCTTTATGCATATGAGAAAGAGCTTCTTCTCACAGAGGGACCATTGTTAATTAGAAATATAGAAGCATCGGGGCGCCTGGGTGGCGCAGTCGGTTAAGCGTCCGACTTCAGCCAGGTCACGATCTCGCGGTCCGTGAGTTCGAGCCCCACGTCGGGCTCTCGGCTGATGGCTCAGAGCCTGGAGCCTGTTTCCGATTCTGTGTCTCCCCCTCTCTCTGCCCCTCCCCCGTTCATGCTCTGTCTCTCTCTGTCCCAAAAATAAATAAACGTTGAAAAAAAAAAATTAAAAAAAAAAAAAAAAAAAAAGAAATATAGAAGCATCTTTACCACAAAAAAGTGATTAAGTGGATGGTTCTGTGGTTCTTACTCAGATCCAAAGGAGGGAGTTGATACTAGAAATAGTAATTCTTTGATATTGGAATAATAATCACCCAAGAAAAAAGCTTCTGTAAGTTAAATCCTTAAAAATTTGAAGATATTGATTGTTTTGTTCATTTCTTGACTTTTAGCTATAGGAAAAGAAGCATAACAAAAAGCCATGTCTATATTTTGTGTTTGGAGTTAAAGCAGGTTTTTTTTTTGTTCGTTTGTTTTCTGTTTTGTAATTATAAGCGACATACAGAAAAGGATACTTGGTTTTTTTTTGAGGACAAGTCAGAGTATTTAGTAGCTCTCCTTTTAATTTGTAAAATCAGTTTGCACCTAAGTATTGGGCACACTCATACTCCTGAGCAATCTACTGTCTTTGAAGACTCTTCCTAATTCCTTTTTCTCTTAGGGAAGAGTTGTATGGGGTTGGGGGCTGGGAGTTAACATACGGGATGAATCTATCCTCTTTTGTTGAGTGTGAGGGACCTGGTTAGGCAACGTAGTATTTTAGGTCATGGAATTCGTAGGATTGATTATTGTTTTACATCTTTACAATGTAGATGTTAAAACAAATTATTTAGATATTCTTACAGTAGATGAAATGTGACTATAAAAATAAAACAAAACCATTCAGCCTTCTAGGTTCAGATGAACATTGCCTTTTCTTAACAGTGACCTTAACAGGATGCCTGGGTGGCTCAGTTTGTTAAATGTCTGACTCTTGATTTAGGCTCAGGTCATGATCTCATGGTTTGTGGGATTGAGATCCATGTCTGACTCTGCACTGACAGCATGGAGCCTGCTTGGGATTCATGGAGCCTGCTTGGGATTCATATTCTCTCTCTCTCTCTCTCTCTCTCTCTCTCTCTCTCTCTCTCTCTCCCCCTCCCCAACCGCCCCACCTCTCTCCCTCTCTCCCTCTCTCTGTGCCTCCCCCACTCAAGCTCTCTTTCTCTCTCTCTGTCTTAAAATAAATAAATATTAAAAAAACCTGACCTTAACATATAGCATAATGCTACAATTGCTAAGTTCTGAAACTTCTGTTTTGATACTATCTGTTAAAAGAAATTTCTGGGAAAATCATTAATACATGTGAAGATTGCATCAGACATTGCTCACATTAACTGATTTATTAGTTCGGAGTCTGAAGAATTTTGTATATCTTAAAAATAAAATACATGCTGGTTCCCATATCAGATGAAAGACTTCAGCTATTCTTTATCATAGTTTATACTAAGTCAGTGCACCGAACCCGCATGGATGAAGGCTTATTCCAGTGTTCTAAGGAACAGTTGGAAGTAGGGTCATATGCAGAACTGAATCATTCTATGGAATTTTAAAAATAGTATTCTTTCCAGCCACATGTATCATAAATATATGGTGTGCCAGCTACAGTGGGCATTAGAGTCTAGAAAGGAACCTAACCACTATTCACAGCACTGTTTCCACTGCACTTGTGTCTAGGTTTAAAACACCAATCCACTTACTTTCAGAACACAATTTGCTGAAGGACTAGAGACAGCATGGACTTTGAGTTCCTGCCAGATTAAATGTTTAACTTTTGTGGCCACAAATCTTATGAAACAGTAAGGCTTCCTTGAAACCTTTCCGTAGTTTCTCTTACTGGGCATACCATGTATTTCAAAACAGTACAGATGTTAGGGATAAAGTCAGCAACACCACGGAGAAGGGGAATTCATATCATGATGGCAAATAAATAGAAGCACATTTTAATCATATGATGTTATGGGCTTCTCACACTACAGATATTATTTGAAATTCTAATGGTTTCTGTTATTTCTTGGGGACCTCAAGGATTAAGGCAGCCTTTCTCCAAGGGCCAGAGCTGGGTAAATTTATCTTGGGAGCTAATGCTAATGACCAAAGAATGTATTTCATTCTCATTGGTTAGTGGTTATTACATTTGGTGTCGACTATAGATGTAAAGATTATGAAGTTGAAATTTTATGAAAAATAAAACTTATGTTTACCCTTTATGTCCAATATTTGGTGCTTTCATAGTCATAATGGCTCTGTAAATAGGGTTGGGCATGAGTTGCTTGGAAAGGGGGAGAGGTGGTGGTAGGAGCAAGCACTTTGTTAACTGTGCTGTAGCACAGACTTCCCTGCCCTGCCTCCCAGTCTTCTTGTGTGTGATCTTTATGTTTCCAGGATCTCCCAGGTAACTGTAATAATGTAGCTGGATGTGAATTGTAATGTAGCTGGACTTCCCTGCCCTGCCTCCCAGTCTTCTTGTGTGTGATCTTTATGTTTCCAGGATCTCCCTGGTAACTGTAATGTAGCTGGATGTGAATTGAGGGGGCAGGGGGATTTTTTGCCCTGAATTCTGCCGAGATCTAGCTGGGTGCCAGAGAAAGAGAAAACTTCCTCTCTAGAAGGAGGTGGTGTGGTTGGAAACACATGGGAGAGTATCAACATCATTCAGTTTTTTTCCTGCCAATTGCCCCACCTCTGTCCCACAAACTTTTCTTTTTCTAAAACATCTCTGCCCTTCTATTTACAATTTTACATTATTGAACATTAAGGGAACTTAAATTGATTAGATTTTGCAAATGAAGATCAACTACATGATCTAAATCATATGACCCCTTAAAGACAGAACTGTGGGCAGAATCCAGGTGTTCTTTACCCCACTTACCTTCCTGATTTGTGCCTGGTGCATGCCTCTTTTCTGGCATCCCTTACCCTATTTTGTAGAGCTAGTGGGTCCAGCATGATTCTTTAAAACAATGTTTTAAATCATTCTCTTCCTCTTCTAAATACACACATATAAATGCTTCTGTTAGCTATGGAGATGGTTTCTTCTTTGAGACACATATTATTCTGCCTCCTCAATTTTTGAAAGCCTTCCGCCAAATTCCCCCTTTCTTGCTGCCATGGACTTGTTAAGCTGGATTCCAGCTTCTGATCTGTAATGCAGATTAGACAGTGGTTTGTAAGTAGGAAAATGAATTCTTGTGGCATGGAGTCCAGTCTTGTAGACTTCAGAGTTTTGCTTATGGCCTATTTCAGTTACATTTGCTATTTGTCTACAGAAAAAGGTAATGCCAAGAAAAATTTGAAATACAGCCCTGTTGCACATTGGATAGCTTACTGTGGCCATTGTAGCCCTCTGACTGTCTGCTGTGAACTTGACAGTTCCAAGAATGTGGCCTGTCTTGGAAAGTAGAGAGAAAGGAGTGTGTTCCCTAGGTTTGATCTACTCACCACCCAACTTTCTGTGGATATCTGGGTTCATTGGAATTCTACTCAAAATATTCACCATTGGAAATCTCTAAACTTGGAATCATGCCTTACTCCAAGGATCCAAGGAAATATCATTTTAAGGCATAATGTTGTTGAGAATGAACGTGGTGTTGATACAGATCAACTTCTAGGAGAATGAAAGTTAGCAATTTTTTCAGTTTTTCTTATGAGATCACCAACTGAGGTCACCAACATGAAGTCACAGATGCTGGTTCTGTGACTAGTTTCTGTTGAGAATGCTTTCAGACAGGCAGAAATGTTAGGAATTAAAGATAACTTACAAGTAATAAAATTCCTACTGATGATTCCCCTAGACACACTCAGGCTCTCAGGTAAACAGAAAGTGAATTTTTCAAAGGGAATTTCGGAGGAATTTAATCAAAGTAGAGTACCGGAAAGGGATGGAGAGGAGGAGTTCTGGAGAAAGATGAGATTCTTTTTTAAAGGGTCATGAGGGAATAAAAGAATAGTTCAGAACAGTGCTGTGACAGGCATAAAGTAGTTATGTGGTACTTAGTGAATAATTTTTACAAATTGACTCTATGTTGAAATGATAATATTTTGAACATATTAGGCTAAATAAAACACATATTTAAAGTTAATTTCACTTTTTAAAAAAATTTTCTCTACTAGAAAATTTAAAATTCCGCTTGTGGTTCACATTTGTGACTGGCATTATATTTCTCTTGGTTGATGTGGCATTCAGTGCTGGCGAGTTGTGCCTCCTTGGACAGGTCATTCCACTCTAGACGTCAGCACACACATCTGTGAAAGGCAGGAGATAAAGGTGACCAGCTAGAAAGGATTCTCGTACACGTTGATGTTTGCTTAATTTCTAAATTTGAATCCTTTCTCTGGTAGATGTTTAAGCACTGAGAAAACTATTTGATACGAACAACTATTTTATGTTCCTGAATGTCTCACATAGTTGCTGCCACTTTAGGTCCCACAGCTTGAGCTAATTTGCAAATAGTCTCTAAATATAGCTCATTCCTTGTGACATGTAAATAAAGGAGTGTACCCCAATATCTTGGGAACCCCAGCGGTGGAGTGTGTAGGGCAAGGGTCACAGAATGAGTCAGGGCTTGGGCTAGATTAGCATCTCTGTGACTCACAGTCGCCTTCTAACCACCAGATGATTCTCCTCTTGAGAAATAATTGAGGGTGATGGCCCTTTTCCTACCAGGGTACCAGGGATTGCTGAATCAGTGTTTGTCAGGCTGACTACTTAAGTGATAAAAAGCGGGTGGGAGCAGCCAAGTTGGTGGATGTTAGCCCATGGTGTTTGCTATTTACGTATAAACTACTATAGAGGATACCTCACTGGTTTGGTCCAAGAAAGAGTGGAAGGAGAAACCACTGATGTTGTCTCTAGTGGAAAATGGGGGAAATCCCACTGCAGAAGTGAAAATGTTACTGGCTACTTTTGACAATGTTTTCAAAATGGAAACATTGTATTTAAGGCAATTCTAAGAATAAACCTACTAAAACTTTTTGGTAAGCCTGAAGCTAGCTAGCACAGTTCGGTGGGAGCTAGAGAATGTGCATAGATTCAGTTGTATGACAGAAGGTGTCTGTGCAGGTGTACTGTCACCTGACCAAGAGAGCCACACCTGTGCTGGAAGTATATTTAAGTTTTTGAAGATCATATTTGACAGGACTTAGCTTTATTTCCATAATACATTGTCCTCAACTTTCTTGTGGCAGGAACCACAGTGTCTTATTCTCGTGTGGCAACATCTATGTCTTTAGCTACTTTTTGAGTTTCTCAAGGCAAGAGACTGTGTGTTATCCCTTTTGTTCCTAATACTAAACAGTGCCTACTATGTAGACAAGAGTTAATAAAGGCTTGGTGTATTGAGTAAGTCTTATTTATTTAGGTATAGGACACAGAGGAAAAAATAACTCATCATGCACAGAAGTTTCTATTGAAAGAGACTAGTAGATAGGGAATCTAACTTCATAATTCAGAATTTCATAGCACCTGCCTATTCTTGAGCTTAAGTAAGAATTTTTTTGTATCTCTCTCTCTCTCTCTCTCTCTCTCTCTCACACACACACACACACACACACACACACACACACACCCCACACCACACAAATCTGAGGGAAGGTAATCCAGGGATGCTATAGACACCCAGGCTGATTCTATCTATTCTCTCCAAAAATATTTTGGACCTCTTCCTTGCCAGTTCATGGCCACAACATGGCTGCTGCACTTCCAGATTCATATACATGTTCCAGGAATATAAAAATGGATAAAGCATAAGTCTCCTTATGTTTTTTTCTATTCTTTTTTTCTTATGTTTCTTTCTTTCTTTCTTTCTTTCTTTCTTTCTTTCTTTCTTTCTTCCTGAGAGAGAGAGAGAAAGCAAGCACATGTGAACATGTGGAAGCTGGGAAGGGGCAGAGAGGGGCGGGGAGAGAAAGAGAGAGAGACAGAGAGAGAGAGGCAGAGAGGCTCTTAGGCAAGCCCCATGCCCAGTGGGTAGCCTGATATTAGGCCCAACATGGGCCTTGATCTCATGACCGTGAGATCATGACCTAAGCTGAAATCAAGAGTGAGCCACCTAGGCACCCCAAGTCTCCATATCTTAAAAGACTTTCCTTAAAGCTCTACTCAGCAATTTGTTTATCTCATTGTCTGAATCTCAAATGGCTACCTCTATTGCATGTATATTGCTATCCCAAATAAAATTGGATTCCTCCTAAAACCAAAGGAGACTGTTAATAAGGAAGAGGCCTCTCTGTATTAGGCCAAGAGCAGTGTACTTTTTTAATCTTCCTCCTCAAACATCAAATATTTGTAGAACTGTAGGGTATTTATAGTCTCAAAAACCTTAGCAATAATGCAGATCAACATTGTCTTCTCATTTTACAGATAAAGAGCACTGAAGATCAGAAATATTAATTGAGTTTTCCATTTAGAGTCAGGGAAGAGAGAAATGGGAAGCTTAATTCTTACATAGCTCATAACGTGTATTACATTTGGTACTTTATTGTACATGCTAGAGTGTAAATTACTTTCATTACTTGAATGTATTGTATATTGTATTTATTTCTTGAATTCATCGTAATTTGCATTAGTTTTTTTGTATTTTATATTGTGTTTATTATTTGAATTTATTGTATACTGTATCTATTTGTGTACTCGCTAATTATGCTTATTGTGTTATAGTTATTTTATATTGTATTTATTAAATAGATTGTATTTTATATGAAATTTGTGTCTTTTGTATTTATTATATATTATATTTATTACTTTAATTGATTTTATAATGCTTTATTGTAAAGGTTCAAGTGTAAATAACTTGAGTGAGGAACTGTCAAATGTATCTTTGTGTCTTCCTCAGTAAATACCAAAAAATTCACTGGAGATACCTCTTTAAGTATTATTTGAACTTATTGTATTATGAATATCATTAGCAAAATGTCACAGGGGAGAAAGAAGGGAACTTATATATAAAAGGAATCAATTCAGAAAGTAGAAGAAACACAGTAATACCAAAAATATCAGAAAACATACTTCTAATGTCATTAGCAAAATGTTAGAGGGGAGAAAGAAGGGGACTTATATGTCAAAGGCATCAACTGAAAAAGTAGAAAAAACACAGTAACATACCAAAAATATTAATCAGAAAACATACTTCAATATGTAGGAGTATATCTATTGAAACTGAAGTTTCATTGGTATCACATACTGCTTTGTGAATATCCTGATATACGGAAGGGAGAAATGAAGAGGGATGATATGGATAACATTAGATTCCTTTGAGAAATGTTTCTGCTTCAGACACTGATGAGGTGTCATTGTGGTAGATGTTGATGTCGAACCAACTTCTTCCAGGTCTTGTACTTGGTTCTCCAATTTTCTTAATCGTGTTAGTCTCAGAATTTTCTTTTTTTTCTTTATATCTTTTAGCAGTAAGAAGGACTAACAATTTCTCCCACAGCAACAATTGTTCTAATTTTCCATTCCAAAAACTAGTTTTACTTGAAAAGGCCCTGTTAGGCTGATTTTGTTCCTGATTTTCACTTTTCGTGTCTTTTCCTAGGGGTGCTTTCCAGTGTGTATCATGGGAGTTCAGGTTTGTGAATCAGATCCCCTAAGAAGAACCTCTTTATTTGAGTTCCTGATTGTTCTACAACCCTTTTGCTCAAGCTCAGGGATCCTAGAATTTAAATGTTTCTCAGAACATCACTGTTCTTGGACATACATATTGGATTTTTAACATTGATTTTATGCAAGTTGCACTTAAAGTTTCTCAGGTAGTCAAAGGCTGTGGTTTGGTTTTGTTTTGTTTTGTTTTGTTTTGTTTTGTTTTGTTTTGTTTATTAATTAAGTTATGTTGGAAGGCATCTTTCAGTCAAGTTTCATTTTTATTTTAGGGGAAAAGGATGTTTCTTTCTCCTCATACATAACCAAGCATTTTGGTATTCTAACACTGCAGAAATAAGAGTTTGGTAAACCACTTCCCTGAGAATTGCCAAGGGTTGAGCCACCAAAAGAGAACCTGAGAAAGTTAACAGTTATCATCCTGGGTCATGTAGGGCTTAACTAGCTGGGTTCAAGGTATGTCAATTATGTCCAATTTTTGAGGGAGCTAAGAGTTGGGAGTACCCTCTTATAAAACAAAAGGTGCTTAGTGGGCATCCCAAAAGGGAAGGTGGGCTTCAAAATAAGGAGAAACATGGTGGCAGACTTGAGGCAGGATGGCATTTATCATCAAGGCTCCTTAGCACCAGTGTGAGATAGTAGGCAAACTAGCCTAAATTTCCTGAAAAGTATAAACAGCCAATACCTGCTAGTACATGTGCTTTAGGCAATATGTATGGTAAGGTACTCTAGGGGTCTGGTGATAGCTATCTTCAAGGGAGACAAAAAACCAAGGTAATTGTAAGGTATTCACAGTTCAGAGAGAGAATTTTTGGGAGATAGAAGTAAGAATAGGATTTATAGAGGCAAAGTAGATCAGAGTCATAAAGATGATTTGGAGGTATTAGGAAATAGACTTTAACAGGCATTGAGGCCCCAACTGGAGCTGGAAAAATGCCTTTCTTAACCTTACAGACCAATTATGTTTTACAAATGAATCTCTTCTTATTATGCCTTTTCTTTATTCCTTCTCTCTTCTTCAGCTACATAATTAATAAAAGTTCCTTTTGAAATCTTATCTCAGAAGAAATCAAGATGCTTATATGTTTAGGATGATATGCGGTGGAGTGGGTATATGGACTTGTGTTTATGGATTTGTGTTTGGAAACGGGAGTAGGGGAGCGTCACACAGAGGCAAGGAAGCAAAGGAAAATACAAGAGAATAAAGCAACTGCACATACAGGAATAAGAGAAAGAATCAAGACCAGCTTATCTATAGTGACCAGAATATAGTTTTGTTTAAAAAAATTCCATTCCACTGTTGGACAGCTCTAATAGAAAGATTCTCTTAGGTTATCTCCACCCATTGAATTAAGTGTTGCCTCCGGGAACAACAAAGAACAAACTCCTTCATCAAGACGTCTCAGACTCAAAGCTAAGATTATATTTGCCACAATTATGAGGGACCAAAGAATGTGTTCACAATCCAAAAATATCTATAGTAAAAATCATTGATGATGATAATAATAAGCACATACTTAATTGTATTAATCAAATTATGTACTGCAAACATTTCTAAATGCTTTTTAAATGATCTTAGTATTAAGTATCAACTTAAATAGTATGTTCATGAATAGTTGTTAGTCCTGTTGAATTTCTCTTTTCTGGCTTTGGAACTCACAGCATAAGCAGCTTTACATGGAAATCTGAAATTTTAAGCACTAATCTCTTGGTATTTGACATCAAAGATTTTACCTTATTTACGGTTTTCTCTTCAAGGAAGGACTTTTCCACTTAGGGGTGGAGTGGAGATTGGAAGTAAAACTCAACCCAGACAGGAAACTAACCAACAAATCACAATAAAAATGAAAAGGAAATCTTTACCTCTGTGGACATGCACACAGCACGCATACACACACCCATGCACACACACATCAGTCACTCTGACCTACCCCTCAAGAAGGCCTTACACACACACTTGTATAGGGCTGTATTCTCTGGACCATTGGTAGAAATCTCTGAGCTTCCAATTGCCTTCTTTCGTGTCTGCCAACTGAAGGAGGAGGAGATTTGAATTCGCTTTGAAAATAATCCTCATTCATCATTAATTACTCAAACTCTTTTCTTCCCTATCCAGTTATGATGCAGATAACCTAATCTCAAAAATTGTAGCCTCAATATTAAAACATAGCAAATTCAAATACCATAAAACGGTGTGATACTGTTTCTAGTTGGCTAGGCCTTCAACTCTTGGAGTAGTCAGGTGCTCTAATGAAGAATTCACATCTGAAGGATGGGCAGCAAGCATTATATATCAGAAAAGCGACCCTCTGACGTTGGCTACCACAGGTACTTGAGCTACTCCTACCTCAATCATAGATTTTGTTAGCACATGGTGAGTCAGATACATTTTTTTATTTGGTGAAATTTTTGGCTTATTAACATGATAGATATGAGAAATGGGCTCACACCGATAAAATTAAAGGTACCTAAGACACACAGAGTGGCTAAAATATTTTAAGGCTTAGGGGCTCCTGGGTGGCTCAGTCAGTTGAGCGTCTCTGACTTCAGCTCAGGTCATGATCTCGCAGTCCATGAGTTCGAGCCCTGCATAGGGCTCTGTGGTGACAGCTCAGAGCCTGGAGCCTGCGTCGGATTCTGTGTCTCTCTCTCTCTCTGCACCTCCCCTGCTCACACACTCTCTCTCTCAAAAATAAACATTAAAAAAAAATTTAAAAATATATATATTTTAAGGCTTTCCATTTTTGCATAAACAAATTCCAAGAGTTAGTGAATTCTATAGCCCGTTCTTTAAGGATGGTGTTCAAGACTTAATCTCTAAATAATCCTATGTCATGCCATTATTAAGGAGGATTTCTGCTTGGTTAATGCCAATGTCAGAGTACCAGAATCTCACCTTTAGAATGGTATGTCCACCTGACAGAAACCTTTCATGGAAGATGATGGTTTGACACAAAGAAGGACAGGAAGCTAGAACTTTAAGCTAACAGCGAAGTTTGCATTGACTTTTGTTGTTGCTTACTAATGAAGCTAGTCAGCATGGTGGCAGAATTGAGCCCAAGACTTGCTTTCATTATAACATGGTAGGTTATGAAAGAGTCACTAATATATGTGTATCTCCAACATTTTCAGCAATTAACATTATCCATCAAAAAGAATCTAAGAGCTATGCATGATCAAAATGGCTTGGCCATACGCACAAAGGTTTTTTGTTTTTTTTTTTTCCACCAGCTCCCCAATTCACTATAACACCTTATATTAAATGTCTGCAGCAGATTGAAAGAAAACAAAACAACCTCTTATAGTCACTTTGGAATTCTCTGAAAACTCAGGTTGCCGTGGACAACCACAGAGGAAGGGTTGAGAGGTAAAAGAGAAAGCACATTCAGTCAGCTGTGGCTATCCTTTGCCTGGCTGATGTGATGATGTTTCCTGAAGGGCTTGTGGGGACAAGGGGATCAAAGCTCTCACTCCCAGCAAGGGCCTGCTCCATGTGGTAAATGTCTCTACTGAGGGATTTTTATGTCCCTTTGGATTAGCTACATGGGTCAAGGGCAAAAGTGAAGCCTGCATCATTTCCCTACCCCTTTCTCTTGGCGAGGCGATGTGTGTGGTCCTCCGGGCAGAGCCTTTTGTTAAGAGCAGGGATGGTGGAATGAGTTCTCCCAGCTGGATGGAGATGCGTGCGTGCCGGGAAGGGGATGCTCTGGGATAAATCAGAGACTATGTGTGGCTGTGTTTTTTATTACTCTTTTGTTATAGACTCCTCTCTCAGAGGAGCTTTGAGATAGTCATATTATTGACATTAACTGAGTAAACATTCAGTTTTCCTCCTTCGGCTTTATTTTCAGTCATTGGTGTTGTCACCTGACAAGTCCCTTCGCAAGTGCCTTTTGCGCTTTTGTTTCAGAAAGGAACATGAGTTGCTCAGGGTAATGGGACAAGAAGCCTTTCTTTAGAAAAATCCAAGTAAAAGGCAGTGATTAAATATCTTCGAAGCTGTGTGTGTGGCCTGGTTTTGCCTCTCATCCTTCATCTGTTGGCATTTTCTTGGCAGCCGGAGCTGGAGCCACTGGTTAACAGTAGCAAGGGAGTCAAGGCCCCGCTGCCACCAGGAGGCAGATACATCATCACCCTGGTGAGCTGCTAGTCATTTAATCGGTACCAGGGGCCACTCAGAGAGGCAGGAAGTTTTCTAGGAAAAGCCGACAATGTCTGGGAAACTGGAAACCAAGACATCAAAACCTTAAAAATCCAGGTCAATTTATGTGAGTGATACAAGTTTTTTTGAAGATAAAAACAGGATTTAGTATGTGCAGTTATCAGTGGCTGTTGTAACGTGTTCACGATTTGGGTGTGTCAGTTCTTGAAACTACCATGTTGCCTTTACTTGCCAGTGTGGTCATGAATGGTTCTATAGATTGCATCTTTGCTATTTCTGGAGTTGGATGGGGTTTGAAGACAGATACGGGTAGCTGGGAAATAATTATTTCTCTAGGGAGGGTGACATTTTCATGTTATTTGTTGCAGAATTGCTGATAATCCTGGTTTTTCAGTTGTAAAATAATGTATGTGATTGTGGTACATTTTCTTGTGTCTCCCTTTACTTAACCCTGTAGCGCTGGGTGGGTGTTTTTAGCAGGTTTTTATTGTGTTTGTAAGTATGCTTGTGTGTCTGGGTAAGGTATGTAACTGCAGTATAGCTTTTCAGTGTTTCAGACAAGTAGTGGTTTTGCTTGTGAAAAATGGCAACAATTTGAAGTTACTATCCTCCGGCTGGTTCTAAACAGAGAAAACCACTTTCTTCTAAGTGCTGACACCAACAGAAAGGGGAAGGAGCCAAATAAGGAAGAGTGAGAGGCAAGAGTGTGATTTCTACCTTCCAGTTCTTAGGCATTGAATTAGAATGTGGAGGATCATTGATGAATGGAGATGGGCAAGGGGAGTAGAGGCAAAGTGAATTTTGTCTCCAGGTGATGAGCTAAGAAGTGTCCTATACATTTCTTGGTCTGGAACAATTGGTTCATTCATTCATTCATTCATTCATTCATTTATTCATTCAATAGGTATTTATTTTTGTGTCAACAGATATTTATTAGGTGCTGGGGTTAATGGTAATAAGCAGGATCAAGTGCCAGACCTCTTGGAGTAGGAGAGAAAACAAGAGAGAAACAAACCAGTAAACATATGAGCATGAAATATAATTTCAGGTCAGGTGAGAGGAGGAAAAGTGAGCAGATTAGGAACCTGAAAGAAGTGTAAGAGGCCAGCTAAAGAAACCCTGGGAGAGGGACGGAGTATGGAAGGAAGGAAACCACAGAGAGGGGGGATGGGGGGCGGGGGGGGGGGGCTAGGTCTTGGAGGACTTGGATCTTTGCTGCCTAGGAACACTGTAAGGATGGCACATGGGAGTGATGGCATCTGATTTATGGCTTTAAACTCTCACTTGGGGGCTTCATCTCTTGTATGTTTTACTGGCCGTGGATCAGTTCTAGCAGAAAATCATTTCTCAAAACAGTGATTGAATGGTCTGATGATACTTTTCTTAAAGCTGTAAAAACCCCAGGATTCCAGAGCTGCAAGTTTGTAATATTTACTTTTGACTGGAACTTGGAAAAGGAATAATTGGGCAGTTGTGAAGTAGTATGTTAACCCAATTGTTCATAACTAATAGGGGGGAAGGTGGGGGTATAATTGAAGCGCCAAGAAAATAATTATTCTTAGTTTATTTGCTTGTTATGTACCTACTTTCTGAGGTCAGACTTTGTGCTAGTATAAGGAATTTGTTAATTATTCAGTGCTATAGTGCAGCGAATCGGACAAGGAGTCCAGGGGATGGCTGACTGGGTTCGAAATTCATCTCTGTGATGACTAATTAGATACTTAACTACAGGGGCCTCTGAATAACTGCAAGTGAGGCACAGGAGGAGTATCCCCCTTATGGGGTTGTGTGAGAATTAAGTGAAATAATACATAGGAATCGGCCTGACATAATTTAAGTATTTGATGAAAGCTACCTGTTATTGTTTCTGTTAAAGAAATTCCAACCATGGAAAAATTTTACACTTTATATATGATACATCAGATAGTTAGCTTATTTTACATAATTTGGAAGCTTAAATGGAGTTTAGAATATGCTGTTTTGGGAAGCAGCCCCCACTACTGGGGTGGCATTGTATATCATATATAATTATATATAAATATAATACTGTATAAATACAACATATTATATATAACATATAAATATAATCTATATTACATAGGGTGCTCCAGACAAGACTCACTATTGAGATTCCCAAGGCTGGGCAGATTTTATGAACTGAGGGTAGTATGAAGGGATTTGTAGGGAAAGACGAAGGTTAGAAGTGTGAGACAAATGGGCACCTTAAGTGGCTCAGTTGGTTGAGCATCCGACTTCGGCTCAGGTCATGATCTTGGTGCTCATGAGTTCGAGTCCTGCATTAGGCTGTCTGCTGTTAGTGCAGAGCCCATTTCGGATCCTCTGTCCCCCTCTCACTCTGCCCCTCCTCCACTCACTCTGTCTCTCTTAAAATAAATACACTTAAAAAAA
This sequence comes from Leopardus geoffroyi, assembly GCF_018350155.1. Lineage (NCBI taxonomy): Eukaryota > Metazoa > Chordata > Mammalia > Carnivora > Felidae > Leopardus > Leopardus geoffroyi. The sequence goes on from NC_059326.1 coordinate 206,775,772, forward strand.
AAACGTGGCTTATCAAGAGTTAAAATATAGCAGATTTTAAGAATTAAAAACAAACAAAAAAAACCAACAAGTAGTATGAGGCCAAGGAAAAGGAGCTAAATCAGAGAAAACCTGCAAATGAAAGGAACAGGTTGGGTATGGGTAGGGAAGGTTGTGGCTGCCTGTGGGTATGTTCCTGTTTTGGACTTTGATTTTTAGATGCTGTCACCTAAATCTCTTTTTAGCATCATTTTTAACTGAGTTCACTAAAAGACATTTTAAAATGTGAAATGTTAAATGTGGTATTTAAATATACAAGTCTCTGGGAAAATAGAGTTGTCCCATAATGTTTTGTTTTGTGTCAGATTTGCCAAACACATTTATTCTATAAAAGTGAAAATACACGTTTTATAACCATATAAGTGTGCCTCAGTGTACTGCTTGCCTTTGAAAATGCCTGTGATTTAAAGCATGGGGGAGGGGAAGAAAAAAAAAAAAGGTTAGAGAGGGAGGGACCCAAAACATAAGAGACTTAAAAACTGAGAACAAACTGAGGGTTTCATGGGGGGTGGGAGGGAGGGGAGGGTGGGTGATGGGTATTGAGGAGGGTACCTGTTGGGATGAGCACTGGGTGTTGTATGGAAACCAATCTGACAATAAATTTCATATTAAAAAAATAATAATAAATAAATAGCTGCTTTAGAATGGATCTCAGTTTGTATTTATCATTGGTCTTAACCAATAACATTTCATCTTTTCTCCTCAAGGCTATGAGTTCTCTCCCTCATTTAAGGTACATAACATTTCAAATAATTCGGTTTATAAATGGAAACAATAACCTGAAAACATTCCTTATTGAAAGAGACGAAACCTTTTTCATGGGTTCCAGCTAGATATTCCTGGGGGTGTACTGCCCCTCTGACATCATACTTAGATCAGAAAACCAGGGGCACCTGGGTGGCTTGGTCGGTTAAACGGCCAACTTCGGCTCAGGTCATGATCTCGCGGTCCCTGAGTTCGAGCCCTGCGTCGGGCTCTGGGCTGACAGCTCAGAGCCTGGAGCCTGTTTCAGATTCTATGTCTCCCTCTCTCTCTGCCCCTCCCCTGTTCATGCTCTGTCTCTCTCTGTCTCAAAAATAAATAAACGTTAAAAAAAAAATTAAAAAAAAAAAAAAGAAAACTAGATCTCTTCACCATTTGTAGATCTCTTTACCCTTTAATCATGGATGAGGGGAAAAAAGCTCCATTTTGTGAATGAATTCAATATCCCATTTTTCTTTCTTATATTTCTCTTTCCTTTTACTCTTTTCTTTTTTCCTCTTTTTGTCTCCTGACTGCAGAATGAGTTGATTCCTCCAGGAGCCTGCCTCCTGGGCTGTGTGGTGGAACCCCCATGGATGAGCACCACTTGGCACCTGAATGGGTGCTTTATCTCAAACCTTTATCTCAAATTTTTTTCTTTTTCCTCACATATCTTTCTCAGACCTTCCACAGAAAAATTCAGCTCTCTGCATTGTGTGCTTAGGCCACAGCCCAGGGCAGGGTGGTACAGATCTTTCCACCACCCTGAAAATAAGTGAGTTCAATTTTCATCATGAGATATTTCCATGGCGAGTTCAATCACATCCTCAATCAGGTGTTTGTCACAGGCAATGGTCTCTCTCTTGCTACCCTATTCTGTTCCCCACTCTCCCCATTTCTCACTGTGTCTCATCTCCTTTCCCTTTGGGAACATACTTTTTGTGATTAAGAAAGGAAAACAAATAAGCAGGTCCTCACTGCACAGGGGGAGCCATGCTGTGGTGTCTTGGTGTGAGTTCACTTTGCTCCGTGACGTCTGTTCTAAGCTGTATGTGCTTTTGTTAGACTCCTGCATCGCATCTCAGTTTTGAGGACAGTGACCCTAATTGACACAGGCTTTCAATGGCAAGTGATATTTTATACAGAAACTGCATTGAATAGAGAAAGATAGAGCTTTTTGAGGACAGGGAAACACAATAGTCCAAAATGGACTCTGCATCATGTTTATGCTGCTATTGCTTTTTCCACTAAGCAGTTCAGAATTCCAAGTAAAGGAAGGACAGGGAAAATATCAGAAAGGCAAAGCAGGGAATTTGGGAGAATTTCTAGCTGCACAGCTGTAAGATTAAGAGTTAATCATTGTATGGTTTATAGGAAGAAAATAATTATCTTTTATTGTTTTTGAGATTAAAAAAATCCCTTAAGCCTAATTGCAATAATAACTTAATCTGTTGGTCAGTGTTTATTCATTACTCACTCTGTGCTCAGAACTACAACAACTGTCAGGAATGCAGCCATATTGGCCACGATCCCTAACCTAATTATAAGAATGGAGACAAAAACATTAATAAAGTTAAAAAAATCAAAATAATTCTAATTATCCCCAGGAGACCTTTGCTGTAGGACTAGAAATTAAATCAGTCATGGGCAGACATATATCAAAACTCAAATCCCATGGCTCAGTGGGCATTTGAGAAGGACAGATTGAGAGGTTCTCACTGAAAACTTTTTTGCAGATGAATAAATTAGATATGGAGAAAGAGTTTGGAGCTCTTTTGAACTTTTCTTTCACCAACTAGTTTTAGGATGGCATAGTTATCATTAAGGAATATGTTGTGTATTTCAGATTTAAGTGATAGGGCAGGTAAAATATAATTTGTGTGATGAATGTTTTAGAAGCTCTTAACTGCATCTGAGATACCTCTTTAGGATATCAGATAAAATGCTCACAGGCACCACCTCTGCATTTCCTTGGGTACAAAGATCTGTGGGTGGAGAAGCAAAGGAGGGAGGGCCACCAACAACCTTGAGTGAGGCCACAAAGGCACATCTTTCAGACGGCACTGTTGCCATTGCCCCATGAAGTCTATAACATAATTTCAACAAAGCAAAGTAAATATAAATAGACCTCAAGGCAAATGAATATGTCACTAGAGGTAGTGTAGGGTAGGAAATATAAACTAGAATTTGGAATTCTGACAGCCCTAGGTTAGAATTTGTTTCATCACTTATGAGCTGCAGTTAGTCTGAGCAAGCTGTTGATACTCTCTGCTTCCCGTCACTATAAATCCCTCGAAGGCAGAGATTCTGTCTTTAAAACAGTGTTTTTTATGATTATAGATGTAATTGATGTCCATGGTAGAAATATGGAAGAACAAAGTAGAAAATGAAAGTCACTGTTTATGCAAGTCCTATAGCCCTGAACATTTTGTGACACATCTTTCCAGATTTTTTTTGTGGGTATATATTTAATCAAAATTGTTACTTAATGTCCATGTCCTTGTTCTTTTTAGCCCTTGTGCCTGGTATAAAGAGAAGTTTAATAAGCGTATATTAAATGACTAAATAGCCTTGAGCTTCTTAGTCTTCAGATCCATCCCAGAAAAAATGAGAATAAAAACAGCAACTATAGTGTTGGAGTTCTGAGGGTTGAATGAGATGCTGGATGTGTAGGGCTCATTCACTGGTATACAACAGACACTCTGTAATTCAAAACTGTTATTGCTATTATTTTGGTTCTCATTGAAAAGAGAGAGATACACTAAATAGTTTGGTTCGGAGGATTTGAAACCATTCATAATGACCTTTCCTTACAGTTTGGAGACAGATAGTAAATCTAGTATGAAGTGTTTATAATTCTAGAGCATGGGAATGTGCTATGAAGCCTAATCCAGAAATGGCATTGTATTGGCAAAACCTGTCACTGAAGTCAGGGGTATGAAAGAACAGAGTTGGTTGCAGAGTGTTCTGCTCTGAGCGTGGTGACTTTTATCTTAAGCTGTTTCTTGAATAAGATACAACTTGGCCTTAATACCAGCAGGTTCATGACTCAAACTCCGTGGTGTTAAGGATCTCAAAGCTTCTTTCTTTCTTGTAGGTTCCTTCATATAAACCTGTTGTGGACTTGGATTGAGTATAGGAAATGCCTTTAGTGGAGCCATAGGCAAGGATTCTCCAGGTTCCTTGAGCCTCACTCACTGGAGTGAGTCCTACTACTAGTAGGATTAGAGTTGTAGGTGGGCAGCTACCTTGCAGAATGCTGTAGAGGAAGAAGGATCTCAGAAATCAACCAACCCAGGGGCACCTAGGTGGCTCGGTCGGTTAAGGGTCTGACTCTTGATTTCAGCTCAGGTCATGACCTCATAGTTCGTGGGATTGAGCCCTGTGTCTGGCTCTGTGCAGACAGCACGGAGCCTGCTTAGGATTCTCTCTCTTCTTCTCTCTCTCTCTCTCAATCTGTCTCTCTCTCTGCCCCTTCCCCACTTGTGTGCGCATGCATGCTCTATCTCAAAATAAACTTAAAAAATTTTTTTAATTAAAAAAAAAAAAAAAAAAGAAATCAACCACCCTAGTAGCTGTTTTACACACAGTGAACTAAGGCCAGAAGAGATTATGTGAACTTCTCAAGGCCGCACAGCAAACTGGTGACACGACCAGGCTTAGAACCAAAAGGTTCCTGTGAAGCAGCAAAATGTAGAAGAAAGAACACAGGTTGGAGTCAGGCTGCTTTAGTTTGAATCCTGGTTCTGCCACTTAGAGGTATATTTAGAAGACACTAAATCTCTCTGAACTTCGTTTTCATCTGTAAATCCAGAATGAAATATCTAGTTGTGTTAGAGTCCTATGGCTGCCATAACAAATTATCATAAACTTGATGCCATAAAACCAAAGAAATGGATTGTCTCATGATTCTGGGAGCCAGAAGTCCAAACCAAGGTGTTTTGGGGGACCATGCTGTCTTTGAAGGCTCTAGGGAAAGATCCTTCCTTGCTTCCTCACAACTTCTGGCGGTTGCTGGCAGTCCTTGGGTTTCCCTGGCATACAGCAGCAACACTGTTGTCTCTGTCTGTATTGTCACATGTTTTTCCCGAAGTGTGTTGGTCTGTTTCTGTGTCTTCACGTGGCCTTTCCATAAGGACATTAGTCATTGGATTTGGGGTTCACTCTAATCCAGTATGGCCTGATTTTATTTATTTATTTATTTTTTTAAGCACTTGTCAGTATTTAATGAACCTCCCTTCATGTGGCTTCAAGCTACCAGGACACAGACTCCTCCCACACCCTTAATCTTCTCCTCAGCTCTTCTACTGAAGAATTTGGCCTTCGCCATGACAGGCTGTTTGGGGAGTTTTCCCTTTCCCAAAACTTTGTCGTAGCCCGATCGCACCACATCGCTGATAGGAGCAGCTCCCATCTTGTTTTTGGCAGCCTTTTCCTGTGACTGCTCACTGACCAAGGTCCGCAGTTTATTGAGGCTGACAGTTGGGCAGAAGCCCTGGTTCCTTTTTATGTGGTAATGCCTCACACCAGCTTTTCTGAAGTAACCTGGCTGGTATTTGTCAAAGTTGACCCTGTGGGGATGCATGCCACCGGCATGACCCCGGCCTCCTGGGTGCTTCCGGTGCTTGTGGACGCAACCGTGTCCGTGGCTCACGTGGCCCCGAAGTTTCCGGGTCTTCTTCAGTCTGGATGGCCTGTTGGCAGCCCGGAGGAGAGAGCCAGTATGGCCTGATCTTAAGTAATTACAACTGCAAAGACGCTATTTGCAAACAAGGTCACGTTCTGAACTTCTGGGTGGACAAGAAGTTTTGGAGGGATGCTATTTAACCCAGCACAGTAGGGTACAGCACTGTTGCCCGGATGAAATCATGTATTGTCTACGAAGTATGTAGCGTGGTTGCTGGTCCATGTTAGTTCACATGGTAGCTCGACAACTGTTGGTTCTCTGCCTTTCTTTCCAACCGCCAGCCCCGTGGCCACTTGGCCGTTGCAGAACTCCAGGCACTGAACTCATTCTGTTTCCACAGTCTGCGTCTCCCTCTTTCTGCAGTTATTCTGGTATGTTCCCAGCCTTCTTCACTGGCCGGTTGTAATTGTTTTGGATAACAGTTCTTTTATTGAGATTCTGCTCATTTGCAGCTTTCCTAGTTCTAGCTTTCAAGGAGCTTTACTGTAAATATAGTTGGATGAAAAACAACAAAGGGCTGCAGAGCACAGTTATCGGCAAAGGGACTGCTTTTTATTTAATTAGCAAAAACAAAGAAGTACATCCAGTTTTGACAAGGATACTGTGAAAAAGTAAACTAATAATACCTTTGTTGGGGCTCTTAAAACTGTTACACCTTTTCCAAAAATCAATAAAAATAATATACTTTTGCTTTATTAATCTCAGAACTGGGAATCGGTGCTAAGGTAATAATTCAAAATACAGAAAACACCACAAATATTCATCAAAACATGATTTATGCTAGCAAGACTTCAATTTTTTTTTAAGTTTATTTATTTTGAGATAGAGAGAGAGAGAGAGACAGGACAAGTAGGGGAGGGGCAGAGAGAGAGAGAGAGAGAGAGAGAGAGATTCCAAAGCAGGCTCTGCACTGTCAGCATGGAGCCCAATGTGGGTCTTGAACTCATGAGATCATGACCTGAGCTAAAACCCAGAGTTGGGTGCTTAACCAACTGAGCCACCCAGGTGCCCTGATAGTAAGACTTTAGAAACAATGTAAGTGCCCAACAATAAGGATAGTTTAGGTAAACTGTGGTTTGTCCATTTGAGAGAACATTATACAACTATTTAAATATAAATATGAAAAATATGACTTATTTTTTAAGTGAGAAAAGATAATTACAAATAGATTCATATGTGATTGTGATAAGTGTATGGGGTAATGTCAAAATGAGTAATTTTTTTCTATGTTATAAATTTTCTATAATTTGAAAATATTTTTGTATAATTTTAAGTAAGACAGCGATAATGTAAGGACATAACCCATACAGTTGGGTGACTTGGTAGATATCCCATTTCATCTTTTGGGTGCTAGAGGCTGTGATGCTTAGAGCACTGCTGTTGGCATTAGGTGGAAGCAAGTGTCATTTCTCAAACAGATTAGGACAAACCAGTGTTGTGGGAGCAGTTGCTAGTCAGGGGATTCCTACCTGCGTGACCAGTAAACTGGACTCATGAGTTATGGGGCCAGTGACTCACCCCTGACCATAGACAAGCAGCCCCATGAAGAGCTCAAGTAGACAGATGCTAATATCACTTGCCTCGAGAAAAATCTAAAAAGTCAAAACAAAGATGTGACAACAAAAAAAATTGCAAAGGTTTGTTGGTGTGATTTACATTTTATTTTTGCTTCTGGTGAATACATAATAATCCTCCCCTCCCCCAACAAGTGAGAAAAAAATGAAGAATATTATTGAGATACATAAGTTCGTAGGTTACTTTGGACTGTGAATACAAGTTTAATACAGATGATAAAGCTTTAATAATTTATCTTTTTGATACTGGTAAAGTCAAAGAATTCATAACTCCTTGGCTCAATTATATTTACTCATGTTATTAGTTATTTCTAGTCATTTATTTGGGAAATATTTATTGATTCTTATCACAGTCTTAGACTTGATTATATCTCATGTTAATTTTCTGAATTTCTGTTTATTAGTTTACTATTATGATAATTTTAAAGTACTTCAAAAATAAGGAAAACATACATCACTAAGTTTCAATTCCATTATATGTTCTCAAAGAAGTAGTTCTCAAATTTAATGGGTGCAGGAATCACCAGTGATGATAGTTAAAAATGCAGTTTTCTGGGCATTAACCTCAGAGACTAGAGAGGAGTCTGGACGTCTTTGAAAGGAGGAAAGCAGAGGGTGCTGCCTCAGGTGGGCTCCCACTCACGCTTTCCAAAAGTGAAAAGTTAGCCACATGAAACCACGTGCCCCCAAATATTTTCCTTTAATATTTGAGGTTGAACATTAATTATCACCGTAAAAAAAACCAACAATAAAGATGAAAAGTGTTAAAACTTGGCATTGTTTTCCAAAACATGAGTTTTCTTTTCCTTTTTTGGAGGTATGTAAGGAAAGCTCATCACCACGCTGTGAATGATGTCAACTCCTCTGTTCCTAGCACATTTTTGACACGTCACCCTTTTATTTCACAACAAACATGCTGAGGCAATGTTCCTTTTGTTTTAAGAGCTGACGCTTGTCAGTTAATTATATCATGTGCTGAAGGAAAATTAATAAGGAATGCATTCAACTACAACTTGCATTTTCAGTATTATTATCACAAATGAGTGCATTTCAGACACTCTAATATTAGAATCTAGATTCTCATAATGCAGTGTCTACTGTGAAAACCACGTGTAATTGTGTTCTTAACACTCATTCTTCCAGTGGTGTCTGAGCTATGAGGTAATAATGCTTTTCTCTGTTAATAAGTCACTTTCCAGTATGCAAGGTCTTTCTGTTTCCCTTCCTTGAGAAAGCAGATGGGTGATTTATTTTTAAAAAATCTTACAAGAGAATGGTATAGAAGCCAGTTAAGCCTCGCCTTTTTCCAGAGTTGTCTTTACCTGCAGAATTATCTAGCATAATAAAATGAGGGTAGCTTCTAAATTAAAGATTGCTAAGGCAATGTTTCTTAAACTTTGTATGCATAAGAACAATATACCATATATAATATTTTCATTAATATTCAGATTTATGGGCCTCCAGTCCAATTTATTAAATCTCAAATGAGGACTGAGAATTTACATTTTAAAATACATCCCCGTTTGTTAAACACTGATAGACTGCCTTATATACTTCGAGGAATTTCTCCCCTTGGGAATTTTGTAAAACAACTTAGGAGAGGTAATTATGAGTGACCTATGCTTTGAAACTTTTGGAGGAACTTATTTTAAACCTTAATTAAGGGGAGTTTAGCAGCTTAAAAGAAGCATTGAGAAGTTTTCCAAACATGGATTTTGTATTTGGATGGCTATTGGGAATAAGTACACCATTGTATTTCTTTTTGGAAAGCCATGGCCTTTGGCAAGGCCAGAAGTTATTAGGATTTCCAAAACCCTGACAGTGAGAGAACCAAAGGAGTAACAAAGTGTGACAGTGATGGATGGCCCTATGCCAGGCAGTGCTCTAAGCATCTTATATGTATTAATGAGTTAACCTGACAAGTATCCTACAAAGTAGATATTATTATTTTACTCATCTTGTAAATGGGAAACAGAGGTAGTGAGAAGTGAATTAGCTTGTCCCCTTCTATAGCTTGTGAGAAACAGATCCCAGGTTGTTCTGAACTTGAGCATTCGGAAGTGGGGTCTGGGCCTCCACTACTGCACTATGCCACTGATGAAGGGCTGGTTCTCTGGGAAACTCATTTACCTTTCAACCAAATAAGGGGCTTTTTATATTAAGATGAGTATCTACAAAGGCAAAGCAATGACCTACATGCCACTTAGAGCTTTTTGATCTACGCTTCCTAAGATTTCTAGAGAAGGCCAACATGAGAGAAAAATAAAAGTAATAGCAAAGGCATTTACTTCAGTATTTGCTTGAACATTTGCTCTCAGAAGTAATAACTATTATCTTTTCAATTATATGAGTAGAGTCTTAGAGTCTTCTCTTTAGAGTCTTAAGAGTCTACAGAAAATTTAAGGATCATTTGGCTCAACAATAAGTATTTCTTCGATGAATGAATGAAAAGTTGGGCCCATTTTGCACATCTACAAGGATGTTCTGCAGGCTGATCAGTGTAACAATTTGCATAAGCATCATTAGAATTATGAGTGGAACTTTAGAGGTCAGTTAAGTCTAGAGGGAATAGGCAGTGTAGATGTGGTCCCATGTCAACCTCCAGGAAGGGTACATTGGGAGGACTAGAACCCCATGTTCAAGTGGGATGAACTGTGTGCCTGGGCTTCAATCTGAGAATCTAGAATGAGTGCAGGATGGCTACCCAAGTAGGGTAGACTTGCTTTGTACTAATGGTTTCTGTATTAATTTTCTATTGCTGCTGTAGTAAGTTACCACATACTTAGTGGCTTGAAACAACACAGTCTATAATCTTACAACTCTGTGCATTGGAAGTCTGATGCAGACCTCACTGACCTAAAATCAAAGTGTCAGCAATGCTGTGTTCCTTTGTGGAGGTTCTAGGGGAGAATCTTCTTCTTTGTTTTTTCCAGGTTTCCAGGTCCATGTACCTTGGCTTGCAACTCTCTCCATTTTCAAAGCCAGTAATGGCAGGTTGAGTTGTTTTCACATTATATCACTCTGATTTCCTCTTCTATACCTCTCTTCCACTTTTAGGAACCTTTCTGATTATGTTGGGCCCACTCAGATAATGGAGGGTGATTTTCCTTTTTAAAGGTGAGCTCATTAGCAACTTTAATTCCACCTGTAACCTTAAATTCCTCTTTGCCATGTAACCCAACATATTCACAGGATCTAGGGAGTAGGGTGTGAACATGAGCATGGATGTTCTGAGGAGATCTTTATTCTGCCTACCACAGCTTCCTAAAGAGTAAGGCAATTAGAGGGAAGGAACATGTTCTAGGATGTAGGGCTCAGTCATCCAAGACTGGATGTCTGACTAAAATGGAAAGCTGCCTGCTCCTGTTCTTGGCAGTTGCAGATTCTGGCAGATGCTGGTAGAGAAACTGTGAGCTGGTTGGCAGAATGAAGATGGAGAGACCATATCATATCTGGAAGGTCTGAAAGAGTCTTATTGGCTGAGAACTCCTCACCTTCTGTGCGCTGACTTCATTGAGTTTGTCCTAATGTTTTTAGAGAAAGAAGGTACTAAGGATTTTTCTCTTAGTAGGAGGACAAGCCAAGTCCTTTACCAGCTCAAGCATAGAAGGGCAGGTAGGAAGGAATACGTGTAGAGTTGGAATCCTAGGTAAAAGAGGTAGAAACATGAGCCAAATATACCTACCTTTCCTCTGTCCCTCCTTCCCCTCACTCTCTCTTTACTTTCTTCCTTCTTTCTTTCTAGTTTTCAAATTTGTGCTGTCAGTGTGTTTGGGGAAGGTATTATGAACATAAACACCGCTATTACCTAAACAGGTTATGTGTCCACAGGGTCAAAATCAGGCTCATTGTAACAAAACAGGACTAATAATAAAAGCAAAATTTCATCCTTTTTTTTTTTTTTTTTTTTTTTTTTTTTTTGAGAGAGTGAGCGGGAGAGGGGCAGAGGCAGAGGGAGAGAGAGAGAATCTTAAGCAGGCTCTACACCCAGCACTGAGCCCACTGTGGGGTTCAAACTTATGACCACGAGATCATGACCTGAGCCAAAATCAGTAGTTGGATGCTTAACTGACTGAGTCACCCAGGTGCCCCTCATCCGCATTTTTAAACTTTTATTTTATCTTACCAATAAGAGCTAAAGCATTAAGTGAAAAATAGCATGGTTTGCAGAGTGAGGGAGATATTACAGAATCTAGTTTAAAAAAAATGATACAGTTGAGTGTTGGAGACCTTTGTTTTTGTAAGTTAAGCTAAGTGGAAGTGGTAGATTTGGACCCAAGAGAGGAATCATGTGACCTCCTAAATGAGAAGAAACCCACAAGTCATTAGTCATCTAGTTGATATTATTTTAATCACACGAAATGCTGCCTGTACATCATTACAGGACTTTCCATTTGTTCTCCAAAGCAGACTAGACCTCTCTTAGGTTGGTTTATGTGCTTACCTAATTCCTGTTGTTTGGGTGACTGCATGGACAGGATGATTGAAACAGTTAGGGACTTGCCTGACACAAAGCCATAAGCTATTGGAAAAAGCGTTTTGAACAGAGGCATCATGGGCCCCATGAGGGGAAGAGGAAGCCACAAAGAGCATCAGAACATGAAAATATAGGTCACATCTGCCATCCTGGGCATAGAGTGCATACCTTTTTTGCCACCAAGAACATGGGCAGGAGGCAGGAAGGATATGCATTAGAAGATACATTATTGTTGACTACAAAGGGTAGAAATTTTTGTGTCTTTGACTTCTTTTTTTCTTCCAATAGAGGTAGTTCTCTTGTCTCTCTATGGGGACTGGGTGGAGGGGTGCTGGTGGCAGGGAGGCTGACAACAGACTTCCTCTGGAGAACCACTGCTTAGATTTTTCAATAGTTTTTTTTTTTTAATTTTTGAGAGAGAGAGTGCATGTGTGCATGCACGAGCTGGGGAGGGGCAGAGAGAGATGGAGAGAGAAAGAATCCCAAGCAGGCTCCACATTGTCATTGCAGAGCCCGATGCAGGGCTTGAACTCATGAACCGTAAGATCATGACCTGAGTCGAAATCAAGAGTCAAGTGTTTGACTGACTGAGCCACCCCAGCGCCCCTCAATAGTTTTGAAGTCTCTGTATAAAAACAAAACAAAAACAAAACTTTAGTATGCAAAGCATGGAACCTTTAGCAACTCTCTTGCCAAAATGAGCTTATTTGAGCATAAAGTGGAATATGGCACAATTGGAGGAAAAGCGAGCAGCCACCTGATGAAAATAAACAAATAGCCATTCAACAGCAAGAATGTCTTCTTAAATTCACTTCTTTGTTTATCTCTGTGCTTCCAACTTGCCAGGCTCCAGGTGTCTTAAGTATGTTCCAAGAGGAGCTTTACCTAAGGACACTCAGTGTTTACAAAGCAGGGAGATTTTTCTTGAATATTGGCACTCTGTCTTTCCCCCCAGAGTCCCACTTCTGCTATTTGAGTGCTTTTTGCTTAACAGTCATGCAACCTCAGGCTTCCTTGGCTCATGTGCCTTCCAACTCCAACTCTACATTTCCTTCCCTCCTAGGCTGACTTGCCCTTTCTCTGAGTCTTTGATGCTCCCCCTTAGCTCCTCTCTGGTAAATCATCTAAGCTTTGCAGACTTGTAGAGAAGAAATCCAAAATAGACATGCAAAATAGACTCCGATGGGTCACAGGATGGTGATGGCTGTAAGGAGGGAGCTCTGCTGGGCTGCTTTCCATCTTCATGTCTTCCCAGGACCTCTCCACTGAGGAGTTAGACTTCTAACATGGCAGCTCAGCACTTCTAGAGACTGAAGTGAAAACTGCCAGTTCTCTTAGAGTCAGGGCCTGGTGCTCACAGAGTGACATTCCTGCCACATTCTATTCATCAAGCAATTGCCAGCCAGCCCAGATTGAAGGGGAAGGGAAAGAGACCCCATCTCTTGAAGGAAAGAGTATCAAAGAATTTCTGGCCCTTCTTAATCTGCCATAGGCTGCTTCTAGTTTGGTTTTTAACTTTATTAATTCCAGTTGAGTACAACCAGTCCTAGTTGTACCCCTAGTCCTCCTAACACATGATCTTTTTTCAGCTGTCTTTTAAGCTCTTATCTACAAGCTCTAAAACTGTCAGTTGTCTAGGCAAGGAGAAGACCATCTCACCAGCCCAGGTGATGCAGAGCTATGAGGGATTGGTTGATGTACACTGAATATTCTTAGGAAAGTGATTCAGTCCCAAAATAGTTCACCCACCTCCTAAAATACTTACGATAAGAGCTAGAATGTCTGCAGGCTCAGTATGGACTCCAGCTGCTTAGGAGTGAAGTCCTAAGCTGTACTCCTATATACTTAATGATATCTTACATAATATAGTTTAGAAGATATGCTAGTTTCTTCCTTCCTCCCTCCCACCCTCCCTTCTCTCTTCTTTCTTTCTTTCTCTCTTCTTTCTTTCTCTTTCTTTCTTTCTTTCTTTCTTTCTTTCTTTCTTTCTTCTTTCTTTCTTTCATTCTTTTGTTCTTCGTTCTTTCATTCTTTTCCCTCTCTCCCTCCCTCCATTCCTTTCTTCCTCCCCCTCCCCACCCCTCAATTCACTGGAAAGAAAAAATCAGTGCTGCCTCTCACTGATAGAAATCAGTAGCAAGCCAAGATAATGTCAATTCAGAGCCTGGTTTTTCTCCTCTCTGCCATCTTCCATCTGTGCACCGTATTGCTAGGGTGCTGCTCCTTTTTGCTCTAAAGAAATAAGGTCTGGTTCTCTAAAGATGACTTTGTTTAGGCTAATTCTCTGACTCAAAGATGAGAAATCAGAGGGATGTAACCATTCAAAATGATGTCTTCTGTATATGACTGTATATGGGGGTGAACAATGTCAGTAAGTTGCTTGGCTTGCACTATAGAGTTTTTGAGAGAAAATCCTGTTGCTTATAACATGCAAAAATGCATATGATAAACATGCAAGATATAAATATTTACATACATCAAAATTTTATGGAGATGGAAGGCATTTCAAACAGTTCTATTTCTCTATAAGAGCAATCCATCTGCTGTATGTTTTTGACCTGTGAGATCAGCAAGGTTATAGCCTTTTGTGGGTTCACTTGCTGAAGGAGAATTCCCTCTGCCCTGGGTCTGGGGTGCTACCTGTTCATTCTTTTTCTGGAAGCTCTAGTCAACCCCCCCACCCCTGTGCCCACCCCCAGAGCAGTTGCTTTCTCTATGTGCCATGTGAGATATTTGTTTTCCCCTTTGGTAGCTGATGGCTGGGAGTCTCTTTGCGCATTTCCTCTGGTGGTAGGACTCTTAGCAAACCGAGTGCTGTGGTTTGCACCGAGAACCTGAGCATGTTGCCGCTGTGCACGACAGGCACTAGCAACTTCCTTCTTGCTTAAAAAGTCACATAAGGTTGTGGGGCTTGATAGTACATTTTCTGTGGGCAATGACAAACCCTTGAAGTTTTCACACAGAGAACAGAAAGGGCTTCTCTTGGTGATAAAACTAGAATCATATACATCTTTTCCTTTTCTCTGTGGCACAGATCTGGAAGACAGGGAACGCTTCATGACAAGCCATAACTCGAAATTAAGGAAACTGGTCTGTGGTTCTGGTCTTTGTCATTGTTGGTGTTGTGTGTGTGTGTGTGTGTGTGTGTGTGTGTGTATTTTGAGAGTCTTGAACATTCGTTTGAGGCTGTACTTTTTGTGGCTTGTCTGGGCTCAGAGTAATTCATGTCCTAGTGACGAGTCCTTCCATTGGCTGAAAGTGAAGCCTGTTCCATTATTATCAGATATTATAGACATAGTGCAAACCTTAGAAAAATACTTTGTAGTATAATGGAAATTTAAATATCTGTGAAGTTATAGGCATGAAAATTATCTGTGGTAAGACCTTGCCAGGAGGGTCGTTCTGGTGTTTGTTGTGAAGCAGTTTTCTATGAAACACTTTCTTTCCCTTGTTTCCCTAGGGCAGAATTGATAATTGTAGGTTACCTTCTTGACATTTCTTTTTTATAGTCCTTAAGCTCCTTTTCCCTCAAAAGTATTAGAGTTCCTGCCACCGGTGTGTTCTCCTCACTAACTCACTATCACTATCCTTCAGTGTAGAGACTCTGGAAATCCCCTCTGACATCCTTTCTTGCCAATTTCGTCTCTGGTTGCCCGCCCACAGTATTTTTTCCCCTAATCTGGTCAGTCATCTGTGACTTATTTTAGCACATGTAGCCATTTCAGAGTTTGACATAGTAGCGTGCTGCACAGATTTGAAGAGAAGCTTTCCAGTGGCACACTGACCATAAGTTGCCTCAAAGAATAATAGTTAAAGCTCTTTGGATGTGGGAAGAAGGCTCTGGAGAGCAAGAATTTCTCCCCTGGGGTGTATGTGGTTTTGGGGCTAATCAGAAGCATGTTTGCATCATAAGGAGTTCTTTGCAAACTTCTGGTTCTTCAAGGTTCATTGACAAGGTGGTTTTAAGAGCTCAGTCCTCAAAGACATCTATAAAACTTTTGAGTTATATATATAGCCTCACCCTCTCTACTGTTCGAAAACATTTTTGGAATTTTAGTATGCATATATTCATTCTAATATTAATAGGAAAATATATTTGATCCTTGGTTCTTATTTTGAAGTTAAGAGGAAGAAAAAAACCAATGAATATTTTTTGAGCACATGCTAATGACAGGCCAGACACAGGTATTTTATTCAGCACATACTGGTGTCAATGAAAGCAGAAACCAGATAGTCACTGAGATTGTCAAAACCCAGTGGAGGAGACTGGCTGAGCAAGCAATTAACTGCAAGCTTGGGTCAAGGAATGGAAGAGACCTAACAGTTGAAGGCTGGTTGCTGGCAACATCCCTTGTGCCCCGAATCCAAATTAGTGTTTTTCTCCTGTTTCTATTCATCACTTTATATCTTGGTGCTTCTTTATCTCTCTCCTGAGCCAGATTTCCTTTGTCCATGACTATCCCACTCCCCAACCCTTCCCACCTTTTTTTCAGGATCCTGATGTCTGTATCTGTCTTTCTTCAGGTAGCCTGATTATAGTCTTGATTGTTCTTTTTTATTTTTGGAATTTGCACTTGTGAGGTCTCAACATTGGATTAGATTGAGTGTTCAGAGGGAAGTATTGCCCTTGATTCTCTTTGGTTTCTTGTGGTCTCTACTCACCATCCCAAACCACCACCTCTGTATTAAATTTGGGTTGTAGTCATTCAAGAGCTGTGCTGTCCACTGGCCATGAATGTAAGCTTGATTTTAAATTTAAAGAAATGTTGAAAATAAACATTTTTTTTTTTTTTTGCAAATTACATCAAACACTTAAAACATTTGGGAATGTTAAAATTAACTCTTAATTCAAAATAATTCCATTTATAGAACACATCCTGGTGTTGGCCAATATAAGTGTACTTAAATCTGATATTTTATATATGCCTGACCATGGATCCTTCCTAAAATTCAGTGACCATAAGGATTCAACTTTATAAGGTTAAGCAAGTCTTCCAAGTAATATCCCAGATAACTTTTTCAAATATAAAATATTTAAACCAACAAGGAAATTATAAAAACATATATAAGTTATACTTTAGGGCTTAATTAAAGGGCTATCTGAATACAGATACCAGACAGCTTTGCTGTCTGCTGATAAGACCTAAAATGAAAAATCTCACAAGGGTATTTGCATTCTAATCAGTGACTTCTGAACACCCAAAGCACAAGGTTCAAAGGTTGACCTTTGTTAGTGAACTGTTCTGTCACATTTTAGTTTTGCATTTCCTTGAATCACAGCAGGTAACCTGGGCTTGGTCTTGACTCAGCTGTTCAGAAAGGTTAACATAAAACAGTATTTTTTTTTTTTTTTTTTGCTTATGGAAATGCCTGTCCCAGATCTGATCAGTAGCCACATGGTATAATTCATAATAAAATGCACGAGATAATTTATTATAAAATACAGGGTTTAACTTATAATAAACCTGATCCAAGAATATAAACATAGTTTAGCCAACTTATGTTCAGCCTACTGGGCTCTTTTTTGGGTCTAAGGTCAGTGACAGCTTTTTGGCTTTTAGAACTTGGTGTCTGGTTCTGGGGAAGGACAATGTGATTTTGGTGCAGGACAACTGGCTGGAATAGTTTCTTTTCTTTTTGAAGTACAGGTATGAAGATAAGATTAAATACATTTCCTTGCCATTGTGCCATACTTAGCTTTCAAGTTTCATATTATATATATATAATAAAAATTATGCTTTCTGCTCTACTAGCTTCTGAAAAAAAATCTGAAGCTGAATACAGGAGTATTATCTATGCAAAGTCTCATATTGACCCCGATGTCCTGAGATCTTCCTTGTAGAGAAAGGCAGATTATGCCTTAGACCATTTCTTTTTCTAACACCACTTTACATAAGGAATACTGGAAAGTTTAGCACTTTATTTTTCCATGGAATTTTGCCAGGAATTTTGCCAACCCCCATCCACTCTATCCAAGTAGGGAAATTAGATTTCCTCACTTTATACTGCCTCGTTAACTATATGTGTATGTACACGTTTACAGTCTCACAAATGTGAACTTTTCTATTTTTTCTTTTTCTCTAACATCACACACAGAACCATGAAGATCAAGAGTGTCTGTGACAGTTCCTGGCCTTTTGGTTCTTCTTACCTCTTTGCTGCAAACGGATAGAATCGGTATCAGTGTTAGTGTCCATATCTTTCTGTGGTGTCATGTTTTATAGTTTGGCATAGTTTTTTACGTTTATTAATTTTTGGTGGCTATTTTCAGAATGATAGTTGTTTTTATTAAAAAAGATTTTTTTTACATTTATCTTATTTTTGAGAGGCACAGAGAGACAGAGCACAAATGGGGGAGGGGCAGAGAGCGAAGGAGACAGAATCCGAAGCAGGCTCCAGGCTCTGAGGTGTCAGCACAGAGCCCGACACGGGGCTCAAGCTCACAAACCGAGATCATGACCTGAGCCGAAGTTGGAGGCTTAACCGACTGAGCCACCCAGGCACCCCTCAGAATGGTAATTTTGAGCTTGAAAGGCCCGAATGTCTAGCCTTTTGATGACAGACAGTTTGAGGACTAGAGGCATGCTGAATAAATTGACTCCAGTGTCCTGCTAGCAGTGTTCTGTCCAAAAGCCACCACTCCTGAGCCCTTGTGAAACAGTGGGCTCTTATCATTAACCTTTCCTTAGGGCAATAGAAGACTTGGATTACAATTCCAAGCTAAAATTTTTACTTTGGGAATTTTGTGTACACTCAGATATGCAAATTTTTGTTCACTTTGTACCAGTCTACCAAGTGGCAACTCAAAACCTTTTGCTTTGGATAAAACCCAGTTTGGAGCATTTAAGGTACCTTGTCTATTTAGTAATACTACTCTTCTCCTCCTTTGCCTACAATATTCCCAATTCCATGTGGCAATTCACACCTGTTTTAGTGTAGTAGAAATGTAAAACCATGGCTTAGCTTTAAAGACCTGATGGTCAAAACAAACAAATAAACACATCAACAACAACAAAAAAACCCTCTGTCTTTTGTTTAGCTAAAGTTTCTCCTTTTTATACATTTTACCCCTTAAGTCCTATTTCTTAACCCTGTCTTCGCCTTAGAGATCTCCACATATACCTTAAAGGAGAAATTTGGGCAGAATACCAAACTCCTAACACGTTGCCAAAGCAGTGGCAAGATAAAAATGTGAGTTGACTTTCTCTGGCCCTGTTGTTCATTGACACATAGAAGTGTCATTCTGTGTCTAGTAATCCTTTGGCCCTCAACTCTGCAACAGAAGTTGCCTTTGTATTTCATCAGTTTTCCAAATGTTGTAGAATTTGACTTGACCCTTGCCCTCTTTGGGGAAATAAATTCAATACAGCATTTCACATCAGGAGTCTACTAAAATTGTGAGCTCTCTAAATGCAAATTCTTCTCTTTAGTTCTATGTGATTGCTTTAACAAACACAAAAACAATTCACAACAAAATACAAGAAATAACTTCCCTGCCTTATTTCAGGTGGACACACTTGTTGAAATCTGCTTTGTTCTCTATAGGCAGTCCTATATTTGGGAGCCGATATCTCTTACTGATTTTTCACTACTAAATATAATTTGATTCTCAAGATTAAAAAATTAAAACTAAATGTGTATATGTACATATATATTATGTATAATATATATATATTTTATGCATATAATTACATATGGAATTGTTATCATTAGCATCTTCTTTAATATTTGTGAAACATCTACCATATGCATAGTGTCAGACATTTAGGCGTGGTGGGGAATGCACAGAATTGTCCAAATTTGTAGTGTGCCCTCAAGGGCCTTGACTTTGAGTTAGGCAGACAGATACATTATTTAAGAAGATGTGAATAACTATCTAGATAGGATGCTGTGAGTACCAGAGTACAGCCTCTGGAAGAGGCTGTAAGTGTTACTGGAATTCATGCCATGCCTGTGGAGGTCAGTGCTCTGAAGGTTTTACAAAGAAGCTAGTCCTACCATGTCTGAAATGGAATGGTTGAAGGGTTGGGCACAGAGATCTGAGTCACGTGGATGAATGGGAAGACAGCTGTCTGAGGTATTCTTTTCTTTCCAGAGAAATAATAAGAAGGATGACATTGATGAAAGACAAGCAGCATAGGAAGAGGTCTTCTAGTCTCGATCACAAGTTGTGTGACTTCAAGTAGGTCACTTACTGTCTTGTTAGCTCATTTGCCATATTTGTAAAATGAAGGCTGGTTCACTCTTTGAAGGACAAGTTTTTGAGACAGAAGGTTAGCCAGAAAAGTCTAAGCAATTTGTTTTTGAAATAGGAACTATACAGATTACTTTCTGCTCAGTAATAAAATCATCAAAGGATCATCATTCTAAGGTACTGTCAGTTTATAATCATGATCAGAGGATGGCTTTGGTAAAGGGCCATCACATATGTGCTGAGAAACACAGTGAAATGGAATGCATAAAACTAGGTAAGATTAATAGCAGTAGGTCTTAAGTGGTTGCAGAAATGTTTGAGAGTTTAATCAATGAAGTGACAGGATCTAAAGTTTAAATTTATAATTTAGTTATATTCTGAATGTGCAAAGCTCATGTTCTTATTATGATACAGTGAGTTCCCCAAACTGTAGGTTTTAAGCTAAACAATGTCATGGGTTTTAAGTTACACAAGAGATTTGAGTGTTACATTTCAATCATTACTTCTCATTAAACATCCCCAATTTCCCCACGAGTGAGCTAGAATCCAATTCAAAATAGGCTGCAGTGAGTGAGACTTGAAAAAATAGAAATGTACAGCAGTGGTCACAGGAGAAGTGAAATAGAGGCAGTGCACTCCCACAACAGTTCATAGGCTTATGAAGAGTGAGGAGTGATCTGAAAATATACCAGAGAGGAAATGGGTATGTGAAGAGAGTCTTGGAGGAGAGACAGATAGGAATCATGACCATAATTCAATTCAGTGGGAACCTAAAAAGTGTGACACACAAAACTCAAGGATCTCAATTCTGCTTTAAAGGTTGAGGGAAGTAGAACAAGGATCATGGCACTGGGAACACCATGACCAAATGATGACTTCTCACCTTCAGTTCACATGAAAGGGTTTACTTTGCTCCCCCTGCTACTCCCACCACAAAATATGCACATATTTCTAGGTAAACTGAGTGAAAGTTTTTAATTGTGTTTTATTATGGAGGTCAAGAAAATAACCTACCCTAAAACTGTCTTCAAATGTTCAGAAAAGGATGCAAATATTAAGTTAGGTCTAAATTCTCTGTTAACTAGAGGATCCAAATGAAAGTAACATTGAAATCATCCTTTTGCTTACGAGATTGAAGAAAAATAATCATGTGTCAGATGGTGTCTGTGCCCTACCCATATCCCTTTGGCTGACCCCAGAGATTGCCTGCAGACACTTCTTAGACATGCCAGTATTTCCTTGTGTCTTTGTTGGAGAGCATTCTCTGGATATAGCAGCATGCACAGGACAGATGGATAGTAAATGAAAGATAATGCTTTGAAGTGACCCTCCCTCAACCATTGAGGGTTAAACCATTGAGGGAGAAATACTCCCTTGCTTTTCTTTGAGATAATTTTTTCTTTTTTTCTTTTAAAGAGAGAGCGCGTGAGAGCGAGAGTAAGTGAGCAAGCAGGGGGAGGGGACAGAGGGAGAGAGAGAAAATTCCAAGCAGGCACCATGCTCAGCGCAGACCCTGGTGCAGAGCTTGATCCCACGACCCTGGGATCATGACCTGAGCTGAAATCAAGAGTCGGATGCTTGACCAACTGAGTCACTCAGGTGCCCCTCTTTGAGATAATTCTAAATTGTGTTCCCTGCATCCTCTCTGAAGGTCTCCAGAATGATTGACCGTAGTTTTCCCATAGAATAAGGTGACTAACTCCTTCCAGATTTTTTGTGACTGTCCCAATTTTAGTTTGGAAAGCCCTGTGTTGTGAGAACCTTCTCAATTCCACATAACCTGGGATAGTTGACCACTCTACCATAAAGGTAGCTGGTTAGTCTTACTCTTTATTGGTTTCCTCCTTTTCATGTCTCACTTCCCCACTCCCTCACAGTGATTCCTGGCATTGTCTCCTAAATAAACTGCTGCATACTTAGAATTATGAATTTTTTTCCAATGTTTTTCATCTGTACTAGATTCCAAGTTGTTAGGGTGGGAGCCCTGTTTTACTCAATACAGTCTGTCCACAGACTGCATGAAGCATAGTTCATACTCAGAAAATACTAGTGGAATGAATGGACTCTGTATCATTAACCAAGCAGATTTGATAGACATTATTTGCTATTGAGTGTCAATGCCAGTTTATTTGTTCTTCCTGAGTTTCCATAGATACCTGCCACACATGTTGATCATGCTGTAGGTGATTAGGAATAATTTTACAGAAATGATGTATTGCTCAAGTCTTTTATATCTTTTGATCATCATGCTATAATGCAGCCCAATGCAAAAGTTTAAGAAAATACAAATGGAATAATGACAAAAATCAACACGTAAGTAGTCTTACCTAGACCAAGTGCTTTGGTATATATTTTCTTCTTTAATCCTCAGAGTAATCTTACCACTTAATATAATTATTCCCAGTTTACTGAAAGTTAAAGCTTAGGATTCTTTGTTCATAATCACACACCCAAGCAGGGGCCTTGTTTTTCACCACCAATCCCCTTTCTTTCTTATTACATTATGGGATTCACTGTAACCAGCTTGCATATAATCTCCCAAACCCACCCACAATCATAGAATTCTATGGAAAGCAAATTCCAGAGACAAAAAAAGCATGGGCCACAATGAGTTTGGTCTTCCTGTTAGGTTTTCATGGCATTAATAAAAAATACTCAATCCCACTGATAGAAATATCTTTGCCATTATCTTCCTCACAAACACTTGAGAGACTGCAAATCTTTGTCATTTAGCATCATTTAATTTCCTGAATAAAGAAACAAAATAAAACAAAACAAACCAAAAAGCTGGCTTAGGTATATGTTTATAGTTGATTTTAATTTCCTGTTTGCCCCTATATTATGATTTTCCTTAGTTTGCTTGTGAAAACCATGTATGTTTGAAATATATTTTCTGTCCATGTGGCTTCTCTCATCGTAAAACAGCAAACAATCATATATAAGACAATAGTGTCATCAACGCACAGAAATCGGTTGCATTCCTATACACCAACAATGAAGCGACAGAAAGAGAAATCAAGGAATTGATTCCATTTACAGTTGCACAAAAAACCATAAAATACCTAGGAGTGACGTGAAAAGTCTGTATGCTGAAAACTATAGAAAGCTTATGAAAGAAATTGAAGAGACACAAAAAAATGGAAAAAGATTCCATGCTCCTGGATAGGAAGAACTAATATTGTTAAAATGTCGATACTACCCAAAGCAATCTGCATATTCAATGTAATCCCTATCAAAATAACACCGGCATTCTTCACAGAGCTAGAATAATCCTAAAATTTGTATGGAACTAGAAAAGACCGCGAATAGCCAAAGTGATCTTGAAAAAGAAAACCAAAGCAGGAGGCATCACAATCCCAGACTTCAAGCTATACTACAAAGCTGTAATCATCAAGACAGGATGGTACAAGAACAGACACTCAGATCAATGGAACAGAATAGAGAACCCAGAAATGGACCCACAAACCTATGGCTATCTCATCTTTGACAGAGCAGGAAAGAATATCCAATGGAATAAAGACAGTCTCTTCAGCACGTGGTGCTGGGAAAACTGGACAGCGACATGCAGAAGAATGAACCTGGACCACTTTCTTACACTATACACAAAAATAAATTCAAAATGGATGAAAGATGTCAATATAAGACAGGAAACCATTAAAATCTTTGAGGAGAAAGCAGGCAAAAACCTCTTTGATCTTGCCCGCAGAAACTTCTTACTCAACACGTCTCTGGAGGCAAGGGAAATAAAAGCAAAAATGAACTACCAGAACCTCATCAAAATAAAAAGCTTCTGCACAGTGAAGAAAACAATCAGCAAAACTAAAAGGCAACCGACAGAATGGGAGAAGATATTTGCAAATGACATGTCAGATAAAGGGTTAGTATCCAAAATCTATAAAGAACTTATCAAACTCAACACCCAAAAAACAAATAATCCAGTGAAGAAATGGGCAAAAGACATGAGTAGACAGTTCTCCAAAGAAGACATCCAGATGGCCAACCGACACATGAAAAAATGCTCAACATCACTCATCATCAAGGAAACACAAATCAAAACCACAATGAGATACCACCTTACACCTGTCAGAATGGCTAACATTAACAACTCAGGCAACAACAGATGTTGGCGAGGATGCAGAGAAAGAGGATCTCTTTTGCATTGTTGGTGGCCGTGCAAGCTGGTGCAGCCACTCTGGAAAACAGTATGGAGGTTCTTCAAAAAACTAAAAAGAGAACTACCCTATGACCCAGCAATTGCACTACTAGGCATTTATCCAAGGGATACAGGTGTGCTGTTTTGAAGGGACACATGCACCCCCATGTTTCTAGCAGAACTATCAACAATAGCCAAAGTATGGAAAGAGCCCAAATATCCATCCGTGGATGAATGGATAAAGATGTGATATATGTATATACAATGGAGGATTAGTTGGCAATCAAAAAGAATGAAATCTTGCCATTTGCAACTATGTGGATGGAACTGGAGGGTATTATGCTAAGTGAAATTAGTCAGAGAAAGACAAAAGTCATGTGACTACACTCATATGAGGACTTTAAGAGACAAAACAGATGAACATAAGGGAAGGGAAACAAAAAGAATATAAAAACAGGGAGGGGAACAAAACAGAAGAGACTCATAAATATGGAGAACAAGCTGAGGGTTACTGGAGGGGTTGTGGGAGGGGGGATGGGCTAAATGGGTAAGGGGCACTAAGGAATCTACTCCTGAAATCATTGTTGCACTATATGCTAACTAATTTGGATGTAAATTTTAAAAAATAAAAAGTAAAATTAAAAATAAATAAATAAAAATAAAAATAAATAAGACAATAGTGTCAACAGATAATTTTCTTATTAATTACTTTTTAGATCACTTAGGTACTTAAATTTGGTTACAACACACCTTTTATGCTTGCATGTGTCAGATAGAAAGAGAACATGCAACTAAAATCCTGAGTTCTCCTGCTGCTGAGGCTGATTGTGGAGTGTAAGAAAAATTAAAGTGATAAAGAATGTTTCAGATGTTTATTTGTAAATGCATTGCATTTCTTTTCTTTTCCAACTTTGA
This sequence comes from Leopardus geoffroyi, assembly GCF_018350155.1. Taxonomy (NCBI): domain Eukaryota; kingdom Metazoa; phylum Chordata; class Mammalia; order Carnivora; family Felidae; genus Leopardus; species Leopardus geoffroyi. The sequence goes on from NC_059326.1 coordinate 206,800,552, forward strand.
GGGGAATATGCACTCATAAAAAAAACACAGAGGCATTTCCCTTCATAACCCTTCTGTACCACCTTGACCACCACTTCTACCCCTAAGTCATCTCCCTCCCCAGTGGTAACCATGCTACTAGTTTGAGGTGTGTGTGTGTGTGTGTGTGTGTGTGTGTGTGTGTGTGTGTGTATTTCCAGAAAGAGAGAAAAATAACAGATACAACACAATACAATATGTCTTTTAAATTTGATACATTAGTATATCATAAACATCTTAGTAGTAGATATAGCTCAAACTCATGCTTTTTTAATAGCTTCATCATGTTTTATGGAATGCTTACTCTGTAACTTAATTATTATCCTGTTGACAGAAATCTTGACAGAAATATTAACAGATACCTCCAATATTTCTCCATTATATAGTATTCTACAGACAATACCTCATATTTGTATCATCTCTGTGAGGAGGGAGTCTGAGAAGAGGATTATCTGATTCAAAGAGTCTGCACTTTTAAAATTTTGACAGCCTGTTCAATTACCTTTCAAAGGCTATGAAAAAGCATGTTCCTATCACATACTGTGTGGGTCTGATTATTTCCTTACATCCTCACAAGCATAAATATTATGAAATAGCTTTTCTTGGGTTCCTGTGAATGCAGGTCCTGAGACAAATATGTGCAGATGAAAAAAAAAAAACAAAAACTGAAACACTGAGAAAAGCAATTCATAATTCCAAGTGGAATGTGGATACTTGGAATTGGTGGTTTCTTTTTCTACCAAAAGCCTTTTGATTATATCTTTAAACCATGGGATTTATTCAAACTCTAAAATTAGAGAAGGTTTCTTCTTGCTCTACAGTTCTATGAGTGATTGCCTCCAACTTTGAGCTGTCAGGGAAAGTTTCATGGAGGGGTACTCTTGATTTGATCTTTGAAGCATGGTCAGATTTCTCTGGGAAGAGAAGAGGGCCATAGCTTTTTCAGGCTGTGAGAAGTACATAGCCTATCTGACAAGTAGTCAAGGGTGAAGGATGAAAGGGATATTGAAACTGAAAGTTCGCAGTTACATGTTGTCGCTAGCCACATTTTCTCTTCCAGTGCCAGCTTTCACTCTCTTTTCATAGCATTAACTGAAGGTGGAGGCACTGAAGAAGCTGATTCTGCTTATTCTTGGGTGGCTTCTTCCAAGGTGTTGTAACTGAAGATCAATTAACAGGTCCTTCTAACCCCCCAGTTTTGGCCTCAATCTGTTGTAATGCCTAAATTCTGATTGTTAGGATTATGGTTTCAATTTAAGACATAGAAGTCACCCTTGAAAAGGTATTTGTAAAATTGGTAATGGTGATTGGGTTAGCAACAAAGATGATACCACTTTACTATGAATTCACTCATTGGGGTTAAGTTAGGAGATTATAGATATTTCTTAGCTGTCAAAGAGAAAAGGGGGAGTGGGCTGAAGCAGCGGTCCTTGGCCTGGAATTCCTGAACTCATTGGAGTCTAAGAACATTAGGATCCATTGGTATGGTGGTGGTGATGATGATGATGATGTTGTCAATGATTTCAGTAATAGAAAAAGCAACAACAAAAGTGACTACAAAAAAAGTTAGAATTCAGTGAGTGCTCATGTTGGGCCTTTGTTTACATACATTAATTCATTTCATCCTTACCACACCTGGTGGAGTTGATTTTATTACTCACATTTTACAGATGAGGGAACTGAGACTTGAAGAGATAAAGTAATTTGTTGAAGATCACCAGATAGTAAAAGGCAGAACTAGGGTCTGAATGCTGTTATTGTGACTCCAAAGTCCATGACTTGAAAGCACCAGGTCACCAAAGTGACAACCAAAACAAACATTACTTTACATCACCTTCATGTACATTCAAGCCTAGGTGCAGAGGAAGGTCAGTCCAAATAGGGGGCAGATAGTGGCAGAGCCATGACTCTGGTCCCCTTCTGTGGCAACTTTCAGTTGCGGAAGCTGTGGGTAGCTGGGAACACCCTGGCTGTATCCGTTTTTTTTCTCCCTTTGGAGTTCCCATAGTGGGTTTCTATCTGCAGTGATTTTCTCCTGGTCATGTGTGCCCTACTCATGAATGCTGCTGATATCAGGACAGAGGAAGAGACCCAGAAATGCTAATTAGAGCATTCTAGGAACAGGTACATTCTAGTTATGTTGCACTATAATTATGTTCAGCAGTTGGAAGCAGGTTGAGATTACCTTGATTGATTATTGCTCTAGTACTGTGGTTCTTAACCATGGATGATTTTATCCTCCAGGGACAATATCTGGAGATATTTTGATTGTCATAACTGGGAATGGGTCGTGTTTATGGCATCAAGTGGGTAGAACTCAGGGATGCTACTAAATATCCTACAATGTACAGAACTAATGTAATTTTTACATTTTCTACATGACAGAGGAAAACGAATATATTTTTATGGTTCCCTTGCAAAGTTATTATTCATTCTTGCACAGAAGTCATGCCAATTACATCTGAAAATGTGGTTCACTTACACAGAAGGTCCTTCTCCTCCTCTTTCCCCCTCCTCCTTTTCATCTTCTCCTCCTCTTTCTCCTAGCCCTTCTCCTTTTCCTTATCCTCCTCGTCTTCTGCTTCCTCCTCCTCCTCCTCCTCCTTCTTCTAGTCCTCCTTTCCCTTTTTCCCCTCCTCCTCCTTCTCCTTCTTCTAGTCCTCTTTGTTCTCTTCTTTCTTGTCCTCCTCCTAGCCCTCCTCCTCTTCCTTCTCCTCCCCCTACTCCTTTTACATGTCTGGGTTGCATTTGTTTCCTGGAAGAAGAGATAGGAGATTTAGGGTTTCTCTTATGCTGAGTTTAAAAACAGCAGGAGTGTCTCTAAAAGCCCCCCTCCCCCCGCAGGTAGTATCTAGTTAAACAATAATTCAATTTGTTCAAAACTAATTTGGCATTGATTCTTTCATATCTTGTTTATCTGTGTGGGAGCATAAACAATGATTGGCAAAAGCAGGACAAATAGATGGAAGCAGTGTTGGGGTCATGTGGCCAACATGTGATAGCAGTTCTACAGTAACATCAAGAGTCCTTGGAAAAGATGCCCTTTCCTCTCATAAAATCATGATGGGATCAGATGATAAATCTTTTCAGGCAGTCTATTTGTCTTCCCTGTTTTTACAAAGTCCTGTTCTTAAAAATATTCTGAAAGAAATCCTGATACTTTATTCTTACAATCCTTCCAGAAGAAATATCTATAATTTCCATTCTTGACTCTAATTAGCCAAGTAACATAGCATTCAGTTAGCCTGTCTTATCTATATGTCTGTGTTGCAATTTGAAGTTGTCCAGTTTAGTAGAAATAAAAAAATTTTCCTTATCTATACATGTATATCTATAATCTTCGTATATAGTGCTTGAAAAAAAATGAAATCCTGTTTCAGTTTTTCTAAATAACTCACATCTTTGGCCCTTGCCTGTGGACTCTATTTTCAACGCTTTAGTCACATATCTCTGATATTCCTGGAATACTTGTTCTAAATACAATTTCCTGGGCCTTCCTCCTTAAGTATCCTCAGAGGGGTAGGGCTCTGGGAATACGCAGCTTTCGCAATATTCCCAGGTGATTTTATGGCCCGAGAGTTTTGAGAACAACCACAATAGCAAGATGGCCATCTTTCAGCATGAGTGTTTCCAGCTGCTCCGGAGGGTAGCTTTGCTTTTCACATTACCTGGCTGTCTTTCCTAAGTAGGTATGTGCTCTCCTTGGCTTTGGTTATCCACAGACAACATGCAGATAGTTCTCTTATTAGCATATAACAGGAGCCTTCAGAGAAATTGGATGCATAGTGTTGTTACTGAAAGAGCACATAACTCTTTGGAATATGTATTTTTTTCTTTTTAGGGAGAAGTAGCTGAAAGTAAACATGTCTGTCTCCATTTGGAACCTGGTCACTTCAGTTAGCCTTTGCCTCATCAATGGATATTTGTCTTGTTATAATGGCAGACACACTGCTAATATTGGAGCGTATTTTATGGTATTTAGGTGTTCATATCTGTACTTTATTTTTTTTAGTTTTTTTTTTAAGTTTATTTTTGAGAGAGAACATGAGCAGGGGAGGGGCAGAGAGAGAGGGAGAGAGAGAATCCAAAGCAGGCTCTGAGCTGTCAGCACAGAGCCCGACATGAGGCTCAAACTCACAAACTGTGAGAGTATGACCTGAGCCGAAGTCGGATACTTAACTGACTGAGCCACTCAGGTGCCTCATGTGCTTTATTTTAACTCTTCCTGTGGCAGTTTCTAAAAGAAAGCCAGATTTTTAAAAGATGCCCATTTGTTAAAGTGTTTGCTTCAAGTCACTTCTCTTTTGGGCATGATATGCTGTATAACTTCTAGCATTACTGGGGCTAAAAGTGGAAAAGTTGAGCTATAGAAGAAACAAAGTAGATTCATAGACCATCGAATGATCCCTCAGCCTTCTGCATGGAGGGCCCAAGAAGAATGCCTCAGAGAAGAGGGCAGTTGGACCAATTCCACCAAAACTGTGTATTTTCACGATGCTACAGTCTTGGTTTAGAGAAACCCAAGATTTGATGGCTTCAATTTCTGTATTCTACATACCAATAATTCAAGCTACAGTAACAGTCCTGGGGATCTTTATGCAAACCTGGTACAAAGTTTCAAAATCATGGTGTATGGGACTCTAAGCTGTATAGATTTAAAATCCTGATAAAAAGTACCCAAGAGGTCAAGAAAGATGACTCTGCTTCCTGTTATTGTTTTTTCTCACTGAAAAAGACTTTTTTTTTTTTAGGTTTGTTTTTACTTTGAGCATTCTTTTTGGCTTGATAATTCGAAGATCTAATTAATTATCATACATTGAACTTAGTATGTGCATTCCTAGCATACGTCAAGGAATCATTAAAGCCCCTGCTAAGGATTCTCCCCTATGGATTCCGGGACAGTTTATTGTCCACACACTAGTGAGTCAACCATGGCTGGCAGGGCCCCTTAGGTCTAGAAGCTTTCACTGTTCTTGGAACCATTCTCAAAGTCATTTTCTGCATTTAAGTGCTGCACTTTGCTCCCTTAACCAGGCTGCAGAGGGCAGTGCCCTGAACACATCCACTGTCCGTTTTCCTGCTGGATGATGTTGGAGGTCAGGGCTCAGTGTGGAATCTGCTTTTCTTGGATGTCAAAAGAAGTGCTAGAATGGAAACTAACTTACTTAGAGCCTAACCTAATGAGGGAAATAGAGGCATAATCTTTCTAGAGGTGAGTATCACCACAGGTGAGAGGGGGTGTTCAGAGAGACCCCACAGGACCACTATGGGCCATCTAGAATAGATGAACTAAATACAGATACATATCAATACTTGAATTCATTTAAGAAGGAGCCCAGTAGGAAGGACAATACAATATGAAAAACACTATGCTGCCTGCTCTCTCTTCAAGCCAGTGATGGCCACTGGCACTGCATTCCCCTTTGCTATGAATACCATATGCTAATCATGGACAGAGTTATTGAAATCTTACCATATCGTAGCCTTTTTTAAGCCCCACAACAATCCGTAGTAGTAGGATCCGGCTATCTTTTCTCTTTTACAGATAGGAAATGGAGGGTAAACAATATTAACTCTTCTGAGATCACATAGCCAACAGCGGTGGGCCTGATTCTGACCCAGGCTAACTTTAGAGCTTATGCTCCTAATCACAATATATGCAGTCTCCTTCGAGAGAAGAACTGGGGAAACATGCAAGCAAATAAATGTGTATAGATCTAACTTGGTTTTGTGGGGGCTTATTTAAGAAATGTTAATTATTTAAGATGTCCAGGGCTCTAAAATCTGAAGAAACCTTCCAGATCTCTTATTTGCAGCTAGGGAAAGTAAGTTGCATTGCCAAATACTCCCCATTCCTTCAGGTTTCCAGAGCTAAACAGGCAACATTTACTTATTTGATTTTCAGAAGGCTAGAATGACCCAAGACATTTTGTTAGTCTATATTAGTTGACATTTGCCAAGTCTCACCTAATCCTTGTGTATACTGTGTTGGCCCTGGCTGGGTGTGGTCTGTTGGAGTAAGAAATGGGGTGGGGACAAATATGCTTTATTACTTAGATGTCCTAATGCCTATGCAGGAGAGTATCATCTATGATAATAGCATGACTGGTTTCCTCAGTGGATGCCTCAATATTCTTTAGACTCAGGGCACTGTTTATTCTTCCCCTCACATTCTGTATGCTTATATCATTGGTTCTGGATAGGTGTTTACCTTTCCTTGATCATATATTTCCTATTTAGCTATGATAAAATTATTGCTTTCATTCCCTATCAAACCGGTGAAACTTAGTCTGTTAGAATAATGTTTTCATTTCCTGTTTGTTTTTCTCCTGAAATCAACTCTGCATAATTATACATTTAGCTTTTGCTTAGTGGTGAGGGCTGTGTGACTTCTACCCCACATAAACATGGGTGCTTTTATTCTCATTTCCTTATCTACCCATTGTTTTCAAAACAGACTGGGTCTGGACTTTCTTAAATTCTAAGCTGGGTAATATATTAAAATTTCATTCATCCTTGAATTCAGGTGCTTCAAACTTGGCAGGTGCTTAGTAAATATTTGTTAAATAGAATTTAAGATGGATTGAAGATTAGATTCTTCAGGTAAAGAACTTCATAATCAACTACGAGTGGGGGATTTCCTATGATTTAGTGTTTTGCACTGTCTTGGAGATCAACCATGGTACTACGTTCCACATACTATTGTTTTAGGATGTTGATTTGCACAGGCCTGTAATATGTAGTAGTGTCTGACTGGTAATGTTTGGCAAATAGGAGGAATCTTTAATTTGCTTTTAGTGATTCAAATATGTTTCCATAACAATTCTTCTGTTTGCTTCCTTGGTCTATTTTTAGTAATTTTTTTTTTTCTTGAGGCTTGCTCAGAGACCGGACTGTCACATCTTGCATATTTAAATGTTTACCCAACTTCCCTTTGCATGTCATTTGATCATTTGCCTGTACAAATAGAAGAGCCAGCTTTTTAAGTACCTACCTAAAAGCATGTGGGCCAATTTTGAATATGCGTTTAGGAGGCACTACTAACAACAGTGGTACTAAATCCCATGGATTTTACTATTTCTGACACTTGTGAACAATACTCAGGGTAAAAGATACAATAGTTGACTAAATTGGTTAATGAGTAGTTGACCAAATGTACAATTTATAGATACAGTGTAAGAGATCTAAAGTTGAAAAAACTGTAGCAATTACTTGACTGAATTATCTTTCCTTGATTAGAATCTTCTGGATGGCTGTATATAGGAACTTAGTGTTCTTTCAGTATATAAGTAGGATTTATTTGTCCAATGTTTATTCTTATGCAAACCATTAATTATGAGTTATCAAGATGACACTGAGTGATACAGAGGCATCTTGTATCCATCCCAGACATGATCTCAAGTATCTTCTGCTCTGTGCTAATCTTGTATGAGATGAAACAGTTTGGAGCTTTTTAAGGGTTCCAATAAACAGTTTCCATGCTGACTGTAGTGGAAAGAACGTTGTTCTGGACCTCCAGAAACCTGGGTTTTAGGTTCTGCTCTATGCCAACAATCTATGTGATTTAAAAAAAAAAATTTTCTTTTTACATTTATTTATTTTTGAGAGACAGAGTGAGGCAGAGCACGAACAGGGGAGGGGCAGAAAGAGAAGGAGACATGGAATCTGAGGCAGCCTCCAGGCTCTGAGCAGTCAGTTAGCACAGAGCCCAACATGGGGCTCGAACCCACGAACTGTGAGATCATGACCTGAGCTGAAGTAGGACGCTCACCTTACTGAGCCACCCAGGTGCCCCTCTATGTGATTTTTAGAAAACTTTTTCACCTCAGGCCTCCATTTACTTACCTGTTAAGATAACATAAAGATCGAATTAAGTGACCTTTCATAATGCTTCCAGCATAGACATGCTATGCATTAAAGCTATTTTATTTATATCCCTGAGTCTGGAAAGATACTATCTTCTTGAGCAATGGAAAATGGAGCTACTCTTTAAGTAGCAAAGGTGAACCTGAGGCTGTCCATTGCCTTCAATCCAGTCAGGAAATGCTGGACACTGCCTTCTGGGAGCATAAATAGCATAAAATAGCTAATAATGATGCGATGTCTGCAGTAGTGTGAATAATGATCAGTTACTGAGTTCCAGGTGATACATAGTTTTCAGATATTATCTTCTTATTCTCACCACACTCCTGGGAGGTAGATTTTACATGAGAGAAAATTGAGGGCTAGGGAGTTCGGTAACTTGCCAGAGAGCGTGAGCCCGGTAATTGTCCAAACAAGGTTCAGATCCAGGTTTTGCTTAAATCTAACAGCCAATCTTGATCTGCTAGTCTTCGCTGCCTCTATCTGCAAAACTCACTCTCCTTCATTTACCCTATACTTAATGTAAGACATTGTGTACTGGGTACTGCTCTAGAATAGATGATTGGGATAGAGAGAAAACAAGAGAAAAAGCCTTCCTTCAATGCAGCTCACATCCTAGCAAGGGTGAATAGTATCAGTAGACGTAATAAACACATGAACTACCTGGTGTTTTAGCAGGTGGTAAGTGCTATGGAAAAAGAAAAGGCCAAGCTGGGTGAAGAGAATTGGAAATGTGTGTGAATAGTGTGTGGAGGGTTGCAATTTTGAACTGGGTGGCCAGGGTGGGCATTATTGGGATGGGGATTTTTGATCAAGGACTTGAGAGAGGTGAGGAAATGAGCCGTACGGACAGCTGGTAGAAGAGCATTCTTGGGCAGAGAGAACAGCAGGCTCCTGAGTGGGGAGCGTGCCTGGTTTTAGCACGTCAGTTATTTATGACTGTAAATAGCCACAATAAGAAAACACTGAGAACCTATTATTGACACTTCCATTCCTGCTCATGGTTCTGTTTATTTTAGAGGCAGGATGACTTCTTTCTTATCAGCCTACTTCATCCTGCTTACCCAACGGTCTACTTGAAGAGCTTGTTTCTCACAAGATGTTTTTCAGCCTTCATTTTACTTGGCTCTAACTGGGATTCTCAAGCCTTCTTATCTCCAGACACTTTTATACTCTTAAAAATTGTGGAGGACTCAGAGAGCTGTTGTACATGTGAGCTATATTTATGAATATATACTGTATTAGGAATTAGAACAGAAATTTGTGAAATATTTCTTTAATTTGTTTAAAGTAATATGCCTGTGGTATGTTAACACAAATAACGTATTTTCATGAAATATTACTATTTCCAAAACCCCCCAAAATAATGAGAATAGTGGCAATATTTTACATTTTTGCAAATCTCCTTAATGGTTGACTTAATAGAAGACAGCTGGATTCTCATACCTGCTTCCGCATTTCATCTGTTGTAACATGTTTGAGCTGAAACATATGAAGAAAATCCAGCCTTCCACAGATGGCCTTTCTAGGTAAGTGAATATTCTTCCCTGAAAATACATTCAAAGTGATAGTTTCCGAAGAGTTAGCTGCAGTGTGACTTTTTGCATTTTGTATACTCATGGGTAAATGAGCATGAAAAAGGCACCAACGTCATAGTATTAGTTTTGACTTTGCAACCCCTCAAATGGGTCTTGGAGACCACCAGGAGTCCCCTGACCACCCTTTGAAGCATTAATAAGGTAAAGAGAAAATTTCTATGAAAAGTTTGGAAAAAATGATGTTGCATGAAGAAACCATGAACTTGGAGAACTTTCCTTTTAAAAGAATTTTTTTTAACATTTATTTATTTTTGAGAGACAGAGCATGAGCAGGGGAGGGGCAGAGAGAGAGGGAGACATAGAACCTGAGGCAGGGTCCAGGCTCTGAGCTATCAGCATAGAGCCCGATGCAGGGCTTGAACTCAGGAATCGCGGTATCATGACCTAGGCCAAAGTTGGACGCTTAACTGACTAAGCCACCTAGGCGCCCCGAACTTGGAGAACTTTCTAACACATCTGCTTCAGTGTCAGGCAGGGAGGATTTATTGTCTCTTTGGGCACTTTATTCAAGGATATAAGTCACTGCCACAGGCAGCCAGTGAATATATAATCTAGAAAATGGGGAGAAAGTTCTCTCATCTACCTTTCCCCACTGTGGTCCCTACAGAACTAAAAGTAAAGCAACCGACCAATATTCTGTACCCTGGGACAGTGCTGCTTCAACTTTAACTTGCAGCCCAGTCACCTGGGCATCTTATTAAAATGCAGATTTCAGCTTTGTAGGTCAGAGTAGGGTCTAGGATTCTGTATTTCTTATCGTCCTCCAGGTGATGCTGTTGGTGTTGGTCCACAGACCACACTTTGAGTAGCGAGGGTCTAGAGGTTAAATAGACTAGTACTCCGAGGAAGGGTTGACTCTGCATTTCTAGTGAATCCAGTGCTTCCCAGCCTGCTAAACTATGTATCATCAGATGATCAGGGACAGAAAGATTACTGAATAAAACTATGGACAGTGCCACCCTCAGAGCTGTCCAGTGGGTCTTATCTACCACATGTTGTGATGCTCAGTGTCTTTGCCTAACCTACCACCTAAACCCTCTGATGGCTTCCTAGTTACCTGAAAAGATAATTCAGACTCCATACCCTGATTCACCAGACCCTTATTTGTCTGGCCTCTTTGGACATCTTTGATCTTGATGATCATTTCCTGTCATTCACATGGTGCTGTCACAGTGACAGTGTTTCAGTTTCAGAAAGTGGTTGAATTCTCAGTTTGCTTGATGATGGCTTGTCAAATAAGCTAATTCTTTCCTTGAGGTACAGCATAGATACAGACCCCCCCAAAAAAAATTGGAAATAATTTAATAAAAACAGTAAAGTTGTGAGTTTTTGGATTTTATTTTTAAATTTTTTTCAATTTATTATTTTTTTAATTTTTTAATCTTTTTAATTTAATTTTTTATTTTTTAAAATTTACATCCAAATTAGTTAGCATATGGTGAAACGATTTCAGGAGTAGATTCCTTAATGCCCCTTACACATTTAGCCCATCCCCCCTCCCACAACCCCTCCAGTAACCCTCAGCTTGTTCTCCATATTTATTTTTTTTTAAATCTTTTTTTTTAACATTTATTTATTTTTGAGACAGAGAGAGACAGAGCATGAGCAGGGGAGGGTCAGAGAGAGAGACAGGCACAGAATATGAAACAGGCTCCAGGCTCTGAGCTGTCAGCCCAGAGCCCGATGCGGGGCTCGAACTCACGGACCACAAGATCATGACCTGAGCCGAAGTTGGATGCCCAACCGACTGAGCCACCCAGGCGCCTCTGTTCTCCATATTTATGAGACTCTTCTGTTTTGTTCCCCTCCCTGTTTTTATATTATTTTTGTTTCCCTTCCCTTATGTTCATCTGTTTTGTCTCTTAAAGTCCTCATATGAGTGAAGTCACGTGGTTTTTGTCTTTCTCTGACTGACTAATTTCACTTAGCATAATACCCTCCAGTTCCATCCACATAGTTGCAAATGGCAAGATTTCATTCTTTTTGATTGCCGACTAATCCTCGATTGTATATATATATACCACATCTTCTTTATCCATTCATCCATGGATGGACATTTGGGCTCTTTCCATACTTTGGCTATTGTTGATAGTTCTGCTAGAAACATGGGGGTGCATGTGTCCCTTCAAAACAGTACACCTGTATCCCTTGGATAAATGGCTAGTAGTGTAATTGCTGGGTCGTAGGGTAGTTCTATTTTTAACTTTTTGAGGAAGCTCCATACTGTTTTCCAGAGTGGCTGCACCAGCAAAAGAGATCCTCTTTCTCTGCATCCTTGCCAATATCTGTTGTTGCCTGAGTTGTTAATGTTAGCCATTCTGACAGGGTAAGGTGGTATCTCATTGTGGTTTTGATTTGTATTTCCCTGATGATGAGTGATGTTGAGCATTTTTTCATGTGTCGGTTGGCCATCTGGATGTCTTCTTTGGAGAAGTGTCTTTTGCTCATTTCTTCACTGGACTAATTGTTTTTTGGGTGTTGAGTTTGATAAGTTCTTTATAGATTTTGGATACTAACCCTTTAGCTGACACGTCATTTGCAAATATCTTCTCCCATTCTGTCGGTTGCCTTTTAGTTTTGCTGATTGTTTTCTTCACTGTGCAGAAGCTTTTTATTTTGATGAGGTTCCGGTAGTTCATTTTTGCTTTTATTTCCCTTGCCTCCAGAGACGTGTTGAGTAAGAAATTTCTGCGGGCAAGATCAAAGAGGTTTTTGCCTGCTTTCTCCTCGAGGATTTTGATGGCTTCCTGTCTTACATTGAGGTCTTTCATCCATTTTGAGTTTATTTTTGTGTATGGTGTCAGAAAGTGGTCCAGTTTCATTCTTCTGCATGTCGCTGTCCAGTTTTCCCAGCACCACATGCTGAAGAGACTGTCTTTATTCCATTGGATATTCTTTCCTGCTCTGTCAAAGATGAGATAGCCATAGGTTTGTGGGTCCATTTCTAGGTTCTGTATTCTGTTCCATTGATCTGAGTGTCTGTTCTTGTGCCAAGGTTTTGGATTTTAAAAACACCTATTCAATCAGCAGATATTTGTTGCGTATCTACTGTGTGTCAGGCATTGTTTTAGGAATTTGAGGCCTGTCAATAAAGATTTCTCCCTTTGTGGAGCTTTGATTCCAGCAGAGAGACACTAAACAAGAGACAGAATAAATAAATAAATTGTGTAGTACTGATAAAATGTAGTAAGTATAATGGGAAAAACAGTACAACACAGGAAAAGGCTTTGAGAAAGAGAGGTCCAGATGGGAGAGGGAAGATGATGTTTGAGGAAAGACCAGGAGGAAGTTGGAAGTTATCCATTCAGATTATGTTGGGGAAAAGGTCTTAGTGCAAAGGCCCTGAGCTGCCTGGCACTTGGGAGGAGCAGGCAGGTGGCCAGGCCAGTGTGGCTGGAGCAGAGCAGGTGGGCTGTGTGCTCAAGACGATAATGATGTGTGTGTGTGTGTGAGTGTGTGTGTGTGCGCACGCACACATGTCTGCCTGTTTGTCTGCCTGGGTGTCTGTATGGAGGGCTGCCTATTTTAGATTTTTATATATACCTTTCAAAAGTTAATTATGGAGTAGAGAACCATTGTTTAAAGCTCTAGTTTTCCTTGGCTCCTGCCTTCTTGAGAATTAGTTTCAGGGAGAAGTTATTTTAATCTGTATAATTTTATAAACTGTAAAAACTTACTTTTAAAGTGATGTAAATTGTGTATGGGCAGGAACTGAATAGTCAAGTGAAAGATGTTTCACTAAGGTGACCTGCAACCGAAAATTTTGCTCTGTGCTTGCAATGTAGGCCAGCAAGGGTTTAAGTGAGCACTTGGCCTCTGTAACACCCTTGCCACCCATGAAAGAGTTGCATCTGCCTCGGCAAAATGAGGAAGTCACTTTGGTAGAGCCTCAGCTTCCAGTCAGGTTCCACCACCTTCGGTGGTGGGGTTGTCCATTTCTCCAGAGGAAGCTATTGCCCGAGCCAGGGGGTATCTCTGCCTTCTCTGGGTGCTGGGCCATCTGGAGAATAGAAATGCCTAGTGCTCTGTTGAACAGTATGTAAACGCTCCACAGGACACTGGACCAGCAACTTCAGCATCACCTGGAAACTTGATAAAAGTGTAAATGCTCAGGTCTAGGACTGAGGGGTGGTGGGTAAGCCCTAGAGTGTTCATAAATAAGTGTTGCCTCTGGAACAGATGTTCTCAACCCTGGCTGTACATTAGAATTCCTGGGGAATTTAAAATAACAAAATGAAATGAACAACCAATGCCATGGCCTCTGTACCAGGGAGTCTAATTTAATTAGTCTCGGGATGGGCCAGGGGCAAAGGTGTCTGTATTTTGTAGCTGTCCCTGAGTGATTCTAAGGTGTGGAATCACTGGTAGAATGGATTTCTCAAACCTCAGTACTACTGACATTTTGAACTGGATAATGCTTTGTTGTGGGGGCCGTTCTGTGCAACGTAGGATATCTATCAGCATCCCTAGTCTTTATTTACTAGATTTCCATAGAACCCCTGCTCCCATTTATGACAACCAAAAATATTTCCAGATACTGTCAAGTGTTCCCTGGGTGGCAAAATTGTCCCAGTCGAGAACAGTTGCTTTACAGAGCACTTCTCAAAGTTTACTACACTGCCCAGTGTAATTATAATGCTAAGCACATGTGTAATTTTAAAGCTTTTAGTTACATTATAATAAGCAAAATTAAACAGGTGAAACTAATGTTAACAGTATAGTCAGTCTAGCCCAATATATCCCAAATAGTATTTTAACATGCATTCAATAAAAAAAATATTAATAGGGTATTTTTACATTCTTTCTTCAAGTCTTTGAAATCTGGTGTGTGATTCACAGTTACAGCATATTTTCAGACAGGCTACACCTTGAGTCTTCTGTAGCCACGTGTGGCCCAGTGTCTGCTGTATTGGGGTTCAGTGGGCATCAGAATCACCCTGAAGGCTGATTAAAATATAGATTGCTGGGTGACACTCCCAGGGTTTCTGATTCAGCAGGTCTGGGTTGGGGCCTGAGAATTTGCATTTCCTAATAAGCTTATAGGTGATGCTGAAGCCGCTGATCTGGTGACTACACTTTGAAAACCACTACTCCCTAACTGACTGATTAAACCCTAGTACCTTTGTTACTCAAAAATACGGTTTGTGGACCAGCAGCAGACCTAGTAAGGTCTGTAAGAAATGTATAATCCCAGGTCCCACTGCTGACCCATTAGACTGGAACCTGTGTTTTAACCAGAATGTACATGAAAGTGGGAACATGAGACTTCCTTGAATAGAGCCCCCTTGTGAGTCTCTAGTATTGGGGCCTGTTTGCTTCCTTCTTAGAGCTTTCTCAGTTCTTTTTCTCTGTTTTTTTTTCTGTTTAACTAAAAAATTCTGGCTTCCCCGCCTGTAACCATTCTCTTTCCAGGCCTAGTATGTCTTACACATAATAGGCACCTAAATATCTATGAAATTAATGGGCCTCTGAAAGGAGAGAAGGCTGGGGACGGTGATGAAGTATATTCTTTGGGTTTAGAAATTCAAATAAAAATGTGTTTGGAGATGAGTTGAACACTGGGATTCAGAAGCTGGTTGTGTGGCCCCTGCTGGCCTGGCAGGTGGAGTGGTCCTTCCTGTGCACTTCACCTGTGCACTCAGGGAGCACGAGTGACTCACCTTGAAAGAATTGCCTGTGGGAAGTTGGTCAGATTCCTCTTCCTGGCAAGGTGGAGCCACATTCTTTCCCTTTTAGAGCAATGGCAGTGCTCTACCTGGTTGTGACGTCACACAGCACCCAGGATGCCCTTCCTCAGGGCTGTGAGTGCCACTCAAGTGTCAGTGGCCACACAGGCTCCTTCACACTTCCACAGCCAGTTGGCATTCCAGAGGCATGGCGTTCGAACTGACTCAGTTCTAAGTCACCAGAGGCACGATTACACAGTGGAAATTTGGTTTCCAAAGGGAATTACTGATGTTACAATGCCTGGTTAAAATACAGTGTTTGTCACATATAAAAATAGTCTCTTGACTCGTAGATAAGTTTCATTTTTTCCCTTATGCTTTTATTAACAGAAAATAGTTTCTCCACACCTCTTTGGGAAAAGACAGTAAACCTTTTTATTTTTATTTTTTTAATTTTCTGTTGAGATTTAGTGCTAAGTGTGAAGTAACCAATGGATTTGTTAACTATGTATCTTAATCTTCACAAAGAGCTTGTGTGTAGACAGATGGAAAGATGAAGTAATTCAGTGGTTACTTTCAGAGGAGGGCAAAATTTAAAAAAAAAGCAGAAGTGAACAACAATTTCATAATATTCTTTGCAATCTGCTTCACTGCTCTTTTTTTTAATCTCAGCTGCCTTCTCATCATGCCAGGCTTTTGACAAAATTGAGACGATATAAGAGTGGAATGCGTATTCTATGTTTGTTTTACAGGAAGACTTAAATGAGAAACAATGGCATTGACCAAATAAATAAGCTTGATTCTTGTCAGGCAACGGTTGCCCAGGTGTGGCAGCAGGACAGGCCTGGTGTAGGTAACACCACTGGCTGACATGACCCCCGTCTTTGTTAACCTCACTCTCCTGGAGTTGTGTTACCGCGTTTTCTGGTTAAAGGGTATATATTTGTAAGCACATGTAATTTGTTGTTGTTGTTAATTTTAAGCTATTTCTGTCTTAAATCTGAAAAGGGGTCAGTGGGGGGGGGGAGCTCAGTGCCATATAATCACTGAAACATAGTGAATGCGTCATGGTTGCCATAGGGAGGCTTGTCCATGATTATGATGAAAATAACTACTTAATATATGAAAACTATATTAGGAAGTGGGAAAGGGTAGGTGAGTTTTGCTCTAATTTACTCAATGAATTTGGCAGGTTTAGAAATAGGCCATTGCTCCAGACTTCCTCATGGTTTAGTGTGTATGTCTTTGCTTTATGAGCTTCTGATAAAAATTGCCTGATGCGTCTCTAATGATTAGAAGATGATAATTCTGCCCCAGTGCCTTTGGCTCTGATAACCACAGTTTAGCCACTCATCTAGGGGAAACACCTCTGCTCTGATTCCTTAGGTAAGTGTGAAATTTTGTCACCATGTCATGCTGATCTAGTGTACTTAATCAGTGAAAATAAAAGTCTTGTTATCCAGTGGTGAGGTAGCTTCAAGAATGGGTACTGGGGACACCTGGCCGGTTCAATCAGTAGAGTGTTCAACTTTTGATCTCGGGGTCGTGAATTTGAGCCCCGCGCTGGGCATAGAGTTTACTTATTAAAAAAAAAGAATGGGGTGCTGTACTAAGGGCTGGTGGTTATATGGGCTGGTGGTTATGTCGGGGAAACAGAAAATGAAAATAAAGGGAACCCTGTACAATCACAAAGCAGGAAGGTCAGCACACTAGTTACAAAGGGTGTCAGGAGAGGAGAAACACAGACTAAAGTGATACAAGGGCTGAAAATGAAAATGCTGGTAGTGTTTAGCAGAAAAGTTACAGTAAAGGAAGTCTTATTTGAAATTGCGCTGCCTCTATACTTTATCTCATTCATCCCCCTGGTAATCCTTCACGACACATTGCACGGATGCGCTTCCCATAATTAGGTGAGGAAGGTGAGGCCTGAGATACTTAGTGACAGAACTGACTCTCTCGCTCACGCAGAGAACCAGAACTTTGATTTTGAATTTTCTTTGAAAGCTCCTCTGGGACCTCTTCTGGCTGTGTGCTTGTTATGTGTAGTTGTTAGCGTTTGTGAGCATTTCACAACCATTTGCAAGAAAGCACTCTATCTAGGAGGAGAGCTGTGATGTGCAACGTCTGTCCCTGTCCTTTAAAAAAGGGACAATCGACCAACTTCTGATTTAGGTCTTAGGTGTCTTTCATCTAAAATTTTCAGTTCACAGCATTCATTTTGAAGTAAAATAGGCAAGATTGCTTCATGTAAGTACTCTGCAACTTAACTGCTTTGTGAATTCGTCCTCTGGATCTATTGATGTCTTTTTAACCCTTTGGTGTCTGGCAACCACAGTCATTTAAAAAATATTTTTTATTTAAAAAAAATTTTTTTTAAGTTTATTTTATTTTTGAGAGAGAGAGAGAGAGGAGGGGAGGGACAGAGAGAGAGGGAGACACAGAACTTAGGCTCCAGGCTTTAAGCTGTCAGCACAGAGCCTGATGTAGGGCTTGAACCACAAACCGTGAGATCATGACCTGAGCTGGTCGGAGGCTCAACCGACTGAGCCACCCAGGTGCCCCAAAATATATTTCTTTTATTAATAAAATAGTTACCATTACTTACTAGTCAGTTTTAAAGATATTTTACAGGTGATAAAGAACCCTCATGGTTTCTTGTTGAAGCAGATAAGTTGGAAAGAAGATCACGTGTGTTTAAGCTGAAATTAATCTGTAATCAAGTGAGAGAAAAATAGACAATATTATGTTCAAGTGTTTGAAGTGCATGTCATTGTTTGCTAAGAAAATATAAATATTTTTGAAGCTTTTGTAAAATGGTTTGATCTCTAGATTGTACATTTTTATTACAAACATTTTTTTCTCTGGTTATTAGTAGTGGGGGAGATGTTTATAAGGCTAAATGTACAGAGATTCAACCACATTGGAAAAATAAAGACAAGAACAAATAGCAAGAAATCCTTAGCACATGCTGACTCGCTTGGACACAGTCTGCCCAGTTGACCTGTGACATTCACCATGGGTCATCCTCCTTCAGTCAGCCTTCAAGGTAAAAACTGTATCCCATTTCCCATTCTCTTGTCGGCACAGGCGTATTTTAAATCGACTGATGCTTTCAGCCTGATGTTTTCAGCACCTGTAGGGATAATAAAATCTGGAGGTTTACCACCCTCAAACTAAAGCAGTATTTTATAATTGGATTGAAGGGTTTATTTGATTGTATTCTCTAAGCAGCTAAGTCTGAATCTAACCTGGTTATGGAGCTCATGGGTCTGGTTCTCTGAGGGAAGTACAAGAGGACCATCCAGCTGGTTGTGACTCCCAGGTAAGAAATTTACTGATGTCATCCACTGTCTGTGGGTAGCTGTGCCCACCACTGGGGAGTCTTTATGTGGTAGTTACAATTTGAGTACATAGATGGCCTGCTAAGGTTGTTTTGTCATGGATATTTTATGTAAACATAATGAACATAATATCTGATACCTGGTCCACGTAATGTTCTTCCCATGGCCACACCTTCCAGGACTCTGATATAGCACAGCTTTAGAAAGATATAGTTGCCAGAGTAGGTCTTTAAATGACTCATTCTATTTGCTCATGTTTGAGGATAAAAGTTCAAAGAATTTTCAAGTAGGAGAAATTTGTTGATTGTAAAGTGATGAAGAAAAATAATTTATTGTATTGGAAGTCCCAAATCTTTGCTTCTCAAATATTTTTGTAGGCTGTGTTGCATATAGTATCAATTCAGTCTCATGTTTTACATGAATTGCCAGGAGGGAGGGAGTTACTTGACTGGGAAATATTTGCTGTGAGTCATTCATGGTGATGGGAGTGGTATAGAGGTGCTGTTCTGTATGATGAACCTGGTGATGGGAGATAGAGTTTTGAGTATTCTGTTCTGGGTGCCCCGTATTCCATTTCACAGTGCAGAGTTTCCCCAAATTAACAAAATTATAAAGGATCACTTGGGGTACTTTTTACATTTGTGGGCCTCCCCCAGACAGCTGAATCAGAATTTCCATTGGTAGGATCTGGGAATATGTATTTTTTACAAGAACCTTAGATTATTCTTCTGATCATGCAAATTTAGGAACTTCTACATTGGTGGCTACTGTAAGAATCCTCTTGGCTCTTGAAGTTACTTGGCTCTTTAAAAGCACCTTCATCATATTTTAATCCTTCTGAGTACATCTATCCCAGTTTGTTCTTAAAGAGGGGGCAGGGCAAATATTGCTACCTTCATTTTACAGATATGATGTCAACTTACCTGAGTCAACAACTCTTAAGGTTTAGGTGATAAGAAGAGCAATCAAAGCTTTTGGAATGGTGAGGGCTGGTTAGCTACTCCCCCATAGCTGCATGTCTAGGAGTAATGAGAACATGTCAGGTAATAGTCTGTGACATATATGGACATCTGTTAGACATTTATTAGAGAAGCAGGCACAAAATATAATTCTAATGAAGCACCAGTGCACTATTATTTGAGGTTTCTTAACCGCACTTCATAAAGCAAAGGCTCATTGAAGCACACATGGCAACATTTAAAGTTGGATTCCGTGTCCTCCTGAACTGTTGGCTAGACACTGACTGATGAGTGACAAGGGCATCAGTGTTGTCTCTAAGGAACTTGGGGTGTAGGCTTCAGTGGGTTCTTATATCCCATTCAGGCATTGGTGGAGAGTATTTCTAAAACATTTTAGCCAATCCACATTTTTTGAACACTATTAATTTCAACAGTCGGATTGCCTAGTTCTAATAGTATGTATGCTAATTAAAAAGTCAATAGATGGGGCGCCTGGGTGGCGCAGTCGGTTAAGCGTCCGACTTCAGCCAGGTCACGATCTCGCGGTCCGTGAGTTCGAGCCCCGCGTCAGGCTCTGGGCTGATGGCTCAGAGCTTGGAGCCTGTTTCCGATTCTGTGTCTCCCTCTCTCTCTGCCCCTCCCCCGTTCATGCTCTGTCTCTCTCTCTGTCCCAAAAATAAATAAAACGTTGAAAAAAAAAAAATCTCAAAAAAAAAAAAAAAGTCAATAGAAAACCCCTTTATGATTTTTCAAACTGTGTTGTTTCTGTGCCTGGACCACCTTTATTTTATTTTACTGGGTAAGTCCTATTCGTTCTTTAACACCATCTCTTCTGGGAAGTATTTCCTGGTTCTGTAGGACTTTGCTGCTCAAAGTCTAGTCCATGGACCAGCATCATTGCCATGGGGACTTGTTAGAAATGCAGATTATCAGTCCCACTCAAGACATGATGATTCAGAATCTTCATTTTGACAAGATTTCTGGTGATTTGCAAACACAATAAAGTTTGAGAAACACTATGCTAGATATTAGGTGCTCCTCACCTGTGCCTCCTAGTATACCATAAAAGTGTGATCGTGGTTCTGTCAGAACACTTACCACACAAATACATAACTAATATATTTTTGCCTATTCTTCTAGGTTAGTCCCATGTCTTACTCATTTCTGCACTGCTATAACCTGGAATATATTGGCTGCTTCATTCATGTTGCCCATGACAAAACTAGTTGTTTAAATCTAAATGGAGGTTTCTCAGACTTCCAGCTGGCTTATGTGTCCTCACACACTCAAAGTCAGAATGAGTAGAAGACATTCAAACTCAAAGTCAGAATGAGTGGAAGACAAATACTGGCCAGATTTCTAGGGCTATTTGTGAGAAAGAAGTGGTTCTTGGACAGAGGAACCATAGCATAGTGGTATGATGGGAAATTCATGAGGGGTGGATTTGGTCTCTAGATATGTGAATGGTCATAGGGAGAGTCACTTAAGGTGACCAGGTGTGCCAGGAGTTCTGAATACGTTTCTATCCCAACACAGGTGAGAGATTAGGCAGACTTCCAGCAGTAAGAACAACTAATTATAACAGAAGTTTTCTTTGGGACTCCTCCCTTAACTATATAAATCTGCTACAACTCACACCCTATCTTTTTTTTTTTTTTTAGACTCACTGAGATAAATGGTAGGTTCAATGTCTGGTGTTTTGAGTGGGGAAAGAGAGCACTGAGAGATAATAGGTACCAAGAGCACATCCTGAGATCGGAATCAAGTGTTTGGAATGGGTGGATAGATTCAGATATTTAATCTGGCACGTTAGGTCTAGGTGTCTAGAAAATAGTAGAGGGTAGCAAAGAGCAGAGGTCCTATCAGAGTGAGGGCTGGTCTAAATCCAGGGCTCCAGGAACTTAACAACTGGACAGTAGTTGTTCTGCATCTTTCTCTCTCAACCAAGTCTCTTTTGGGGTGGGCGCTGTTAACTAAGGTGTAATGGTGGCTAAAAGTGGAAGGAGGGTTTCAGGTTACCATGGAAGTACAAAACAGTTTGGTAATGACCCAGAATCCAGTGAATAGAGGGAGAATAATATCCAACCTATATTTAAGAAGAAAATGTTTTTCTTCCTTTAGGCGGTTCTTAGGGGCAGTGAACACCAATCTGGGGTGGGAGTAGGGAGTAATATTTACAGAGGGGAAGGGATTTCAGAGCTAGTCCAAGCTTTTTGCCTAAGGCGGGGGATTTAAAATAGAATACCTAGGGAAGCCAGCAGGTGATGTGCAAACTGAAGCTGGGATGGAGGAGATGGTGATGTAATGAAGAACAAGTGCCCTGGTTAAAGGGTCAGCTTTAACTGGTAGTGTCATGTGGGTATCTGGACCCGAAATTTTGCAAATACAGAAACAAGCATCTATCTTTTTATTTTTTAAATTTATCTTATTTAAAAAAATTTTTAATGTTTATTTATTTCTGAGACAGAGCATGAGTGGGGGAGGGGCAGAGTGAGAGGGAGACACAGAATCAGAAGCAGGCTCTGGGCTCTGAGCTGTCAGCACAGAGCCCGGCGTGGGGCTTGAACTCACAAACCGTGAGATCATGACCTGAGCTGAAGTCAGTTGCTCAACCGACTGAGCTACACAGGCGCCCAAGCATCTGTCTTTTTAAGCGAAACATCCCCATTTTCGGCAACTAATTTCCAAGGTGGAGTCAGTTTCATGGGTGCCAGTTTGTGATATCTAGCCTCAGAAAACTTTTTGCCTACAAGTACTGCAGGATTCTTGTCTCCTGGGTACTTTGCGGTCTCTTTGTGTCTATCTATCTATCTATCTATCTATCTATCTAATGTTTTTTTTTTTTTTTTTTTTTTTTGAGAGAAGGCAAGTGGGGAAAGGACATAGAGAGAGGGAGACACAGAATCTGAAGCAGGCTCCAGGCTCTGAGCTGTCAGCACAGAGCCTGATGCAGGGCTTGAATCCACAAACCACAAGATCATGACCTGAGCCGAAGTCAGATGCTTAACCGACTGAGCCACCCAGGTGCCCCTGTTTGTGTCTTTTTAAGTATCACAAAGACTGGGGTAGAGACCAAAGGGAAACAAGCTGGTTAGATAGGGCTTGTCTTTGAAATGAAATCAATTAATCACCTCCTTCTAACCACTTTCTAACTCACCGAAATAAAAAGCAAGCAAGCATAAGTGAAACCAAATGAAAGGCAAAAATAACTGCCCCAAACCTCAACTTCTCCCTCAGAGTCTCCAAGGATAGCATCAGTCACCTACTACGTTATTCAACTAAAAAATCTGGCAGTTTTTTTGACTCTTTTTTTTTTTTTTTTTTTTACCTCAATCTTCACATCTTATGATGATTCAGGGCCAATAAATTTCACCTTTTAAACCTCCGCAGTTCATCTCCTTCCCTCTCCATCCCTGTCACCATTGTTTTACATCAGATTCTATTGTATTTTACCTGGATTATTCTAAAAGCTTCCTTATTGGCTGGCATTCCTAACTGATTTCATGAGGAAACAACACAAACAGACTCTACGTTTTTTTACAGAACTAGGTCTTGGCAAGGGTCTGTGTCTGAACCTACAGTTAGGGGTCAGCAGATCGTCTTCACCTGGGGTGAGTGTTGCAAGAGGCCAGAATATTTTCAGCCATGGGTGGGTATGCTGGAGTCATTCCCAGTTCCGGAATTAGAACAATGTAGCACACAGGTCAGTGCTGTCTGGGAAATCTCTTTTTCCCCTTCCAAGTTAATGTGTTAGCACTTACCATATATCCATGTTTTTATGAAAGTAGGGTCATTAATTAGGCAAATTTCTGAAAAATGTGCAATAGTGAGATAAAGTGGATCAAACGGTGAAATGTGTCTGACCAATCCCAGGCGCTGACTTCAATGTCCATTCCTTAACTGGGTTTCAGGCTCATAGATCAAATAATTCATTTTAGATAGAACCTGAATCTGGGGAGGAAGTGATCTTCTCATGGTTGGGTCATCCTCTGGCCTCTAAGGTTAATCTGTCTTTGAGGCCTGTATGTTTCAGGACTGATCTAGAGATGTCCCAGCAGGACACAATCACTGACACTAATTTTTCTAATGCTAACTTGAAGGAGAATGAATGATTATAAAAGTACTAACTAGAGTTTATAAATGAGTTAAAAACCAATAAAGGACTCAGATTGGGAAATGTCTACCAGCTTGTTTTTAGCTAAAAGGCCCAATAGTTAGACTGCCTGGATTATACAGCAACAGGTTATATTAGTTACTTACTACCTATGAGATCTCAGAAAAGCTACCTATCCATAATAAGCCTTAATCCTCTCATTTGTACAATAGGGAAAACAGCACCTATCCCAAATTTTGTGATGAGGATTAAACAGGAAGGCACATAAATCTCTTAGCAAAGTAGCCAACAAATAATAGACAGTCAATGATTTATACCATCATTATACTTATTTCTCAGTGAAAGTTTATCCTTCCTCTACCTGTATCAATATAAAATCATCTTAAGCAAACTCCTAAAAATCCAAATCCATATATTTGGAGGAATCTCAGAAGGATAAAATGTTCTTAGTAACTGTTGGAAGTATAATACATTCTCATGGTTCAAAATTTAAAAAGCAAAAAAGCTAAAAGCCTATGTATTAATCATCTTTCTCAGCTAGGTAACCAGTGTTACTGGTTTCTTGAATATCCCACCAGAGAGAACTGATGCATCTACAAGCAGAAGCAAACAGACATGTTTTTCCTAATTGCTTTTCAAAGTGTTTTTGAATCTGAACTTTCCATCTATACTAATATGATGAATTATTATTTTCATAAGGAACTAGATGGTGCTATTTTGATACAAATATGTCTATTGTAATTTTTCTAAGATCATATCTAATACTTGTCTTAACATCTAGGCTGTAGCACTGTGGGACATATTTTATGGCTCTAGTATTTGTGCCAAACATTACCTTGTTGTATATTGAATTTATATGGCAGTTGAATATGGTTAGGCCCAGATGATAAAGAATTTGCTGCGCTTAATTAAATTAAATTAAATGCAAATATATTTTCCTTATAAAGAATATTCTGCCCTTTGCAAGACATAGGAAGCCTGAAATTAGCTCTGGTATTCTCAGTGAGTTTCAAAAAGAGGTCGCTGAAATAAGGCAGTAAAATACTGTGGTGGGAGTGCAGTTCTGAAAGGAGTTTTTAGGAATATTCTTCCTTCTTTGTTCACTGTCGGTATTGACTATTGAGAGGTGATGGCAAACTCTATCAAGGGCAGCTTCCAAAAAAAAAAAAAAGTGTTAGGAATATGGGAAAGCCCACCTGTTCCTTTTAATACACCACCCACAGGGCCACGTTCACCCTGCAAGCACACTTTGCTATAGGAACGTGAAGTCTTGGCAACTGTAATGAATTATATGGGTGCCCCATGCAGAACCCCATCACCAGCCAGTGCACTCCTCCATGCCCGCACTAGGTTCTGTAAATGCTGAGGCTAAGGCTTGCTGCCCCTGCTTCTGGAGAGGAGCTCTCCATCCAACCGGAGCCATATCCTAAAAGGTGATAGCCCCAGCCCCAGGGAGCAGTCCTCAGCCAATGATAGACTGAAACAGGTATTCTTACAGCCAGTCCCCATGCCTGGGGGTGGAATAACTCTGTGAACTGCCCAGATGCTAGTGCTCCCTGTGGAGTCTTGCTGAAGCTGGACTGCCACTGAGAACTCGTCCTTATGTGGAAGTGAAGAGGAGCCACTGGAGAGCAGGGGGGCAATGTTAGGGACTTCACGTAGAAGGGGATGGTTCTTCAACAATTACGGCAATGCTTTTCTGAGCAAAAGTGAAAGGAAGCTCCCTGTCCATTCTGCTTCTACCTCAGCCTTCCTAAGTCTGACACAGTGAACCAGTTTTCAAGTTGATCCTCTTAGATCCCACCTCATGAGCAATGTTTGTTCTGCACTCAGAATTGCTAAAGTTGCTCCTTGTACCATTAGAATCTTTAAAAAAAATTTTTAAGTTTATTAATTTATTTTGGGAGAGACAGAGACAGCATGAGCAGGGGAGGGGTAGAGAGAGAGGGAGAGAATCCCAAGCAGGCAAGCAGCCTCAGCACTGACAGTGCAGAGCCTGACGCAGGACCCAAACTCACGAAACTGCGAGATGGTGACCTGAGCCTAAATCAAGAATCAGACTCAACCGACTGAGCCACCCAGGCGCCCCATACCATTAGAATCTCGATGATATGTCCTGCGCATACATGACTCAGGGTCAATAACAGAGCTAAAATATCAGGTTTTCTCCTTCATCTAAAATTCAACTACAGGAATTGAAAGAAGGGGCTACCAGCTGCATTAGGCAGGTAGGAACACCTGTTTTCTACCTATTCTCTCTTCTTTTAGGGTCCTCACTTTCCTATTTACAGACTGGGTTTGCAAGTTTTAGTCTAGTGCTATTTTTATGCTTTTTTTTAAAGCAGTAACTTCCACAACAGTGGTAAGAAGGTAAAGGGAAATGGGGTTTAAGTGACTTGGTGAAGTTAGCATAATCTGGCATAGCTTTAGGAACAGCCTATTTCCTGACTCTTCAAATGTGCAGTCAACTCTAGACCCTAAAAGAGGGTGGATCAATATTTTTGGCATTTACTAAAACCTTGGAAAACAGAAAAAAAGGCCTTCAATATGACATAACAGAGTGATCTATCAGCTGAGAATGAATAGAGAGTCATATGATCACATGTTAAAGAAACTCAGCTCACCTTCTTAAGCCTTATAATTTTGAAGAGAAGAAAACTTGCTTATAATTGCATAGCTGTGTAGGGACATGCTAAGTTAGAGTGCAAATCTCTTGATAATGTAATTTGCTTCCCCGGGAGCACTGCAGACTAGATGTCCTGAAAACCTCTCCACACAGAAAATTCAGGAGTATCTTTAAAAGTATAATTGCTGAGTTAATAGAAGAAAACCATTTGCGTGGCATGTGGGTGGCTCAGATGGTTAAATGTTAGACTCTTGGTTTTGGCTGAGGTCATGATCTCACAGTTCATGGATTCAAGCCCCGTGTCAGGCTTTGTGCTGACAGTGGGGAGCCTGCTTGGGATTCTCTCTCTCCCTCTCGCTCTGCCCCTCCCCTTCTCTCTCTCTCTCTCAAAGTAAATAAATAAATAAACAAACTTAAAAAGGAAAATCATTCGCATAACTGTAAACCAGCAATGTATAGTTATAAAACAATTAGTTTAGTGGCCAGGTGGTGGTCTTAATTTTCAGTTCAATGGAATTATTGTTTTGTCTACTGGTGGGATCATTTCTTCCTTTGGACCTAAGACCTCCAAGCCAGCAGAACATAAAGTGTGGGGGATAGGAAGCAAAGCTCTTGCTATTGGGTCACTATGGGTAATAGTGAATGATGCCCCTCCCATTTCTACCCCCTGATTGCTGGAACCATGAATCCTGGTTATGAGAGAAACAGAACCATATATTGGACATTGATTCAGAGCATTTCTGGTCACCTGGAGAACCTTACCCCAGCCATGAAAGGGATTTTCACCTACTTGGTATTGTAACTGAGTCTTCAAAAGGCCCTTCTACCATTCTTTCAAGGCAGCTGCTGCAGGATGGTGGGGAACATGGTAAGTCTAGTGAATTCCATGAGGTTGGGCCTATTGCTATATTTCATTTACTGTGAAATGGGCGCATTGATCAGAAGCAATGGTATGTGGAATACCATGTCAGTGGATAAGGCATTTCTTAAATTCAGGGCTGTCAGTTTTGGCAAAAATATTGTATGCAAGGAAGGCAAATCCGTACCTATAATGTCTATTCCAGTAAGAACAAAATACTGTCCCTTCTGTGATGGAAGTTGCCCACTATAATGAATCTGTCACCAGATAGTTAGCTGGCTGATCACCCCAAGAAATGTTAGTGTTGATTTCATACCGTGTTCATTTCTGCTGCTGGCTGGTTGGGTACTCAGCAGTGACTGTAGTCATGCCTGCTTTGGTGAGTAGAAATCCATGTTGCTGAGCCCATGTGTAATGTTCATTCCTGCCACCATGGACAGTTTGCTAATGAACATATGGGTTCCCGTTGGGTGATGACTGGAGTGGCTGGTAAAAGAGGCTGACTGTATCCATAGAACAGATTATCCTATTCAAGTAAGTGTTAAAACCTTCCTTTGTTAAGGCCATCTTCCAACATGGGACATAAATATCTTCCCCTTTTTGCCCATTCTTGGAGGTTTATTCACATACCTCTTTCCCAGACTTCCTTGTCACCAGTTTTCCAGTCCCGTTCCTTCCAAGTCTCTGAATGTTCAGCCAAACCATTGGCCACAGCCCATGAATGGTAAATAAACACACGTCTGGCCCTTTCACCTTATAAGCAAAATGACCAGCCAGGTACACTGCTTGAAGTTTTGCCCATTGGGAGGATTTCCTTTCACTACTATCCTTCAGGGATGTCCTAGAGAGGGGCTGTGGTGCTGTGGCTCTCCACTCACAGGTGATGCCTGCATATTGTAGAGAACTATCTGCAAAGCAGGCCTAAGTCTTTTCTTCCTCTGTCAGCTATTTGTAGGGAACTCCCCTTGAGGCCATAGGTAAAGCCTGGGTGAGACAAGGTAGTATAGCTGGAGTAGGGATCTTGGGTGTTTGGTCCACTTCATATAATTTATTTGTGCCTTCTGGAACTGTTTGGGCTTGATCTCATATACCCCACTTCCTTTTGACAAGGGAGTGCTACTGTGCACACTCAACTTTATGAGTTGGTGAGTCAGATTATACTCAGTTCATGATGGACAGTTCAGGTTGCATGGTAACTTGGTGGCCCATAGTTAAATGTTCAGTCTCTACTAAGGCCTAGTAGCAAGCCAAGAGCTGTTTCTTAAAAGGAGAGTAGATCTCTCGAAGGATGGCGGGTCTTTTCTCTAAATTTCTAAGGATCTAATGAGATTCTCTCATAGGGGCCTGCCACAGGCTCCATCCAGCACCCCTATCTACCACTGACACTGCTCTCTGGATCTGGGGGATCATATGGTCCAGTAGCAGAGCAACTTGCACAGCAGCCCAGATCTGTTGCCAAGCCTATTGTTGTTTTGGGCCTTGCTCAAAGCTCACAACTTTTGGGTAACTTAGTAATGGGCCAAAGTAGCACAGCCAAATGAAGAATTTATTTCTTCCAAAATCCAAAGAGATCCACTAAACATTATACTCCCCCCCTCCTTCCCTTCCTCCTTCTCTCTCTCTCTTTTTGATTATAGGGAGAGCCAGATGCAACAACTTATCTTTCACCTTAGAAGGGATATCTGAATATGTTCTATAGCATTGGACTCCTAGAAATTTTACTGAGATATAGGACCCTTGAATTTTTATCAGATTTATTTTCTACCCTCTGACATGCAAATGTCTTACCAATAAGTCTAGAGTAGTTGCTACTCTTTGCTCACTAGGTCCAGTCGGCATAATGTCATCAATGTAATGGATCAGTGTGATACTCATGGAAGGGAAATGCAGTCAAGATTTCTGTCAACTAAATTATGACATAGGGCTGGAGACTTGGTTATACCTCTGAAGTAGGGTAGTGAAGGTATATTGTTGGTCTTGTCAGCTGAAAGCAAACTGCTTCTGGTAGTCTTTATTAACAGGAATTGGGAAAAAAAAGCATTTGTCATTTTAGCTGCATAACAAGGATGTGTTAATTTGCTCATGCAATGAAACCACACCTGGTACTGTGGCTGATATTGAAATCATTACCTTGTTAGGCTTACAATTACTCACTGTCATTCTCCAAAATCCATCTTTTCTCTGTGTGGTCCAAAAAACTGAGTCAAAAGGAGATGTGGTGGGAATCACCACTCCTGCATATTGCAAGTCTTTGATGGTGGCACTAATCTCTGCAATCCCTCTAGAAACATGGTATTGCTTTCAATTTACTATTTTCCTAGGTAAATCCAGTTTTAGTGGCTTTTACTTGGCTTTTACCACTAGAATTGCTCTTGGTTTATCAGTCAGAGAACCAATGTGGGAATTTTGCCAGTTGCTGAATATGTCAGTTCCAATCATGCATTCTAGAACTGGGGAAAAAAAAAACACATGATGTGTTCAAGGACCCACTTGGCCTACTGTGAGATGGACTTGAGTTAAAACTCCACTGGTCACCTACCTTCATAAACTCCTCTTCTGACAAATAAACCACAGTCATGTTTTGGGTCTCTTGGAACTAGTGTAGTTCAGAGCCAATATCTAATAGTCCCCAAAGGTCTTACTATTGCCTTTTTGCCAGTGTACAGTCACCCTGGTAAAAGACCATAGGTCTTGTTGGGAAAAATTGTAAGAAGGATTAACAGTATACATTTGGGGCAGTGTACCAGGATCCTTCCTTTAGGGACCCGCCTCTTCATGGAAACTGTTTAGTCTGTCAATTAGTGGAAGTCCTGGTTGGATCTTAGGAAGCATAAGGCATCTGGCAGGGCTATATTGAGGCCCAGGTAATAGGGATAATCAGAGGGAGTAGCATATTTTGTATTTTCTGTCTTAAAATTCACATCCCTTATCTAGACTGCTCAACAGTAAAGAAAAGCAGAATAATTCCATGAGGTAAATGGCTATCCTCCACTGACCCAAATAGCTGGGCATGGAGAAGAGGGAGGAATTTCATTAGACTATGGTCAAGTCATGCCAAATAGAATTAGGAAATGAAGCCAAGCTCATCCAAGCATTCTTTCAGGGTGAAAAGATAGTATGATGGCAGTAGGTATCTGCTTTTTGAATCCTTCTGTTCCAATACAGACTGGTGTATTTACCTCTGTTTTTGCACAGCTGTCATTTTGAGGTCATTATTGTCTGTCCTTTTTTGGTTCTCATTACTTTTCCCTTTTTCCATTTCCTGTTCCCAATCCTTGTATCTCATTAGTATTAGTCTCTTGGGACTGCTGTAACAAGTTACCACTGCCTTGGTGGTTTAAAACAAAAGAAATTTATTCTCTTGCTGTTCTGCAAGTCAGAGGCTAAATTGAGTTTAATTGACCTGAAATCAAGATGTTGACAGGGCCATGTTCTCTGTGGAGACTCTAGGGCAGAATCTGTCTCTTGCCTTTGTACCTTTTGCTGGCTGCTAGCATTCCTTGGCTTGTGGCCACGTTACTCTAGTCTTCAAGGCTAGCATCTTTAAATCTCTCCCTCCTCCCTACCACATTGCTTTCTCTTCTCTCTGTGTTAAATCTGCTTCCCTCTTATAAGGATACATGTTATTGTATTGATTGTGTATAAAGTTCACCTGGGTAATTCAGGATCAACGCCTCAGTATCCTTAATCACATCGGCAAGGATGCTTTTTCATCTAAGTCAATATTTACAGGTTCCAGACGTTAGGAAGTGAGTATCCTTTTGGGGGGAAGGGCATTTTTTCATTCTACTATAACATGTCTTCCTCTTTCTTGACTCTCTCTGTCTCTGTCTCTCCCACCACCTTATTCTCTCTTTCATTTAGAACACATCCTCTAATAGTTTCAGAGAATGAATACATATAAAATTATTTGAGATCCTATAATTTTGATTCTGCCCTCATATTTGATTATGACTTTGTATATAGAATGTTGGGATGGAAAACATTGTTATTCAGA
Organism: Leopardus geoffroyi; assembly: GCF_018350155.1. Lineage (NCBI taxonomy): Eukaryota > Metazoa > Chordata > Mammalia > Carnivora > Felidae > Leopardus > Leopardus geoffroyi. The sequence continues at coordinate 206,831,593 of NC_059326.1, forward strand.
AAACTTGAGTGTGGCCACACATGTCTCTTCCTTGCTGCTCTTCATCAATTCAATTCCAGAAATTTTTGAACATTTGAGGTATTTGTAAATGTTCTGCATCCTAAATATTCTGCAACTGTCTGAATTTTGGGGGAAGTAAGTCCTTTAACATCTGCTTGCATTCATTCAAAGCCTGTGGAAAAATTTTAATCAGGGCATTCAATGAATAGAGCACAAAAACTTAGCTTTGGAATTGTTTAGTCAATTGCAACGAATTAAAATAAAACTTGAAAATAGGAAGGCAGTCAGTGATATTTATTCTACAAAAGCAAGTGAGGTATTGAACAAAATAAATGATGAGAGTTCAAATGCTGTTTTTAAGTGTTAAAATCTATAATTTTGATTTGTGTTATGTTGATTTAAGGAAAGAATCTTTTGATGGAGTCCCTAATTTTAATTGGGTAATTTATTTTCTGTACTGGAAATGGGATAGAGAGAGAAGAGTTTCCATTTTCCAGCATTTAAATTGCAGTTAGTCATGGAGAGAACTTAATTGATGAATTTTATCTTGTAAAAATATTTGTTGGGGCGCCTGGGTGGCTCAGTTGGTTAAGCATCTGACTCTTGGTTTTGGCTCAGGTCTTGACCTCATGGTTTGTGAGTTCAAGTCCCCCATCAGGCTCTATGCTGATAGTGCCTGGGATTCTCTCTCCCTCACACACTCTCTGCCCCTTCTCTGCTTGTGCTTTCTCTCTCTCTAAAAAAAAAAATTGTCAAGTGAGTACTCTGAATGAAAATATATGGGCTGAGATGATAATATGATGCAATAGGAAAAAATTGCAATGGCTTTGAAGTTACCAGATATTTCATCATTTGTAGGGAGAGTAGTTTTTCAATTAAAAATATGGCCTATAGAGAAAAGCCAACAAAAGATGTCAACATTTTTGCATTTATTAACTATTAAATGTAGAAGATTAAAGTCAACATGAAAATAATTAGAATCACATGATTATAATAAAAAGAGACATTTTTTTTGAAAAATACAAATGGCATATTATTAGAGACAAAGGTGGCTAAGAAAATGGTTAATTTTAAGTGAATAAGTACCAAAAATAATCATTCTGTGTATTATTCAATGCTCAGAAAATCATACAAAGAATTTTTTTTTGCTGTAATGTAACAAACATATGTTATTTTTCTTAGAAGCAACTTTATTTTTGAAACTAGCTTTTGAAAAGAACTGTTTAATACTGTCAAGAAATAAGCCAATTTGACAGTCAAGAAATTTTTGAAAATTACCTAACTTTATTTTATTTTTTTTTAAGATTTTTTTTTAATTTTTAAGTAATCTCTACATCCAGTGTGGGTCTCAAACTTACAACCCGGAGATCAAGAGTCACATGTTCCACTGACTAAGCCAGCCAGGTGACCCTAAAATTATCTAATTTTAAGTTGCCCTAGTTAGGATGATAGATTATATGGTCACTTTATTTACACTATATGTGACCTTTTTTTTCTTTAGAGGTTTGTAGAACTTTTTATTTGTTTTCCTGTGTTCTGAATTGTCTCAGTGATGTATGTTTGTGAGACTCTTGGGTCTCTTTCAATCTGGAAATATATCCTTTATTTGGGAGCAATATTTTTCAAATAGATTAGGTTAAAGATTCCATCCCTTCAATTTTCATGTTTTCTCTCTTTTTGTATTTTCTATTTTTTAATCTTAGAGCTTATGGGATGCTCTTCTAGTTTTCTTACCTTTTTCTTATTATTTTAATTTCTTTTTGTTTTCTTTTCGGGAAGATTTCCTTTACTTTTATCTTCCAACTCTTCCATTGAGTGTCTCATTTTCAATATAATTTAAAAGAAATTTCCAAAATTCCTTTTTCTGTTATCTGAATGTCCATTTTATTTTCATAGCATCTATTTTTTCGTGGACTCAAAAATATTTTCTCTCTGGAAATATTAATCATGGTTTTATTGATTCGTTCATTTTTAAATTTAAAGTTTTCTTCTCCTTTTATAGTGTTGGCTTATTCCAAGATGATTTGTGTGTAGCTCTGTCTCTTGATTGATTAATCATAATTAAGAGCTGGGGACTTCAAAGCTGATTGGAAGACCTGAGTGCATGTGTGAGGCTTTGAACATCACTGTAGAGTGAACAGTATCTCTAGGTTTTTGCCTCATGGGTGTGTTGGAGACTCAGGAGAAGTCTGTTACAGTATTCTACTGGAGAGTAAAGGTCTGACTGCATTCTGGGAGCTAGACCATTCAGCATTAACTCACTAAACTGTTCTCTTCTTGGTATACCTCCCATAAAGACCCACATTTACTGGTCCATACCATCTTTGTTTACCTCTCCAGGAAAACAAAAAACAAAAACCACACCCTCCAAACTTCTGGGGCAGGAATAATTGTTCCAAAGAATGGCCTGGGAAAGGTAAGAACTGGGAATCTGGACTAGAAGATATCAAACTGATCCTGAAACTCCCTTTCATGCACAGTTCTAGAGCTACTAGTATTGCCTGTTCCAGAATCTTTTAGGATTCTGTAGTAGCGTGGACTTAGTTTTTCTGACAGCTAATTTTGTATTCATCTTTCTTGGGTCTTCTAAGTCATTTATACTTGTTCTGCTTTCTGGCATTCAAAATTCGATCACTGTTGACTCCCCTGCTGCTGTCTCCATCTTTGTGGATTAAAAAGTTTTTTTTTTTTTCCCTGTGTGTGGCAAGAGTGAATAAAACTATGTGAATGTGTTCAATCTGCCACCATAGCTTTTATAGATGTTCTATGACATTTTTTCAAATCTGTCTACTATTTTTGTAGTGATTTCATTATGGTTCCTATTCCTTTTTATTTTCTTCATTTAAAAAATACTGATTTTGTAATTTTTTTTTACGTTGTTGAGTCCTCCACTTGCTGGAGTGAGACTTGCTCTGTCAAGGTGAAACTATTTCTTTGTAGTCTGTAATTTTTTGACTGTGAGATTTTCTCATCATCCAACACACCCCCTCCCGCCTCCACTCCGGTGGGAGTTGTCTCTTTTATTCCTGGAAGAAATGTTGCTGTAGTTTTGCATTTCCATCTGTATCTCACCTGCTCCAGACTAGTTATTATGTTAATTCCTTAGCTTGAAGCTTCTTGCATCTCATAAGTCATGTAAATTCTGATTCCCCGGGTGCATGTTTTGGAGGTCTCATTTTTTTGTGGTGGTCTTCTTTTTATTATTTCCATTCAGAGATCTTCCTTATGGTTTGTCTAAGCTGATGGTGCTTCTTGCACTGAGAAGGCTGTTCTAGGCTCCCAGCTTTAGACAGGATACCCTGTTCCAGTTACTACCTTGTAAGAACTCAGTACCTTGTGTTTTAGGTTGACTTTCCCATAAGCACACTCTGAGATGAGGATTCGTGTGCAAGTAATTATTGGTGAGTGATCCCAGGAAAAATAGGGGTTTAGAGAAATGGGACTCAAAAAGCAATTTGGCCAAACAAGGGTATGGTATCAAGCAAAATCTCACCTAGGAAGCTTTGGCTTAGGTCTGAAGTGAAGATTTGAAGGTCACACCTTAGAGCCCTCCTTACCAGAGTGAAGGGAGCCATGGTAGTTATATACCATCATTAGTTAAAGTCTTCTCCAGGAGAGATGGAAACTCCCAGGAGGCTCTTGCTTTTCCTGAGCTCTCAAGGGGTTCTCGCAGTCTGAGGCCAGCTCCCTGATAAAGAAATGAAGGAGATGCTAACTGAAAAGTATATAGGGTGGTTGGGTGCACAAGTTGGTAAAGAATCTAAAGGAACATGGGTGGAACATTGCTGCTGCAATGTCCATGCCTGGGGCTACACAATAGCCTCAGCTTATATCTGAATCTATTCCGCAGTCTTACCTCACTAACACTGCACCACCGTGGTAGGAGGAGAGTTTACGCTCTATCTTTAGTTCCTCCTTCGTTTTCTGAGAATTGGACATTTCCTTTCATTTTTATATTAAACCATTAGAAGAAGGGTTGTGATTTCTTGAAATTTTATGTTTGAAGTGGAAAGGCGTGTCCATTTTAGTGCATTCTATCTGAAGTCTAATATGTGTGCATCATTTAAATAGAAAAAATGATCACATTTCACTTTGGGTAAAGCCAACCACATGGCTGAAAAGACATAATTTGGATTCTCTTAGAAATTATATGCCGAAAGTCCTAGAAAGAATTATGGAATATGGTGATTTGGCCTTTATGTAATATGTTTATTTTCTACAGTTTAGCATACTTTGAGACTGATTTGAAATTTGGTGCTAGTCTTGTGAAATTGTGAACTGGGATTTTTTTGCAGAAAGTGTCTCTTGGAACTTTATATTTCATTTTATTAGTAATATTTTGAGGATGTTTTACCAAATATAGTTTATTGTAAAGAGTATGGTAAAACTTGGTAAGAGTAAGAAGACCATATCTTAGATGAAGCAGGTTTATGTTCCCCCCTATTATCTGTTCCTTTACTTCCTAAAATGTCATAGCAATAGGAGAGACAGGGGTTGTTAGATAAGTCAAATAATGCACAAATGAAATCCAGAGTCTTATCATTGCAGCATGACTGTACTCTTACAGGGTTTGATCTGATTTGTTAGGATGTGTAGGAAGAAATGCTTTGTGTTCATGTGCATGTGTGTGTGCGCGTGTGCTTTAAACAGATTTGAATGAATCATGGTCCCTGGTAAATTCATCTCTGGAGGCTTAGGGCTTAAACCAAGGATGGTTTTCTTTTTCGAAGCCTCTCTCAATAGAATAACAAAATGAAAAATGAAAGAAATAAAATGAATGGAAAAGCATGTAACGTACATAAACTCTTGAGTCAGACCTGTTTCTTTCTCTGCTGTTCTAGTTCTGTCACCTTCCTCAAATCCTATTACTCTCTATAAGCTGCAGGTTCCTCATCTATACAGTGTGTATGATAATCATACCCACTTTTTGGAGTGTGGTAAGGACCAAATGATATAATTGTGCCTACCACAATGCCCAACCCCTAACTAGAGATTAAAGAATGGTAGTGACTATGAGTATTATTGCATCATTGGTATCTAAAAATAAGGTCCTACAGAGTAGGTATTTCTGTTGGACAGCTACTTTAAAATCATTAATATTACACACATGTGGTATTATAATAGTAAATTTGAATAACGTATCCATCTTTCCTTCATCCTTCTCTTTGTTCCTTCCTCTCTCTCCTCTACCATCCCTCCCTCCCTCTTTTCTTCCTCCCTCCCTTCCTTCCTCCCTTCCTTCCTTTTCTAGAATTGTGTATTAGATTTAAATTCAGGGAAGTATTAAAATACTGCCCTCCCCATCTTAATCATATGTATTATTAAATCAGGAAATATAATCTTTCTAAAATCCCAATGAAACTACATAGAAATTCACAGAAGCCTCTCTTTGTTAAACATCAGTTTCAGCTTGCCTTCTTTGAGAAAACACTGCACCTGCATCTTAAAACAAAACTACTTCCTCTCTTTCAAGAATAGCAAAGGCAAATAATTTCCTAATTCCAGACACAATGGCGCTCTATGAATTTGGCCTATTAATTCACTATTGGCCTTAGCTAAATCACATACTTAGATTGTCATTATAAAATGAATCATAGATTTAAAGCAAACAAGCCAACAACATACAAGCAAGTACAACCAGAGGATTTGTATTACCAAATAAAATGGATGATTTTCTGAGATGAACTGGGCTAACAACATGTTCATGTCTCAGATCATGGATAAATGCTGCATAGGTTGGATTAATAATCCTAGTTGATTTTATTATGTAAAGGTTAGCAATAGACAGGCGAGTGCTGGCCTGTCAATTTACTACATGTTTAAAAAAATTTTTTTTTAATGTTTTTATTTATTTTTGAGGCAATGAGAGACAGAGCGTGAGCAGGGGAGGGGCAGAGAAAGAGGGAGACACTGAATCCAAAGCAGGCTCCAGGCTCTGAGCTGTCAGTACAGAGCCTGACACGGGGCTCAAACCCACAGACTGTGAGATCATGATCTGAGCTGAAGTCGGACGCTTAACCGACTGAGCCACCCAGGCGCCCCAATTTACTACATGTTTTAAAATCATGTTCCTAAAGAATACTTGAAAGCCAGATAGTCACTGGACATTTTTCCTTGCAAATGGATATTTGTTGATGATTTTATTATGAAAAATAGATACTAGAGACATCTTGCCAAGACTAAAATTTGTCTTGTGATACTATTTTCCTAAATAAGTCATGGTATTAATATTTATCTTTCCTAAATCCCTCAGAAAGTGACTCTTTGTAAGAAATAATATAAAACTAATAAAGAAGGTCAGACTACTCTTTGGATCAGTATTGACCAAAAATTGGACATTATCTTGAAATTATACTTGAAGGAGCCATGCCAGTGATATCTGCAGGGTTCAAACACTTCTGCAGTATTATTGGAAAAATACCCAAACCCTCAGTTTATTAGAAATCATTAATTGGGGCACTTGTTGAGTAGGGGATCTTTCCCAGCTCTACTTCTTGCGTAATGTGGAGACATTGATCTCAGGGGCTTTTTTGAGACTTAAATAAAATGATATATTTGGAGTTCCTACACATTGCTTGCAGTTGAATAGGTACACAATAGGGGGATCCCCTTTCCTTTGACACTGAGTCTAAGACCAAGGCAATGTTGGAAATTTCAACAAAATAACATATGATTATGCACAATACAAGATAGACATTGCCTAAGTATCTAATACCTGGTGCCGACAGTAAAAGCAAGGGAATCCTGATAGGGCAGAGATCACTGGCAATGCTAGAGTCAATGTATAATGAGACATGACCTGGCATTTTGGTGAAGCCAATATGGATGGAAGGGTATTTACTATAGCTTTAATGTTCAGTATATGTTACAGGGTTTTCCATCTTTGAAAAATGGTAATTTGTAAATAATGAATATACCAAATATTGTGGAACCAGAATACTTCGCATTTTAGTGTACTTTGGGTGCATTGTGTTGCTAACTTGGCCAAATGACATAGTTTATTTGTCATATCCATAGGCATATTCTAAATTCCTTTCTTAGAAATTTCTGGTTAAGACTGATTTATCTTTAGGGTGTATAGAATTTAGCAGATTGAATATGAATAGTAAATGTGAATTGGTAGCTTTACTAAAGATGATCTCTAGTTTTTAGACAAGCTAGTCCTGAATCTTTTACAAATCGATGCTGCACTTTTAATAAGATTTTAAGTGAACACAGTTTATCAAATTATAGTAAAATGTTTCAGTATAAGTACTATTAGAAGGCTTTGGCAGAAAAACCACATTCTCAGGTATACACTTGTTTTTTTTTTTTTTCCTTCAGTGTAAATTACCTACTTCATCTCCCGTAGCCGCATTTGAAGCTTTTCATGAGTAGAAGTTAGTGATATAAGACAAAATCCAGGTGGGAATCATGAGAAGGGCATAGTCAAACTTTGAATTAGCCTGGAGAGTTATTTGATCTGTGCATTTCATTAGAAATGTACTGAATTTAGGAAGCATTGTGGCAGAGCAGAAAAGGCATTAATTCAGGAGTTGAGGAGAGATGGATCCAAACACTGGTCCACCAGTGAGGACTATTAATCTTGTGCAAATTACTGAAATCCTTAAGCCTTAGATTTATCATCAGTAAGAAACCAAAGATATAATAGCAACAACAGAAAACCAACTAAACTCATTTCCTACGGTTTTTATAAAGATACATTCATTTTTCTTGCGGGTGGTTTTTGAAGACCTCCTACGTTCAGGCACTATGCTGAGCACTAGCCACATGATAGAATAAAATCAGGCGAGATTTGTGCTCTCATAGAGCTTGAGAGACAGACACACTATCAGATACACACACGAAACACATAGAATCATTGTGGGGAGAGGTTCTACAAGGGAGAAAATTATGGTTCTGTGGCTAGGTTAACTTGTTAGTTTGGTAATGCTTCCTTGAGGAGATGGCTTTCAAGTTTCTATTTACAGGCTGAGTAGAGTGAAACATGAAGAGAGGTTCCCGCTGAGGGGCCAGTATTGTGCAACAGACAGAGGGAGATATGACTGAAAGAAGGCCTGTGAGGATACAGCAGAAAGAGTGAGAGCAACCTGTTGTCCACTGAGACTTAAAACACAAAAATGGCTTTGAGTGCCATATTAAGGATTTGGGTCTCTCTTCAAACAGTAGATAGTCACTGAAGGGTTTTAAGCTGTGGGATGACAAAATCAGATTTCATGACTACAGGGTGCAAGAACCGCTCATAAAAGGGCAAGAAAACAGCAAGGAGGCTGTTATGTATTGTAGGTGAGTGAGTGATTGTTTTGACTAGGGTGTTGTATGGTTGTGGAGAGAAATGAAATAATTTGAGAGATACTTATTATGGATTGAGTGTAGGAGTGACTGACAGGAAGGCATCAAGCCTGACTCCTCTGCTACTGAGTTGTCTGAATGATTGGATGGTGCTCTCTTTTGAGAAAGAAAACCCCTGCGGGGGAGGGAGCATAACTCATTTTTTGATATATTACATTTGAAATATTTTTGAGATGTCCAAACACAGATATCAAGAAGAATTTGGATTTTAGAGAGGGTAAATCTTGTCATTTTGTTATTTCTTCTTCTATTGTATTTTCAGCTCGCTTTCTTTTGGCTCTTTCCTTATCAGCCTTTTAAACATTCCCAAGACTGTCTTCATTTACAAACAAAAAAACTCTGAAAAAACTTCTTCCGCATCATATTTCTCTAGCCATTGCCCAACCTCACTGACAGATTTCCAGAAGTCCTTGTATTCACTGTTTCCATTGTCCTTAGTCATGCTTACACTTACCAGTGTTTTCTGATCTCACCTCTAACCAACAACTTTGCCAAATGGCACAGTTCTCATCTCATTTGACATGAAATCCAAATTTGTAAGACTGTTTATGTAACTTGATGTGTTAAAGGCATTTCAAACTCAATTCATCTAAATCCAAACTCTTGATCTTTTGCCTCCAAACTTAAAGGGTCTTCAGTGAACGGCTGACAGTTCACTCAGTTGCACAAGCTAGAAAACTGGGACTTATTCTTGATATTTTTCATTCATTTTATCACCCTCAACCTGTATCCAATGATTGTAGGTTTGTCACTTCTGCTTCCTAAAATGTGTTTACTCTTCATTTTTATTGCCATCACTTTAGTCCAAGGTTCTCAGTTTTGTCACTGTGGCATTTAAGGACTGGGTAATTCTTGGTTGAGATGTGCCATCCTAGCATTTTAGGGCACTGAACAGTATCCACTACATGCTAGTAGTACCACTGTCCCTACTTGTGACAACCAAAATGTCTCCAGATATTGCCAAGTGTGCTCATGGAGGTGGGAGGTATATAAAATTGCACTCAATTGAGAACCGTGCTTCTGTCAAAGCCACCATCATTTCTCCCTTGAACTTTTTTAGGATAACTAATATCCTAGCCTCCATATCTGATTCCTTTGAATCCTTTTTTAATCTATGGCTACAGTGCTTACACACACACACACACACACACACACACACCTACCTATTTATGTCATTCCCAAAAGTGTCTTTGTGTTGCTCTTAGAACAAAAGCAAAAATCCTAATATGACCTGTAAGACATGACTGAATCTGCCTCTACCCACCTATCAACCTCATATCTCCTTCTATCCTCATCCTGTGTCCACTCTGGCAACAATGACCATCTTTCAGTTTACCGTCTCTACTTCAGATTATTTGCCCATGCTGTTCCCTTGTTTGAAATATCCTTTGTTCCCCTTTCTCTATCTTCTCATTCCCAATTTGACTTTGCTAGTAGTGTTTATTTGTCCTCTATATTTCAGCACATGTGCTTTTTCCCCCCAGAGGAGCCTTCCAAAAATGTCTCTGTTAAGTGCTGTTAACACCCAGAGGTCTTATTCACACCATGTATGTATGACCCAATTGTGTAATTGAGTGTTTAATGTCTTTATTTACCTTTGTGAGAATCGGAATCACTTTTTTTTTTTTTTGGTTCTGCAGTTTGTCCCTGGTGCTTAGTAGGGCGTTTTACTCAGAGTCACCACTCAATAAATGGTGGTTGAATGAATGAATTAGTAAATAATCAAATATGAATGTGAGGTATATAGTTGTTATATCAAATTGCTTTGATAGGGATATTTTATTCTTGTGATTGAATTTAGAAAATTGGAGGCACTATGCTAGTTTCTGATCTACTCAAAGTAAATTTCTGTCTACTTTATGCTGTGAAAAATAAAATCTCCTTGACTATGCTTTGGGTTTTTAAGTTTAGGTGTGCTATATAATATTTCATCCTCTTTTTTTTTTTCTTTTGTCCGTCAGCCTGTAGGGGAAACTCTAGCCTGGTTGTGGAGGGATATATAAACTTGGCTCATGAAATAAAAAGTTGGTACAGTGAACTATGAAATAGTTGCAGAGGCTTGCCCACAAATATCTGCAAATTCCATGTATTGCTATTCATATACTGCAATATAATTACCTCCCCTCTGGGAGTTGGCTGAGAAGAATTTAGTGTTTAGTGAGAAGTTGGCTCGATAAGTCATATTTTCCAAATCAGAAAATAAAACTTTAAGAGGAAGAGACTTGGACAACTATTCCATGAGTTTGTAGACATTAGGACTTGGCTTGAAGCTACTTTTAATTACATAAGCCTATTGGGAGTATGGTTAGTGAAAAGGGATGGGATATGGAACTTGAATAATTTTATGTATTACAGTGTTTCCAGTTATTAATATAGTGATCAACACCTACCTATCTACTAAACTATTTAGGCAGAGTCTAAACATGTTATTTTCCCTCTTTTCCATGAAAATAGAAAAAAAGCCATAGATAAAGAGAAAGCAGATGTTTAATTTTTGTAACAAACAGCAATAATCTGGGGCTGGTTATCTTCATGACTATTCATCTTAAGGAAACATATTTTCCAGTAAAGCTGTCAATGCTCTTGGAATTGTTTTGGGAACTCTAAATGGTATTTTTTCATAACCCTATAATGTCTGGTTGCTACAGGCTTCTGTCTTCACTCACAATCTGGGTGACATTGGACTAATCATGCCATCCATACAGACACACAGTTGAGTGTAGAAGCAATGTTTTTAATTTTATTTTTCTGTAGTATAGGAAACAGAATCCTCTTTTTAAATGTTTATTTATTTATTTATTTATTTGAGAGGAAGGAATGGTAGAGAGAGAGGAAGACAAAAGATCCGAAGTGGGCTCTGAGCTGACGGCAGAGAGCCCAACATGGGGCTCAAACTCATGAACTGTGAGATCACGACCTGAGCTGAAGTCCGATGCTTAACCGGACTCGGCAGGCTCCGCAAAAACAGAATACTTTGAAATGAAGCCTCAATAAGTAAATGCTCATGAGTGGTAATATTCCTTTATTTGTTTCCATTGTAAAAATAATGTCACAACATTAAAGAAAGGTTGCCTTGCAAATAGTACCTATGGTCTCACTATTCTAATAAAACGATTTCCTGTTTATAGTTTAAAATCCGCTCCATATTTACATATGTAATTACACACTATTTTATAATGGTTACATTCTATTTCATGGAATCATTGTGTAATAATTTAATTAACTCAGGTTATCTTGAATTTGTATGTTTATATCTTTTGAGAAGTTTTCATCTATTATCTCTTCAAATATTTTTCTGCATCAAACACTTTCTTTCTGGGACTCTGATGACATGAATGTTAGCTTTTTTTAGTATTGTGCCACAGATCATTGGGATTCTGTTCATTAATTTTTATTTTAATTCTCTTTTGTTTAGATAATTTTTTTTTGCTCCATCTTCAAATTTACTGATTTTTTCTTTTACTGGTGAATTCAGTCAAATAACATACAAACATGTAAAATAATACATTTATTATTAATTTAAAACATTAAAAGATCAGGGAAATGTAATGATGATTTTTTACTGAAATAACCATTTAGAATAAAGTGGTGTACCTCCCCTATAAGAAAAATGCCAATGAAACAATTATCAGTTAGGATTATCTTGTTAGGAAAAAATATTAAGAATAATCCCCAAAATAATAATTCCCAAATCCCCAAGGCTTTGGAAAATAGAGATTCTCATTTACAAATGGTGGGAGTATACACAGGGACACATTTTTCAAAGGACTAGTTTGGGAATAAGTATGAGAAATATTTTATTCAAG